>NW_026137608.1:5892909-6547677 GCF_009805555.1 Andrographis paniculata
CCGACTGCGACGACGTCGCCGGAAGTCCGGAATCGTCGCCGGCGGCGTGTAAAGAGCGGCGGATTATTGTGGCGAATCGGCTTCCGGTGAAGGCTTTCCCCGGCGACGAAGCCTCCGGCGGCCGGAAATGGTCCTTTGACTGGGACAGGGACGCCCTGGTCCTCCAGCTCCGGGACGGCCTCCCGCCGGAGGTCGAGGTCGTCTACGTCGGTTGTCTGGGAGTCGACATAACCGACCCTTCGGAGCAGGACGAGGCTGCGCAGATCTTACTGGATAAGTTCAATTGCGTCCCGACCTTCGTCCCCTCCGATTTGATGAACAAGTTCTACCATGGCTTCTGCAAGCATTACCTCTGGCCTCTGTTTCATTACATGCTTCCGATGACCTCCAGCCATGGCGTCCGTTTCGACAAGTCCACGTGGCAGGCCTACGTGTCCGCCAACAAGATCTTCGCCGACAAAGTGATGGAGGTCATAAACCCCGACGACGATTACGTATGGGTCCACGATTATCATCTGATGATTCTCCCGACTTTCTTGAGGAAGAGATACCACAGGGTAAAGATCGGATTTTTCTTACACAGTCTGTTTCCTTCTTCAGAGATTTATCGAACATTGCCTGTTAGAGAAGAGATCTTGAGGGCTCTTTTGAATTGCGATCTTATCGGATTCCAAACTTTCGATTACGCCAGACATTTCTTGTCGTGTTGCAGCAGAATGCTTGGATTGGATTATCAATCCAAAAGGGGTTATATCGGATTGGATTATTACGGTCGAACTGTCGGGATCAAGATCCTCCCCGTCGGAATTCATATGGGCCAGATTCGATCGGCGATGTCCGACTCCGACACCCGTCAGAAAGTCGAAGAATTAAGGAAGAAATACTCCGGCAAGACCATCTTTTTAGGCGTCGACGATTTGGACATGTTTAAAGGGATAAGCCTCAAGTTCATGGCCTTTGGAATCCTATTGGACGAAAATCCGTCGTATCGCGGGAATGCTGTCCTTGTTCAGATAACAAATGCGCCGAGGAGTCGCGGTCGGGACATTCAGGAAGTTCGGGATGAGATTGATAAGGTTGCGACGGAGATTAATCGGAAGTACGGTAGCGTCGACTATACGCCCATCGTTTGTATCAACGGCCCAGTTTCGTTTAACGATAAGGTCGCGTATTATGCGATTTCCGAATGCGTCGTCGTGAATGCCGTTCGGGACGGGATGAATTTGGTGCCGTATAAGTACACGGTGTGTCGGGAGGGCCTCGAAGGCTCCGGCGCATCAAGAAAGAGCGTCATTATTGTATCGGAGTTTATCGGGTGCTCGCCATCGTTAAGCGGTGCGATCCGAGTGAACCCTTGGAACATTAATAGTGTCGCGGACGCGATGGTTTTGGGGATGACGATGTCGGATTCGGAAAAAGAATTACGACACGAGAAGCATTATAAGTACATTACGTCGCACGACGTCGCGTATTGGGCTCGGAGTTTCGATCAGGACTTGGAGCGGGCTTGCGCCGAGCATTATCGGAAGCGGTGTTGGGGGATCGGGTTCGGGCTGAACTCGAGGGTTGTCGCGCTTGGCCCGAATTTCCGGAAGCTTTCGGTGCAGCACATCGCGGCGGGGTACAACGCGACGAATAGTCGGCTTATACTGCTCGACTATGACGGCACAATGATGGCGCGGGATAGAGTCGACAAGTCGCCGAGCCCGGAAGTGATTGCGCTCTTGAACGGTTTATGCGACGATCCGAAGAATGTTGTGTTTATCGTGAGCGGTCGAGGGAAGGATTCGTTGGGGCGGTGGTTCGATCGATGTGAGAAACTCGGGTTGTCCGCCGAGCACGGCTACTTTACCCGGTATAACGTCGCCGGATGTCCGGTTTTCTTACAATGTAATGAAAGTTTTGATGTTTGATTTAGTTTTCTGATGTTCGATTAGGTGGCCGGAGAGCGCGCGATGGGAGACCTGCCGCTTGGCCGTCGATCTCGACTGGAAAAACATCGTCTTGCCGATAATGGAGCACTACACGGAGGCAACGGACGGGTCATCGATCGAGCAGAAGGAGAGCGCGTTGGTGTGGCATCATCAAGAAGCTGATCCTGACTTCGGGTCGTGGCAAGCGAAAGAGCTTCTCGACCATTTGGAGAGCGTTCTCGCGAACGATCCCGTCGTCGTGAAAAATGGGCAGCAGATCGTCGAAGTGAAGCCGCAGGTTCGTATCGAATCGAATTGAAAGTGTCAATTTCATTACGATTCGTCGATCTGTCAAACATTAAAACAGGTGGTTCGAATTTGTGCAGGGCGTGAGCAAGGGGACGGTCGTGAAGAATCTCGTCGAGGCGACGAGGGATTCGGGGAAGCCGGCGGACTTCGTGTTGTGTATCGGCGACGACAGGTCGGACGAGGAAATGTTCGAGGCGATAGCGAGTTCGATCGAGAATCGGGTGTTGCCGGCGGAGACGGAGGTTTTCGCGTGCACGGTCGGGCAGAAGCCGAGCATGGCGAAATACTATCTTGACGATACGTATGAGGTCGTGAAGCTGCTTCAGGGGCTTTTGGCGGCGCCGCCGCCGGCGAAGGGGCCGCAGAATTTTCCGGCGGGGGGGCCTTGGAATGGGGAAGTTTGATGATGATATGATGACGAAGTTGTAGCTTCTAGAGAAGTAGAGATTGTACATAATATATATATATCGGTATATCTATATATTTATACGTATTGTTTACAGGGCAGATGATTCAAGAACGTATACATACGGTAATGTGAAAAGGTTAGTGCAGAAATGTTCATAATGCTACAAATCATGTGGCATTAAAATTTGCAGCATTGGCTTTTTTTTTTTTTTTTTTTTTTTTTTTATTGAAATGGTAAAAGGCTAAACAATATTACTCACTCCTCATATGAAAGAAGTATATATTTTTTATTTTTGTCTATCATAAAATAAGGATATTATTGTTTTAGTAATTATATTATTTATCAATATAATTAATATTTTTATAATTTTTAATATATTACACAAGTTATTATTTTTATATCATATAATTTAATAAGGGTATTTTTATCAATTTTAATATAAATTAATATAATATTAATATTAAAAGTTTACGTAAAAAAAAATAAATGTTCTTGGTTTTATAGGACGAAGATAGTATTAAAAGTTTGCATAATTTAAGTTTTATTTAAGCAATTTTAATTTTATAATAATATTTCTAATTAATTTATATTTTTATATTAACATTTCTTAAATTGACATGTTTAATATTTATAGATATGATTTTAAGGAATGATCGAATCATTTTCTTCATCCATTAAATTTATTTGTATTATAGTGTAATGTACACAAATATATTTTATGTACTTATTGAAATAATTCCATATCCCTAATATTTTATACTTATGCAAAAATGCTTTTATACATGTTTTAATTTAAATATCTCACCTTTGTAGTTAATTTTTCCCCCTTACTTTGTCAACTTACATATTTATTTTTTTACAATACTTTTATTTTATCTCACAATTAAGTTCTTTTTAATTAATCTAATATTATATGATTAAAATATATGTCTTAACTTATGTGAACAAATGTTTTGTTGATGAAAGGAGTATGTATATTGTTTGAATTTTGGATGAGTGTTTAGAATTTTATAAAACAAAAATAAATTTTACTTGTGATTCTTCAAATAAAAAATTAATATTAAAATATATTGCTGGACCACTAAAACACGAGCAATAATTCTATAAAAATTCCAAAATAAGATCATCATAATTTATTATCTTTTATTTTATTTTATTTTATTTTAAAAAAAAAATCATAGCTAGCATGAAATTAAAATTTTGTTAAAGAAAAAAAAAACACAGATAAAAACTCATGTCCGTTATGAATCGGAGAATTAACTAATGAAGATGTGAATAACAACAATTAAGGCATTGAATTGACCGTACTGTTCTTGCTCAGCCCACCACGCCCAAGCAGCAGCCATGGACTCGATTTGGACTGCCTGCGATTCTCGAGAAAAAGTAATAATAATAATAAAGAAATCAAAGTCTTGAATCTTGACTAGCATTCGATTTTAAATTCCAATCGAAGAACCAATCATCCACACACCTCTGTGGACAGAAACACTCCTTCCTTCCTGCTGCAATTAAAAATATCTTCCCCTTTTCACTTTATCGCCTTCTGCAGATCGTAGTTTGACTGTCTAAACCTGAGCAAGAATGTTTTTCATTCTCACTTTCGGATCGACGCCTGGATTTTGCGCATAGCAGATTTCAATTCCGCAAATGGAAGTGAAGAACGAGAAGATTGTGAGGTAAGCAGAAGAACGCAATTCTTCGAAATTAGGGTTTCAATTATCTTTCAATTTTCTGATCGACTCTTGAAATTGATGATATGTTTGTTTACCTAATCGTAATTTCTTCCAACAATCGACATTTCCCCCAATTTTGGTCTCCCCCAAATTGAGGTTTCAATTCCTTGTTGTTCTGCTCATCTTTGTTTAGGTTTTATCCAGATGGTAAACAGGAAAAGGGGTTTATGCTGTTGGGGGGTAAATCGAATTCAGCTCAAGTGCTGTTGAATTCTGATGGTAAATGTAAAATCGGTGTTGGTAAAGTGCCGTTTAAGGATCGAACGCCATGTTATAAACATATACTCGATCCTGGGAGTGAAATTGTCCTAAATTGGAACAGAGTATTCATGGTTTCTTGCTTATTAGCATTGTTCATCGATCCATTGTATTTTTACTTACCAAGTATAGGAGGAAACAAGAATTCGTGGTGTGCGAAAACCGACTACAAGCTTCGAATCGTGGCGACGTTTTTTCGAACAATTGCCGACCTGTTCTATCTCTTACATGTAGTGATTAAGTTTAGGACAGCCTATGTTGCGCCGAGCTCGCGTGTTTTTGGCCGTGGCGAGCTCGTGATGGACCCGAGGAAAATTGCTCGAAGGTACATTAGGACCGACTTCTTCATTGATGTTATCGCTACATTGCCTCTGCCTCAGGTAGTAATGTTTTTTGGATTGTCGAGGTTGTCTTTAGCTCCTGTTTATGTAATGGATTGTTTTTATTTGTTGCGTAGATTGTCATTTGGTTCATAATTCCGGCGACGAGAAACCATCACACGAATCATAACAACAACGCCCTTGCTTTGATCGTGCTCTTTCAGTATATTCCGAGGTTGTATCTAATCTTCCCATTAAGTTCGCAAATTATTAAAGCGACGGGAGTGGTCACTAAAACGGCGTGGGCTGGGGCGGCGTACAATTTGCTACTCTATATGTTGGCAAGCCATGTACGTTTGTTACTATCCATTTTATTTTATTACGTAAAATTGTTTATAACTCATGTGTAGTTTGATTTGAAAAATCAGTACTATATTCACTCATAATTTAGAAATCGTATGAGATCTCTCGTGTTTTAAAAAATATTATTTCCTGTGTCCCAAAACAATAGTCCTATTCTGTTATTTTGGTCCGTTCCAAAACAATAGTCTCGTTTCTATTTTTGGTAACCAGCTTTCTACCATTTTACAAATTTATTCCTACTTTTTTCACAATTATTACATAAATTATGGGTCTTTTAGAAACACTTTTACACTCAAATGTCCTTATTGTTCTAGGACGGAGAGGGTACATAGAATCCTCTAAAAATTTGCATGAGATTCCTCGTAACATTGTAGAGAATCCTTTAAAAATGAGATTTTTTTGTGCAATATTTTTTAAAACATGAAGTCTCAAACAATTTTAAAATCGCAATGGAAAACAGTGCAGGCTTTTCAAATCGTAGGAGGTTAATGTTGGTGGACTCCTGTTTATAGATAAATAAATTAATGATGTGTATTCATAATAGTTTAATTTTTTAGGTGAGACGGTCATTCCGATCGGTTAACAGGTTATAATTAATTTTGTCTTTTTATTACAATATGTGTTTCTATCGACTATTGGATTTATTCGTTTGTCGATGTTGTAGGTCTTGGGCGCAGCGTGGTATGTTTTATCCGTTGATCGATACTTGTCTTGCTGGAAAAAGATATGTCGGAGAGAAAAAAGCCCTACGGAATGTTTGCTCGAATATTTGAACTGTGATGGTCCGGACAGTCGAGGAGCACAACGTGACATTTGGCTGCGAAACACAACCATCTACCAAAGTTGTGATCCGGATGGCGATATTACATTCAAATTCGGGATTTTTGAGAATGCGGTTAAAAAGCAGGTTGTCTCGTCGACTTTTGTTCGCAAGTACTTCTATTGCTTATGGTGGGGATTACAGAACTTAAGGTATGGCTTTTTTTTCATCGATATATTTCGTCGTCGTGCATTTTTGCTCTACATTTGACGGCCGCACTGTCGATTGTTGCGATTATATTCTGTAGTCGTTATCGATCGTTGCTCGGAATCTGATTAGGGATTACATTTTCTTTCGTATTGATTCTTGTATTTCGGTACTCGCAGTTCGTATGGGCAGAATTTGTCGACGAGCACATTCATTGGCGAAACGTCGTTTTCGATTCTCATTGCCATCTTGGGTCTCGTCTTGTTCGCGCATCTTATCGGAAATATGCAGGTCGGCGATAGGATTCGAGGATTTTTTTTCTTTGTCGATTGAGTTGCTTCTTATCTTTTTGGGTAATTTTTCTGAATTTTATAAATAGACGTATTTGCAATCGCTGACGGTGAGGCTCGAGGAATGGCGACTCAAGCGACGAGACACCGAAGAGTGGATGCGGCATCGACAGCTTCCCGAAGATTTGAGGAGACGCGTACGGCGTTTCGTTCAGTACAAATGGCTGGCAACACGAGGGGTTGACGAAGAAGCTATTTTGCGCGGGTTACCCGCCGATCTCAGCCGCGACATTCAACGGCACCTATGTTTAGACCTCGTCCGACGGGTAAGAGATATTCGATCGAGACGATACGATTCGAAGTTAATATTTTTCGCATCTATCGTCATCTTGTTTCGTCAAAATCGTCAGGTCCCGTTCTTTTCGCAAATGGACGACCAATTGCTCGACGCAATATGCGAGCGTCTCGTTTCATCCCTAAGCACTGAGCACACGTACATTGTCCGGGAAGGTGACCCGGTGACGGAAATGTTGTTCATAATCCGCGGACGGCTCGAGAGCTCGACGACGAACGGAGGTCGGACCGGGTTCTTCAATTCGATCATGCTAAGGCCCGGAGATTTCTGTGGCGAGGAGCTTCTCGCCTGGGCCCTCCTCCCGAAATCGGCGTCGAATCTTCCGTCGTCGACGAGGACTGTTAGGGCCCTCGTCGAAGTCGAGGCCTTCGCACTACGAGCCGAGGATCTCAAGTTTGTCGCTAATCAATTCCGGCGACTCCACAGCAAGAAACTGCAGCATACATTTCGATTTTACTCGCACCATTGGCGGACGTGGGCGGCGTGCTTCGTTCAGGCCGCCTGGCGGAGGTACAAGCGGCGGGCGATGGCCAAGGATCTTTCTAGAAGAGAGTCGTTTGCCGCCGCGACGGATGAGGGTATTCCCGAAAATGTTGACGTCGGGGAACGGGACGGATCCGGCGATGCCGAGACGGCGCCGGCGATAAAAACTAACCTCGGGGTGACGATATTGGCGTCAAGATTTGCCGCTAACACGAGGAGAGGAGCGCAGAAGATCAAGGATGTCGATTTGCCGAAGATGCCGAAGCCGGAGGAGCCCGATTTCTCGGCGGAGCCGGAGGATTAGTTACTTTTCCGGCCGGCGGACGGCCGGCGATGGGGATGTAGTTGAAAGAGTATAACTTTTTGTGTACAAGTCGTGATGCGTTGTGTACAAGAGATAGATGCGTGGTTGTTGTAACTAGTTTCGTTGTATGAGCTGAGGCTTTCATAGACATAATTCTTATCTCAGACGCACGCACATATGTTTATATATATAAATATATGGAGTGTATTTTCTGATCAAAAAAAAAAATATATGGAGTGTATTAATCCCTTCAGATTTAAGATGATGTTTTTTATTTTGTTTTTTTGGGACAAAGTTATAGAAATATTTGTATAAATATTAAGATGCAGCAGAAATAAAGGTAAAAGGATTAAATTATGCTATGATATAAAGGTAATGATATTTATTTAATATATTGTAAATTGAAAGAATATTTATATTGTTATCTAGAAAGCACAATTATTAAAAAAACAAATGAATATTTTGTTATAAAAAATTGATAGTTTATTAAGGGATGAACGGAGTACTATATATAAATTAAAAAAATTTAACATATGTGTTTATTTATTTTAATACTCCCTCCGTCTCATATAACATGGGCGTAGTACTGTAGACACGAGAATTTAGGTAAAGTATAATTAGTAAGTAATTAAGAAGTGTATTAGTAAAAATAATTATTATTTAGTAAAAATAATTATAGATTAAGATTAAGATAAGTAAATAGTTTAATTAAAATTAATAAAATTATAATTTAAAATTTAAAATGCGATTAAAGTGCATAATTATATTTCCAAAAATAAAAAGGACAAGTTATGTGGGACGGAGGGAGTATTATATTTCAAAAAACATATATATAATATATATTATTCTATAGAAAATTAAATTTTAAATAATATAAATTAATAAAAAATTATATATTTATTTATTTACTTTTTATTACCACAACATACTTTTATTAAAAAAATTTGAAAATTTTAAAAATAGATAAAAATATTGGTTAATTGAGAAGATAAGATAAAAATAAACGATTTTAAGTGAGTAAAAATGTTAGAAATTTAAATAGAGTATAAAAAATTTTGTGCGAAGAAAAATAAATCACATGAGGGAGAGAGTATAATTTTGGCACTGGATAGATAAATGCTTTTGAAATATTTTTGATATAATAGAAAATTAAATATTTGATTCGATATATTTTATAAAAGAAATATATCATATGAAAAAGATCGATCATGGCTGTTTTTCCAAGACAGCTACATATTAATAATTATATATATATATAGGATGAATTCTGAAGCTTCAATTGATTCCCATTTTCCAGGACATATTGAACTTCTTCCCAACAAGCAATTCCAAGCCTTTAACTTCCACCATTACACTCTCCATCCCTTCTTCTTCTTCACTCAACTCTTCATATTCATGCCTTGTAGAGGCAATTTCTACTTTGGAAGTATTAGTATCTCCGTCATGGTCGACGTCAATTTCGACGGCGCTCCGAGCCGACCCTTTTAACCCGAGCACCGTCACCTTCTCTATCGTCAACCCTGTCGCCAAGGCAAACTTACTTTCTCGAACATCCGACCACACTTTCACTACGCCATCGCTAACCGACGCGAAGAAATCGACGTGCGTCGAATATCCGTTCCCAAGTTTCATCTCGGGAAGCTCGTCGTCGTCGATGTAAAGATTACCCTTTGCTTCACTATCCGTCGCGCCGACGGGGAATGCGACGATCAAGGTAAACGGCGTCTTTCGAGCTTCTTTTGAAATCAATCCGCCTCGCTGCATCGGTACGATCGAATTCTGATACAAATGCACGTTGATAACGTGCAACGGCGCAGCGAGCGACCGGTAGTGACAGACCTTTGAGACGACCACTTTTTTCATATCGAAAATGTTGTACCAACTCCCCGGCGCGAACATTGCGCTCACCTTCGTTTTTTTCTTGTTCAAAACGGGGGACACCATTAGGCTGCTCCCGAGTAAAAATTGCGTGCTCAATCCGTAGAGTCGCGTTTCGTTCGTGAATTTGAAGAACAACGGGCGCGCGATCGGCGCTCCTGTCGTGTGCGCCTCGTAGCTCAATGTGTAAAGATACGGTAGAAGTTTGTACCTCATTCCGAGAGCGTTTCTCGCGGAAATGGCGACGGATTTCCATCGGTAAAGCTCCTGTCTTGGCGAATAGAAGTTCGCGTGATCCCTCGAGAACGGGTAGAACGCGCCGAGCTCGATCCATCTATTGCATAGCTCTTCGGTCGGGGCGGGATAAAATCCGCAGATATCGGAACCGACCATCGGGACTCCGAATATCCCGAAATTCAGCATCGTTGAGATCGAATACTTCAAATCCCGCCATGTCCCCTTGTTGTCCCCCGTCCAGTGTGCAGCGTAGTGTCCTGATCCGACATACGTCGAGCGGGATAGTATAAACGGGCGTTTTCCTTCGATGCTGATAAGGCCTTTATACGTCGCGATCGATTGCGAGAAGCCGTAGAGACTGTGCGCGTCGTACTCCAATACGCCGTTGTAATGGTACGCGCTCGTGGCTATGGTTTTGTACCCGACGGGAACTTGCGCTCCCGACGCGTTTATCTTGTACGGGGGATCGTCGAATCGGGTTTTCGTAATGTTCTTGCAGTCGAGGCAGCAAATCCAGCCGGGTCCTGTCCCGTTCGGGCAGATTCGCCCGGCCGGAAGCGTGCACAGTCCGTTGCAGAAGTTGGAAGCTTCATTCATGTCAATCCACAGGCCGTCGACAGGGACAAGTTCGTGGAAACGACGGATTTCATCGCCCCACCATTCGACGGTTTTCGGGTTTAGGAAATCGGGGAAGTTGACAGCTCCCGGCCAGACTTGGGCTAGGAACGGCTTCCCGTCGTATTTGATGAAGACGTCGTTGGCTAAGCCGCGTTGATAGACTCCGTAGGTCGTGTTGACGCCGATTCCGGGGTCGATTATGACGATGTATTTCATTCCTCGAGCGTGGATTTTGTTGAGAAAGGCTAGCAGTTTCGGGCGGGGGTAGTTGTGGGGGTTGAGAGTGAAGTCCTTGTGGCCGTCCATATGATCGTCGTCGTTCCAAATTACGTCGAGAGGAATTTTGGCTTTTTGGTAGTTTTCGACTACGTCCTCGACGACGGATAGGTTCCGGTAACCCCATCGGCATTGATGGAATCCTGCATTGGCGCCAATAGAGTTTGATATACTATTTAAATCAAAATTCAAATTTAACAGTCGAACAGCCGGTAACTATCTATCGTGTATAGTGTTATTTCAAGACATACGAAAGTAGTTGTTCAATAAAATAAACTTTTGGAAGAATTATGGCAATTATTGGCAAACTTATGTTTCTCAAGTAAGAAAAAGTATTCGATTTTTATGATCGGGTTTTGTCAAATTCAAATTCGATTTTGTCAAGTAAGAAAATTTTGATTTTTTTTTTAAAAACTAATTCGAACTGAACTGAATTGTCCGATGTCTGAAATCCAAAAAAGTCAGAAATTCGAATTAATTTTAAATATCAACTTAATTCAAATATAATATTCGAATTTATGCTCACTAATAAAAATCTATTTACTCTAAGGGGCACATAAACTACACATTCGACAAAGCTTTAAGCAACCATACCAAAAGAGCACAGCAGACACGAAACTTAAATGTAATAAATGAACAGCTGTAAGGAACCAAAAAAAAAGTGTGAAATTACCAAAAGCCCAGTAGGGCATTGCAGCAGGCCTCCCAACGAAGGCAGTGTACTGATCGACAACTCCCAATGGCGACGGTCCGGAGAAGAAGTAGAAATCCAAAACCCCTCCGATCACTTTATACGTAAAAGAATCTCCTCTGTAGAACACATCCATTCCATTACTGTTCAAAAGCAGCACCGCGTGAGCAGAAGCCTTCAGACCATTATTCCTCAGGTCCATATAGACAGGGTGGGATCCGTACAGATCGGAGTTAAGATTAATGGCGGATATGTCAGTCGTGTATAGCGTGTAAGGATCGTTGGGATAGAGCTTAATCCCGTGGGGCTGAGTGTTCTCTCCCAGACCGTACAAGGATGCATCTTTGGGCAGCTTTGTGGAGATTTCTAGGTATTGGTCTTTGAACACTAAGCTGCTGTAAGGATCTGATTCGTCCGAGGTTGTGTTGAAGAGAGTCTCGCCGTTGGATTTTCGGGTTATGGAGAAGGTGAAGGGGTCTGGTTTGTAAGAGAAGATGAGTTCTTTTCCTATGTAGTGTGAGAATGATTTTATTGAGGATGGTTCAGTAGCAAGCTTTTGTCTTAATGGCGGAGGGGTTTCTCTGGGAAGAAGATTGTACGGAACTTCCCATCTTTGCTTTTCTGCGTCGGTGATGTGAACTCTCAGACGGCTATCAGTTTCGTGCCTGTAGAAATAATAATTTATAAATAAATAGGTAAGAATATTACATTGTGAATTTATTCGAAATTGATTTGATTTGATTATTACTTGACATAGAGCTGTAAGAGGGGAATGTCATCGCCATAGATACTGGTTTTCTTCTTGAGTTGAAGATGAGCTAGGAGTCCGCCATTCGAGGGCTCTGAGATGGAGATCAGACGGTAGCCATGGCCGATTTTGGAAGGACGAACAGTGGGAAGAAGATGAAGCAGAGATAGAGCTGAGAGGCATAGCAGAAAGTGAGGGAAAGAAATTGACAACATGATATGAGACGATGATGACGATGATATTGGTCAAGAAAGTGTCGACGAAGAATATGTGGGAAACGATTGATCGATGGAGATCGAGCAGGAAAGTGTAATAATTAGCAGTAGTAAGTTGCTAAGGAATGGAGTTTTGTTGCAGAATTGGCATGTGAGTATGGGGTTTGTTTGGGGCCCAATTTCTTATTACATCCTTTCAATTTTCATGTGTGTCTGGTCCCATCCGCCATTACTTCTATGCATTGTTTGTTTGGGGTTTTTTAACCTTAAAAATTTTGAATTTGAACAGTTGTATAACGCGACGTAAATAAATATTCATATAATATAAAATTGGTTTTTAATATAATATAAAAAATAAAAAATAGATGTTTAACTTGATATATTTTTTAAAAAAATGAGATAAACGTTATATTTAAAATTCAATCCTCAAACACACCCACCCTAAACTGGTTTAGTTTCGTGTCTCTATGTTTAATTTGCGGACACTCAAACCTAAATCAAGGGATGAGACATCAGGCTTGAGGGTTGGGTCCAAGTTTCATTCTGGATGCGCCGTGTGTGCATGTGTTGGAATGGAATTTCCGCTAAATCTGTTGCCTATGTTAAAAATAAAATATAAGTTTAGGATATGATCCAATTAAGTATTATGTTGATTTGATCGCATCAATATAATATATATATATAGAGGAAATTAATATATATGTTATATTGTAATTCAAAATATATTATACTTTCTCTGTCTTAAATGAAATGTGCCTTTACGGGTTTAGTAATATATAAAAAAATAATAATATTTTATTATTCAATGGGATGCGTAAGACTTTTTGATATTTTTGCAAGTAATTGTACGTAAAATAATGTATTTGTAACTTAAGTAAAAGTCAATAATATTTTTATATTAGTATATAATTACTTTTTGTCTAAAATAAAAAATATACTTTGAAATAAAATTGCTGAAAATATAAAAAAAATATACTTTGAATTAAAAAAAAAAAGTATTATAACTTAATATATATTATATTATGTATAAATATATATATTAATTATTTGTATGACATATATTGATTTGGTCAAATCCACATACTGATTTGTCCAGATCATCACAAAATCCAAGTCCTTAAAAGGTAAACCGGTTCAAAATGGCCGAGCAGTTATTTTAACTTAAAGCTCGAACTTGGTAACAATAAAAGTTTGATTCTGACTTCAATTCGATTCGTTAAAAAAATTTTAACTAAAATTTTGGCTTAAGCTTAAATTGTTTTGTAGAAATAATAATTTTAAAACTTAAGCATGACTTGTTTGAAGTAAAAATTTAGAATCAAAAGCTAAGACCATCAGCAACGGCGCATCTCCTTCTAAAAAATTTAAAAAATAAAAAAGGGATGGATGCTTATCGTTCAAATATCATGTGTCCTAATTGAATTGGGACACATGACATATATGTATATATATATTATATATATTTTGTTTTTGTAATTTATATTGAATTTATTGTTATATTTAAATTTTGTAATATTTTTATAATTCATAATATTTTGTATTCTATAAAATAATACCAATATTGAATATATTTTATCAATTTAAATTTTAAAATATATAAATATAAATATTATATAATTCTAGTAAACAAATCAATATTAATAAATTTAATTATTAAATAAAATATAATTATAAATTTTAAAGTAATTAAATAATATAAAATTATATTAAATAATAAATATATTTAGTTTATAATTAAAAAACAATATATATAATATGCAAATAAAAATTTATTAAAAAATTAGGATGAGTATCTTTGCTATAAATATAAAATAGAAGAAAGTATCTCCGCTAACGTGATAGAAAGAAAATAATGTAGATAATAAAACACAGTGAAAATATTCAAAAGCGGATATATCGATTGATAGAAAGAAAATAATGTAGATAATAAAACACAGTGAAAATATTCAAAAGCGGATATATCGATTGCGGATGGTGTAATAGACGTTAAGGTACTTCCCAAGGCAAGGCAATTTTGTAGTGTCAGAACTACTTTGGGATGTGTGAAGAAATATATGTATATATAATAATAGATTAGCTGTAATGCGATAAGGTTATTCCCCTTGTCTTGTTATAAAATGATTTTGTAGATTCGATATAATAATACTATATAGTATATGCTTCTCTGAATATTATGTAGGTGGTATGTATGACTTGAACGATTGTGTTGACACGTAAATTCAGGATCAATACATGTACCAAAATCACATTATTATTATATATATATATATATATATATATTCTAGTGTTAGTTGGCGCGCTACGCTGTTGCGCATAATATTGGTAGCGTTAAATATTTTATATGTATAGTTGTTGAAATTAATATAAGTTTTATTTAAATTATCTAAATATTACTGTTGAGTATAAATAATAATAATAATGATAATGGTAGCAGGGTCTTAAAGGAGGTCGGAGAAGATAAAGTTGGCGAAGAAAGATGAGACGGCTAATACGGAGGACGGTGAAAAGAGGAAGTCGGGCGAAGAAGGATGAGACGGACGATACGGAGGACGGTGAAAAGAGGAAGTCGGGCGAAGAAGGATGAAACGGACGACACGGAGGTCGAACAAAAGGAAGACGGACGAAGAAAGATGAGGGACGACACGGAGGTCAGACAAAATAAGGTCGGGCTAAGAAAGATGAGATGACAGACAAAGGGTCGGTCAAAAGGAGGTCGGGCGAAGAAAGATGAGATGGCCGACCCGGAGGTCAGACAAGTGAAAGGGTGGTCGGTTGGTCGCTTGATTGGGCGACCATTGAATCGTCTGGAGGAATGGTTGTTCAGCCGATTGAAGGGACTGGATGGTGGTCGCTTGATTGCGCAACCAGACACTACAAATTTTTCTCCATCGATGACTCTTTGCTGTCAGACACAATCAATTTCTTAACCGGTGACCCGCCTTCTCCATGGTTTATGAACTTGTCAATCAGTGATCCTTACCATTATCCATAGGTGATCCATTTCAGGCACTATCAATTTATCCATCGGTCGTCCTTAACCATTCCCAATAGGTGAGCCGCCTTCTCCAGTTAAGAAATTGACAGTGTCCACTGCCATCATTATCTGCCCCCATAAATGAGATTTAGTGCGATTATTCTATCGCTAAATAATATCAATTTCTCCAACTGTGATATTACACTGGCACCATCCGTCTTCTCCATGCATCCGTGATTCTTTAATTATTGATTAGATAATTACATTTAAGAAATAAATTTAATACATAATTTAATTTAATTTTGAATAAAGATAAAATAAAAATATTTAAGAAATATATGTATTAGTGTTGAGTAAAAAAATAATAATATAATAATAATAATGTATAGGGTTTATAAATTGGATTGATATATAGTCCAATGGGCGTGATAATGGTAGCAGGGTCTTAAAGGAGGTCGGCAGATACGGAGGTCGGTTAAAAGGAGGTCGGGCGAATAAAGATGAGACGGCCGATACGGAGGTCGGTTAAAAAGAGGTCAGGCGAAAAAAGATGAGATGACAGACACGGAGGTCGGACAAAAGGAAGTCGGGAGAAGAAAGATGAGATGACCGATACGGAGGTCGGACAAAAGAAGGTCGGGCGAAGAAAGATTAGATGGTAGACAAGGAGGTCGGACAAGAGAAAATGTCTGTTAATTGGTCGGGCGAAGAAAGGTCTGTTAATTGGTCGTTTCATTAAGCGACCTGTTAATCGACTGATCGATTGGCCGGTCACTTGGTCAAACAGTAGTTCAGTCGCTTGAAAGGGCGGTCAGTTGGTCGCTTGATTGGGCGACCCATGAATCGTCTGGATGAATGGTTGTTCGGCCGTTTGAAGGGACCGTATGGTGGTCGCTTATTTAGGCGACCAATAAATCATCTGGACGAATGGTTGTTCAGCCGATTAAAAGGACTGGATGGTGGTCGCTTGATTAGGCGACCAATGAATCGTCTGGACGAATGACTGTTCAGCCGATTGAAGGGACCAGATGGTGGTCGCTTGATTGGGCGACCAATGAGTCGTTTGGTCTAGCGACCAGTTAGTATCTTGATTGCTCGGTCGGTCGAGCCAGTTAAGTCCTGTAATTGGCAGGAGCGGTCGGCGAGACGGTTAATTGAGGAGGAATTGGTGGGCGGTTGACGGCTGTTGGTGTAACCGAACAGACGACGGTTCCAAAATGTTTCCTTAGAGAATATTTAAAGAGGGGGTTCGCATGCAAAAGCATCTTCAATCGACATCAAATTCAAGTGAATTACTTTTGGGGATCACCATTTACTTTTTCAGTCTGTAGTATTTATTTTTCTAGTTTCCTTATGTATCGTACGGTGTCTAGAGATTCTTAATCTCAGACATTTATTTTATCAAATTTGAAGATAATTTTTATTTTCAAATTTTACTTTTTATTTGTTGAGTAACAAAAATAATAATAACAATAATAATGTATAAGGTTTATAAATTGGATTGATTCATAGTCCAATTGGCCTGATAATGGTAGCAGGGTCTTAACGGAGGTCGGTCGAAAGAGGAAGTCGGGCGAAGAATGATGAGATGACAGACGCGGAGGTCGGAAAAAAGGAAGACGGGCGAAGAAAGATGAGGGACGACACGGAGGTCGGACAAAATAAGGTCGGACGAAGAAAGATGAGATGACAGACACGGAGGTCGGTCAAAAGGAGGTCGGACGAAGAAGGATGAGACGGCCGACCCGGAGGTCAAACAAGTGAAACGGAGGTCAGTTGATCGCTTGATTGGGCGACCATTGAATCGTCTGGACGAATGGTTGTTCAGCCGATTGAAGAGACCAGATGGTGATCGCTTGATGGGACGACCAATGAGTCGTTTGGTCTAGCGACCAGTTAGTATCTTGATTGGTCGGTTGGTCAATCGTTGGGTTATGTGGTTGGCGAGACGGTTAAAAATTACGTTAATGCCCTTCCCAAATCGGTAAAAAACTCATATTTACCAAAAGTACAAAAGATAAACAAAATGACACTTTAGGACCTCGAAGACTTGCAATTTTTACAACCTAACACAACAAAGCTAATACACTAACAATAAATAAATGAAAAAAATGTACAAAAGTCATATCACGTAGGCATTCGTACAACTAGTCATATGTATGTCTTTGATATATATCTCTATATTTTACTATGAGCAATCAATAATTCCCTACATTCTTCATGCTACATTTTTTTATTTTGTTATTTCAATCTGTTTTACATTTTTTGTCTCATATTTTGTGAAATATATATATGTGAATGAAAAAAACACTTTTTATTTTTGGCAAATGAACAAAATTGCTTTCCATTTTCTTGTAGCCACTTTTCTTTTTTAGTATTCGTAGGTTGCAGGAAGGCTATCATAACAACCGTGCTGCAAACTGAAATTGTGGGCTTGACTTTATTCTTTTTGTTCAATCCATGAAATGCCCACAAGTGACAAACTTAATATTTGGAGGATGGTCAAACTCGTGCAGGAACATTGGAGAACACTCTATCCATTTCTATGTTAAGGGAAATTAATGAGAAGTGTGTTCTTACCAAGAATGCATTGCATATAAAATAAAAAAAGACAAACTTTGTGGTGTGAGAGTTGATGTGCAAATCTTAGAGAGAATATTATTGAGAAAAGCTCCCACCACTCATCCAGTTCAACTCTCCATATTTTGAATGTGTGTTCTACATTGATATCAACTGGAGAGGTCGAATGTATTCGAAATTAATGGAGTTCCAACCGGATTGAATGATCAAGCTCTGAATTTCTTTGTTGTGTGGTCATTGTTAGTACGAGGTTGTAGCAACGAGAACCTTAGGAGGTATTTTCCTGAATTAACCATGACATGCGTTAGAGTTAAATGAGTTGTGGTTGTTTGTGTCCTTAATCAGCACTGGTTAGTGGAATTCCTCCTGGATTGGTATCCCCGGATGTAGATTTGTTGATAATTGAACCGGGTCAACAAACACCTTGTCTCATTGTTGTTTTATGTTCTGCATTGTGTTTCGTTGTTACAACGTTGTTATAACTATGAACGTCCACGCTTCTTGAGTTGGCTATTTAAAGTATTTGAATGTGTTTTATTCGATAAATCACTTTCCCCAACAATATATATTTTTTAATTATATTTTAAATTTATTTTAATTTACAAGTATTTAAATTTTAATTTAATTAATTAATTATCTTATTTTTAATATATAATTACTTGTATATACGATACTGTAGTTACTTTTATTAATATATTTTTTTATTGATTTGCTAATTATATATTATATTAATTTTAAAATTTCATATCTATAATAAACATGACACTGTGAGACATGGTGAATAATGTTTTTATAATTAAAATAAATAAATAAAATAAGATTTTTGAGATTTTTTTAGTCTATTTGTTTGGTGAAATAGTTTGAAATATATTTTTTTATATGAAGTATTAAAAATGATATAAATAATATAAAAATAATGAATATGTAATATATTATCTTTTGGAAAAAAAATATGTTTTAAAAAAATGTACTCTGTCAATTCATTAAAATTAGCTCACTTGAGTCAGGTACGATTAATAAATAGTTAAAAATATTTTAAAAATATTATCAAGTCATTGCTGGCAGCAAACAAGCATGTCGGGCCCCCCTCGGTTTTAAATGAAACCTATAATTTATACATGTGAATATTTTGGCAAAAAATAAAAAATAAAATTATGAATTGTATTTATTTAAAAATTAGTATACATACTTAGAAATCAATTATTATTCCTTTTATTTAAAATCTAAGCAAATGGTATACTATATATTGCTTTAGCTTAAATTAAATGATTGAACTTCAATTCAATAACGATATATTTTTAAGAAATAATAATAAGTTATATAAAATAATTAGCTTACTTAGTGGAAATATCACATTTTATGTAGCTTTATTTCAAAGGAAGCAATGGTCATACAAAAGTTCATAAAAAATAAAATTTTAGCTTACAACCTAAAAAATTTATGTTATAATACTTCTAAAGCACAAATCCACTAATTAAAAATAAGGCTGCAAATTTTGTGTCGATCTGTTCAAGTCAGAATGAAATATATTATATAGGTGACCAACGTATACTTATGTTAATATATATTGTATTATAAAATATCATATGTTGAATTATAATATAATATATATTATATTATAAATATGTTAAAATATGTATAAATATATGTTGATCATAGCGGATCGGTCAAATTATGCTGACTTAGCGAATCAAATTAAATTGAGTAAGAAGAATTAAATAGTTGGAAATAGACATCTTAACAACCAAAAATTATTTGCATTTAAAAAAAAAAAAAAAAAAAAAAAAAAAAAAAAAAAAGGAATGCAATAATATATAAATGACGTAGACCCAAATCACACAATTAAGTTATGGAAACAATTATGAACACAACTACGTGGATAACCTTAAAATAAAACACGCACCGTTTTGATAGCAGAATAATATATACCAAACAATATGTCATATATAAATTTACTAGGACATATTAATATTTTATAAACATATGATATTTGTTATATTTTATGTTATTTATAATATTTTTATGATTAGGATTTGTCAATTAGCACCAAACCAAAGTGAATTAAAACAGGCGTTTGTTAAATTAGTTTAAATAGATATTTTTATTTTTATTTTTATTTTTTTATGTAAAATATAAAAAATTGTATAAATAATATAAAATAATAAATATTTATAATATATTAATTTTTAAATTTTCTTCAAATTCACTAAAAGAAACACATAATCGTACTGAATAATAATGGATGTTATTAAATAAATAAATACTATTGATATATAGAGACGATAAAAGGAATACATGTAGTGTAGTAGGTTTGAAAAATAAGAAATAAATTATTTATTATTATCTCACGGGACCTAGAGGGCGTATGGCAAATAACTTTTTGAAGAGCTTTTAGCTTATTGAACAACTTTTAGCTGTTTGACCGGTCAAAAAGTTAATTTAGGTGTTTGGTAAATTAGCTTTTTGGACCCAAAAAACTAATTTTTAAAAAGCTAACTTACCCAGCATTTTAAAATAATTTTTTCAGTAAAAAAAATTTTATTCCTTATATGTCCTTAAAAATTTATTATGCATTTTACACAAATAAATATATTTTGATTATTTATTAATTATATTAGAATATTTTATTATATTATTGTTTTACTTTTATAAATTTAAAATAATTTTTATATAAAAATTATTTTAATCGTAAAATATATAAATTTATTAAAATCAACATAAAATAGAAAATATAAATATTAATAATTTATTTTCATATTAAAATTACATTATATAAATTTTATATTAAAAATAAATTAAATTTATTGAAAAGTATAAATATAATAAATATATATACAAAAAATCTATTATTTTATATTTTACATCATTTTCAATAGAAAAACTATTTATATATTTCAATAAAAATATATTATTTTTTAAATCTAACTATAATAAAAAGAAATACTTTTATAACACTTTTACAATTTTCAATAACTAATAACAAAAAACTTTAAACATTCTAAACTCAAAAGAACAAATATATTAGAAACAAAAATAAAATAGAAATGTCTTCCATTGTTATTTTACGTTTAAACAGCTAATATCAAACAGTTATTTTACCAAACATTTTAATACAAACAGCTAATCGAATCAGCTAATCAAACCAGCTAATTGAATCAAACCAGCTAATTGAATCGGCTAATAACTATCAGCTAATTGTATGCTAGATATGATTCACCTAATATAATTATAACAGTTGTGGATTCACAAGTCATAATATATATAGTTGTTGGAAAATTAAATTATATTCAAAATTTTTATTTGTATACTTATTATAGTTATCTAATGAATTAAATACACATGCGCTTAATTAATTCAGAAAAAACAAAAATTATTTATGAATCATTAATGAGCATTTATCAAGCCCTTATTACAACATTAATAATAATAATAATCAAACAACTGGCTGCAGTGTAGCTAAAAATGATAGTAGTAAATAATGGAAGGCAGCAATAATGGGCATGCATATAAATACGAACAAAACAGATGACCTGGTCGTTTCTTCCGTTTCCAACAAAAGCATATATTTAAATTTGATAGTAAATTAAAAATAATAATATTTTATTAGTTAATAGAAATATATAAAACAATTTTGATGTTTTTATCTTCTGTACTTTATGTATATATATAATAATATATTCGTAATGTATGTAAAAGTAGAACTTTTTATAAATATTTGAAAATTTATTTATAAATAGTATATATATATAAAATAAAATAAAATGTTTATTTATTTTAAAGTCCATTTGGGCACGGGCCCAATTTAGTCTTAGCTTTAAATGTGTGAAATATTTTAATTGTAGGATGATTGTGATGTGAAGCCCATATAATATTTGGGCCTAACTAAAAGGGCTCAATTTACTTATTTGATATCATTACACAAACACCAATATTTTATTTAAAATCTAACATTCAATATTATTATTATTATTATTTAATTTGAAAGTGATTCCATGATGATGAAAAAAGTGAAATCAGATGTCATCTCTAACTTTTTCAGTTGTAGTGTGGAAAAAGTTTCAATTATTGAATAATATTCCTTGTAAGATAATTCAGTGGTGGGCCCCACTTTGAATATATATATATATATATATATATTTGGGTTAGTTGTGGACATAAGCAAAGATAGACAAATTAGGTTAAAAGAGACCTTTAAACTCAACTAATATTTTAAACTTTACTTCCTTTCTCTTTCTTTACATGACATTCAAATTTATACTTTTTTTTTTTTTTTTTTTTTTTTGGGTTGTAATCGAAAAATGTTTTTATTTTTTTAAGTAAAAAATTATTTTATTTTTGTACTATTTTTTACTATAAAAGAAAAAATTAATAATTATTATTCACTTTTATTTAAACCCGTATGACGGAGGGAGTATTTTTTAAAATCTAAATTTCAATTTAACACACTTTCTCAATCACCAATATCAAATAAAGTGACATTAAATTTGTCCCATACGATATTTCAAACAATTCGTGATGTGTTTGTTTGTGCCTATAATTTGTTTTGGATGTTTCGAATTTCTTTAAATAAATAAAAGTTAGAATTTAGAGGATTGTCTTTGATGGATGATTATGTTAGTTTGTTGTTTGGAATATATATATATATAAGTGTGAAAATATACAATTGGAATATATATATAAGTATGAAAATATACAAACAAAGTACGTAAATTAAATACTCCCTCCGTCCCATTAATAAGTATCCAATTACTTTTTACGCGTAGTTTTAGGTATATTAGTATTATATTGGGATATAATAGGAATAAAGTTGAAATGACTAAAATAACCTTGTTAGTATGTGTGATACAAATGTAATGACATTTGTGTAATATATTGTAAGTTGTAAAGGTATTTGTAATGTTAGGTAGATAGTACAGTTACTAAAAAAAAAGGAAATAGATACTTTTTTATGGGACGGACTAAAATAGAAAAATGGATACTTTGTTATGGAACGACGGGAGTAATATGTTCGCTACAATAATATTTTTCGAGAAGACAAATTAATAAGAAGCTATCAACTTAATATTATAGTAATAGTTACTATGCTGACGATATATAATATAAGCACAGACAATACATAACTTGACAAAATATGATAGATAATTCATCATATAAAGACATATTATCTTCGTCAAATTTATTTTTTGCATCACTATACTTAACATTAAAAATATTTTTATATTTGTATAATTTTTTTTTGTACAAATCTCTTCTATTAGTATTAAAAGACACTAATTGAAGTATTTTTGTAATTTTTTTTCTTAATTTGTATTATGTTTTAATATAATAATTAATATTCAAAGATCAACATGCAAAAAGTAAATGAGACACTTTAGAGTCGGACAGATGTAATACAATATATTATATAAAGACACATTGGTGTGTTTGTTTTGGGGTTTGGATTTTGACTTCATATATTAATTTAATAAAAATAATATTTATATAAATAAAATACACATAATATGATAAATTTTAAAAATTTAAGAAGCCAAAATGATTTACGATTTGGGCCCAACTCGACCCACAAAGCCCAGAAAGAATATCACCGGCAGCATTGATATTTCCAAAAGTTGGGGTGCAATTTCGTAAATAAGTGTAAGATTAGGAGCAAGATGCTAAAGAAACATTAATTGCAAAAATAGTAGACCGGGACAAGACAACTACTGCATTAGTTGTAAAGTTCCGACACGTCTTCGCCGTATCTCTACGATGAGCTGTATATATATTTAGAATAATAAATATTATTAAAAAAATATAAAGAATAATATAATAATTTGCAATGTACGAATGTATGTTACATATAAAGTTAATAAATTAAATCAATTATAATTTTTTTATAGATGATTTTGTAGTTATATTGAAATAATTTATTGAAATTCAACCTTTTTGTAATATGCATCAATTAAATAATAAGACAATCAGTAAGCTGAAAAGTAGCCATAAAATATTGTCTCAATCTGTTCTAAAGTTATTCGTTTTATCATTTTTTATTGTTTAAATACGATTGGTTTACTTGACAATTATTTTTAATTTTTGCACTATGCAAGTATTACGATTGATTATTTATAAAAATAGATTTATTTATTTTTTCTAACAATACATATATCAATATTATTACATTAATTTAAACATCAAAGACAAATAAATAAATAAATAAATAAATAAAAGAAAATGAATATTTTTGAAGTAGATAGAGATGTATTTATTAATAATAGTGGGGATGGATGGCTGGTTTTTATTTATTTTTGTATTTCTAATAATTTTAGGTCCTACCTATTTAATTTGTCCATGTATTATATATAATATTCAATTGTATATTTTTATTTTATGAATTGATTTGATTGGAAACTTGCCCATTAAATTATTCACAAATTACATAGAATAATAATAATAATAATAATAATAATAATAATAATAATAATAATAATAATAATAATTACGCATAAAAGTTATATAAGCTCTATTAATTCATTTATTTGCAATAAAAGAAAATTTATTTATAAATTTGTAGGCACACATGTGTTACCAATATTTTAAGTAGTTATGGTTGACTTGATCTTCTTTGGCATCATCCCTTATTATAATGATAATAATAATAATAATAATAATAATAATAATAATAATAATAATAATTTACATCAACATTGTCAATAATCAATCTATATAATCGATGCAACAATGCACAAATTTGAAATGTAATAAATATCAATGTGATATTGTGTTATGGCCTAGAAAATATATATTCGGAACAACATTTACCAATATCAATGTGATATTGTGTTATGGCCTAGAAAATATATATTCGGAACAACATTTACCTTTTTTGCACGTATAATTTTTAATATTAATATTATACTCCTTTCGTCCCTTAACAATTTATTCATTTTTTCATTTTGGTTCGTCCCATAACAAAGTATCAATTTCCTTTTTAGTGATTGTATTATCTACCTAACATTACCTTTATATCATACAATACTAATAGGGTTAATTTAGTTTTTTTACCTTTATTTCTACTTTATCCGAATATAATACTAATATTTCTAAAATTCTGTGCAAAAAGCAAATCGATATATAGATATGGAACGGAGGGAGTATTGATTTGTAATTAAAAAATATATATTCCTATTAATATTGTGTAATGATATTTGTGTAACGTATTATAAATAGTAAATATATTTATTATATTTGGTAGACAGTACAATTATTAATTTAGAAAATAATACCTTATTTTGTAATAGACAAAAATAGAAAATAAAACTTTTTTTTTTATGGGAAAAATAAAACTCTTCTTATACTACAGAAAGGGGTATACACTTGAATGTGTGTGTGTGTTTTTTTTTTTTTTTTTCTTTTTTGTTTAAAAGTTATATATATACACACACAATCATACATGTAGAACAAGTTATTGAATATAATTTTTATATATAATTATATTACAAAATGAATAGTGGATGTATATATATATGGCTAGTAATGGATCTACTAATTTATCATTTTGAATCATCCATATTAAATTATCCATTATATAATTTAATAGATATGATTCTTATACAAATAACAAAATATCTTCTTATTCAAAATAACAATTAAACATATCAATACATTATATTACTTTACAATACATTTATAGTACTTTCAAAAGCATTTTTTTCGTCAAATAATATACTTTCTTCATCCACCAAAAGTATTCCTATTTTCTTTACAAAATACAAAAAATAAAATAAAAACACTTTTTACGGATTAAAAAAAAAAAAAGAAAAATACATACAAAAAAATATATAATTTTCAATAATAACGTATGTAACTAGTTAACAAAATGGCCATTAATAGTTCTTGTCGACACGAAAAACCCGGAACCCTTTTCACAAAGCGGCGCTAAGGATAGAAAAAGTGCGCGTATTCGGGCGCGACATTAATATATATACACATATGCGTGTATGTATTTATAGCGAGTCGTAACCAACTTGGTCGAGTGGGGCAACTCAAGTATGTATGTAATAAATGGAAACACATGGATGAGTTAATAGGCAATGGGCCAAATTATTGACAATTTGTGGAGTAGCAAAGATTGCAACATTTTTGTCCATGTTGATTTTGGCAAGAAAAAATAAAATTAATTATTGCAATTTTCTTGTTGGTAGTATTTATTTTGCTTTTGAATTGTTTCTCGTTATGGTTGTGTCTAGGTTCGAAGGATTTGTCCTTTTTTGAGAAAGGTTTTTTTTTTTTTTTTTTTATATCCAAGTTTTTATTGATTTAATTTGTGGCTGTTGAGAAATATTGAATTTAAGAGGGTGCTTGTTTGTTTCTTACATATATGTCGACACAAATTTATTTATTATATATATATATATGTGTGTTTGTTATTGTTTATGTCAAGTCAAGCATACGCGTTACAGGCAATACATATATGGGTTTGTTTCTTTTGCCACCATAGTTCGGATTTCTACTATTTGGATTCTACGTTTTTTTAAAAAAATATATTTTTTTCTATCACAAAATATTTTATCATATAATATTATTTTAATATCAAATTCAAATTAAAATTTTTTCAAACTTATTAAAAGAAACATTATTTACTTGGTGCTATATATGCATATATATATATATATGACAGCAGTTTCAGTGCAAATTATAAATTTATAGCACAAAGTATATACTGCATTAAAATAATATAAATACAATACATATTATAATATATGACTATTTCGTACAATACATATAAAATAGTAAAATAAACAACATATATTTAATGGAAATAATAGTATTCAAATGTATTGTAAAAATATTCACTTAGTTCGCTTAGCGTTTTATTGATGAATTTATTTTTTATTTTAAGTATGAAAAATTGTATTGATAATATAAAAAATAATATTTTATGTTGATAAATTGATTTTTGTAAATGAATAATATATATTATATATAATGTGTTAATATATGTATATATATATATATTTAAATAATGTTTATAAGAAATCGTGTAGATGAAAAATGCAATGTCAACAAAGTGAATTCAATAATTTCTTTCAAAATATTAATTATTAAGTTAAATTTTATTTTTAAAATCAAAGGATACCAAAATCATTGACTTTGGGCTTTGGCCATAAGGCAAGGGAAGATCTTCAAGTCAATTTGACACGTTATAGGGTGTGTTTGTTATGGCGATTGGATTGGATTTACACTATTCATTCAATTTTTTTTTCCCAAAAACATCAAATTAAACACCTATTTTTTATTTTTTATATTATACTAAAAATTAATTTTACATTCAAAACATCACATCAACACATATTTATATCACATCATACAACTATTCAAATTCAAAATTTTTACTATTCAAATCTCAATTCAAAATCTAAACCCCCAAACAAACATTATTAGTTGTTATTAATCCGAAACACTTTTTTGCCATTTATTTTTTAATTATAAATATGTGTAATTTATATACGAATTATTATGGAGTACTATTTATATCATTTATTTAAAATTTATATATAAAAAAAAAGTTACTTTTGTGAAGTTGTATGTGATCAAATTCTCTAGATATTAGTCATTGCATAAACTATTTTCTATTTATACACACAATTAAATATATGTATATTTTAATTTGTTAAGTGTTTGATTATATACTGAATTTATTTCTCTTGTATGTTTGAGTTAGAGAAATAGTTTTTATTTCTCTATTTTTATTTATCTCTAAAAAAATGGAGAGAAATGATATTGCAATATATATTTTTTTATTTTTATTTTTATTTTTTTTACTATTTAATTTTTATAATATTTTATATTATATTATTTCAGTTTTACAAAAATTATATTTAATTTATTATTCAATCGTATATAATTTATAATTTTTTTTAAAAAAAATTACCAGAAATATTTTTTCATAATTGTCACTCGCTAAAACTTTCTTTTGTCAGATTAATCATTTATTATTGGCCGATCCATTCATTTTTTTTTTACATTTCTCAACTAAATTCTTTATTTTACCAAATAAGAGAATTAATTATCATTCCAAACGCCCCCTTATATTATTGATCATTATATGTATATATATATATATATATATATAAAAGTTCAACTACATGAGATCTCTATTGAACTGATTACAAAACATGTTGGATGTTACGAAGACATTAACATAGCTTATAGTACTGAACTACTCCCTCCGTCCCAATATAATAGTTTTGTTTATCATTTTTGTCCGTCCTAAAAAAATAATCTTATTTCCATAAATAATCATATCACCATAAAACTATCCTTACTTTTTTATTATTATTACACAATCGTCACTACTTTTTACACTAATATACTCACAAGGGCAAAAAAAAATCATTTATCCTTACTCTTTACCAACTACCAATATAATATAAATATTCCTTAAATCTCGTGCTCAACACAATAAGACTATACTTTCATGACGGAGGAAGTATATTATATTTAAATAGTATGTAAATTAAAATTTAAAACAAAAAAATCAACTTCAAATTAAAACCAAGCAAACCCGTATATATATATATATTGTTATAAAATTCAAATTTAATAATTATTTAAATAAAAAAAAATCTAAATACTACCATCAAGATATTTGGGGTATATATATATAGAAGATAATTGTAACATAAAAAATGTGTTGTCCCAATTCGTCCAAAATCAGCAAAGCAGTTGGAAATACACACCACTTTAAATTCATAGAGATACGTATCATTCTTGACAATCTCATACACTCATATTTTCATCTCTAAACACATAAAATAAACAATACATTTCATAAAATCTCCATGATTTTCTTTTAAAATAAAAAAATAAAATAATTTCTTTGACGTGTAATCGAGGCAAAATCCTATCAACAACCAATATTTTGTGATTCTTATTGTTCTATAAAAATAAATGAAAAAAAAAATCTTTAAAAAAAAACGTAATTAATATATTAATTGTGACAGTTAGTTGTAATGGATAATGAAGATCAACGAGATAACCAAATCATGCAGGTAGAGACACGAGGGGCAAAATAGTAAAAGCATAAACTAAATAAGTGCGCTTTTAATCAAAGTCGCATCTTCTTAGGGACGCGACACGTCTCACATGCAAAAACGTGACTTCTGCACCCATGTTGGGGCCCACATTAATTAATTTATTTTTTTAATTATTAATTACTATTAATATTAATATTATTATTATTAATTGTTGACAAAAATAATCAAAGCAAAAAGTTGTTTTTTGACCGTCCGATTCGTACGACCGTTGCTGAACCTTCCTTTATTCACCACACCTTTTTGCACTGACTCAGTCAGGAAAGCTAACCACTCCCATTACACCTAAAATGACCAAAATACCCCCACATATAAAAGTTTATTGCATCTTTTATTCACCCCGATTCTATTAGTATTATAAAATACTAATAGAATCATTATTTTTCTTTTATTTATTATACATTTTAATATAATAATTAATACTCTCTTCGTCCGCCTCTAAAGTTCATATTTACTTTTGCGTCATTATATTTAATATTAAAAATATTCTTATATTTGTATAATTTTATGTAAAAATATTTTTCTATAAGACACTCATTGAAAAGTATTTTTATAATTTTTTTAATTCGTATTACATTTTAATTTAATAATTAATATTAAAAAATCATAAAAAATAAAAATAAAACTCCTAAAGCCGAAAAAAGAAAATAGTATCCAAGATCAACACACAAAAATAAAAGAATGCTTAATTACCGGAGGCAGTGAATATTAATAATTTGATACGGTCACATTATATTAAAACAAATTACTATAAAAAAAAAATTAAAAAAATTAAAAAAATAAAACAGACAAGTGAGTAGTGTTGAAGATTAGTTAACCTGTCAACGTCTCTCACTTTATAACCGCTGTGCTTACACATATATATAATACTATATTTATTTATTTATTTTACTTAAGTTTTTGTTCTTTCCTAATTTAATCCCTTCTCTTCTACCCTGTCTAAAATCCCTGCCCAATAGTTTCTGTATTTACAGAACGACCACGTAAGAAGCCAAAAATATCACTTTCACCTCACCAAACTTCATCACTTGAGTTTACAGTCTTCTATCATACGAGGATGCTCCTCGGCAGCCAATCCGCATTGTCCTTTCTCTTGCCACGGCTGCAAGATTCCGACTCGACAACGAGTCGAACGACCGACCCGCCCGGATCCCTCGTCGACGCCAGCTGTGTCTTGACCTGGTCGAAGCTCGGCGACAACACATTCTCGATCCATTCTTCTAAACTTGTCCGGTCGTGCCATAACCCGCCCAAGATCTTGTCCACGACATCGTCCTCCACTTCGATCGACAAGGTGTCGTCGACAGCCATCGAGAATCGCACTGATATCGTTTTCTTGATCTCGTTCCTAACGAACCCCGACTCGACCGGCTTGAACACTATAGATTCGTCCACGCTGCTGACGAGATCGTGCGGGACCGACGTTATCGAGAAATGCCGGTTCACGAGGCTGAGTTCGTCTTCGTGGTCGACCGTTAGATCGCTCGAGTTGTGAGACCCGTCCGTCTTGTCATCTTCGGTGTATCCCGTCGCAAGATTTAGGTCCAACGAAAGCCCCGACGACACCGGTCCGTTTCTAGCCTTCGACGGCCTATCGTCGCCGCTGTTCAACCAGCTAGCTCGCCGCTTGCCATTCTTCTCCCTCACAATCAATCCCAACTGCCAATCGCCGTTCGCGACGGCAGCGAGCTTCATCTCGTCGACAAAGTGACCGTCCCGTAACGCTTCCGGGCTCGTCGTCGACCAATCTCCGGTGATGATGAATATCGCGTTTCCGAGACCCACTTCGCGGCCGTAGAAATCGGTGAGCCTGCCTCGCTCGATTCCCGACTTTATGCTCCCGCGCACCAGCACATCCGCTTCGTCGATATCCTCTAGCATTATCACCGAAAAAGGGTTCCTTCTTACCGCCTCTGCGATTCGGTCGATCGCCGTCTTGCCTCGGAAATTCATGTCCGATTCTTCGTCGTCACGTCTCCGGCCCAAGCAAATGATCACCGGACTTGTGCCGCATATTTGCTCAGCCAGCACCGAAGCCATTTTCTTCTTCCCGACACGGTCGGGTCCGGTGAAAAGTAACCAAACATCGCCCCTCGACCCTCCGCCGCGCCGCTTCCCGCTGTCCAATCGGCAGCGCGTAATCGCCGAAGCCACCGCCGAAGCCGCCTCCGCCTGCCACCACGCCTTCTCCATGAGCCCCTTGAGGAGTTTCTTGTACGTATCGGCATCCAAAGCATTCGAGAACTTTTCGATCAGTTTCGTCTGCGGTTCGGACGAAATACATCCTAGGAAATCCTTTGCCTGATTTTCCGTAGTAGTTTTGTCGAGCACGGTTTCGGATCCTTTCATTCCGAGAACAAGATCGGTCTTCACCGGGCTTCCCGGAGGACTCCGCATTCTCTCGACCGTATTCATGTTCAATTGAAGAGCTTCTCCGAGCGGTTTCGCCGTACGTCCGCCGCTATTCATGTTCAATTGCAGAGCTTCTCCGAGTGGTTTCGAAGTCGGCATCTTAGGCCGGAAAGGCGGGTGCGAAAGCAACGCCGGATTATACAAACTCGTCATCGACAGAGATGGCGGACCGGGTCGACCCGGGCGAGTATTTTGATGGAAATTCGGGTGGAGATGTAAGCACGTGTCTCGCCATTTCTTCTGCAGCTCTTGAGTCTTCTGCTTCGAAAGGACCCCTTGATCCTTCCCCTGTCGAAAACCGAAGAAAAAAACAAAAACATCATCAGCCCTCCAATCGATTTAATCTCCCGAAAGCACGAAATCAATATGTAAACCTGCGAAGCAGCATTGGTAGTGTCGAGTTTGGCGCTTTGCAGCCACGGCGGTAACGACGTCGGTCGAGACGAGTCCTGTTTAGCGTCGGAGAACGACTTCTCTATGGCCGAGAGCTTCGCAAGTTCCTTCTGGTAATTCTCGTGGCATTGCGGGCAAAAGTTCAACGGCCTCTGAGAAGGATCCGAATTCTCGGAGAGCGACAAGACGGGAAGCGTCGACGTCACCGGCTTCAACGGATTCAAAAACGACGACTCGACCGGATTGCTCAAAAGCCTCTCGGCCCCAAGCCTGCGATAATTCGGACAAAGCAAACGGCACAAAAAGAACAGGATAAGAAAGAATCAAAATTTAAGCCCCCTTTTTATTTTTATGTGTTGTCCGAAAGGGAACCACGTCTAAAAAGGGAATAAAATACCTCTGAATAATTCCAATTCGATCATCATTCAGCACAATTCATATAACTTTTTTAGGAATTGCAGGAAAATTATGAATCTTTGATGAAAAATAATGATGCAAAATATAAATTAAAACAAATAAAGATTCGATCAGATGAATATGCAAAATTCCAATCAAAAGCATAGAATTATTTCAACTGAATTCCGACAACTGTAACCGTACCGAGGGAAAGCTCCGGCGAGCGGCGATCTCGGCGCGACCGGCAAAGCTTGGAGATCCCAATCGGCTTCCATGGTGGAATGGTAAACTTGGCATCTCAAATAAGTCTCACACGTGGCCGCGCCGATCAACCAGAGCTTATTGCCGCCATCTCCGGTGGCGCCGCCATCAAATCTAGACAATAACTTCATTACTTCGACTACAGCCGCCCTGCCCGCCTCCGAAACCACCTGCGGCTTCGGCTGCTCCACCAGCCACTTCAAATCACCCAAATCGAGAACCACGGCGCCAATCCGAATCCCATCGGCGATCGTCTCCGACAGATCGGAGATCCTAGCCGGAATCTGATTCTTGTCAGATAAATCCCCTTTATCCATGGATATGATATGAACATTCTTCAGAAGCTCAGAGCTTCCCCCCAATTCCTTGTTCTCTAATTTTCTTAAGAAATCCTTCACGACGGCGGTGGGGTCCGAATCGCCGACGAGAATTGGGTTCCGTTTCTTGGCTCTCAGCATTATCTCTAACAGCTTCTTCGATTCTTCGATCTTTGGATTATTCCCAATTTGTTGCAGGCGGGGATTTAGATAAGGGTTTCGATTGGGTAAGGGGATGGACGGAGATGGGGACGGTGCCGCCACCGTAGGCGGCGGAATTGATAATTGGCCGGAATTGGAGAGGACTCGAGGTCCAATTGAGCCCAAATTAGATCCGAAAGTGGATTGGTGATGAAGAAGGGGGTTAGGGTTAGGGTTAGGGTTAGGGTTTGAGGAGCTCAATGATTGTTCTATGGTGGCTTTGACGGCGGGGCTGGAGAAGCTCGCCTCTCTCATGACGCGGCTGACGCTTGGATCGTCGAGAATGGAGATAATCAGCTGTTCGAGCTCGACTTTGACGGCGAGGAGGGGCTGCTGCTGCTGCTCAGGGCAGCCGCGGCGCTGGTGGGCCTGGGCGCGCTTGAGGGCGGCGAGGAGGGCGTTGGAGATCGGCGGTTCCGTCGCCGGCGCGGTGGCGGATTGGGCGGTGGGGAGGCGATCCAGGGCGACGGTGAAGCAGAGCTCGAGGGCGCGGCACTGGAGGGGATGACTGGAATTAGGGTGCGACCGGATGCAGGCCTGCCGGAGAAATCCCGACGGCGAGGCAAGCAGCGTCGCCGCCACGTGCAGCGGCGTGGTCTGGCCGTGGTTGCGACGCGCCGCCTCCGCAATCGAGTGGTTCAGAACGCTCGCCGCCTCCGGCGTCAGAGTCTGCTGAATCGTACTCAGAGCAGCTCTCATATTCCTTCCCCCTAACTTCGTCTTCTCCGGCGAGACAATCGACAAATCAATAATCGACTAGTGTGGTTTTTTTCTCGAATTCCAATCGAATTCAACAACCAAAAGGGGGGAAAATCAAAATCCCCAGATCAATTTCAAAATCAAAACCCCCAATCGCTCGACAAATGCACAAAACCAAATCAACCGATCTTAGGGTTTCCAATCCCAAACCTCAAATTAGTTGCAGAGTATATGAGATCAAGAAAAAGCTGAAACAAGAAAACGAAAGATCAGACCATCTCCTTCACACAACCAACCACCCCTCAATCAATCATCTCTCTGTCTCTCTCTCTCTCTCTCAATTTTGCTTCTCACTCTAAAAACCCATCTCTCTGTTTCTCTCTCTAACCCTCAATTAACACATACACATATACAAACCCCCGTCTCTTTCCCATTGAATACACCCAAAAAATATCCCCTCCCTCCTTCCAACTCCCACATGAACACAAGAAACAAATTGTCAAAAAAGTAAGCGCTGATGCCATAAATCCATAATAAATTAATTTAATTTTCCCTAATTTTGCTTTTTCGGAAAGAAACCATAAACAATTATCAAAAGGGATATGGAAGCAAAATTAAATTGAAAATGCAAGTACATCACACAACTCACTTCCCTTATTTAAAAAAAAAAAAACAAAAATACAAAAAATAAAATTATATATTTTTCAACAGTGAAATTTAGGGGATTTACAGCATGAAAAAGTTGAAAGTTTTGTTTTTTTATTTATTTAATGAAAAGGGTGTGTCAGAAAGGATGAGAAGAGGAATTTATGGAGATTTGGGAACTTTTTTTCTGGGCTTGCAAAAATTTCTGCAATTTTTATTAATTTAAAAAATACTTCATTGGATAAGTGAAGGAGTTCTTGATTTATTATTAGTATGCCTTTACGCTATTTAATTAAAAATAGAAAGGTAAATGTGACTTTATTGGAGGTGATGAGGAGCTTCTTAGTAAATGTTACTACTACTTTATTTTTAATTTTTTTTATTTTTATTTTGTTTTTTATTTTTTAATTTTTTATTTAATGATATGTATTTTAAATTTTGAATTTTGGATTGACTCTACTTTTCATGTTGCATTTATTTTATAAATTAAATATAAGACAAAGTGCAGCCCTACATTCTTCGCGGAGAGCGTGTTGCCACGCGTTGTAAGGACGTGTTTGGCTCTGGATTTCAGATTTTTTAAGGTATGTTCGATTATTATTCCTTTCATCTTTATCTAAATTGTCCTAAAAGATTTATTTTTTAAGTGAAAAATAATGTTAATATATTTGTGAATAAATTTATGCAAAATAAAAAATAAAAAATTCCTTGGATTCAGTGAAATATAAAATATTATTTGAGTAACTATAAATAAGAATATAAAATAAATTGGTAATTGAATGGTAAATTATAAATGATAAAAAAAATGACTATTTAATTTTTTTAAAATAATAATAATAATGGTAAGTGAAGTTACTCAAATAGCCCGAATGTATAAAAATGTTAGATGTGTTTTTTTAGTGCTTTAGAAAAATTTGAAGTATTTGTTGTTAATAATCGAAAATTTAAAAGTATTATTAAAATATTTTTTTTTTGTTATTTTTTTATATATTTTGTGAAAAAATTTCTTCATCCACTTAAATTCATATTTTACTTTTTGTATTTGCTTTTTTTTTTTTTTAAGTAAATAAAACTCCCGCTACAAATTATCAATACTTTTATGAATTACGATTACATTTATTATATAAATATAGTTACATTAAACTAAAATAAAAATGCAATATATATATATATATATCTTACATGCAAAAATACTACTAAGTACTCCTTCCGTCTCATGTAATATGGGTGTATTACTGTAGACACGGGAATTTAAGTAAAGTATAATTAGTAAGTAATTAAGAAGTATATTAGGAAAAATAATTATAGATTAAGATTAAGATAAATAAATAGTTTAATTAAAATTAAGAAAATTATAAAATTTAAAATTTAAAATGCGATTAAAGTGCATAATTATATTTTCAAAAATAGAAAGGACAAGTTATGTGGGACGGAGGGAGTATCATTTAAATATTGAGTAGTATTTTTTAATTTTCACAACAAAAGTAAATATTAACATAGACAAATGGAGTATAATTTTATTAAGAATATACATGTTGAAAATGATAAAAATTAAACACACACACTACACAATATATTCAATTACCTGTATGCATAATAGTATATTTATAATTTCTGTAAAAATTAAATAATATTTTAGTACAATATTGATTTATAATTATTTTTACTATAGAAAATAAGTTGGAATAAATTGAGTATAATTTAATACTCTCTCTCTCTTCTGTCCTTAACAATCTATCTATTTTTCCATTTTCGTTTGTCATTAACAATTTATCCATTTTATTTTTTAGTAACTGTACTATCTACCTAAAATTACAAATATTCTTCCACTTTACAAAATATTACACAAATGTCATTACATTTATATCATACAATACTAATAAGGGCAATTTAGTATTTTTGTCTTTACTTCTACTGCATTCCAATATAATATAATATTTCTAAAACCCCGTGCAAAAAATAAATGGATATATAGATATAAGACGGATGGAGTAAATAGTAAACTTATGAGAACCCCTTTTAATAAATTATTTTTTAAAAAATAATATATTGGAATGTTGTTTGTTTAATAAATAAGTTAATTAATTTTCTTATCTAAGAAATTTAATAACATCAATAAGTAATTAATATTTGATGTGTTGCTACTAAATAGGATTTTAACCTCTTTAACATTTTTATGTCCACATGATTTTTGTCAATGGATTGATTTGATATGTTATTTAAATTTAAAATTTTATTAGTCACCTGAAATCAATTCAAAGTTTTTTCGATAACATTGAAATTTATGGTTGTATTCTTAATTGTTTGTTTTTGTTAATTTATATTCCTTCTTTATAATATTAAAAATACAGTTATTTTATATTTAATATTTTTATATTTTTTAAAAAAAAAAATCATTAAAAAATCACTTTAAATTTTACTTTATATTACATTAAAATTATTTTAACTTAATTATTCTCCGAACACAACCAAACAAACTCATAATAGATTTAACCGATTTTCATTTGCTATTTTTTGTCCGCTATTTAATGTGTTACAATTTTCATAATTTTTAAAATCATTTATATTCACTTTTTTTAAAAAAATAAAGGAATATATATATATATATATAAATAAAGTTTAAAACTTTAAAATTATTTTAAATTAAATATAACTGAAATTTTTGGATAATATTCTGGACATAGGAAATATTACAGCTTTTTTTTATTTATATAAGGATTTTGAAAATATTGTAATTTTTATAATAATAAAATATTAAATATCAAATGTGATATGAATAAATATCAATAAAAATATTTTGTATGCAAATATTTTTAAATGAGAAATATATATCTTTTATTTATTTTTTATTAATAAAACGCAAATTTATAAAAATATATTGATAAAGAATTTATAATAATATTTTTTTTATAAATGCATCTTTTATGATAAAAATCAAAAATTATATTGATAATATAAAAAGATAATACTTTTGTGTTTGAATATGTTTTTTAAACGAATAAAAATATATATTATATGTATTGTATTTTTTTATCATATTTTTTAAAGAAATCAAAATTACAAAATGAACAAACTTTGGCGTGTTTGTCTTTTATTTCAAATAATTATTCATTCTATTTTTAGTAGTGTAAAAGAATAATAATAATTTTTTATAAAATATTATATTATCTCTATCTATTTATATTTAACGTTACTATTTTTAACAATAAAAATATTTTTATAGTTATATAACTTTTTTTATAAATGTCGTTATATTAGTACTCCATTAGTCTCATATCTATATATCTATTTATTTTTTTCAAGGAGTTTTAAAAATATTAGTATTATATTGAGATAAAATAAAAATAAAGGTAAAAAACTAAATTAACTCTATTAGTATTTTATGATATAAAAGTAATGACATTTGTGTAATATAATGTAAATTGGAAGAGTATTTGTATTGTTAGGTAGATAGTACAATTACTAAAAAAAGAAATTGATACTTTGTTATGGGATGGACCAAAATGAAAAAAATGGATAGATTCTTAAAGGACGATGAAATATTATAAAACATCAATAAAAATAATTTTGTTATTTTTCTTTAATTTGTACTATATTTTGATATAATAATTAATATTTAAATATTAACTTAAAAAAATAAATGAATAAATTGATTGGACGGAGATAGTATAAAAATATTATTTATAAATAAAAATCAATTTCAAACATACAAAGCAAACAGGAATCTTTTTAATGAAAAGATTGTTATAAAGTGGTGAAAGGACGCGACGACACGCGCTGTGGTATAACGTGGGGGTGAGGTGAGTAGGTAATTAATTAATAATTAATTAGTTAATAATGATATCGGACATACATAACATATAATAAATGTAGTATTAATAATTAAGTGATGTTTGGCTTTAAATTAAAAACCAATTTACAACTTTTGACGCGCTAAGGCAATGGGACAAATCCACCAATAGCCGCGCCGCTGCCTCTTCCGTATCTTTAGACTCCCTTTGCATAACCATTTTTACCATTTTTTATTTTTAATTTTTTTAAAAAATAATATATTATTAATTATTGAAAATAATTATTCTTCATTTTCGTTCGTTCCAAAATAATATTATCATTTTTTAATTTAATAATTATACTACTTACCTAATAAAATAAATCTCATTCCAACTTACACTATACAGACATAGGGATGTGAATACAGGGGCTAAAGTCTAACCTGGTCTGATCTATTTAAAGCTTTTTTATTTAAATAGAACAGACTTATGCTTAAAAAAAACTTTTTAAATTAACAAGCCGGCCTATTTATTATTATTATTTTTTATTATTATATATTAAAAATAATTTTCTATCTGATAATAATATTTATTAAATAATTTTAATTATAAATTTATTATAGAAAATAGAAATTTTTAACTTATATATATTAAATAATTGTATATACTTTAAAGGCTAGACTCAGGTTTTTTTAAAAAAAAATTCAAGTTAACAGACCAAGTTTAGCTCAGATATTTTTAAAATAGGATAAACCTATTTAGCCAAAGTCAAGTCTGACCTTTGCCTATTTCCACCCCTAATTACACAAATATCATTGTTTTTATATTACATAATACTATCGGGGGTATTTTTGTATTTTTTTATTACAATTCAATATAATAAAACAAAATAAATATCACTCTTCCAATGGGACAGAGGAAGTACTCTATTTTATAAAATTTACTATTTTTAGAAAATCTATTATTTCAAACTTTAAAAATATATATATCGGATGCAAAAAGATCATTTCAGTTAAAAGTTCAAACTATTTAATGCATCTATTAATTATTTAATCGTAAATGAGATTCTCCAATAATATATTTAAATGTATATTTCTTCAGGTTTAATTTTGGTGTTTGTTTAAACGTGTGTGTTCCATGTAATTATTGCCTTATTATCAATTTTTTTATTTAAAAATTTATAACTATTTAGGTTTTTTTTTTTTATTTTATCTTATAAAATTCAATATCCAACAACTATTTAAATAACGAAATGTAACATAAATTATCACATGACAACACTTTAACGAATGATTTTATCTTCAATTAGTAGCTATTTAAATTTAGGTATATTCTAAATTAAGAACTTTTAAGATAAACATAAATATAAATAATTCTAAAGTAAATATTACGTTATATTATCTCATGATTATTTGATCATTCCAAATAATTCTAGACATTTACAATTTTGCTCGTGAATTGGGAATGTTTCGTTTCTTTACATGTATTTGTTGGAAAAAAGGGTTCTATCAAATCTCTTTCGAAGATCAAAACATAAGCCATGGTTAACTTACAGTAATAATAATACTTTTCAACGAATTATATACAGAACTTCAAAGTAATAAATAAGACATATATTTGTTAACTCAGCTCGACTGTAAATCAATCTATATCGTGGATATCCCAATTTATGAGTAGTTCAACTATAATCGATATTGATTACAAAATAAAAACAACCACAATCTCCTTCAACTTATTTTATCAACAATGTCTAGTCTTGAAATAACTCCACATGCTTTGGTTGTCACAAAAGCGTATAAAAAATTGTCAGATAATAAGGCAACTCAGAGCTGGTCATCTCCTCTAGTTGGATTTCCGATAATTCCGATCTCCAACGACTCCTCCAACGAATTTAAATGTAAAACAAAAATTCAAAACATGGAGATAGAGTGGAAGTATAATAATTTTTCTCTATTTAAATTTTGTCTCTCAAATATGCTCACTGCCAACAATGGTTGTCCCACAGCTGATTTTACGGCCACCTTGTTGATTCAAAAAATCAAACTAATTAATTTTCTTTTGCACTGATATGGAATGAGATATTTTTCTATATATCTGAAATTACTTTGACTTACCATATCTATCTTTTTGTCTCTATTTCATATATGAACTAATGACACAAACTGTCTCATAACAAATTATATTTAAATATATTTTTTAAAATTTTTTTAATTAGATATATTAATTTTTATTAAAATTACTAATAATATCATTTACATAACAACTAATAAAATACTATCATATTTTATTATTATTATAATTAATTAATTAAACATTGCTACCTTCTATACTTTATTTCAAATCAAATGTATTATTTAAAGTTGAACGAGGGATATATCAAATCAAATATCCTTTATCTAAATCTAAATAGAGCCTAAGATTATGGACCAGTTCCATTAAAATGATTATTATTATAAATTTCATATTATTGGAAGCAAACGATAAAAATGATTGGTTACCTTATTATTATTATTTTCACTTTTTACTGAGTTATTTTTTCTTATAAAATATTATATCAAATTATTATTTTATTTTTAAAAAATAACAAAAAATAAAAAGACACATAATATTAAAGTTTTTTGTTTACATATATATATATATATTTATCAACAATAAATTTATCTTTTTTAAAAAAAATCCTGCCATATTATTTTCATAAATTTTCAAAATTCCAACAATATCGAACCTTAAAAAACAAATCCATTAACTTTTGGCAGATTCTTAGCCTTTTTTAAAAAATAAAAAAAATAAAAAAAAATAGCTGAAAAAGGTGTAAAAAGAAAAATGAGGTTTGTGAATGTGAGAGAGAAGCAAAAATGATGAATGTGAGATAGATTAGAAAGTGCGCTTTTTGGTAACGCAACGCACGCTTTCACTTACCTTTTACGCGTTTTGTTGTTTTCGGCTTTGGGCATACAAACCCACTTTTTCCCTTCATCATTTCATTTCACATTTCCTTTTTCTTTACTCTCCCAACTGTCGGTTTTAAAATCGCTTGCAATATCGACTTATATTATGGCTTTCTTCATTTTGTATTTTTACATAAAATTAATAATTATTGATTTTTTGTGGTAGGGAAAAAATATATATTATATTATTTTAAATAATATCTATAAAACGGTAGTAATATTGTTGACTTCTGGCGTTGATTCGTTCGATCATTGTGGTCAGACAGTGAATTCCTTTGTAATAGGCGGGGTGCAAGGTGGGTAGGGAAGACCCATAAGTTGGTCATTGGTTTGAAAGAATGATTGTTATTGTACAAATTCAAGTTCTACATTGGAATATTAGAAGAAAAATCTATAATTTTTTAAATCTTACATAAACTCTACTAGAATGATGTCTTTTGGAGAAAGTTCCTAAACAAATCCGTCCGGGATCAGAGCAAATAGGACGATATCGTACTAGTTGAGTTGACCCAGTCCCAACAATGATATCAGAGCTTTCGGGTTAGAAGCAGGTTGTGCGATCGAATCTTTTAAATTGTGCCTTGGATTATATGATTAAATTATGTGAACCTTAATTTCACACTACTATTACGTAACTGTTTGCTCTAAAAACGAGTTAATAGTTGATCACTGATAGTTAATAAATTATGTGATATTTTTGTGTGACTAATTGTGTGATCTTTGTCGTTAATATTTGAGCATTATGGAAACTGTGTCTATTGTATCTTTTGACGACAAAATTGATTTTCTAATTTGGAAACAATATACTCGGGTGTGTTTGTTTAAGGGTTTGGATTTTGAGTTGAGATTTGAATAGTAAAAATTTTGAATTTGAATAGTTGTATGATGTGATATAAATAGATATTGATGTGATGTTTTGAATGTAAAATTGATTTTTAGTATAATATAAAAAATAAAAAAATAGGTGTTTGATTTGATGTTTTTGGGGGTTAAATGAGATGAATAGTGAATTGAAAATCTAATCCCCAAACAAACACATAAGAAAAGTATCTTAGTAACACAAAAAATTGCCAAAACTATTCATGGTGATTTTAATCGTTTATTATCTAAGGATAGAAAATTGAGTTAGATAAACATGCATATTTATTGATAATATTGAATTTATCTGACTTTGTAATTAGAAAAGTAGGAAAATATAATTTTGCAAAAGAAGTCTGGGAAGAACTTAGAAAATATATTTATATGAAAATGTCTTTGCCGAATAAATTATTTCTACGTGAAAGTTCTTTATATTAAAACTTGATTTAACTAAGTCAATTGATGAAAATCTTGATATTTCTACTGAATTTGTTCAAGATACTAAACAAATTGAAGACATTGATGAATACATCCATATTGTGCTCTTGAATGTCATTCATGGATATTTTTCTAATGTCAAATATGCTATTAAATATGGTAGATATAATATAACGTTTTTTTATATATAACTTAGAAACTCGCAGCTGCTATCCTTCGGGTGCGCTTTGGGTAAACCCCCGGCCGAATATAATAGTCTGCAAATTAGGCCCGACAAGACAAGTCACACTAAGCGAACAATGTGTGGTAGACAAGATCTAGAGGTGTCGAAATTTAAACTCATGACCTTACGATCACAAGTTCATCCCCACAACATTAGATCATCCCTTATGGGACAAAAAATAATAAAACTCTTAAAACAGTTATAAGTTGATTAAATAGTAAACTAGATTTACAGGTTAATGAAAAAGAAAAACAAACAGTTGATGAAGTCTTGTTGCCTATGAATAAATCACATAATTTATAAAACTTTGAAACTTAAAAGAATAAGGGCAGATGGAAAGGAAAGTCTAAGTATAAAATAGGAAGTATTATAATTGTGGGAACAAGAATCATGTTATAAATCAATGTTTACATCCTAAAAAAAATTTAGAAACCAACAATGTGATGAAGCGAATGTAACTATAGAGAATAAGGTCGTAAGTAACGTGTTTATACTAAGAGATAATTTTTCTACTAATGATCTAGTGTGGAGAAATGAGTGATTATCTAATATTGCCATTAAGAAATTTGTCTTCGATTTGCAACTCTATATCGCATGCTTGTGTTGATATTAATTATGCTAAAGTTTAATTATTTTGTTATATGTTAACTTTTGAAAGAATGGATGTGCTACAACTTGGTGTTTTTTATTTTGTTTGCATATATATTTGCTATGTATTTTTTATATGTTTTGTGTGCAATAATTAAGTGGTAAGTTGCACTATAAAGGCAATATTGTCATCATGTTTTCTATTCTTGTATGTTCTCCAAAACAATCATGATGGTCGACCAAAAATAAGGGAGAATTTGTTTTCGATTCAACCTGAATTTGACCTGACATGATCGGATTGAAATTAAAAGACCCCAATCCAAATCCATTCACTTCTCTCCCTCACGGTTTCTTTGCGATAGAACAATTTGCTTCTTCATTCGTATCCCTATTCTCTCGCGCTCAACCATGGTGGTTCCTTTTCTTTCGGTTTTGATCGAGTCTATCAAGACTAAATAATGTATGTCAGTCTCCTTCTCTTAGGGAGTCTATCAATTCCTTCTTTTTGGCACTATATACTACGTTCATGGGTTTGTTGGAAGTGAGAAAAATCGTTTGGTGTCGATTATTTGTGTTCTTTCTTGCTTAGTGGACGTTAGAGTTCTGCCAGATCTTCTCTCTTCTAAATTTTGTGCTCTTTCTTGTTTCTTGTAGGATTACTGGTTTCTTGGTACTGAAACCTTCGATTTCTCCCCATTGTGGTGTTGCATCAAGGCTTGGAACTTGCGCGAAGTTGGTTGTGATTTGTGCCTACCGAATTATTAAAGATATTCCGTTTAAATTATAGCACTGTTTTTTTTTTTTAATTATTACTCTGCTTATTTGGTATATTTGTTTGATTTGCTAAACTATTAATATTCTTTGTGAGAATTATTATATTTGGTTGCATGAACTACCCGAATAATATATTCGAATCAAATATTTATTATATTTGGTGAACGGAACTTATATTTTATTAAAATTATATTCAATAAAAATTGAAATAAACATTACTATCTTTTTCGATATTTTGTCCATAACTAAAAGTGGGTAAACATTTGTTTTTTTATTTGTAATTAATTATAAAATAATAGTATTTTATTCGTCAGTAAAAATTTATATTGTAAAATGGTTTTTACATTTTTTTCTAAAAATTAAAAGAATGATACTTTTGTAAAATTTAAGAGTATTTTGATATTTATATATAATTAATTTTATTACAATTTAAAATAAATATTTTTGACGGTAACATAAGAAAATAGTAAAATAAATATATTGAAATGAGCCTAAAGAAATATGTCTTTTATCTCAAAGAATAATACTCATCATCCAATGACTATAACATACACAAAACCAAAATCAAAATAAAGTCTTAGGATATGATTATTTTGAATTATTAATCAACTTTATTCAAATTAAGCTGGTGTGAATTTGACTTTTTTATTTATTTTTTCAATTCATTTACTATGTAATATTATTATTTCGTCTAAAAATATAACAAATTTTAACAAAGCATGATGTTTGTTGGTGGGGTTTTTGGTTGAATTTTATTATTTTAATTTTTTTATAAAAAATATTACATAAATATTTATTTATATTATATTTTAATAATTATTTTAATTCAAATTTTTATTATTTAAAACTTCAATTCAAAATAAAAAATTCCACAAATAAATATATTCATAATTCAATATAATATTTTGTTAAAAACAATAATAGCAGTATATTTCAACAGTAAACAATAAGATATATATAATAAAAAAATTGAAAAAAAAAAATTCAGTAAGAAAGGTGTTTTTCCAAAGCAAAGCACTTTTGCATTCATACGTTTTCAATATATATTATTTATACTTCATTTTTTCATAAAAATTCAATAATTTAATATAAAATATTAATTTTATATTATCAATATAATTTTTTTATCTCACAAAAAAATAATAATAAAAATCTCAAGCTAAAATATTTATAAACACTATATCAACTATTTTACTAACATATTACAAACTTTAACAAACACACACATACACATTTTATACTATCTTTTCTAAAATTTTATTTACTTAATACTTTTGTAAACAAACATTATATTTAAACTGATATTTGTATAAATATTTTAGCAAATAATTATTTTATTTTTAAAATAAAAATACCACATCTATTAAGTTTATACTTTTTTTTTATTCAAGTATATATCTATTAAATTTGTGCTTATAGTATTAATTGTAACACTTATTGTATAGGTAATATAAAAATAACGAGGGTGTATAATATATTAATTCTTTTTTAAAAATATTATGTTAAAAAATTCTTGTAAAAAAAACAAACCCTTTATGTTAAATCAAACAAAATATTTTTTACATTTAAAAGAAGTATATAGTAAACAAATTGTATTCTTGTAGTCCAGATTGAATCAATATATCATTTTTTTTACATGTACATTCAAAAATATTTTAATATATATATATTGCAATAAATAAGTGAATGGATAATTTATTACAAGTGATGATATTATTCTCAAGGGAATCATAATCATTAAAAATAATAATAATAAAAAAAATAAACAAATTAATTTCAAATAAATAGAAATCGAAAAATAAATAAATTGATTTTGCAGATATATGTATCAGTAAATAAATAAATAATCAAATTATTATTAATAAATAGTACTTCATTCGTCCCAAACATTTTGCAATATTTCTTTTTGGTATGTCACAAACACTATGTAACATTTTCAAAATAAGAAATAATTAATTATACTTAATCTCTACCTCACACTTTATCATCCAAATAAAAAAATAAAAAATATATTTTTCTTTCTATCATATCACTTTATTTTAAAATTATTCTACTTAATGCTATTCAACTAAACCTTTGTGTCAAAAATAAATATTGGACTTTGTTTGGGATTAAGGAAATAATAAATTCCTTGAAAAATGGACGATAAAGAGAAAGGAAGGCGTGAAGGGATAATAAAGTGAAAGTATGAAGGGGAAAAAAATAATAAATAAATAAATAAATTGAGTTTGAGTCCAACTTTTCGCATTAATGAGTCAGGACATTATCTGTCCGTCTTGTCTCTCTTTTGTCCTTTTCTGCCACTGCTCCGTGAAACATTCATTGAACACATTTTTTTAGTTCTTTTCTTTTATTTTCTACACTCTGTGAAAAGACCGTTTTGCCTCTTCATGTTATTCCAATTCCAACTCATCCACCCCCTACTTTCATCAATTCTCATTCCGCCCCCGTTTGTTCCAGTTTTGACTTTTTTAACTCCAACCACAATAATAAATAAAAATAAAAACAAAAAATAAATACATCATACTCCCGGTCCGCCCCTAGGGAGCATATTTACTTTTTGCATTATTGTACTTAATATTAAAAATATTTTTATATTTTTATTTTTTTTATAAATATTTTTTTATTAGTATTATAAAATATTAATAAAAATATTTTTGCAAATTTTTTTTTTTTAATTTGTACTATATTTTGATATAATAATTAATATTTAAAACCAACAAACAAAAAGTAAATAAATCCTTAAAACCGGACGAAAGTTGTATATCATTTGCTACAACATTTTTTTCATTAATTATCAAATTTATCTGAGTTTGTTCATCAACACAATATAAATTTTATTTTGTTTGATTTTATTTTGTTTTATTTTATTTTATTTTTTTATTTCTTAATATCTTCCAATTACAACTAGTTCACATAAAAATTTATCAATAAAAAATAACTACAAAGCTATTCTATATATCTCTATCAATCCATCTATCTTATCTTGAGATTGATATTTAAATAATATTTGATAAAATATTTCATAAAAATATATATATTTTTATTTAAAAAAACACAAAGTGCAAATAATAAAATTTTAAAAAATATTTTTATAAAGAAACACACTCATAGTAAAATACTCCCTAACTTTTGTTAATATTGTTTGCAAGATATTTTTGTTTGATTGAAAATTTATTCAGAACACAATTGAAGAGTAACAATTAATTATTTTTACTAAGTTAAAAAAAGTTATGATTTTACACGGTGAACGTCGCGCATTTTAGGGCAACTCTTAAATGGCTCTACCTTTATGTTATTTTATTTATATTTTACGACTTAACCAAAAAATCATTCTTATCTTTTTATAATAAATCTCTTAATTAGTTATACTTAACAAAATTATTAAATTTTTCCTATAAATAATATATCATTTAATGGAGTTAATTAATTAAATGCATTACAAGATGGTCTATAATCTTATAGATAGAATTAGTTAGGCAAGCAAGACAAAGTCTTAAGATAATTTTATTTTAATTTCTCAATTAATGAGGATATATATATATATATACATTTTTTAAATAAAAGGGTTAAATTTATTGGGTGTAGTAGTTAATTTAGCAATTAATGTGAATACATATTGTATATAAATTAGACCCAAAAAAAATAGTCAAGATTGGAAATGAAGGTAGCTAGTGTTAGCACTGTTATGATATTTATTTTGTATTATATATATATATGATCAAATTAATGTGGGAAAAATAATATATAATTGTTAGAAATGAAAAAATATATATATAGGGATTGGCTAAAATTGATAAAAATATTAAGTCTTGAATTACTTGTTACACCTATTCTAAATTAATTATTAATAATTAATATGTCTCTTAGTGTAATTAGGGTGGGCTGATCCTAAAATAGAGAAATTATTTTAATAGCCAATTGTAGCTTAAATAATAATTTTTTAAAAATACAGACAAATTAATTTGTTGGATTATAAATTAAAATTTAGGGTTATCTATATATATATATGTTTAAAAAAAATATATAATTCCAGTTTGCATATTGGTTTAATCTTCGCCCAAAATGCAAATACATACTAAAACCTTGTTCATACAATGGAAAATAAATAAATAAATAAATTATTTAATCGAAAAACATAAAAATAAATAAATCACCGAATAAACAAACCATTTTGTCACATTTTCCAGGGTACCTAATAATGGGTATGAAAAATTCAAAGTCTTCTTTATTTCTTTTTTTGTTATATATATGTTTGTGTATATAGTTGTAATAATAGGACAAGCTCCAAATGTCTTCTTTTAATCTTTTCCATTCAAATTCAATTTTCCAATCAATATGTGTATGAATATTTACACTCATATATATATATATATATATTCAATTTTAAAATTATCATATGGGCTTTTGAAAAACATATAGAATAGATCCTTGTTTATTTATTTAAAACAAATATTTAACAATTATTCTGACAAAAGAAGAATCATTAAAAATAAATTATTAAAATTACAAGTGAATATTTACAAAATAATGAGTTTTGTTATGATTTTTTATCTTTTATAGAAAAAATAGAGTTTTCATAGTTAAATAAATTGAAATACTCCATCTGTTCCATTAAAAGGTTGTCATTTTTCATTTTCGTTCGCCCCAAAACAAGGTTACCATTTCCTAATTTAGTAATTGTACTACCTACCTAACATAATAAATAGTCTTCCAACTTATACTATATTACACAAATGCCATTACTTTTAGAGTATTTTTGTCATTTTCACTACAACTCATTGTAATACTAATATTTAAAAAATCTACGTGCAAAAGTAAACAACAACCTTGCACCGGAATGGAGGGAGTATATAATTTTAATACAATTCATTTTTTTTAAAAAAAAATAAAAAAGTCGTAAATTTTGGGTCAAATGTTGATGTGAAACTCTATGGTTGAGTTTGGGCTATTAATTCATTTATTGTTTTAAATAGATCAATATTTATTATACTAACAAAAAGCATAAGATAACTATTAATGATAATTAAATTATTAATTATACTGGGCTATGTAAAGCTCATTCCAATTATATCACATAATTAATTGATTTATAAATAATATCAAATTCATGCCTATTCTCTTAGATTTATTTATTTATTTGTTAAATTATAAAATTTTTCAAAATTTCCTATAAAAATATAGTAGTATTATTTTTCTTCACAAAAATCACATAAAAAGTATTATTTTGATACAAATTACAAACACAAATGGTTTGCTATTATTTGTAATTTGAAAATGTTCAAAAATTTTCTTGCGATTTTCCTTTCTTAATACTCCCTCCTCCTAGGTAAATTGGGCGTGTTACCGTAGACACGAGAATTTAGGTAAAATATAATTAGTAAATAATTAAAAAGTGTATTAGTAAAAATAATTATAGATTAAAATTAAAATAATTAAATACTTTAATTTAGATTAAAAAATTTATAAAATATAAAGTTTAAAATGTAATTAAAGTGTGTAATTATATTTTCAAAAAAGAAAAGGACAAGTTATGTGGGACGGACCAGAATAAAAAATAGGGACAAATTATGCAGGATGAAAAGAGTACTATTTATTTCACTATTTTAAATATTATAATCTATAAAATTAGCTCACAAAAAAATTATCAAAATTATACTACTCAAGAAGGTATATAATTTTAATTTTAAAATTGAGGCATATTTTTATTCAAAAAATCTATATATTTAAACTACAAGTTTAAAAGTGAAGTATAAGTCAATGTTATAATTATATATATTTTTTATTTTATTTTTATTATTGACATAAATTTGGAAAGAATATTTTAAAAAGTTGATCAACTTTTTATTGGAAGCAAAAGATGCCTTTCACATTTGCAACACTTTAAGGGTTAAAAAGTAATTTTGTACTTATTCAATATTTTGTTATGAAAATCAACAGAAATATATATATATATATTATAATTTATTTATTTTATATAAATTTAATGGCCACTTTATTTTATTTTATTTTATTTTTAATTATATCATTATTCTCGAATATGATTAATACTCGTAGGGTAATTATGCTTAGTATACAATTCATGAAATTTTAAACATAATTAAGATGAGAAAGGTGAAAAAGTTTGAAATTTCAATTTGAAAAAATAAAAAGAAAAATTCCTTAAAAGGTTATAATGAAAATAAAAAAATTCCACTCAGAAAAAAGGCAACTTTTCAACCACTCAAAAGTCATTATTTATTTTTTTTTTATTATTTTATTATTTATATATTATGAAGCATCCATCATAATATAACATACTTTGCACAAAAGAAAACTTTTTAGGTTTGATTGGACCAAAACAGTGTGAATTATTTAAATGTGCTGATATAAGATATTAATAAAATATCTTAATATTTCATATAAAAGAATTAAACTATTTATTTTAATATATATTTATATTTTAATATGATATTTTATATTAAAAAACTAAGTATGTTTTTATTAAAAATAATATAGCATAAACAATATCGATTTCGATTTAAAATTAAAATTACATTTATATTTTATATACTAACTATAAAATACTATTAATATGTCTTACCTCGCTGATATAGTTTGTAAACTACTCTCTCCGTCCCAAAAAGAAGTGTCAATTTGCTTTTTGCACGTAGTTTTAAAAATATTAGTATTATATTGGGATATAGTAGAAATAAAGTAGAACCGACTAAAATAACCTTGTTAGTATGTGTGATATAAAGGTAACGATATTTGTGTAATATATTGTAAGTTGTAAGGGTATTTGTAATGTTAAGTAGATAGTACAGTTACTAAAAAAGAAACTGAATACTTTGTTATGAGACGGACTAAAATGGAAAAATGGATACTTTGTTATGAGACGAAGGAGTATTACATTCTCCCGAAAATTTGTTTAGCGATTGCATATTTTTATGTCATAATAAATAGAAAATATTATCTTAAATATACATTTGGAATATTTTGAAGCATGACGGAATTGAGAAAGTATAGATTAATTCTGTTTGTCGATTATTTTTTATTTTTTATCATCTTTATTGTATTCGCCACCACATATATTTTATTATATTGTGGTAGATTTCAAAAAAAAATAAAATAAAATAATAAAATAGGAATCATATATATAAATGTAAAAAATGAATGTTAGTTAAAAGTTTCAATTGTGCTTTTTATAATTGTTGGGACAAATGATTTTTGGCAACCCTTATACTCAAAGAAACATAATTTATTTAATTATAAATATTGTAAAAATTTATAAGATAACATTTTCTTGTTATTAATTTTATTTTTATTTTTATTCTAAAGTGCAATATCATTTTTGTTTCTTTAAACTTTACCACTCATAAAATCACTATGATGAATATGGTTTGATGAGTTATATAATAATTAATCATCAATTCTTACATCTTTATAACTCACACATGTAACAAATATGTATTTTATACATGTTGCATTAAAAAATATACATATAAACTTGTGGTAACTTTATAATAGAATTATTCAATTAAATATATATGCATATATAAATATATTATTAGTTTTTTTTTTAAAAAGCATAATTTTGAAATTACGATATCATATATTCAAATTTATTGGATTCTAACAAAATTCCAAAGTTAATTATATCTGGACAAAAATAGTATTAAAATGATGACATCCTAAAAAAATTATCATATTAGTGAAAAAAAAAAGAAAAAAATCTCTCTAATTAATATGGATGATTAATAATCGATAATTTTTATATTTTTAAATTTTTTAAAAAATAATTCTCTGCTAAAAAAGAAAATTAAAAATGATCATAGGCTATTCGAATGATTTTACTATATTTTTTTTTTCGACAAAATTATATTAATATATACATTTTTTAATTATTCGACTAAACTTAGAACTTATGCATATTTTATTTAATATTTATAGTAAAATATTTTATACATCTATAATTTTATTAGTATCATTTTAACAAATAATAATAATTTTGTCACTTTTTTTCTACTCATCCCATATTTTTATTTGTCAATTTATTAATAAATACATATAATATTCTCACTTTTTATTTTATTTACTATATCTAATCATTGTAATATTATTATTTTTAAATTTTCATATTTTTTTCATTTTTTTCCCGGCTGAATAAAATATTTTTTTATGTACATTATTATAAGACTGAAAGCAGGCAATTCTAGTTTTGTTTTTCTTTTTTTTTTTTTTTTAAATAAATGGGCCTTTGAACGTTTTGGGCTCATATGAAAAAATCATTAACTCAGGAAAACAATAGGGCTTTTTTGGGCTGAAAATAAAGAATGTAATATGCAATATTGTTATAATTATATATATATATATATAAGGTTTTGGTGTTTTTCTTTTCTTTCTTTTTTTATTTTTATTTTTATTTTTATTTTTTATTTTTATATATTTCAAAATTGAAATTAGCATTATCTGAACCTACTGTTTGAGTATAAATTCATGATCTTACGGTTACAAATTCACCTCCACATACCTAGAATTGTTAAACGAATCGAGCCGTTCGTGAACTTGGCTCAGTTCAGCTCGGTTTAAGCTCGTTCGCGAACGTTAACAAGCCGAGCCGAACAATATAAACAAGCTCATTTGATTAACGAACGAGCCCGAGCTTTGTTCGCGAACGTTCGTTTAAATAATATATTCATTATAAATATTATATATACATATAAAATTATAATTTATAAATAAATAAAATATTAATTTAAAATATATAAATAAAATAATTTTAAATTTTCTTTATAATTTATATATAAATTTTAAAAAATAAGACAAACGAGCTTGAACAAGCTTAATCAAACCTAAACGAGCCGAACACGAACACGAATTCAAACAACAAAATTTTTAACAAGTTGAGTTCGAACACTACGAATGAATTCGAAAGCTTAACCAACAAACACTAGCCTTGTTCGCGAACATTAATGAATACTTAAAATTTGTCTCGACTCGAATCTTTAACAGTTCTACACATAACACCACGCTAATTGCTATATCTTACGGGATAACTATAGTTATTATTATTATTATTAATTTGATGATATGAGAAATCACAAATTTGAGAAATTATAGCGGTTATTTTCAAGTACGTTTTAGGTAAATTTTTGATTAAATATAATAATTTGTAAATTAGAACTAATCTAAAAAAAAATTCCACTTAAATAAGTTATATATGACAGAGATAAGATTTGAAAATATAAAGAATTTGAACTCACGCGACATACATTTTGTGTCGTATTTGTTGTTGCTTTTGGTGACTAGGGACTAAGCCTATAAAATTTAATGTTGTTTTTATTTATGAAGTATATTTTATGAATTTTTTTGTTTAGATTCTTCTTATGCTCATACTTTTATTGAGTTTTTCATCTCTCTTTATATATATATATATATATAAATGGGTAAACAGTTTTTTTAGCCTAGTTACGGACCCTCTCATCATTTTAGTCCTGTAAGTGGAGCATGTCACAAACTAGTCTAATAAGTGAAAATTTTTCACTGTTTTAGTCCTCCGGCGCCGGAAACGCCCGCGTGGCTCGCTGGAGGTGACGTGTCCGCCAGGTCAGCGACCTGAAAAAAAAAATGAAAAAAAAAATAAATCCACGTGTTCGCCAGGTGTCGCTGACCTGACGGGACACTTGGCGGACATGTCACATTCGGCGAGCCACGCGGGTGTCTTCAGCGCCGAAGGACTAAAACAGCGAAATTTTTTCACTTATGAGACTAGTTTGCGATAGGCTCTACTTACGGAACTAAAATGATAAAGGAGTCCAGTTACGGGATTAAAAAAACAGTTTACCCTCGTTATATATTCATAAGAAATGAAGCAGTCTTGTTGTTATTACTATTATTTTGTTTTTTTTTTTTTCATCCATAAAAGTGTCATTGTCAATAATTTAGACCATGTTTAAATATATAATAAAAAAATTGATATTATTTAACAATAGCATTTTTAAATATCTAAATATTGCTTTTAAAATTTGAAAAATCTTTATTAGAAAGGAGCCTTATTGTGGGACGTGATACCCGTTCAAATGTGCATCATTTGAATACGTATTATGCTTTTTCCATTTTAATTCAATTTATTATTATTTGTTTTTTTACCGATTTTGCTTTGAATTTGTAAGGACAAAAGTATTAAAATTATTTTTAATATTTTTATTAATTTATAAAGTATTATCATTTGTTAATTATTATTATTATTTATTTATTTTTTTAAGTGGGTTTCTTGCGAGGCAAAAGATTACCTCACGTAATTATTACGAAAGTTCTCTAACGACTAAACCCCGAAATATACATATACCAATCACTCTTCACAAGCAAAGTTGACTCTCACACAAATATATATATATATATATATATATATTATATGTCAAAATTATGATTCTCGTCTCGGTTAATTTGTTCCCTTTAATTTAGGTACAAAATTTTAAATATTATATAATTAGTAAATAATTAAAAAATGTGTCAATAAAAATAATTATAATTTAACAAAAATATAAATTAAAATTAAAACGACTAAATAGTTTAATTAAAAAAAAATTATAAATTATAAATTGTGATTAAAGTGTATAATTATATTTTTTTTTTTAAAAAAAATGACAAATTATGTGGACTAATTGAAATAGAAAAAATGGACAAATTAAATAGGGCGGATGAAGTATTATTTTTTTGTTGTTTATTAAATTTATAGTATGATTTATGTATAGTAAATAATTTTATCTATCTACAATTTTATTATTTTTACTTTAATTAATTATAATTAATTTGTTATTATTTTTTAATCAATAATTTGATAATTTTTTTTTTTTTTTTTTTTTTATAGTATCTTACTTTACTTTTTATCTATCAATTTTAATATTAAATTGTTATTATTTTTTAAGTCTTGTGTCTAATTAAACATACATAATTTAACGAATGTGAATGTTTTTTAAATTCAAATTTAATAAAATTATATTCAACGTATATTTTAAAAAATAAAATTTATAAAATAGAATAAATTTAATTTCTACAAATATATAATAAATTCTTATGATGATATTGTTGAATTTTATTAGAACGGTAGAATCATGACTTTGTTCAAATAAAAATTAAGTTTTCTTTTTTTCTTTTTATTTTTGAAGTTATGCATTTCTACTGTTCTTATAAAAATATGTTTCATTTTATAAATATATTATAATTTAAATTATTATTTAAAATAAAATATAAAATTAAAATACAAAATCGAACTTTTAAGTAAACAACCATTGTGGATGCTTGAGCCACTGATATATAGGAGTTATTTCATTCCAAATTTTTATGAACATAGTCAATTTGAAATCTACTTATATTATTTATTTAATGAAAAATTAATGTCCATGATATTTTTTCAGATAATCGGAGATAAATCTCCGTTCATATAAATTAATTTAAATTCAGTTTTCATTACAAATTAATTAGTCTGCATTCCTTTCTTTTTCATTCTATTTCATCGCTACTCCCTTTTCATCTCGATTCAATCTTCACTTCCTAAATCGCTGGTGTTGGTTGCATTTCGCGCGAAATCATATGTAAAATTCAACTAGAAAAAACCAACAAAATGGATTCGATTGTTTCCTTAATACCAACTCCATCCCAAATTGATTGTATTCTCTTAATCCCACTCCGGCGACTCACAATCGACGGTCTTGCTCCATTTTCTATCGCTCTCTCATTCTCTCCCAAACCCATCTATCCATCCCGCCACACCGTCATCGCTAACCTCCAGATCCTTCTTCCAGCCGTTACCTCCCCTTTCTGTCCGCCAGCATTGATCCTCATTTCTCTCCGCCGATGCCGTGAACCGCCACTCAAGTTCTAGCCTCAATCGTCAATCCATTCGCCTCGTCAACTGCCCACCACCTTCAATCGTTTCTACCGATAACAACCCATATCGCCTCAACCCTAGTCGACACCGGACTGGACTCCCATCATTGCCTTCACAGTTCTCCTCAATACTCTCTAATCTCTTAGGTAATATTTTGTCTATTTTCCCTTTAATCAATTATTAGGTAACTCATATCTATTGTGCTTAATTTGATTTCGATTTATTTGGAGGAACCTTGGTTGCTTGCTTAAACTTCTATATTGTTACTTGATATTATTGATTTTGGTCGAATTTCATTTTTCTATTTTCTCCATCAATCAATTGAGGTATGTCTTTCTATTGTGCTTAAATTGATGTTGAAATGGATCGTCCGATATATGATACACAGATACAGTCCCCATATGTTGCTCTATTCCTTTGGGGTTAAAACACAAACAAATTTGTTGAAGTCTTTTGTATTAGTTATTGGTGTCGGAGGCTTGGGTTCATCTGCCCTGCTTAACCTTGCAGCATGCGGTGTTGATGCGTATAAATAATTTAAGAATATTTTAGAGCCTAGACATTTGTTTTTGAAAATCGTAATTGATTTTAAACATACTTTTGATTCTATATTTTTGGGGATTGGATAATTATTAATAAAAAAATTCTACATCTTTTTCCTCATGCTGAGTGGGAACCATTTATCATGATGTGGTAGAGCTTAATAATCTACACAGATAGGTAAAACAAGAAATATAAAAATGAAATTCCTAATCTTATTTTGCTCATTATTTGTGTTTAAAATTTTTGGAGTTGAGATATTTGATGCCAACAAACACTAACTGTATTTATGTATGTATGCATGTGTAATTAGTGGAGTTTCATCCAGATCCTTTATTGATGTTCGCCTGGTTTTCATTTGGTTTGATATTCATATCCATTTTGAAAAAATTCTACAATAATCAGTCATTTTTTGTTTTTTTGCTACTTTTTCTTATTTTGAAAAATATTGTTTTGGATGTTTTGCTCGTGTATTTTCTTTGTCTATATTATAATAGTTGTTGATCTTTCTCAGGTTTGTAGTATATAAATTTTTTTTTAAGGACTGAATTTAATTTAGGACAAGATGAATCTTGCATTTGTTTCGTTGTGTTCTAAGACAATTGAATGATAAATCGACAAGGGCAACCACACTCATTGTCATCATTATCCAAGACTAAGGATTTTTGGATGATCCACTTCACTCGATTGGGTTTGAGATCGAAGAGCTTATGTCAAGCAAGGTATCTGGCCATGTCCTCGTCATTTCCAAAGTGTATCATGTAAATATACAATATAAAGATCCAAAGTTGCATTAAAACTTGTTTATAAATTTATTGCGCCGTGGTATATGAATGGAAAGTACGAGTATAAGTATGTGTATCTGAAGTATGTAAAATATATATATGGTTATGTGAAAAATGAAAAAAATACATAAAGATAATGCATGTAATTACGTGAATAAAGTACTCAGGTATTAACACTAAGTTTATGAGTATATATACACATTACAAATGTATTATTTGTAAAGTAGTAGGTATATTTGAATTTAGTTGAGTTCCTACAACGATGGAGAATTCTCTAAATGAAGTAGCAGTAGGTACACAACTAATATGATTTCATACACCAAGCCATATTTGGGGTTCGACGAAGCCACTATGGAGTACTCGTCTGCCTAGCCGAGTCATGTCCTATGCAAGTATGCTCCTGATCGAATGTTGTTATGTGTGCTACGATGTAGATTACTATGTAATATGTTTAAAGATTTTTAATTTTTGGCAACAATCATGTACTCTAACAACTAATATAATTTAACTTAATCACTTATGATTTGTTTATACATTTACAAATGGAGGTTGTACTATGATTGTACATATATCATACAACTTAACAACGTCATTTATAACTTGTTTAACCATCCGTAGTAAATATGTATTGTTTACCTTTTTTATACAATTCAAAGTTTCGTGGGAACACTATCATGATGAATTTATCCCTACTTACCGATATCAAACGAATATTTGGAACTGAAAACAATCGATTTTCTAACAACATATTACCAGGGCATATATACTCGTTTCTAAAACATATGTGACTATTATTATAGGTACGTAAGATCTGTGCCAGGGTATGTAGATATTTTATGCAGGTATGTAAGCTCGTTATCCAGGTACAAACACCGACTAATAATGTATAATAGCGGTTGCTTAGGTATTATCTGTGTAGTACTAGGTATCCTCGAATTTAGTTTATTTCACTCAATCCTATGCAGAGGGACTGATTCGCGAACTCGGTGACAACATTTCCTTTCTCAGCCTCGATGGACATAATGTTGTTGTGTGTGCTACCATATGAATTACTATATAATAGGTTTAACTAACAATCAATCCGTGGGAGCAATAATGTATGATGGTGTGTCCTTGTTGGATTCTTTTAGACATGTACTCTTTGCATATTAATACTATCCATAAATTGATAAAAATATTATCTTATTTAATTCATTCCCGGTTACCATTAACCTGTGGGTATATAGTATTTTTCATGATTATTTTATTAAAATTATTGATTGTGTCAATGGTATTTTTATGAGATTAAATTTACTTTCAATGACACAAGATTAATCTAATCTTTTGAAGGACTGGATCTAATTTAGGATATGTACTCTTTGCATGTTAATACTTTCCATAAATTGATAAATATACTATCTTGTTTAATTCATCCCCATTGGATTCTTGTAAACATGTACTATTTGCACGCTAATACCCTCCAAAAATTTGTAAAAATTTCTATCTTGTTTAATTCATCTTCGCTTACCATTAACATGTGAGTATATATTGCTTTTCAAGACTATTTTATTAAAATTATTGATTGTGTCAGTAGTATTTTTGTGAGATTAAATTTACTTTCAATGATACAATTATATAAGAATGAGACTTGTTTGGACTATAATGGAACTATGGGTATATTGGTGCATAATAGATTGCATCCTAGAACTCGTATTATTTTTATATTTTCAACGTAATTCCAACTAAGTATTTTCTATATTGTTTATTAATCCGTAGTAAATATGTGCTGTTTATCTTTCATATAATTATAGGATTCATGAGAACACTATAATGATGAATTCATTTATGATTACCGACAACAATTGAATGTTTTGAATGCAGAATGATCTGTTTCCAAGAACAAGTTATCAGGGCATAGATACTCATTACTGAAGCATATGAGATCGTATTATAGGTACATAAAGACTACCCCGGGGTATTTTGATATTTAATGCAGTATGTAACAATATGTTCTAGGTACGAGCATTGACAATCAATATATTATTGTTGGCTACTTAGATATTATTTATATAGTAGCAGGTAACTTTGAATGTGGTCAACTTCATTCAATCCCTTGACATATGAGGCAATTAAGGAACTCAGTGAAAATACTTCTTCTATTAGCATTTTTTCACTTCATTGGTGGTTGAGAGAAATGACAACGATTGAGAGTGTATAAACCTTTGCAGTATATATATATTTTTTCTTTTTTAGATGCACCACTAATGTACTCAAGTATCAGTAAATGCACTTTTGTTCATTTCAAGCATTACTTCTTCAACAATTGCAACGTCTTGTAATAAATTATTTAATTCAAATTTAAGAGAAGCATGCATAACTTTTTTGGCTCGTTGTTGTCTTTGTATAAGGATAACCTTCTTAACTAATGGGTAACATATATATGCGCATATATGTATTTTGAAGGTATTTTGATCTAATTAGACGGGAACATCGATCTCCTGTTGAGGTACATCATGTGCATTATTGCAATTCTAACTATGTGAAGAATTAATCACACAACCATTCATAGCACAATTGATAACATTACTCCAAAGATTAAGTTTCACCAAATTCAACCCACGATTCAATCCCTTAATCAATCTTAATACAATCCCTTAATCAATCTTAATACAATCTCATCAATTGGAGACCAATCGAACCAATTCAACCAACAATTCAATCTGAAAATAACATATTACCCAAACCAAACACAAATAACATAACTCATATCAATCCTAAATTCATTACAGATGTTAACTTGCTCTGCGCTACTAATCAGAATCTACGGTTCAGAGGATGGCCCATTAAGTATTTTGGCCGCAATTTTACTGTGGTAGCATTTTACGTTATCAAACTCGCTGCCAATACCACCAATGGGATGGACTGCCGGATTCTCGTGGGCATAACTTTCGGCGAACATGCGGACTAAAGGATTGCAGCCGAGAGTGTCACCTTGATGCTGAAATCTTACATATTCGGGCGTTTTCCTCACCATGGGCCATAGGTGTACGGCGATCAGGTACAACTGTACAAGTATAAAAAAAAAATACGTCTGCAAAAATAACACAATATTTTGTTACGTAATTTGGTTTATCCATGGTTAATTAATTATATTTATTTTGTAAACGCACTAATTTTTTCGCATTCCCTTGTCTGAATGGATCACGCAGTGAATTGCACTCAAGCACAACCCGACCTACGCTTTGTAAATAAATATCATCAATCTATATTACCTAAATCTCAAATCTATTTAAAAATTTATCAGAATCTATCAAGACTATGTAACAATATATTTCGAATTCATAGTAGTCCCCTAAAAGTATACTCTTAGCATACTAGACCTAAAAGATACAACTTGGGGTACCTAACAATACCACTTTTGTCAACCCACAAACATGACTAATTACTGAACAATCAAACAAAAAACTAAAATATGCAACTCCGGATAACTAAAAGGATATACATTTACAAAATTTACAAAAATCACAGATTAAGCAAATAAAATCATCCAAATCGGTGCGAAAATAAAACACCCAACCCGATTTACGTGGGCAAATATATGAACAATTTCAAACTTGATTAACAAACACAACTACACCAATCACCCAGGGCTCCTCAACACCGAACCGAGATATACAAACACGGGACCAAGACTTACATCTCAAGTAATCAAACAAATTACGGTATAAAATACTAATGTCAACAAAATAAAAAATCAAAAAATTTCGACTAGACACTTGCTTCTTCGAGCTTGTCAGGAAATATGAGTAGGTCAGTTATTTTCTTCACTCTTCTTGCACCGGTCGGTCAATACTTGCTCGCTAGGGGTTGGAGAATGTCGGTTTACCTAAAGATAGAAGATGTAAGGTTTAAAATTGAGGTAAGATGAGTTATGAGAGATTTCCTGTCTCAACTCCTATTAAATCGTGGGTAATAATTGTTTCTATTTTTTTAATTCGCGAAAAAAATATACAATATTTAACTAGAAGTATATAAAATTATAATGGGGGTAGAACGATAAATACTATAGATATTTATTACAACATTTATAGTATTGATCAATCTATTTCGAATACCTGTTGCGTATACAACATTAATTTAGGGCAATTGAGGAGTTATAACATACCTAATCCATAAAATAGAGATTGCAGTTTAATTTATTTCAAATAGAGACTGAATTATAAGTAGAGTTATCAGACAGATATTTTAATCCAACACTTTTTTTTTCACATGTATTTATTTAAATATAAATATTTCATAAGAATCGAAATAGGAAAATAAAAACTAGTCTAAGTCAAGTCAACAGCCCAATAATCATTTGGAAAAAAATGATGTTTGGCCGTGTTTTTGAGACTTGAGAGTTTTGAATTGGATTTTATTAGTATTTCTTATATATATATATATATATATATATATAAATTAATTATTTTTATAAATCAGTAGTAAATAATTGTCATTATTTTTCTATTTATTAATTTTTCATTTTTTTTTATAATATTCATATTTTATTTTTACTTATCTTATTTTTGTACTAAATACATATATTTTTTTTTTTTTTTTTAGTTTTTGTCTGAATATAGTAACATAAAAAATTCGAATCGAAGTTAAATCTAAAAAATCACATTTTAAATTATATAAATAAATAGTAAAAATAAGGAAAATCCACCTAAAGAAACTTTCTTAATATTTGAATAGGCCAACGCCAAGAAACTTCTGCCCTCCGAATTCATTTAATAACATTTTATCTAACTTATTCAAGGAGTTACCAGATTTCAGCCGTTGGATTATTCTAAAAAAAAAAAAAAACGAAAGATTTTTTATAAATATTATTTTTTCATTCCAATTAATTTGTTCACTCTAGCTGTGTATAAAGTTTTAGGTATTTTGTAATTAGTAAATAATTAAAAAATATATTAGTAAAAATAATTATAAATTAAAATTAAGTGAGACGAATAGTATAATATTTAAAAAATACCACATATATTAACACAATATATATAATAAATATATTTTATTCACTAAAAAAAACAACAATTCAAAAATATAAAATACTTTGAGTTGGAACTAAGGGAGTATAAATGATGTAAGACAACAAATATTATTTTGTCATTCTTCTTAGCTTTACACAATTTTTAATAAAAATATATATTTTTTCATAAAATATTACATTAGAATATTATATAAGACACAGTTAATGACCGTGCTGATTTGATCCAATCAACAAACTAATATAAAATAATTAATAAATCATTATAAAACAAACAACGTACTATCAAATTAACACATTGCCTGTCACAATGAATAACATATGTTGTGTTATATAATGTGATGTGTATTATATTCATATTTGTTTCTTTCTTTATATACATTTGGTGATTGGATTGTAAATTATAATACAATTTGCTGAAATAAAAATATATTTTTACCTGTAATTGTGTTATTCAAATATATATTATATATTGTATTGATATTTTTTTATAGACATTTGACATGCTGATTTGATCTAATCAACTGTAACATATGAGTGATCATTACCTTAAATTACAATCAAATAAAATACTTACTATATATTTATTTATTTTTATTTGTCCGTTAAATTTACTAAATTATTAATTTTCACAGCATTAAATATTTAACCTTTTAGCTATTTCTTCGGTACATCTTTTACTAATACCCTAAACTATTAATTCAAAAAACATCTCCTCGCCGGCTCCAATGAAATTTATTTATTTATTCGGACGAAGAGTACAATTTTTCTAAATCGAATAATATAGGATTATTTTTTAATATAAAATATTGGTTAAACAATTTAATTTAGATATTAATAAAATTAATCTGAAAAAGTTTTGAAAAGAATTTCCGCGTCATGTCCGCGTATGCTTTTATTCTATTCTTCCAGAGTCCAAAATCCAAACTCGATGCTCCACACCCACTGAAGACGACGAAATGCCAGCTGAGATCGCAGCCACGCACCAGATGTTCCACGCCGGCAATTGATTGACCCGTCCGTTTCCTATTTCTCGTTATTCCGTCGTTTTCCAGCCCCAATTTCGTCGGAGGAAGGTAGAGAAGGACGATATCGGAAATTCACCTATGGAGACCCCCGAAGACCGGAGAACGGGTACGGCTCGCTCCTCCACCATCGAGTCTCTCCGCGGCGTCACGCTTTCCGGCGTGCGCATCCACAAGGAGGAGCTCCGGAGGAAGGTCACGTTTCCTGAGTACCTCCGCCTCGCCATGAGAGAGGCGATTCGAGCCAGGGATCTAACCGCTGCCTCCGTGACGCGGCTGTACGACGACGCCCACGGCGAAGGGAAGGAGCCGCCGGAGGCGCCGGAGTGGCCGATGGTGGTTTTTATTAACTCCAAAAGCGGCGGCCGGCACGGCCCCGAACTCATGGCTCGGCTGCAGGAACTCATGGGCGAAGAGCAGGTGATTTCGATGCCTAATTCCTCTGAATAATACTCTTTCCCGATTCTATTTTAGTTTTATTCACTGTTTATCGATTGAGGCTGAATTGAGTTCTTCCCCTTTTTCATATTAGGTTTTTTTTCGAATTAGTTATCCATTGTTTTTAAGGATTTTGAGTTCTTCACAATTCACTTGATATGTTTAGCTCGAGTGCACTCAAGTTTAAGTTGATTCAATTTTGAGATAGCTTGTTTGAAGCAATGAGTATTTGGGAATAATCTATGAATCAATTGCATTTGTTTTGCTTAATATGAAGTTCAGAATCTCTCAAGCTAATTGAAGTGATTGTAGTGTTCATGTATAGGTAATTCTTCGCAAATCGAATTAAACTCCATAGTTGTTAAAGCAATGTTCCTTCAAAGAATGAATCGAAGCTTAGAGCTTATTTGGAATAGAGAATTGAATCAATAAAAACAAAGAATGAGTCATCTCTTTGTAAAAGAGAGAATTCAATTAAAAATAAGAATTGATTATTATTTTGGGTAAATCTAAGAATAGATTTGGAGGAAACAATGTATTAGCAAAGCAATTGATAGATGGTTTAGCAAATAAGCATTAGTATATTTAGTTAGTGAATTTTTATTTAATTTTAGTTTTGAATAGTAATTTAAATATCGATATTTTATGCAATAAAATTTATTTTTAGTAAAAATTATAAAAGTTAGATAGTAAAAAACATTAAAAATTGTAAAATGAGATTATCTCTATATTCTGTTGTCTTCATTTTTCTGTACCAAACACACCTTTAGAACTAAGACCTTTTTCCTCGATTTCGATACATCATCCTTATTGTTAATGTACATTTATAAGTTTGTTAAGATGGAAGTGTCTGGCTAATCGAATTGTGTTTAATGTATCTTGTTGAATGCCGGCAGGTATTCGACCTGCAATCCGTGAAGCCTCATGAATTTGTTCAGTATGGATTGTCTTGCCTAGAGAATTTCGCTGCTCGGGGAGATAACTGTGCAAAACAAACCCGCGAAAAGCTTAGGATTGTGGTATACTTGTTTACTCCTCGAATACATTTGTCATATATATATATATACATATATATACACATAACATCCTTCATTGATAATGTGTGCTTACTTCTACGGGTTTTTTTAAAATTTAAGAAGAATTGCAACAGAAAAACTTCAAATATATAGTCTTTGACAGGTCGCGGGAGGTGATGGTACCGTTGGCTGGGTTCTCGGGTGCCTTGGCGACCTTAACAAACAGGGGAGGCTACCCCTTCCGCCGAGTGGAGTTATTCCGCTCGGTACTGGAAATGACTTGGCCAGAAGTTTCGGTTGGGTGAGCTTTTATTGTATGCTTCCTTTTCGTCTCGGAAATTTCGAATGATTCTTGAAACTCTCTTTCAGGGTGGTTCTTTCCCTTTCAATTGGAAATCTGCCGTGAAGCGAATTCTTGAAAAGGTTGCGCACGGTTCTATTGCTCATCTTGATAGGTGAAGTGCCATCTCTGTATTAACTCTAATAGTCTTTCCCGTCAATTCTTTACATGCTTTAAGGAATCAAAATGTTAGTGCAGTTGGCATGTGTTAATATCAATGCCGGGTGGGGAGGAGCTGGAGGTACCGTACTCTCTGAAGGCGACGGAAGAAACACTTCTCGATCAGGTTTAGATATATGTTTTTTATTTTTTCACTTTTTTTGTTTCGTACACTTTGTTCGTTTGTTGAATTTCACGACGAATGCAGGAGCTGGCTATCGAAGGGGAGCTTCCGGAGAAAGTTGCTTGCTATCAAGGAGTCTTTTATAATTATTTCAGCATCGGTTAGTCTTCGAATTTCAAATTTTTCTTCTTTTCTTGTTTTATTTTGTGTTCGGATTGAAGAAATTGACTGTGCTATGCTAATGAAGGGATGGATGCCCAAGTTGCATACGACTTCCACCATTTACGCAACGATAAACCTTACCTCGCTCGGGGTCCCGTCTCAAACAAGGTGAAAACTCTTCTTTCTTGGCAATAGGCGCGGAAGTTTTTCATTTTTCAACGTTACGTTCTTCTCTAAGTCGAGATTGTATTACGATTATGAATTTATTGTTATCTCGAATGCAGATCATATATTCGGGATTCAGTTGCATGCAAGGATGGTTCTTCACACCGTGCAGCAGCAATCCGGGATTAAGGTCCCAACTTCACCTTCCGCTTGCTGCTTACATCTTTTCAAAAACTAATTCGCTTGATTTTGTTGGTTCAGATCTTTGAAGAACATTTTGAGGATATTTGTCAAGAAGGTTAATTGTTCGAAGTGGGAGAAGATTGCGGTCCCTTCAAGGTTGGTATTTTCACGACTTTATCTTCGCCTCTGATTAATGCCGATGCTTCCTAAACTAACCCAAATTCCATAAAACTTCACAGCGTTCGATCTATTGTTGCTCTCAATCTCCCAAGCTATGGCAGTGGTCGACATCCATGGGGACGTTTGCGGCCAGATTATCTAGAGAAGGTATCGAGCCCATCAGATCGAACTTCTTTTAATCCAAATAGCTTGCAAGCTGATCCATTTTTCGTTTAATTCATTTCACAGAGAGGATTTGTCGAGGCCCACACCGATGATGGGTTGCTAGAAATCTTCGGCTTAAAACACGGGTGGCACGCTTCGATGGTGATGGTCGAACTGATATCCGCAAAACACATCGCCCAGGTATCGTAATAGCGTTGTTCGAGTTATTCACACTTAAGTTAGATTGAACATAACCCGAAAACTCGGACCTGATCGACTTGAATATTTTTAGGTTTAGGCGGTTTGGATTTTTTAAAAATCAGATCGATCTGAATTTGAAAGAATTCAGGTTAGATCAGGTCGGATTTCGGATTGAACTGATAACCTGAAATGTAACTTTAAAGTCTTGACATGATTGGTACTTTCAATCGATATTTAACAAAATGAGAACTACAATTCTTATATAGGCCTCGGCGATACGGTTCGAGCTCAGGGGAGGCGAATGGGAGCGAGCGTACATGCAAATGGACGGCGAGCCATGGAAACAGCCGTTGGACAATGAGTTCTCGGCGTTTGTCGAAATCAAGAGAGTCCCGCACCAATCCGTTATGGTCCGAGCTGACTAGCGTTCAACCCACTCGTTGTACATACTGTGCTGAATTATTCTTTGCAAGAATCGGACATCGTATAACAGGCTTTGGATTGTAACATGAGTGTTGATAATGTACAAACTAGACTGCATTGTTGCCATTTTCGACTTCTAAAGCAACTATAACAACCTCGTTGGTTGTCGCCGCCGGTGTTTCGATTTCGTCGTGGTTGTGTTGAGACGTGTCGAAGGGGTTGTCTGATTCGCAGCTATTGTCCCCTTCACCGTGATTTGTATCTCCGGTGACGCTAATTTCCACCGTGGAATGTACTTGCACGGTCGAACATGTACAGTTATTTGCGATCAGACGTTCGACTGCGCCGCTCATTTTCTGTCCGATCGACGTCTCCGAGCAGAACAGGGCTAGCAGAGTAAGTGATCCTACGATAAGAAATAATCCTGCGAAATCTCGAAGCGTAAGCTCCGAGTTCCCTTGCGAGAACTCGGACGACATTGGATCTTGCGAAGAATATCCCGGCCCGAAATTCTTTTGCTCGAGATTGTTCATCGTCGAACCTTGCGTAACATTCAGTATAGCCCGCGAGAAGTGTTGTACGAGCGGAGATCCCTTCTCGAAAGCCTGCGTTTTAAAGATCGAATATGTCAAACGATGCCAAAATTTCGATATAAGTGAAGAGACGACGATGGCGAGAACTTACAAATCCGAAACCGTTGGTTCGATAGGTCGGCCCGACTTTCTTGTACCGGGGCTCGTATTTGTTAAGGAAGAGCTTCATGTAAGGAACAACGTCGATTATAGCATCCACGCCGCCGTTTTTGCTTCCTTTCATCATCGCATCGTCGAATTCTTCGAGCGAACCTAACGACTTGAGCCGTGTTCCGTTTATATGCAGCTGATCCTTCAAGAAGCTCTCCAAGAAGGAGCCGTCGTGGTAGCCGATGTAGTAATTCTCCGAGAACGCGAATTTCAACTGATCGACCGTTAGAATCGCGGACAAACTCGCTGTAAAGCTCTGCATAAGTATGTACGCCATGAAAATCCAACAAACCAACGTGAAAACCGACCACTTGTTCGACACAAGATTCCCTATGGACAGAAACGAAGAACATACGACTCTATGAGATGTTGTGAAACGGCTATAAAAGAGAGTAGGATTCGACACTCACTTTCGGGGAAAGCAAGAATTGCGATCGGAGACCAATTGATCAACCCGGGTCGAGGTCTAGTCGCTTGCTCATCCGTAACAATCGCTCGTCGTTCCAAAATATGCAACGCAACTCCCATGTAAACGCAGGCGACGATAATCGCGAGCCAAAGATCCCATCTCAATGGCTTGATGAAAATCCATATATCGAGTGGCCTCCGGTTTCGAACAACAAGAACAACTCCGGTTTCGGAATATGGTAGTGAAAAGTCGACAAATTCTGTCCGCGGAGACCAGATCGTAGTCTCTCCTACGACGATATCGTAGTCCTATCAACATACGTAAAACCATAGTTATGAAAATAAGCAAAACGAAACGCTCGTTTAAGAAAATGCTCGAAGAATCGATGCCTACCTGAGGAATTCTACGAAGCATGTCGTCGTAAGTCTTGCCCGTCGATCTATTAACGTGATAGCAATAGCATTCGGGGTTCACCGGGAAAGGTAGTACCTTTAATGTTTCCCGGAAGATATCCATAGCGAATCCAGTTGCGTTTTTGCAGTTATGTTCGGGATCATCGAATGGCAAGTCGACGAACTCTTTGAATCCGGGCTTACATGGAATTCCGACACGTAATATTCCGTTTGCCGGGATTCTCGAACCCTTCGGTGCGATTACTGAATCTCCGGGCCACACAATCTTTCGAAGTCCGTCTGTTGAAGCACCGGAGCCTCGTAAATCGCTTACGATTCGTCTCTTTGGTGTCCAAAATCCCAATCGCTTCTCTCCCGTTCCGACGATATTGAAAATCTCATACAGCGACGGCTTCAATTTTCCGTCGACGAGTTGGAAATTCCCGGTTAAGCCTTTGAGTTTTGTTCTTAGAAGCTTCCGGAGAAGCCTTGGACCATACGACGAGCTGGAGTTCGTCGAGCCAATTTCTTCCACGGCTATTGCTAACGACGTTACGGCATCGTATGCCCATAAACCGTAGATATTCACCTTCATAATCGAAGAATTCATCAATTCCCCGAGCATGATCCTCTTCCATCTTTGTTCGAAACGTTTCGCGGCAAAAGCGTAAGGTCTTATCCCAAGAACTCCATCCATGGAACCATCGACGTTAAAATTCGACGAATTCAGGAGAATTGATAAGCTATCGGTGATGATCCACGCGTAATCTTTGCTCATCATTCCAGAAGCATCCGCAAGCTTGAAGAATCGAAAGCCCAACGCAGGACTCATGTGGACGACGAAAACCTTCGTTTCTTCCTTCTTCAAATCGTCGAGCTTTTTCAAGATATCGCGATCCTCTGCTGCTGTTGGGATCGAATTCATTCGCTCCAATCGGATATCGACATCTTGGAACGACTTAATTGTCCGAGAAAGAAATTGGGTTCCACTTCCGGCGTCTTCGTACAAAAGTATAACTTTCTTCCATTCGAACATTTTGCAAATATCCGCGAGCGCTTGCGCTTGTACGGCGTCATCCAATGTTGTCCTAACAAGGTAGCTGTTTCGAGCATCTGATGGAGCCGAGCTTCGTGCAGTGAAGGAAATTATCGGCACGCGAAGGCTTTTCCCCACGGCTGCGGCAAATGCTTCTGCTTGCGACGATTCTAGAGGCTGAATTACGCCGACTACTTCTCCACGCTTGGCTGACTCCAAAACTGCATCACAAACATTAGACAGTAAGTTTTTAATTTTACTTTTGTAAAGTTACCTGAATCAGCAAAAGAGATGCATAATGTGGTTCTAAAAGAACTGTTTGTTTGGCGAATCGACGTTTAAACTTCACTTCGCTGCGCGATTGCATTACCTCAACGTATTAAATGATGATTCCATTTCGAAAGAATCGAGGATTCTGTTTCGAAACTTTCGGTAATTCGATTCCTACATAGCCTTTATGTAACCTTAAAGAACACATTCAACAAAAATGTTTTCTTGTCTCCTTCAAGACCAAAATTTCAATGCTCTTCTCAGCCATCTTCATCTCCATTTTCTCTAGCTATCAAATGGAAAATTCAATCTAATGTAATACATATATATTTCCACATCTTTCTGATAAACCTTTGTCCCTAATTTCTCTCGTTCTGTCCCTTCACAACTCTCTTCAACTGAATGAGCCAAAAAAATTCCATTTTCTTGTTGAGGCATTTCAACAAACACCTTGCGTGCAGCCGTTGCAGAAACTCTTGCCTCAGCTGCGAGGATCAAAGCCATACTTTTCTTCTCTCTTATATCAGTTGTAAAGCAACATTACAGGATTTCGGGCACGCACCAAAATCTTTCTTCCAAGATTGGATAAGAATCTTCTGAAAATTAGGGATTCCGAAAATTGAAACCTATACAAAACGACGGACGGTCGGCCGGCCTATTAACTTCAATTAGATTTGAACTTTAAATAATAAAAAATTGAATTTGTATAATTTTTATTGTTTAATATCATCAATTTCTCTAAACAATTATGTTCAACATATTTTTATTCTAAATATTATATTCACTTACTATCTCACTTACAACAAAACTAAAATAAAAAAAATATCTACGGTTAACAAATTAAAAAATATAGTCAATTACTATTATATCTTAAAAAAAAAAAAAAAAAAAAGCAAAAACATTTTCAGTGTTGAATAGCATGGGTTTGTTTGATTTTGGTTTGTGTAACAGTGATTTAATATTATATTTTGTAAAAATAAAAAAAAAATATTATTATTAAAATTTTTAAAATTTTGTTTTCCTTTTTAAATAAAAAGTCAAACTAAACACAACCAATGTGTTTGTTTAATTGGTTTTGATTTGAATTGAAGATTTGGTTTAAAAATTATTTTAATATTTATGCTAAAAAAAAAATAATACTCATTTCGACCACTTATTAAATATATATATTTTTATTTTAAATTATTTAATTTCTTTTTTTATTAATATCTATATTTTACCATTACATTATTATTTTTATATAAAAAAAAGTAAAAATAATTTATCCTTATGCTAGTTTTAATTATTCATTATAATTAAAATTTTATTATTTTTTAAATCCGTAAAAAAAACTAAACATTTACTTTCAAATTTTACGGAGGAGATAGTATATTCTTATCGAAAAACTCACACAAACCAACCATTACTATCAATCATTCAGCAAATTGAATTTTTTTTAAAAAAAAAAAAAAAAGAAGAAGAAGAAAATAATAGAGAAAAAGAAACTTACTGGCAAGATTGGAAGAAAGCATGGATTTAGCATCGATGGTGGAGAGCTGTAGTGTGGTGTTGTAATGGCGATTTGCAGAGTAGAAGTCTGAAATGGCCATTTCCATGCACGACTTCATCATTTTACCAAAGGGGGAGCTCATGTCTCCTACCACTGTCAGCTTCTTCTGCTTCTGCTCTGATGATGATGATGAGCTGTTTCCGCCGCCATGGGAGGACGAGCTCGAAGAACAGTTCAAGAAGATCAAGCAGACAAGAAGAAGAGCTACTAGATTTCGATTAATTTTAAAATTAGGGTTTACCATGCCTTGATGATCAGCAACTTCAATTTTTTGTATGTATTACTCCCACAATATATATCTCTTATATATACATATTACTTGTGTATATATATATATATATATGAGAGAGAGAGAGAGAGAGAGAGAGAGAGAGAGAGAGAGAGAGAGTCAACCAAGACTTTAGCAAGTTATCTTTAGGGATGTCTTCTTATTTCTACTTTGTCACAAAATCGACTATAAGAATTTCAATTGTCTAAATTAAATGAAAAAATAATTTATTGAATATAGTATTTCTTTCGTCTCGAACATAATGCAACATTTAATTTTTACACGAGAATTTAGATGAATAGTATTGAATATGATAATTGGGGAATTAGACGATGTAATTGGAGAAAAAAAATATATTTTATTTTTCTATTTAAATGATGTGATGTGATAAAGTGTGGTATAAAAATTAAGTGTAATTAATTATTTATTCTTTTGGAAATATTGCATATTGTTCGATATATAACAAAGAGGAAAATATTGCATATATTTGGGAAGAAATGAATTATATATTAAATGAAAATGTAATTTTGATAGTTTTGAAGGAAATATATTATTCTTGAACACTAGAAAAATACTACTAACATATCTATCTATTTATTTACAAGAGTGATAAATATGGAAGATTACAAATATTCCCATTTTTAAAAGTTTCAAAAATATTTGAAAAATAAATAAATAAATTGAAAACATATAATTTCAATCTTGGATTATATATATAGAAATTGGATTATATATGATTATTTGCAAGTGGGATTGGGTCTTCATGTTTGAAAACTTCACCATGGAATCTCCCCATTGTTGATAATTAATTTCTTATTATTAAAAATTAATGGTGACAGATAAGTGTGTAGTAATGAATTGCAAGAAATTTAATACTCTCTCCGTCATCCAAATGTGTGCTCATTTGATCGGGCATAAATTTTAATAAAAGTGAGTAGTAATGGTTACTTTTTTTCTTTTATAGTAAAAAAATGTACAAATGTAATAGTTTTTTACTTAAAAAGGTAACGAGAATATTTTTCAATAACAACCCAAAAAGAAAAATAAGCATAAATTTGAATGATGAAGAGTATATTAAATAACATATAAAATACGTAAAATTATATAAAAACTATATCAAATTATATAAACTTTGTTGAAATATAAAAAAAAGTTATATATATAGTAGAAACTCATACTCCCTCCTGTCATCACAAAGGCATCCACACACATAGAAATATTTAAGATATGTGTAATTAATAAATAGTAAAAAAAATTATTATATAATATAAATAAATAAAAATTTTAATTAATTTAATTAAAATAAAAATATAAATTAAAAAAATTTAAATGATATTAAAATATGTAATTGTTCTTTTACAAAAGGAAGTAATATGATAGATATATAAATTTGTTACTTATGTAATTATTATTCCAAAAATTAAATACAATATATTCTATTATTGATAAAACCATCACATTTAATATTTTAAAATATTAAACGATATACACTATGTTAGATGATGTAAATGATCGACTCATCTAAAAATTTAAACTTTTAGGAATACGCGTCATTTGTACATTTATCTACAAACGGGGGAATCAACCAACATAAAATATGTACATTTTATTAAGAATTATGAAATTATATAATACTCGTTTTATCCCAAAATAATAATTTTGTTATTATAAATAATTATATCACCATTAATTACTCATGTTTTTTTATTATTATAATACGATATTATTACTTTCTACATTTAAATTAAAACACACTCACAATAAAAAAAATAATAATAAATCTATTATTCATATTTTTTTATTAACTACTAATATAATACTCCCTTAATCACAATTTAAAATATTATTTTTACTATTTTCTTCTATTCCACCAAAAATATTTTTTTTAAAGTAAAAATAATCATACACTAATACAAAAATTTGGATAAAAATATCAAAATTTTTTACACATTTTCACTCATTTATAAAATATTATTATTTTTTAATTCATTACAAATAAGACGGAGAGAGTATCAATATTCTTAGATTCCTAGCTTAACACAAATCAATCTATTATTTCGAATTTTGAGAAAAATAAAATGTATTTTTTAAAAGTTTGATTTAATTTGATTTTTGTTTAAATAAATTTTTGTTATAATATTTTATAATAAGAAACCATATCTATTTTTTTTAAAAATACAAAATTACTATAGTTGCATAGTAGAAAAACATAATAATGTGTTTCTATGTAGTCTTTATATGATTTTTTTTATTATTATTTGTACCGTGTGTTTTTATATGTTTACCACGATTTGTTGAAATCATAATAATTATTATTATTCAATCGATACTATTCTTAATAAAAAAAATTTATTATTTCTTTATAAAAATATATAAAACACTATTTAAATAAATAATTCAAAATCAGAGCAGAACCAAATAAACCTTTTTTTTTTTTAAGTGAAATTAATTTAATTGAATAAGATATAAATAAATATACATATATGTATTGATTTATTTTACACATTAATTTGAAGGGTCGTCTTCTTATAGTAAACACTAATTAATTTAATATTTTTATATGTTACCTTGATTCATTCAAATAAATAATATCTCCAAAACATGAGGATGACATTCACCGTCACTACCAATTTAGTATTGCTTAGTTTTCTTGCTCCTCAAGCTTTTAATTCATTCAAAATATTCCTTTCAATAATACCTATTTTTTAATGAAGTCTAAGAAAATCCATAAAATTATTTATTTTAAAAAATTGCATCTATTTTTTCAAGAATCTACCGGCAACAATTTGCAATTAAGTTTTAAAAATTTTGGGTTTTTGAAAGATTTAATAATAATAAAAAAAATTAAATATTTGACGTGATATTATATTTCATGATTCAATGTACATATAACATATTTATGTTACAAAATATTATGTTGAGAGGATTTCTATTGATTAGTAAAATTAATTTTACTATTTTGAGTCGTTTATGATCGATACATCTATTTCATAATTTAATATGTATGATAATCATATAGATCGTCAAATAAATTTATTTTTCGTCTTAAATTGCTAGTAACAAATATCTTATTTTACAATATATTTAACTTTTAAATATATTTTGATCAGTATAGTATTACATTCCACTTATAGTAAAAATAAATGAATAATTCAACTATAAATTATATATATAAATAAATATTTATATGTTTGATTGATGATTTGGGACTTACTTACTTCTAAAGTCGTGTTTTGTTTTTTTATTAATCATATTGGCATTGGAGAGCGACTTCTTTGTAAATTTCTTGGGAAGTTGTATTGGAAGGTTGCAACGTGGAAGTTTTGAATGGTCAATTTAAAAATAAAAAGATTGTTAATTTATATGTATATATATATATATTATATACGTCCGGCTTTCTAATGTTACTTTATTTTAAAAATAATATTATTTTAATTGAAAAAAAAAATAGAGTAAATATATTGTAAAAAAATATATTAAATAATTAATAAAAATAATAATACAAATTAAATATAGTAAAAAAAGGATTATTGTTTATGAAAATATAAATAATAAAATTATGAGTTAATATAATTATTTGTTATAAATAGGCTATATATAAATTTGTCGGACAATAAAAAATTAAAACTAGACTTCGATATAGGTATATCGTTTTCAATTAAAAATAACAATATTTATTTGACATAATTTTTAATAAAAATGTATTATTTTTTTTATAAAATATAGCGTATAAATACTATTTAAACAAAAGTTTAAATTAACACTATTTCTATAGAAGAATAATATTAATTTGAATTTGAAATAGTAAAAAAATATATATATATATAATCAAAATGAATGTGTATGTGTGTGTGTGTGAGAGAGAATGCATGTTTGAGTATGATTAAATGTGATTATTAATTAATTAAGTAGAAATGTTGAATTTATTAATTTAAGTTGATGGAGGGTGACATTTTCAATAATATATATATATATATATATTTTCCCAATAATTCTCAATACATATTGTTGAAGATGCATGAAATTTGCAACTAGGACGACATTTTCAATGTTTTTCAATTAATTATAATATACATCTATATTTATATAACTTATACTTTTTATTTATTTATTTATTTATTGTGGTTGCATATAACATTACTTCATAAAAACATTTCAAATAATAATAAGAAGAATTATATGGACAAAAATATCTAAATTATAAGCAATTTTAATGTGAAAACAAAGCAAAAAGTTACGAGAAATATAAACAAAATTGAAAAAGTGCATAAAATTTCTTAGTTAAAATTTTCTACACCAATAAAGAATTATGTATAAGATTTTATATACAAAACATTTTGTTTAGATAAGTGGAGTGCTCTCTTAAAGTTTGATTTTGTAATTTAATTTTAAGTTATGGTTTAAATAATTGTTTTAATGTGATATGTTATGATATAAAATAATATATTTTTATAAAATATAATTAAAATTGAATGGTAAAAAAATTGAAATTAAATTCCAGAAGAACATAATAAAAAGTTTTGGGAACTTAGAGTTTCAAGTTTTTTGAAAATAATAAAAAACCAAACTTATATGAAATTTTGTGAAACAAATATGTATTTTATGTTAAAAAAAATATTTTTAATGAATAGTATCAAAATTTTTAAAAAAATATATATATACATAAAATATGCATGTAAAATACTACTCTATTAAAATACAATTACTACACACATTATGGAAGATTCTTTTGGATAATTCTATGAAATACTTGACTATATACTTAATATAAAATTCCATGTAGAATATATATAAATATATATATATATTTGGAATCATTTTGAAGTATTGACCATTAACGAGATGATTTTGACATTTTATAAAATATGTACACGTGGATTTGGTTGTTTGTGGTTTGAAGTTAATTTTAAAAAATATTGATTTGAATTTTGTTTAAATTTGATGTGATATTTTGTGAAAAAAAATAGTGTATTTTTATTAAAATTTTTGTCAAATAAATAGTATAAAATTGTGTTAAATGAATATATTTTCTTTTATTTACTTATTTTTAACTTTTGTGTCTACAATAAAATAGATATTTTATTTGGGACGGAATGTAGTTCAATTCCAATTTTTGTCTCATTAATTTTCTTTCAATGAATTTTCCTATTTTTGTATATTAAGTTTTTGAGATTTAACATGCAGTTTTGGATCCTTTCTTTGAAGAAGTCGGAAGACCCACTCAAATTTCGACCGGCTTGATTTGATAAGGCTTCGAAAAAGGATTTTGACCGATAACATAATTCTATCTATTTTTTTTTCTAAAATATAATATTCTTTTTTATTTGAACTTGATTATTTTTTAATTTTTTTTTTTTTAATATCAGTAATCATTCAAATTTTTATGACAACACATTACTGTTTATTTTCAAAAAAAAAAAAAAAAAACATCACACCTAGTCCATTATTTTAAATAAAAATAAAAAATAGTTTAAAAATTAGAAAATAAACAAATCTTACATTAAAAAACTCAATTCATGAAAACAACATCAAGACTAACGACCATAACACCACCAATAATAATAATAATACTCACCCCGTCCCATATAAAGACTAACGTTTGTTTTCTGCACGTAAATTTTTAAATATTATTATTATATTGAATTGTAATAATAAGACAAAAATATTCTTATTAGTATTGTGTAATATAAAGGTAGTGACATTTGTGTAATATACTGTAAGTTTGGAGGGTATTTATTATGTTAGGTAGGTAGTACAATTACTAAATTAAAAAATAATAACTTTATTTTGGGACGAACAAAAATTGAAAAATAAACCCTTCGTATTGGACAGATGGAGTAATAATAATAATAATACAAGCAAAAACAATCCCTATCAATTAGTGAAATCAATTGTCAACTAAAAGAAACACATACAAAGAAAACCCTAGAATTTATTATTTTATTATTTTTTTAAAGTTTCATATGTAAATTTTTTTATATTATTAATGTTATTAATTTAAAATTTATTAAATGATTTTTTTTTTATTTTTTTAATAAAAAGTTAAAAATTCCTACACTGTATAACGATCCTTGTATAACTTGCAATATCACTAGAGAGTGTAAACTAAAAGGCCAAATCTATTCCAATAATGGCACACTTGAAAATTTTAGGTTGGGGATTAAAATAATACTAACATACTAGTAAGTTTACATTAAGTATGATATATTTAACATATTTAATTTTCAATATTTTGAATAAAATAAATAAATACTAAATATAATATATTATTGAAAATAATATACTCATTCAGTCCATCGATAGTAAATATATATACTATTTGTACAAGAAACAATAGTATATTATATATGCCTATTTCTGTATTAATGTGATAAATTAAAAAATTACAAATTTGGGACATATCTATTATTTGTTTATGTACTAAATGATTAAAAAAGATGTCTATTATTAATCGATGAAGCAAGTTAGTATAAAAATGAATATGCAAACACAAAAAATATACATGTAAAATAAAATTGTATTTTATTTATATGCGTAATGAAATTATAAATATTTTTGGTATTAATATATAATCACTTTTAATATAATTAAAAATAATATTTTTGAATGGACAGAAGAAACATAATATGTTATAACTGTTATATTTCCTTATGCTATTTATAATATTTTTATATGTTAATTGAGATATTCACATAGGTTAGGAATTAGGAGATTATTACCAATGAACTAGAAACCTTAATCATACCAAATTTCCTATGAACTATTGTTCCCCCAAAGTTTGATGGATTCGATCCCCTTCTTCTTGTGTCACTTCTTCTGCAATAACTTCTATATGAAATCCATTGATCGATTGAAAGCTATCAACATCTCTTCCTTCTATCGAATCGACGTCATTGCTATCATCTCTTATCGAGTCTCCATTCGATGTCTTAAAAATGTCGAAGACATTGTGGAGCAAGCATAGGCTCATATTTGTCAAATTTTTTCCGATTGCTGTCTTCGAGCAAAGCAATGCAAAGAAAGTCACTGATCCCACGATCATGAACAAGCCGGCAAAATCGAATGGAGTAAGGCTCGAAGTTTGTTGCGAGATCTCCGGAGAAAATGGATCTTGCGTCGAGTATCCTGGTCCAAAATTCTTTTGCTCGAGGCTCGTCATTCTTGAACTTTGAGTGACATTGAGTATTGCCTTAGAGAAGTGTTGAATTAAGCGCGAATCCTTCGGGAATGCCTAATTAAAATTGCGACGCGAAAACTTTTGATCATGTTTATGTATGCTTTATTTTAACATATGGTTTTGTATGAATTAAGAATGAAAGAACTTACGAAGCCAAAGCCGCCGGTTCTATAAGTTGGCCCGAAAATTTTGTATTGCGAGTCATATTTGTGGAGAAAAATCCTCATGTAAGGGATCTCGTCGAATATGGCATCTATGCCTCCGTTTTTTGTTCCCTTGGACATCGCTTCGTGGTATTCTTTTGGCGAAGAATAGCTCTTAAGCCTCGATCGCTCAATGCGTAGGTGTTTGATTAAGAACTCGGTCATGATGGACCCTTCTTGCCATCCTATGTTGTAATTGTCCGAAAAGGCGAACTTGAGTTGATCCAATGTTAGAATCGCGGACAAGTTCGCCGTGTAACTTTGCATTATTATAAAGGCCATGAACAACCAAAACACCAAGACGACGAAGGACCAAGCATTCGAGACCATATTCCCTGAAGAGAGAAAGAAAGAAAGAAAATTAAAAAATATTTGATAATATTATTTGTCAGAGATTTTGTGTTGTATGTAGCTGATAAATCTTACTCTCTGGAAAAGCAAGAACCGCAATGGGAGAAAATAAAACGGTATTTCGATGCTCTCTTCGAGTTGTCGCCATGGGATCGACTCCATTGTCGGGCTCATTAGGCTCTAATAATCGAATAACCATTCCTAGCGTAATGCATGTGCCGATGATCACCAACCATAGATCCCATCGCAATGGCCTTACAAAAGTCCACATGTCGATTGGCTTCTTATTTTTAACGACTAGGACAACTCCGGAGTCCAAATATGGAAGTGAAAAATCGACAAAGTTTGTTCTGTAATCCCAAATTGTCGTGTCCCCGACTACCATATCGTATTCCTACTCAAGAAGTAACAAAGTTCATCACATAAACACAAATTATAATAACTTTGAATCTTGACATCGATAATGTTAAATGATCAGTTCATCTTAAAACTTAGGTTTAAAGGGATGCGCATCATTTCTTTAATAATTTATATATTATGAAATCAACCAACAGAGAGAAAGAATGCCAAGTTACCTGTGGTATTTTTCGCAACATGTCATCGTAGCTCCACGAGTGGTTAGTCTCGTTGTAACAAAGAAATGTATAATTGATCGAGAAAGGTAAAACATTGAGCGCCTCCAAGAAGATATCTATCGAAAATCCGGTTGCATTCGTGGAGCTTATTGTTTTGGGATCGCAAGTACTCGCATCGACAAATTCTTTGAATCCTTCCTTCCAAGGAATCCCAACTCTAACGTGATTCGGGATGTCCCAACCGTTCGGTTGTTTGTTCGAATCTCCCAGCCACAATGCACTCTTTAGTGGTTTTTCTTCGCTGGTTGAACTCCATTCTCTTATTATCCCTTTTTCCGGCGTCCAAAATCCAATAGTTCGATCCCCGGATCCAACCACGTTGAATATCTCGAATCCCGACATCTTAAGTTTCCCGCCAATAAGTTGGAATTCTCCGCTAAGACCGCGAAATTTAGTCTTCGAAAGTTCATTGAGAAGTGCGGTTCCATTTGTAATCGTGTTCGTTAGCCTCTCCAAAGCAACGGCTAATGCGGTCACAACATCGTAAGCCCATAAACCGTAAACATTTAGCTCCATACCTTTGCTCGAAATATTCGCCAAGATCACATTCCTTTTGAACTTCTCTTTAAAATGATCGAGCTTTTTCGAGTGCTTCACATACGGCCGAATGCCAATAACTCCTTCCATCGAATCGCGGGTGGCCCTATCCACGGAATTCATGAAAATAGATAAACTATCGCTTGTAATCCAAGCGTGCCCTTCGCTCATCACATCTAATTTTTTCGCTAAATTAAACAACCGGAAGCCAAGAGGCGGGCTCACGTGCACCAGGAAGATCTTCGATTGCCTCGTCATTAACTTTTTAAGCTCCTTTATGATGATCTTATTAGTAGATGAACTAGGAATGGCCGCGGCGTATGCGAACCGGATTTTGGCTTTTTGGAGTGATTTAGTGATGTCGGAAAGAAATTTATAGCCGTTGTATGTGTCTTCGTATACCACGGAAACCTCCGGCCATCGATACTTTCGACATATGGCTGCAAGTGCCTCTGCTCTTGCAGCATCGTCGGGAGTTCTCCTCACCAAATAGCTATTGTTTGAATGAGAAATGGAGACGAAGGAGATGATTGGGACATGAAATTTTAGCCCAATTTCAGCTAACAGCGTTGTTGCCTCTGTTGATGATAGCATCCCGACAATTCCTTGCACTCTTTCTTGTTCGAACAACTCCAATGCTGCATAAAATTGTCATTTGCATTCTTCAGATTTGTTTAATTTGGGTGTGTTCATCAAAATGTTTTTAACTACTTTGCGATTAATTTTACTAAAAAAATATATTATATATATACATATAATATAGAGAAAATTGTAAAAAATATTTCACATGATATTCCATTATCACTTTTATCCTATCGTTGATAAAATATATTCTATATGTTTGCAAAAGTCGCTATTTATATCTTTTTTTCACGCGTGACCGCGTCGGCCAAAGGACATAAAATAGCTATTTTTGCAAACATATAAAATATATTTTATCAAAGAGATAAATACATGACAAAAGTGATAATGAGGTACATGAAATATTGTTTGTAATTTATCCTATAATATATATATTAACAATTTACAAAAAATATTAATAATTAACACAATAAATTAATTTTTATATTATCGATATATTTTTTATAATTACCATAAAAAACCACTTTAAACTAACAAAATATATATTGATTATCTAAATATATTTTATTATATCCAATATATATTGACTGAAGCTCTTTGGGGCATTCCCACGAACACATGGTGCTCATATTTAAGGCCATAGCTACTCGGTTCATGTTACTAATGTTTTGGATTGATTGTATATATGCATTCTATCTATACAAGCATTTGGAACTTTTGTTACTATTTATTTAAAATATTATATTAAAAAAAAAATTCTTATAAGTATTACATTAAATTATAATTTTTTATTTTTTTAATTTTTTTTTTCAAAATATCAAAACCTAAATGAAGCCATTTTTTTTTCATCAATTTGAATTTGTTATATATATTCGACAATGATTTTTATTAAGAATTTCTGTAAGGAAAAGTACCTAATTTTTTTTTTTTTTTTTTTTTTTTTTTTTTGTTTTTTAAGATGTTTGGAAAACAGTTTTTTAAGAGCATTTAGTTTATTGAACCGCTTTTACTTGTTTGACCAGTCAAAAAGCTAATTTAGGTGTTTGGTAAATTAGCTTGTTGAAAGAGCTTTTTGGACCAAAAAAACTAATTTTTGAAAATCTCATCTACCCAGTGTTTTGAAATGGCTTTTTCATTTTAATTTTGATTATTCCTTATTTACCCTTAAAACTTAATTATTTATTTTATACATATAAATATATTTTTATAGCAGTATTTATTAATTATTTTTAATATATTTAATTTGTAAAATATTTAAATTTTTAAAACTAAATCAAATAGAAAAAATAAAGGTTATTAATTTATTTATATATATTAAAACAATACTTAACATAATAAAAATATACTACAAAAGATTTATTATTTTATATTTTACATAATTTCAATAAAAAATTATTATTTTTAGTAAAAATAATTTTTTCATATCTAAATAATAAAAATAAAAATAATATTTTATAATATTTTTATAATTTTCAATAATTAATAACAAAATTTTTTATAAATTTCAAACCAAAATGAACAAAATTAAATATTTTAAAAAATAACATATCAATGTACTTAATAGTCATTTTATGTATAAACAACTAATGTCAAACAGTTATTTTACCAAACATTTTAATACAAACCGTTAATTGAATCAGTTAGTCAAACCAGCTAACAGTTAAAAATTATCGGTCAATTCCCAAATGCACCCTTAATCTTATCTTAGATAACAAATCTATGAAAAATGATCAACAATTAAATAATTATTGCAAGCCTATGTATTTAAAAGTCAATATTCAGAGTCAACTAAGCTACAATATTCAGAGTCAACTAAGCTACAAAATGAAGTAAGTTAGCTACATTAATATGTGTTTAATTACTTTTATTAAAAAAAAAAAGCATTATTTTAAATATACAGTAAATAAAATAATAAGTGTTGAATATATATATCAAAGTAAAAAAAATAAAAATAAAATCTTTCAAATCAAAACACAAAACAAATACAACCTAAACAAGTTAAGTATTTTTTAAGTTCTAAAGATCAAAGGGTTTGTTTGGTTTTAATTGATTTAAAATTGAGTTTTATTTTGTTTTGTTTTTTTTTTATTTTTTAATGTTTGCGAGAAAAAATAATATTATTTTTTTTTTATAAAAAAATTACACGAATGGAATAGTATAACTTTTTATTTTAAATAAAAACAAATACACCCAAAAAATTTATATTTTTATTTTTGGCTTAAAATTAGTTGGACAAAATGTTATGCAAGCAAAAATAGTGTTTAATTATAAAATCGTAAGGATTGTATAGTAAAAAACAAAGATAATAAATGTCAGATTACCCGAAGAATTGACACTAAGAAGGCTATTGTCAGCATTTCTGGTGTGCAGTTGCAATCTCGTACTATAATTTGAGTGTTCCTTATAAAATTCTGATATCGCGATTTCCATACAGAGCTTGGCCATGGCTCCTACTCGCGAGGTCAGGTCGACGATCACCCCGATCGGGATGATCAACGGTCCTGATTCTTCCAATGTTTTTTCGCGGAAAGAACGGACGAGAAGAATGTGAATTGCAAAGAATAAGGTTGTAGTAATTGTTTTCTTCGTCATCGACATCAATATTTCATTACAAGAAAAGGGTTAAGCTTATGTAACGATGAAGCTGTGGATTATTTCAATAATTTGTACGAAATTTTCATATTATATGATTCAATTAATTATTTTAATGCCGATTGATTTGAAGGATGCTTACACGTCTTTGAAAATCAAATTGGGTATGACTTTTCAATATCTACACTTTCTTTTTTTATTTTATTTTTTAAAATATATTCATCCGCTAAATTAACTCTATTCTTTTTTAGTCGGAATATAAAATTTAACTCATTATTAATTTTGATAAAATCATATTTTTAGAGTTTAATATTATACTCCACTCAACGCTTATTTGCTACAATTGTGACTATTTTTATTACATTTTTTTCTTCACATCATTAATTAGTAACTAAATTTTTAAAAATAATTTCAACTATCTTTTTATTTTTATTATTTTTTAATAAAATATTAATTTTTTAATCTCAGTGACGGGCTCAAACTTATTATTTTTACACATAAGGGGTATTTTACTTTTTTTTTCTTTCAAAAAAAAAAAAATACTATATGAAGCATTATTTAAATACAAAAAATAAAAACATCAAATTCAATTCAAATTCGAGAAAAAAAAAAAAAAAATCACATCAAAATAATATTTAAACAAAAATTTAAATCAGACACTTTATTTCAAATTAATTTTAAAACACAACCAAATTGATGAAGTATTTTGTTTGTAGTTCATTTTCTCATAGAATTAATTGAACAGTTTGTTTATGTATTTTTTATATGATTTAATAATTTCTTTTTATTTAATTAGCTACTCTTTGAATAATTTAATAAATGAATTATTATAATATTTTTAATGAACTATTAACTAAAATATTTTTTTAAAAAAATAATAAATACAATATTATGATAATAAAATTGAAGACACAAATAAATAAAATTTGTAATACTAACATACTAGCTGATAAATAATTTGACAATATTCATTAATGAAAAATTGTGTCAGCTGAAAACTCAACGGGCTTCTTAGCTCTAAAGTCGTGTCTTGTTTTATTACCTGTAAGCACTAAGAAAGCACACGTGTCATAGCGACTTCTGTTAAATTTCTGGGAAATACAATACGAATAATACCTGTATTTTGGAATTTATTTATTTTTTATTATTATTATATTTTCTATAACGTGACGGTTTGAATATATGTCATTTATAATTTAAATTTATTTTTATTTTTTTTAATTGTAATTTACATTTAAATTTAAATGTTTATCTACTCTCTCCATTCCGGTCAAATGGATCATTTGAATTTTTGTAGTAAATTAAAAAATAATAGTATTATATCAATTAGTGGAAATGTATAAGAGAATTAAACATTTTTGCCCTCTCTCTGAATTTATATAAAAAGTAATTGTACGTGTAATTATATGTTTATAATTTAAGTAAAAGTTAAGATTGTGTTCTTTTGTGGTTTTATCACATGTTTTTAGTATTCAGATTTTTATTTCCCTCCAAAAATATCACATCAAACAATTAATTTTTTTTATATTATATTACAAATTTATTTTATATTCAAAATATCATATCAACTTCTGTTTATATCCTATCAAACAATTATTCAAATTCAATTTTTTATTATTCAAAAATCCAAACAAAAAAATCTAAAACCCACAAACAAACACACCAAGGGTTTTTGTATCGGAGTATAATTACTTTTACTAAATTATAAAATGGATACTTTTGAGTTAAACGGACAAAAATGATAAAAATGATACTTTAAGTTGGAACGGAGAGTATTTCTTTAAAAAAATTTGTATCGAATCAAATAAATACACAATTAGATGACTGATAGTAATATTTTTTTTAAGATAACTGAAGACTTTCGGACTGCAATATTTGGAGAGTGTTTTGGAATTAATGGTTTCAAAATTTAAATAGAATATATATGGTATTAGGCCCATTTGTCAAAGGCCCAGCCCAAATACATATCAGTCCATTGACCCATTCTATTTTAAAATCCACAATTATTTTATTATTTTGTTAATTCTTTTATGAATAATAATAATTATTATTACATAATGATAAATCCTAAGTCAGATTTTCACGGCATTAAAGTGCAGGTCTTCAAAAGCTCCTGGGACCGAAACTCCAGACAATAATCTACACCGTACGCCAGAGAAATTTACGTACAGGATCGGATCTGGTGTCGAAATCCCGCTCCTCATAAAGTTTGTTTACTTGTTTTAGGACAAGCGGCAAGAATGAAAGAACAAAATGCAGAAATAGAAATAACAAAAGAAAACAAACATAAACATAAAAAAAATATATAAATAAATATACAATTCAGGAAACAGTGGTCCATTAAAGAAAAAAGTAACATGATGAAACAATTGAATATAATAATAATATTAATATTAATAAAATAAAAAAAATAAATAGAGATTCCAATCCAATCCAGTACAATACAATCCAGGTTGTGGGAAACGAAGAAGATGGACAGCAGTGGGTACGGTCAGTGGGGTGCACTGAAGTGCATATATACAATAATTATTTTAAATATGGAGTAATTTTTTTAATCTTTAATTTTTATTTTTTTTGAAAAAAAGGAGAAATATAAAATTATACGACCTCCATCTCACACACCGTGTCTGCTACACTGTAGATATGGTATTTTAAGAGGAGTGCAATTAATAGATAATTAAAAATTTATTAGTGAAAATAATTATCCTATAATATAAATAATTATAAATTAAGATTAACATAACTAATTAGTTTAATTAAAATTTAAAAAAAAAATTAAAAAGTTTAAAATAAGATTAAAGTGTATAATATTTCTTTTAAAAAAAAATCACATGGTATGTGAGACAGACAGAAAGTGAACATGGTATATTGGATTGAATGAGTTAAAAAAACAAAAAGGGGTAAAAATAGAAATTTTTATTTTTTTGGATAAAGAAAAAGTAGTACTTCCTCCGTCATTCAAATCTATGCTCACTTTTTTTTAGTTGTCATCGAAAAATATTATCAGTTCATTTTTAAGTAAAAAATTATTTCGCTTTCGTACTGTTTTTTACTATAAAAGGAAAAATTAATAATTATTACTCACTTTTATTAAAACTCGTATTCGGTCAAATGAACACACATTTATATGACGAATGAAGTATTTTTTATTAAAAAAAAGAATATATTTAATGACAAAAAATAATAAAAAAAAATAAATTTGAATAAGAAATGAAATATAAATTATTTCTTATTATTAAAACTAAAAAAGAAATACAAAATAAATGGGAGGAAGAATATTATTGATGAACATATATATATATAATGTGCATGGTGATGGGTGGGTTCCATCCTACTTAGCTTTAATTTTATTAATTTATTTATTTGTTTGTTTTATGACGTGAGAGTTGCATTTGTTTATTTTATTACATTTTTTATAATGTAAGAATTCGCCGTCACAATTTGGTAAATTTGAATAAATTTAAAATTGAATTTAATAATTTACAAATTAGGCTCAACAAAATAAATCACACTAGATTGAACCTAATAGCATGCATTTCATTATTTTTTGAATACATGATTGATAATTATTTTTTCTAATTCAATCCAATAACCTATAAATAACACTTGGGTATGTTATATTAAACAAGTCTTATGTAACAAATATGATAGAAAAATGTATCAACAAAATTTGAATTCATTATGTTGCGGTTACAAATTATATTACCACATTAACTCGGACACTCTTACACAACTATACATTTTTAATTTTAGTTAAAAATTTATTCAAAATATATTCAAAAAATAACGATTAGGAATTTTTACATTAAAAAAAATATATATATATATATATCTACATAGCTTTAAGCCTTTAATTACCATCATAGAAAAAAATAAAAAAAACAAATAAATAATTACCATTATGGGACATATGGATATATTGTTTCTTTTCTTTCTTCATTGCTCTAAGCTTCCTTCCAAGATTAGTTTGTCCATTTATATATATAATTGTTGGAGGCAATTATATTGCTAGCTTTTTGTTAATTTGGCCTCTTTATTGCTTTTTTTTTTTTTTTTTTTTTTTATTTATTATTATTATTAGGGGAGTGTGAGTCATCCTCCACATATGTTTGTATGTATTTTGTATCTATACATACATCTTCTTGTTTATTAATTATTGGATATACAAACAGAAAGTGTTTGTATCCAGTAAGTATGCTCACGCTCCGTAAGAGATGACCTGATAGTGTGGGTATGAACTTGTGATCGTAAGATCATGGGTTCAAATTTCGACGCCTCCAGATTTTGTCTGTCACACATGATTCGTCTAATATGACTTGTCTTATCAAATTTAATTTGCAGGCTATTAGGTTCGATGATTCTACGTTATAAAGAAAAATAATAATAAATGTGTTCATGTACACTTTTTAGATATATATGTATATATATATATATAGTTTATTTCAGGTGTTTTCAACCATGATTTATTAAAAAATAAGATTTTGTTTTTTTGGACTAATTAGTTTATACAGACAATTTTGGAGTTTTTGTTTTCTAAAAGAAAAATATCATATTAAATATTTTTTTATATAAAATATAACATTAAATACTAACTTTTTGATAAATAAAATCTAAAAAAACATTTTTTGATAAAATGAAATAGTAGCTGAATATAATACTCTAAGAGATTGCATTATATATATGAAAATAATAATAATAATAACAATCATAGATATTGTTTCTTAATTAACGTTAATGTCATTTAAAAAAAAAATCCCAGAAATGATTTTAAATTCAAGAACTAAAATCATATGGTCTGCCAATGATTAAAGTGGTTTCAAATCATTTATGTATATAATTATATATTTTTCTTTTAATAAAAGCACAATTTGAGTTCTAAAATAAGGCACGTTAATAATGTCACAATAACTTACTCGAAATAGATATATAGGTACACTTCTTTGTATTTTTAATACTATTTTCAAATTTTAAATTGTAAAAAAAAAAATATTACTTTTTAAATTTATTTTTCATTAAAAAAAAAAATCAAATACTAAACATTAAAAACTTCCAAAATATTTCAAATACAAACAAATACACCCATTATTTTTTGCGCAACGCCCCTCGTCACCACAGGGAACTTGATGTGTAATATTATCATCGACCGACGTCCTGACGTCCTTACAGATGAACGTAAGTTTTAGGTATCATTTTGTCTTTATTCATTCATATTTTTAGTAATTCGTCTTAAAGTTGTTGGTCTCCAAAACTTTTAACTAGCAAGCGCATTTCATTATAAAATTGCTATTTTTTTTATTTAAAAAATGTATATAATATATTTTTTGTTATCTTTTTGAGTACAATTTCATATTGATTAATTAAATTAAACGAAATTCCTATTTGAACATACTATTTTTGAAAAAGTAAGAAAATTTTGATTGAAGTGATCGTAAACTATCAAAGGAGTAATAAATTGACATACGATGAAAATAATTCACACAACATACATTACCATTAATGTTTGTATAAGTTGAACATTAATATATTATATTTCTTCAAATTTTGTGTAAATAAAATTATTCATTAATGTAACATACTACCTTAATTTAATGAATTTATATATTATCTTATATAATTTTTATTATATTCAATAACATATGTTTTTGCAATTATTTATGAAAATAGTTATGGCTATTCTAAAATTTGTTCTGTTATTTTGAAATTTGATTTCAATTTTGTTAATATACTATTGTTATTATAATAGTGATTATTTTTATTTTTATTACTTGTATTATTTTGAATGTAGAAAGGGTGTTCTAAATTTTATTTAATAATTAAAGCACTACACTATATTATTAGTAATTATGATAAATCCACATTAATCTAAACAAGCTCAATTATTGAATCAAACTTCCTAGTACGGAACCATGTTTTGTATGTTGTCTATCCTTTATTTAAATGAATCAAATCTTATTTTGATGCTTAAATATTATCATTATTTTTTTGGGTTTTAATTATAATTTTTAGTTTAAATAATATATTGAATGTTATATTTCGTAGGAAAATAAAATAAAATAAAATCACAAAAAAATGCATAGGAAAAAACTTAAAAATATTTCAAAGTAATCAATCACATCATTAAATATAATGAATTGTTTTATTTTCAATAGCATTTAATAAATATATTGAATGTTCATTTATTGAACAACATAAAAAATATTCAATCATATACAAAAAAATCTTTTAATTATTATTGTACCCTATTATTGAACTCTATGCTCATTTAGTTAGAGTTCTATTAAAAATAAGTACTAATTATTATTTTTTTTATAATAAAAAAATACAAAATAACTATAATTTTTAAATATAAAATAAAATAAAATTTAAAACAAAAAACAAAAAATAATAAAATGAACATAATATTTTTGAAAAATAATCATATTTTAACCTGTTTCCAAAATGTAAGAAAAAGAGCAAGAAAAAGAGCATACAATTATTTATTTTTATTTTTATTTTTATTTTTTATTTTTAATTTGTCTTATGTATTGTATTGTCCTTTCACATTTCTACTCTCAACAATTATCCTCCTAAATATTACATCACATTTTTATTCGAAAAAAAATATTTTATTTATTTTTTTGTTTTAAAAAAAGCACTTTATTAATTAGTTATTTTGTATATAAAATAAAATATAGAATAACCCCACTTTGAATAATGGATCATTGTGCCATTATATATTCCAACATTATCCCTTCTACAATGATTGTCCCAATAGCTACCACCTTAATCCCATACCAACTAACCCTAATAATAATAATAGTAATCATAATAAATAAATAAATAAATAAACAAATCATTAAACAACTTAAATGGGTATCAATGAATCTTAGTCTTAATTAAATATGTGGTAATAGATATATTAGAATTTGATAGTGGTACAACATTCTATGTGTCATTTCGATCCCAGTAATCTTCCATAATAAGACTGCTTATTACTTACGTTTTTAAATTAATTTTAGTATTATTTATAAAAATAAAAAAAATTAAAAAACCCTTAAAAATACATAATTTTCATTTAAAAAATTATATATTTATTTAAAATACTATATTCAACACTCAGTTTTTATTCAAGATTTTACTATTTGCATAAATTTTAATAGTAATATTCTTGCATAAATTTCAAAAGCTTAACAGTAAATTCGACGTAGACAGTGAAATAATTCTTTGTTTAATGATAGTGCTAAATTAATTAAAATTATTCTGTCGATAAGGCTGCCATTAAATTTATTATTATTATTATTATTATTATTATTGGTGGCAACGTAACTTACTTTATTATTAAATATTAATTTCACTAATTCCCATTAGGTGCTTAACGAATTGTTTACAATCGTGTACGGAAGAAACACTTCACTTTACATTTCATTCCAATATTATGTTATTATTACCTCCCACAATTATTTATAAAAAAGATACAAAATATTAAATCAAATTATTAAACTTTATTTTTCGTGTGTGTATTGATCTCGATTTCATTTTTATATATTATTACAATAAAAACAAAATAAACCAAAACAAACTTGCCTATCAATTATTCTCTAATTAAATAATTAGGGTATAAAAAAAAAAAGATCTAAGTGGAAAATCCACTCCACAAATTAAAGCAAAATATTATAGTAATAATAAACTACATATTATCCATTGTAATTAATTAATTATACTAACTTTAAATCAATCAATGGATATAATTTAAAATATTGGTTAATTAAATTATTTGTAATAATTAACTAACTTTATATACTTCCACTAAGATTGATCCCAAGTGTTAAGATAATTATTTATTTAAAATATGAGTAGTAGTGGAGGGGTTGGAAATTTATTTTATTTTAATTATAATTTTTTAATGGGTTCCATATATATATAATAAAATATAATTATATATGTAAAAGAGAATGGGTGTCCTTGGCGTGTACTTCGGAGTCGGAATCGACGCCGGAGTGGTGGTGGACGGCGGTGGGCGCCACCGGCGACGGCGGAGGACTTTAGGAAGACCCACTTTGAAGACTTCAAGAAATAAGAATTATTACTACCTTAGACTTTATTAACACCAACTTGGAAGTCGGATATTACACTTTTATATATATATATATATATAATTTTGAGTGCATATTGGATAATATTTAAATCAACTTAATAATATGCAAATTCATATATAGTAATTTTTGAATGAATTTAATATAAAAAATAGTAATATTTTATTTTGAATAATTGACTGTTATCAGTAAATAAAATATATATTTAATATTAATATATATTATATTTTTGTAATAATATTTATAAAAAATTATGTCACGTAACAATACAAATAGAATAAATCCAAAAGTTTTGTTTACTTAGTTATTAGTTTCACATTTTTATTATTTGATTGTTATAATTTTTTATAAAAATATATTTTTTTCATAAAATATTATAATTCAATAAAAAATTTAAAAAATCAAATCAAGTCAAATCTTTGCCTTTTGTTTGCTAAAAATATGTGTGTATGATTGGGTATTAATGTTAAGAAAAAAATGGAATAATATTTTAATATAAAATAAACATTATCTTGACATATATTAGAAAAAAATCAATAGAAAAATGTATTTAATTAATTATATACATATGATTTAATGATAATAGTAAAGTTCATTGCGATATATAAAATTTAAAAAGTATGTATAAATCATTCAATACATTTCCATTTAGGGTGTGTTTGTTTGGGGGTTTTGGATTTTGAGTTGGGATTTGAATATTAAAAATTTTGAATTTGAATAGTTGTATGATGTGATATAAATAGGTGTTGATGTGATGTTTTGAATGTAAAATTGATTTTTAGTATAATATAAAAAATGAAAAATACACTACAAAAATTTATCAATTTTGTAACGAAGTTTTTTCGTTCCTAAATTGACTTTTTTCGTTACTAATGATATTAGAGACGGAATTAGAGATAAAATTACACTAACTACGTGAACTTTAGGAACAAAATTCGATTACAAACACACCCTTAATTTATCTCTCTCTTTTTTTTGGTTTAAGAGTTTTCACAGCACATCTAAACATTTCCGTTAAGAAAATAATTTTTTTTTTTTTTGGTTAAAAGAAGGAAATATTAAAGTGAAAGAAATAAATTTAAACCGTTAGTTGTCATTTTAAACATGCATTATTGGAGGGGTTGTTGATAATATTAATGCTCTATTTGTTCTGATTCAAATTATTATTTTTACTATTTTTGTCTGTTTCTCTCAAAAGAATCTATTTTCTATTTTAGTAAAATTAATTATACGCTAATATCAAAATATTCTTAATTTTTATCTAAATTACAAATATACCATTAGACACTTTCATTTACCAATAAAATACACTATTATTTCTTAATCTATAATAAAATCTCAAATGACCCATTTGGATTGGGACGGATGGGGTACTATTATGTTTTAAAATTTTGTGTAAAAAATAAATTTATATTTATTAGCCGGTCGGATAAGTATTTTATTTATATTTTAATTTAACAAAAAAAAATATATGTTTACATAAATAAATGAATTGTGTATTATTGTAAATATAATTTACTCAATCGTTTTCATTAGTTCCAAAACATCACATGGCAATTCTAACAGTACAATAAATATCAATTGGGAGGAAATTAATAAGGTTAAATAAATAAACTACTTTTAATTTGTTGGATTTTAGGTATCTTTAAATAGATATTATTTTCTGTTAAAAATAAAAATATGTATGTTTGGTTGTATTTTTACATATTTTTATTATTTTATCTATAATAATACTCCATGTGATATTTTATTTAAAAAATAACTTTTTATTAATAAGTTCTAATAGTAAAAAATTGAATAAAATAATTCGATCTTATTTATCATTTTTTAAAGATAGTAAAGAAAAACAATGGTGTATCAACCATTTTATAATTTTTATTATTATTATTACAAAATATCAATTCATATACTAACTTTTTTTTTTTTTATTATTTCTAAACAAAATTCAAAATTTGCAAAACTTCTATATAATTTTCAATATGAATTAATGTTTGAACATTATTTTATATCCACCCAACATTTAAATCACTCAATTCATCGTATTGTTTTTATATTATCAAATGTTACATTCAAAATTTCCTTTTTAAATAATAGTTTGTTCTTGATTTTTGGATTCTTTGGAATTTCGATCCAACTAATGTATTTAGACAAAATTTTGTTCAAGATTCCACTAAACTTGGGGATCAAGTTTTGCTGAATGTTAGTATTATTTTGACAAAACTATATGTTTTTAATTTGAATTATTTTTTATTTTATTCAATTGTTTAGAAGAAAAATGATATATGGTAAGGACAAAATTCAAACGGCTCTTACAAATTCTTGTAATTTTTTACATCGATCAAAATTTAATATTCAATCATTACTACATTTCTTACAATTTAAATACTCCCACCATTTAGCAACAGTTGTTTGTGAAATCCTATAACATATTATTTCGAATTAAAATTATTTTATTTTATTTTTTAAAGTTGTCATTATTTTATTTTGACCATAATTGACAGTAGTAATTATCATCATTTCCAGCAATCATAAAAATAGAGACATCCTACCATGTCTATGATATCATTTAGATTTATTCGAATAAGTTTCCTGCACCCGGGATCTGAGCACCAGGTTCATCCAATCCATTCGTACGTTTCTTACTCCAAAATTGACGGTCGAGATTTAAAAGGCGTTCGGATCCAGAAAAGTAGCGATTATTACTATGGCCCACCTCCTTCTTTATATGACGAAATAATTGATAAATTCTTGTAAATTAAAATTACTATAATTTCAGTTCAACCCCATAACTATCTTAAATTCCAAAACGACCCCTCCCCTTTCCCACCTATAAATCTCACTCATCACAGCTTTCCGCTCCACCACAACCACCGCCGCTGAAACCACCGTCTCCGCCGTATCGCCACCACCGCAAAATCTACGGTCATTCTAGAACACTCCGAAAGAGAATATATACATACATATATATATATATTTCTATTTCATATTTATTCGTTTGATTTAGAAATCAAAATGTCTAGTTACGATGGGTCGTTGGCGCCGCCGCCGTCGGCGGCGGCGGTGCAAAAGTCGCCGTGGCACTCGCCGGTGCCGTACCTCTTCGGCGGATTGGCCGCCATGCTCGGTCTCATTGCCTTCGCCCTCCTGATCCTCGCCTGCTCCTATTGGAAGCTCTCCGGCTACCTCGAGCACAACGCCGGCGACGGAGAGAGGGATCTCGAGGCAGGCGAGGGCGCCGCCGCCGGAGATGGAAACGGGAAGCCGGCGCCGCCGGTGATGGAGGAGAAATACTTGGTGATCATGGCCGGGCAAATTAAGCCGACCTTCTTGGCCACTCCGGCGTCGAGCAGAGCGCCGTCGTTCGGAAGTACGGCGGCGAGTAATACCTCCGGGAGCAGCGAAAACAGTTCTGAAGAAGATTTCGCGGCGGAGAAGAAGCCGGAGGACGGTAACCGTCCGATCGAATTGGGGAATTTGGACGGCCGTGATTCAGCCGCCGCCGATCAAGTGCAGTGAAATTGTTTTTTTCAATTTGTAATTAAAATTTTTGAGGAAATTTGGATTCGGATATTGTCTGAAGCCAAAACTCCCTTTTAATTTTTTTTTTTTGGAATTCCCAAGTTTTGGAAATGGAGTTTGCCTATACAATTTCTTGCAATGGGATTTCGATATTGGTTACAAAAATTTACCAAACTATGGATATAAATTAAATAATTAGTTGTTAATTCTTCTGAAGATTGTGTATATATATATATATATATAGTTGTATGTATCTACAGCTAGATTTGGACAGGTCTTCTGTACTACAAAGAGCCGTACAGTACAGACACTATAAAATAATCGTGCCATTAAATAGCGTTTTAAGTGAAATATTTACATATTTTTTATTTTCTAAACAAAATATTAAATTTAATGAATATTTTATTGAAAAAAAAAATACAAATATAACAAAAAATTAATAATAATAATAATAATAATAATAACTATAGAATGACATGAGAAATGAGCTCTGGGAAAAAATAATTGAAAGAAATTTTTGTCTTTTATCTCTCAATACTTGGATTTTTTTATTGTAAAATTTATTTTTAGAATACCACAGCATGGATTTGCAGCAGACAAGAGTGTGCGTAATGATGATGATGATGAAGAGGTACTCGTTTCGAAGAAGAAGAATGTATTTTTAAAATAACGCTAGATAAGATATTTTGTAACAGAAAAAAAAATGTATTTTTTTTTTGAGAAACGCAGAGTCTAAACAGTAGAATTTGAAAAATTTTGGGTAAAGAAACATACATGAAATTTTTACTACTTCCGATTTTTAATGAATATACAATTAATTATATATTAGTTCATTCTCATATAAAATACAAATATTTTATAAAGTAAATAAACGATGGTGTGTTTATTTTGTAAAATTGTTTGAAATGATATATATTTATGTTAGATATAGAGAATTGCATAAGTAATATAAAATTAATAACTATGTACAATGTATTAATTTTATTAGAAAATATATTTGATTGTTTTGAAAAAAATAAATATAGACTGAGTTAATTATGTGATTTTTTTTATACAAATTAAATTTCTAAGTAATTTTTATATTTTTATAAATAAATATAATACTAAAATGTATAAATTAAGGAACGTGCATAAATTATTTATTATAAATAAAAAATATAATTTTTTTATATAAAAAAATAGACATAAGTTCAGTAGATGAAAGGACTATTTATCATTGTTTTTCCAAAAATATTATACTTCTATAAAATACTGTATTTATTTCTTCTTATAATTATCAAATATTTTATTTTTATTATTTTAAAATTTTAATATTATTTTTAATTTTTACTTTTTTTTTTTATCTTAATGGATTGTTAAAGGATAATATAATTATAATTTTAACTAAAATAAAATATTATTCTCTCCATTCATATTAATTATATAAGTTATATTGTTTGAGTAGGGAAATTAAAAAAAATGATATGTAAAAAATAAAGTTGGTGTATTATTTGAAAGTTTAATAAAAAGAAATTGATATAAAAAGTAATTTATAAATAAAAATTAATAACAAATAATTATTATTTATTTAAGTAAATATAATAAAATTATAAATAGACACTGTTTACTATAAATGCATTGCGAGTAAATTTTTTTAAAAAAATATCATAATTATAGAGGATTTAGAGCATATTTTATTAATGTATATAAGTAATTATTAAATTAAAAAATATATACTTTCTCATCCGTCATTTAAATATATGTTCATTTTTTTTTTGGGTTGTTATCAAAAAAATATTCTCATTTTTTTAAGTAAAAAATTATTCCACTTTTATACTATTTTTTACTATAAAATAAAAAATAATAAATATTACTCACTTTTATTAAAAATTCATACATAATCAAATGAACACGCATTATGACTGATGGACTATTAATTATTTATTAAAATTAACAAAATAAATCTATGGATAGCTGGATTAGTTGTTGTTTGAAGAGGTCACGTGACTGAGGATGGGCACGTGGATGACCCCAAATATAGACTCTCTAGCCGCGGCGAACTGCGGCCTCAAGCGATTCCCGCTAAAAAAAAAGAAACCGATTCCCGCTAAACAGCTGTAATGTATATGAAATAGGTTTTAATAGCAATAATTTTAATTTAATATTTAAATAAAAATATAGCTTTAGATATTACTATATTTTTAACATGTGGGGAAAAAGAAAGTAGTTAATATAAATTTCTCACATGTCAAAAAGTTGTTGAATTAATTAAGTAGAACAAATTTTGGACAAAAAAAAGTGTGCCCATAATTTAGCAATACATTTGCTTAAAATTTGGCCAAACAAATTAGTGGGCACATGAACATGTCACTAATTCTTGTTACAAATTTTTATTTTTTATTTTTTATTTCTTTAACTTATTTGATGATTTTTTCAGTATTTTGACTGTGCGAGTGATTTTTCTTACAAATATATTATTAAACCCGTTTCGTATTAATGGATTTATATATAGAGTCAAAAATATTAAATATTTTATATATAGTAGGCAGTGCAATAAAATATATAGACAAAAAATACTCTTACATTAGAGGGGTTTCAATTCACAAGAAATTTTACTGATCAATGTTGATTACAGAATATAAAATAATTACAACTCCGACTTAACCTCCTATCATAATATATCTTAAAAAATACTAGATTTGACAAAAATAGACATGGTCCGAAAATCTGATCCGAATCTGACATGCAAAAATGTTTTTGGTCCTAAAAAAATTTAAAAATATTTATAAATTACTTTTATTATAATAAAAAAATACTTCTAGCAAGGAAAGAGAAAATAAAAAAAATAGTGCAAGAAATCTTGATCTTTAAGATAAAAAAAGAAAAAAAAAAAGAAAAAGAAAAAAGCTATTTATAATATTCAATAAAAACTCTTTTGGTTCTCCATAGAAATATATTTATTTTTATACTATAATGATTTAAGACGAAATGTTGGGTGCCAATAATAAGAAATTGTTTTCAATATATATTTTTAATTTGTTTTTATCTATTTCATTTTAATTTAAAGGATATAAAGTAAATCAAACAAGTACTCATCTTATTCGATATAATTACAATATAGTACTATATACTTTTTCAATAAATAAATAATACAAAAAAATAAAAATTATGTAGAGGGTGTAGATGTAGTGTTGTACACCACATCATGCACTGTCTCCTCGACTGGACATCATTATTTTTGGAGCACTTAATAATCATTAATTTTGCAAATATATACTTAAAGATGATGTCACGTCTTCTTTATTTTTATTTTTTTTATAAATAATTTTAATTAAAATATTACTAAATAAATAATTAATTTTAAAACATACTTTTTTTTTTTTTTTTTTTCTCTTTATTAACAATGGGATAGTATTCTATCATGTAAAGCGTTTATAAATAAATGATTTTTATTTACTTAATAAGTGTGAATTCAATAATATTTGATCAAATATTCTACTTATTTGACACAAACGCAGCTGATTTGTTTGATTTTGATTTGAAATTGAAATGGTAATTTAGATACGTGTTTAAATAATATTTTGATTTAATATTTTATAAATAAAAAAATGTTTATTTCATTTCAGCTTAATGTATATTTTTATCTTTTGTACTAAATTAATAAATAATAGTATTTTATTATTTAATAAAAGTATAAAATGTCAAAATTTTATTGAACATACAAATCTTTCTCTTATTTTTACCCTTACAAGCATAAAAAAAAAATTATTTTTAAAAATATTTTGGTATTTATATATAAAGTATTTTTACTATGATAGAAAAATAATACTTTTAAATGAGATATACAATTTTATTATTATTTTTTTTTGCAAATTTTCTTAGTGAGTATTAATCTTTACATAAAAAAAAATATGACCAAAGAGATATTAATCTTTTATTTTGACTTACTGAATATATTTTTATTTTATTTTTTATCTACTTCACTCTTATATTAAAATACTATTATTATTGTTATTATTTTTTATAAACAAAATTACATAATTAATCCAGATGAAGTATATTGTATTTATATAAGTGTGTTTATGAATTAAGGATGTATTTTTAAATTTGGTTGGGTATATTCTTAATGTTTTAAATTTAAATATGTTGAAATGAAAACAATAGTCAGATATAGAATTGTTTACTTGAATATTTTTTTTAAATAAAAATATTTTGAAATTATATTCTTACAAAGCAAACTCTAGTAATTTATTTTGCAATGTGAAATATCACTTTATTTAATTAATAAACATTTGGGCTTTAGATATGAACTATTTTGGGCTTCCAAGATAGAAACCTAAGGCCCAATTATTTTTAACCGGCCCATATAGTTTCTTTCATTCTAATGTATAAGATTTTTTTTTTCCCAATAAAATTAAAGGTTGGATAGGTGCTAAAATTATGTGAGTATGTTTTATTAAATATCATATTTTATGAATAAAAATAGTACTTTCCTATCTCTTAAAATTATGCATTTTTCATATGTATTTGTCTCTTAAAAATATTTTCATTTCCTTATTTAATAAAAAAGTTATACTATTTTATATATATATTTTTTACTATAAATAACAAAAAGTAATAAAAAATATCAATCAAAATCACATTCATTTGAAAATTTTTTAGAACAAATTTGAGAGACAACTTGAGTATATTTTTATTAAAAATTAGACCAGATGAATAATATTGATTTTGATTTTAAATAATATGATAATAATAATAAACTTCTCTATTAATTGATTTATGTTTTTTCTAATAAACAATCATCATACTTTTCTATTATAATATACTCTCTCCAATACAACAATCTAATAATAACCCATTCTCTAAACATTTTTTTTTATAATTAAACTAAGATTTATGCCTGCAATATAGATAAATATGCATATTATAATTTCTTGCCATTGTTGGTCAAATTAAAATTGAACCCTACAAAGCCTATATGAAAATATACATTATTTTACACAAAATGCAATCAAAGTGTAACCGTTGCGAGTTCACACGTCATAAAAAAAAATAATAAAAAAAAAAACTAGAGGGTTTTCATATTATAAATATATATACATGGACTTACCTAATTATATTTAATCAGCACCGACATCATATTAAATATAATATATACCGACAAATATATAAAATATAAAGTGACAATACAATATATAATATAAATACAATATATCAACTGATATTACAAAATCAGCACCGTGCTGATTTTCCAACGCGCAGCACACGCTATATGAACTATACACAATATTATTATATACAACACATGTTGTGTATATAATAAATGTATGTGCCAACAAATGTGTTCTTTTAGAGTATATTATGTGTTAAAATTAATTATTGTGTGTGTTGTATGAGACTATAAGTGTGTTGTATTTGTATTATATTAACATATATAATATTTTGTCTGTAATAATATTGTGTGTTGTCAAACAGTACACGATATTTTGTTAAAACTATATCATGTGTTCTTTGTTCATGTGATGTATTTGTATTATATTAACATATACAATATATTTTATGTAATAATACCATGTGTTGTCAAATAGGATACCATGTGTTGCTGTAGCCGCCACCTACAAAATATTAATACATACAATATATGAAAAATAGAACAGACAATACATATTAATAATCTACATGTTAAATGTTTTATTTTACATATATCTATTATGGGTTAGTTCATTGAATGTTTTTAAGTAGGACGATTCCTTATATATATTACTCTCTCTATCCTAAAAAATTAGAACGTTTGGGTCTGATACGGAGATTAAAAAAATGAATATTTTATTGAAAAAGTAATAAAAATAAAAAGATAGTTGAGAGTATTTTTGGAAATTAAGTTAGAAATTAAAAAAAAATGAGGAGAGAGAATGCAATAAAGGTAGACATTTCTTATAAATAAGTATTAAAATAGAAAATAATAATTAAATATTAATTTGTTGACTTTACAAAAATTAGTAATGAGGTAAATTTAACGGATACACTTAAAAAAAAATGAGAGTAAATTTGAAGATGAATGGAGTATTTTAAAAATACAATAAACATACATTCACACTATATATATATATAATATATACTTTATATACTCACAAAATATCAACAATTCAATATAAACTATTATTTTTTTTTTATATTTACAATACAATGCTTTATACTAACATAAAATAACAATTTCATCCAAAATTACAAAATAAACAAACCCTATGTTTCTATTAACTGATTGAGCTAATTAACATCTTACCAAGAAGCAGTCTAATCATTCTCATGTAATAATTTTATTTATTTAAAAAATAATTCATAAACAAAGAGGTAGTTGATGCTGCAGGTTTGACAAAAGGCATATAGACAAAATAATAATAATAAGAATACATAAACAAGAGAATCTTCATGATCATCGTCACCAATATAAATATGATCAATCAGTTGCCGGCAAAGGGCGGCAGTGTAGCTAATGGAAAACGACAAATACTCTCTGTGGAAATGCTATAAAGCCCATCGTCTGTCTTCCTCGTCTTCTTCGAACAACCTTAATTATCAGATCAGATCAAATCAAATCAGCCATGGGGACTTCCCTCAGCTGCTGCACACCCGAGAAAGTCGACGAAGGGTATTCACACACACACTTCCTATTCTTATCTTCTTGCATAAAACCTTCCTTGATCGTATGTTTTTAGCATTTTTTAATAATGTCTTGCTAGTTTGCTACAATTTGTTTTTATGCAATCCAAGTTTAAACATGCTCAAATAAACTTCGATTTTTGTTGGGGAAAAATGTGAAAGGGTTCATCGTAAAATATGTACGTGAGGTAGACATTGTAACTTCGGTCGCATCGATGTGTCTTTCATGTATAGTTCTTTTGTAATATAAGGTTTCTGTAATTTGTTGAACTTTCGATATTTATTTCGCTTATCGTTTAAATACTTTTGTTATTTTTTAGTGGCGAGAGATTTTTAGTTTTGAAGAGTTATAGCAATAGTAAAAAGTTATTTATATTATATGATTGTTTGCAAGATGAAATAGATATTTGATGTAACATTAAAAAATAAAATTATCGTTGATGAATAGTAACAAACTTTGTATATAAAGAGAAAGTTAAGTATTCTCATATTTCATGATATAAATTTAATTGTTCATATATTTCTAACTAGTGGTATTAGAGCATTTATGAATTCGAATAATTTACAAGCAGGTTAACATTCGGAGGAGATGACGATGTCAACCAATGGAGCATAAAATTCATTGTTCATATATTTCTAACTAGTGGTATTAGAGAATTTATGAATTCGAATAATTTACAAGCAGGTTAACGTTCGGGGGAGATGACGATGTCAACCAATGGAGGATATTCACGTACAAAGAACTACACACGGCGACGAATGGATTTAGCGACGATTACAAGCTCGGCGAAGGGGGCTTTGGAAGCGTATATTGGGGCAAAACATCGGATGGCCTTCAAGTAAGAAACCAATAATGCGATAATCTCTTGTTGTCGACAAACCTAGTACATAAGGTCTCATAGATATGTTGTAATAAAGATTCGAATTTATTAGACTAGTGTGTCGTAAATCGGAGTAAAATCACTTCCTAATATTGTACGAGTGTATGTATGCGTAGATTGCCGTAAAGAAATTGAAGTCGTTGACATCAAAGGCGGAGATGGAGTTTGCGGTGGAAGTCGAGGTATTAGGAAGAGTTAGGCACAAGAATTTGCTAGGGCTTAGGGGATACTGTGCTGGGAGTGATCAAAGACTCATTGTTTACGACTACATGCCTAATCTGAGCTTGTTGTCGCATTTACATGGCCAATGCGCCGGTGAAGCTCGCCTCGATTGGAAGAAGAGAGTCAAAATCGCTATAGGATCCGCCGAGGGCCTAGTGTAATACGATTTCCATCTTATTACATTATTTGCTCGTACTCCAAACCGAGATCTTAAGATAGTAGTCGATTTTTTTTGCTAATTTTGATGATATACATATATATAGATATTTGCATCACGAAGTGACGCCACATATAATCCATCGAGACGTCAAGGCGAGCAATGTGCTCCTCGACTCCAACTTCGAGCCATTAGTCGCCGATTTCGGGTTCGCAAAGCTAATCCCGGAAGGCGTTAGCCACATGACAACAAGGGTAAGATCGTAATTTACAAATTAGCTTCGTTTTGTAATTATTGTGTAGAAAAGTAGACTTAGTTCATAATCGACTAAAACAGAACAATATGATTAACTTAAACTCACACTTTACTATTCACTGAAATTTTAATTTCACTCTAAACACGTCTCATTTATTTCAACTCGAACTTACTTTCAATAGGTTAAGGGAACATTGGGATACCTAGCCCCCGAATACGCAATGTGGGGGAAGGTCTCCGAGAGTTGCGACGTGTATAGCTTCGGGATACTTTTGCTAGAAATCGTAACGGGTAGAAAACCGATCGAGAAGCTCCCCGGTGGGATCAAGAGGACCATCACAGAGTGGACTGAGCCATATATAGCCCGTGGGCGGTTCAAGGACATCGTCGACCCGAAGCTCGGCGGAAATTTTGACGAGGCCCAACTTGTGCAAATGGTCAATGTGGCAGCATTGTGCGTGCAAAGTGAACCAGAGAAGAGGCCAACAATGAAGGAAGTGGTGACACTTTTAAGAGGCGGCACTCGCGATCCATTTCGCGGTGGCGATGATCCCAAGCCGAGGATAGAAGGGGTGACGTACGGCCCGGATTTGATGGCGGCCGACGATCCAACGAGCGAGGATGATGAATATGGAAAGTATGGGGATGAGAGTAGTGTGTATGGTGTGTTTGGAGCATTGGAAGCTCGAAGGTTGCAAGATTCTTATAGACGATGATGCTCGAGGGAAGAACATGAATCCTTTTTCTGATGAATGTTGTCTTGGTTTGGAAAGGGAAGATTGTTTGAATTGTTATAAATTTGATTCGATTGTTTGAGTTAGGACTTGATAAATGATTTTACATATTTTCAATTTGTTTATGATCAATATGTTAATTAAGATATATTTAATTAATATATTCTTTTACATTATTTATAATATATAGTAATTTTTGTTTCAATTCTATGTATATTTTTGCCACATTCAAAAATATTATTTTTTTACTAAATTAAAAATAATCTATATATAAATATCAAAATATTCTTAATTTCTTACAAAAATAGTTATTTATTTTTTTGTATCTATAAAAATAAAAATATCAAAATTATTTTACATATTTCATTAACTAATAAAATATCACTCCCTTTGTCCCAACTTAAAGTACTTTTTTTTACCATTTTCGTCCGTCTCACTCAAAATTATTCATTTTTTATTTTGATAAAAATAATCATATATCAATATTAAAATATCTTTGTTACACATGCAATTACTTTTTACATAATCAAATAACAAAAATATTAAAACTTTTAAAAACTTTCACTAACTAATAAATACTATTATTTCTTGGTCGTTTATAAAATTCAAAAGGAGCTTTTGGACTCGGAAACAGCTGGTTTGTTTTATAGACTTACTCCACCGGCAACTCTCAAGGGCCATCACAAGGTGAATCCTCACCGTTCGCCAAATGAACGGTATTGATTGAACCGGTGCAATGCTCCATGGAGCTTCCGAGAATGAGTCCCGGTCCTTTCGAGTGTGTCTGTAATAAGACAAAATTGCGGAAAGGACAGGACATTAGACGGCAAACGAACAAGTGGGATTATGGTTAGTTGACTGGGCCGGGCCAAGTTGGGCCCCGACCAAAGTAGTGCAGACATATGGGCCCACACCGCACGTGAAGGTCATGTGGGTTTGGAGCCCACATGTGTCCATTATCGTTATTGCTTGTTGCTTTCACACAATATCTATACAGAATATATCTATCTATTTTGTATCCAAAAACCCGATTTTGCCGCAGCACATCGGGTGTCTTTCACGATCGAAGACTGGCCTTACAGATCAATACAAATATATTGATGCATTTTTTTGAGTTTAAATTAAAAGTTATTTGATTTAAATTTTATATTTAAATAATATTTAATTTGATATTTCATATAAAAAAATAAAATTCAAATAGTGAAAAATTAAGAAGAAAAACCAAAGAAACACAATGGTGTGTTTCTTGGAGTTTAGTTTTGATCTTTGAATTATTAAAGAAAATTTATTAAAAAAAAATTGATAAAAATAGTAAGATAAATATAAAAAATAATGACAAATTAATTATTATTTATTAAAATAATAATAATAAAAGTATGTATTATTTATTAAATAAATTATGTACAAATTTAACGAACAATTAAAATATAAAATCTGATCTAATTATAGCAGACGAAATGAATAATATTATACTAAAGTGCTATAATTTTATAAAAAATTGTGATTGTTGCATACGAAGAAAATATTATAATAAAATTTAAAAAGAATTGTTTTTTTTTTTAAAAGAAAATTAAACTCAAAATACACGTTAAAAAAAAAAAAAAAAAAAGCCCCACTAATAATCAACAGAGTCGGACTTGGGGCCATACTTTTCAAGACTCTATTGTTTGAAACAATCTTTTTTAAAAAATGCAATATTGACCTTTCATAATTCTTAAAAACAATACACTATTTCACACCTCTATGTGTGTTTGTTTAACAATTTTTTTCTATTGGTTAATTTTCACAATTCTTTCTAAAATATATTCAAAAATTTTTGTCACCGAAATTTATAAAAGTAATATTTTAATATTATTAGTGTACTTTTTATAAATGTAGAATTAAATATAAACAATTAAAAATTAAATAATATTTTTTGTAATTGTATAAAACATACTCCCTCCGTCTCATAATTAAATATCAATTTTTTTTTTTCACGTAATTTTATAAATATTATTATTATATTAAAATATAGTAGGAATAAAGTAGAAATTACTAAAATAACCTTATTAGTACGTGTGATATAAATGTAATAACATTTGTGTAATATATTGTAAGTTGTAAGGGTATTTGTAATATTAAGTAGATAGTACATTTATTGAAAAAATGAAATTAATATTTTATTATGAGACAGATTAAAATAAAAAAATGTATACTTTATTATGGGACGGAGGGAGTATATAAAAATAAAAATATTCCATATCGAGTTTCAAATAGAATAATAATTAGAGACAAATCAGATTTTAAAATTAAATATGTAAAGTTAAAAGTCAATTTAAGATAAAAATAAAAACTTTAAAAAGTACCATCTAAAGATCATAATTTATAAATAATAATAATAATAATAATAATAATAATTTATTCTATGTATAATATTTATGAAGATTAGACCCCTCAAAGATCTTTATTATTATTTCGCCCTACAGTCTTTACAAATTTCGGACCGACCATGAATACATGTCTGTGTCAATGCACTAAATTAGAGCTTCTTTACTTATATTTCTTCGACCTATTTTTATTATCCAATCTTCTAAAAAAAAATTCATAAAGAATAATCTTCAATATACATATATATTTTTATTCACAATATTGTATATAAAGTAACATTGTTTTAGCTAAAAAGTGTTAAAATAGAAAATGAAAAAATAAAAATAAAAGTAAAAAACCCCTTTAAGATAAATGACTAGAAGCATATTTTCTAAATCATTTTTTTTTATCTTACTCAAAATCATCATATTACAATAAATATATTTACTTATTAATACTAAAATATTTTTAATTTTTACATATATTACAAAGATACCATTATATATACAATAAATATATATATGTAAAGTACAAATAATAAAAACATCAAAATTATCTAATACAATTTTACTGACCAATATTATTCTTAATCTATTAAAAAATGGTAAATTATATAACACTCTATTACATTTTAGTAAAAATACATAAACAACATTGTGTTTTATTTATTGCGTGAATCTCTTATGTTATTGTAAAATTTGTACGAAACACTATTTTTCGTCCAATCATCAGCTTTGAACACAGAGGGTGTTTTGTACAAACTTTAAATTAACATAAGGAGTTTCACGTAATAAATAAAATATATGGTATTTTATGCATTTTTACTAAAACACAAAAAAAATATTATACTCCCTTCGTCTACAAACTAATGTCCTATTTTCTTATTTGGGACATCCAATAACTATTGTCATATTTTATTTTTTAAATACAAAATTTATTTTTTTATCCTTCATTTATTTATCACTTTCAATCTCAACCTTATCATAAAGGATAAATTTATCAATTTATACAAAAAAGACAATTACCTAAAAATCGTGCAAATATACTTTAAGATAATTATAAATGCACAGAGGGAGTATAATTTACCCTTCCAAAAAATTTAAAATAGGATAAAATTTACTAGACAAACTACACATTTATTTTAAACATATAACATAGGTATAATTGTCCTTGCTTTTATTTATATTTTATATATTTTTTTTATTTTTAAATTTTTTTAACATTATTGTTCTCTAGCATATGTAGTTTCATTAATACACCTGCTTGCACATAGTTGGAAAGTGGTATGCATTTATGCTGACATTTTTAGTATTATATAATTTGTTATTGTTTAATTCCCAATATGAATACTAATAAAATAATAATTTACCATGACTAAAAAATTAAATGAATTTTTAATTAATAAAATTAATTCCACCACGTCAAAATTCAAATTTTGCGGGCTGCTATATTTAGCTGACCAAATTTTTAAATTTATTTTTCCTTTCTCTATCAACAATTTATTAGTTGAAATTATTTCAGAAAGTTGGAGAACAATTTCAAAAGTCCTTTTATGTCCCAATTAATTAATTTTGAATATTTTTTTCTTTTGCCCCTTTGAAGCAAATTATTATTAAATTGACCAAATAAAAAATCCCAAATAATTGAACTCAAAAAAATAATAGTAATAAATTAATATTTAAATATACCTAACTTTGTTGGGTGCTGAAACAGGTCAGGTCATATGGTGATCAGTGGATATGTTGGTGAGCTGTGATTGGATCAGATTAAAAATTAATCCATTAATTAATTATTAATTTTTTAAAATTTTAATTTGTCAATCAGAAAGCCAAACTGTATGCATTAATCAATCACGTCATTTCCTCTCTGAATAAAAAGTCCAAAAAATAAATCGTATGTATATTTTATATTTTTATTTAAATTGGGAAATGAAAAAGACCCCTCAGCCAACCAAAATCCAGATTTAGATCCACTTCCCTGTGCACAATGGCAAAAATAAATAAATATCGTATATGCTGGCCTATTAAATTAATAAAATATAAAATTATGCTATTGATTTATCCCTAACAATATTTTATTATAATAAAGATTAAATTACTACAACTTAAGTGTAGAGCGCGAAATGACTGAAAAGCCCTTGAATAAAATGAAGAAGGGCGGCAGATGGAGACAAGGTTGAAGGACAATAATTTAATTATAAGCATTACCATTTTTGCTCGAAATTCAACTGAATAAAAGCAGTACATGTTTCGATAAACATTTATATCTTATGGATTATTTCACAAGTAGAAAGAAAAATGACAAAAAAAAAAAAAAAAGAGAAAAAAAAAATTTAAAAATCTAATCTTGAACTGATAGTACATTATAAGCATGTAATAATCTGATTGAAAAACTATTCATTATTCATTCAGAACGACGGAACGACGCCGTATCTCGCGTCGGACACGAAATTCGCCGAGAAGATCCGGTCCATGTCCGACTCGGCGTCGGTTCTCTTCGCGAACCGGCCCTTGATCCTCGGCCGGGTTTCTGCGTACGCCTTCCGGGAAGCGTAACGGATCGTCTTCTCGAACTTACGGTTCTTCCTCTTCTCCTTGTACCTCAAAACCCTCGCTTCCCTATCCATTCTCACAACCTGCGACGACCCCTGGTGGTTTCCGGTGGGATCGCCGCTGCCGTAATTAATGTTCCGGGAGAAAGGATAGGAGATTTCCGACAGGGAGCCGCCGTCCGGCACGACGCCGACCTCCATTGATGACGACGAGACCTGCGGCGATTTTTAATTTTGAATTTGTGCGAATTGGGGATTAATTATGGAATTGATTATTTAGAATTGGTAATTACGCTGTGGCTGAGAGACGGAGCGGCGGCGAAGCTGCTGTTGTTGTAAGAATTTATGGTGGATCTTGCGAAATCGATCTCGAACCGGTTTTCCGACACCGGTCCGGGGGGAACCGGCGGTTTGGGGTTCGACTGCACGGGGACGACGCTGTCGCTGTACGGCTGCGACGAAATCTGGTAGTTGTCGAAATCGAGGAATTGGTCGGAATCTTGGAGCAGCAATTCCATAACTTTGAAATTGTCGGCGGGGATTTTCGATTGGTCGACAATTGGGCCGATCGGATTGGTCCAATCGCCGCCGGCGGTGTGATCATCAATTGCGGCGTCTAATTTGGCGTCGGGGGAGTGGAGGAGGAGGACGGTGGCGGCGGCGGCGGTGGATTTGATCACGACGGATTCCGCCGTATCGTAAAACGGCACGACGGCGGAGCGCTCGTGGCGGCTGGCGAGAGGGTTCGCGGAGTGGATGTCGCGGTCGCAGGTGACGCAGAGGGCGGCGGCGTCGGCTTTGCAGGTGACGGCGGCGGGGGACTGCTCGCAGACTTCGCACATCCAGACGCGGCCGTGCTTGCCGCCGCCGGCGGAGTGGGCTTTGGCGTCGCAGGCGAGGCACATAAAGGCGGAGTCGGGGCGGCAGAAAAGAACGGCGGCGGCGGATTTGCAGCAGTCGCAGAGGCGGCAGGCCGCCGCCGGGAAGAATCTGGACCTGGAGGTCCCGCCGGCGCCGGCGTCGTGTAATTGAATTCCCATAGCAAAAATGGTGAGAGAATAAGCAGAGGGAGAGAGAGAGAATCGGGAGTCAGGACTTGTAATGAAATGAATTGAAATGAAATGTACTCTGAATGTCAGAGTGTGTGTATCTTAATCTAGGTATGTATGGAACAGGGAAATCTGGATGGGGACGAGTGTGGTGGCGACACGTGGCAGGGGTTTTGGCCACAAAAAAGGTTTGATGACGCAAGGATATTTTGTGTTAAGTAGTTGTCATTTGTCTGTGCCGACGTAGGGCCCACTGATTAGGACGACAGGCTGGTGATGAATCCAAGGTTTGCAGTAGCAGCAGTTACTACTGCAACTTGCAATGGGTAACTGTCCGAGGCAGTTTGGTCACGGGAACTCTATTGTAACATTTTTACTTTTTCCGTTTACTTTGTGTAAAGAGATGAGCCTTTCCCATTGTCCTTTCTTGGGTTTTTTTGATAAAAATTTATTTAAATTATTATTTCTTTCCATCACACTTATAATGTTTATTTTTTTATTTTTGTTTATTTAATTTATTTTGTTATTTTCTAAAAAAAATTATATATTTTAATTTTATTATAAATTTTTTTATTTTACTTAAATTAATTAGTTATCTTAATTTTGATTTATAATTATTTTTTATTATACCATAATAATTTTTATTAATATATTCTTAATTATTTAAAATAATTCTTGTAAATAATTTAAAATAAAAATACTAAATTCTTCAAAGTATCTGATGAGATGCTTAGGTGAAAAAACACAAACATCCTTATATATAATATGTTTGATTTAATATTTAAACCTGAATCACTGATTCAATCCGATTTAAATAAAGGTCTGTTCGATTAAAGATTCTTTTCTAGGATTACTATTCATTCAATTTTTTCTTAAAAAATATCAAATTAAATCAAATACATATTTTTTAATATTATACTAAAAATTAATTTTACATTCAAAGTATCACATCAATACATATTTGTATCGCATCATGCAATTATTCAAATTCAAATTTTTTATTATTTAAATTCCAATTTAAAATCCAAACCCTCGATCAAACACATTGTAAAAGAAAGGTTTGATGACACAAGGATATATATTTTTTTATTTTTATCCGTCCTAAAAAAATAGTATCGTTTTCTAAATAATTATACTCCCTCCGTCCCAAAAGATTTGTCTCATTTTTCTATTTTCGTCCGTCGTAAAATAATTGTCTTGTTTTCTTATTTAGTAGCCGTGGTCCCCACTTTATAACAAAATTATTCTTACTTTTCCATATTACCCCTAATTATTACTCTAAAATACTCTTTAAAATCTTTCAAAAAGTAAGGACATTTTAGTCATTTACATTCTACTTTATACCCACTTTTAATTAAATATTATTATTCCTTAATTCTCGTGCTAACTCTCAATAAGACATTTCTTTTGGGACGGAGGGAGTATAACCATAAAACTATTATTACATTTATTAATATTAATTTATATTTTCTATCGATTATTAATATAATATCCATATTTTTTAAATTTTATATCCGACACAATTCGTCTATTCTTCTAGAACAAAGGGGGATAAACCAAAAATTTTAATTACAAACTCAAACTCAAATCTAAACCAAAACAAACATATAATTTCTAAATATTTTTATGGTGAGATTTACTTATAATTTTATATTTGACCCTATTTTCTATTTTCGTCCGTTCCACATAATTTGTCCTTTCTTTATTTGGAAAATTGATTATACACTTTAATCATATTTTAAAATTTAAAATTTAAAATATTTATAATCTTAATTAAATTATTTAGTTATCTTAATATTAATCTATAATTATTTTTACTAATACACTTTTTAATTACTTATTAATTATATTTTATCTAAATTCTCGTATCTACAGTAACGTGCCCATCTTATCTAGGACGGAGGGAGTAACAATCAAATATTTATAAGCATTCAAATACTTTTAAATTTTGTAAAAGTAATTTATGTTAATAATATATAGACATATACTCCCTCCGTCCCATAAACATAGTGTTAATTGGGTTGGACATGAGATTTCAGAAATATTGATATTATATTCGTAGTTTGTAAAAAATATGGATAAAAAACTTTTTTGCCCTTATAGGTGTATTAGTGTAAAAAGTAGTGGCAATTGTGTAATAAAAATGAAAAAGTAAGGGTAGTTTTATGGTGATCTGGCCTGAGCGGCATTCGTACGTCGGGTCACGACTTTGCTGTTGTCTACCGGGGCAGACATCGACAATGATCGTTTCGCAGGTTCGCCTATAGAATTCTTTCTACGAATTCTCCATTCTCTAAACGATAAGGCTTATTTGACTTCTCGCGATGACGCGGGTTCGTCGGCGCCCGTGCGCGAACCCCCGTTCGCAAAATTCGGCTGGACGATGGCTCCGTCAGCGGCTGACGGGGTCGTCGTTCGCGATTTCTGGCCGCGACGTGGATCGCAAGGAATCCCAATTTTCCTGCCTATATGTGCACAAAAATTCGTGCAGGAGTTTTTTGGGACTCGTGGTGCCCACTCTGTCATGATGGACGGCCTGAGCGGCATTCGTACGTCGGGTCACGACTTCACTGTTGTCTGCGGGGGCAGACATCGACAATGATCGTTTCGCAGGTTCGCCTTTAGAATTCTTTCAACGAATTCTCCATTCTCTAAATGAAAAGGCTTATTCGATTTCTCGCGATGACGCGGGTTCGTCGCCGCCTATACACAAACCACCGTTCGCAAAATTCGGTTGGACGAAGGCTCCGTGAGCAGCAGACGGGGTCGTCGTTCGCGATTTCTGGCCGCGACGTGGATCGCAAGGAATCCCATTTCTCCTGCCTACATATGCACAAAAATCCGTGCAGGAGTTTTTTTAGACTCGTGGTGCCCAGTCTGTCACGATGGACGGCCTGAGCGACATTCGTACGTCGGGTCACGACTTCGCTGTTGTCTGCGGGGGCAGACATCGACAATGATCCATTTGCAGGTTCGCCTATAGAATTCTTTTTACGAATTCTCCATTCTCTAAACAATAACGCTTATTCGACTTCTCGCGATGACGCGTGTTCGTCGGCGCCCGTGCGCGAACCCCCATACACAAAATTCGGCGGGACGACGGCTCCGTCATCGGCTGACGGGGTCGTCGTTCGTGATTTCTGGCCGCGACGTGGATCGCAAGGAATCCCATTTTTCTTGCCTTCGTGTGCACAAAAATCTGTGCAGGAGTTATTTGGGACTCGTGGCGCCCGCTCTATCACGATGGACGGCCTGAGCGGCATTCGTACGCCGGGTCAGGAGTTCGCTGTTTTCTGCCAGGGCAAACATCGACAATGATTGTTTCGCAGGTTTGCCTATAGAATTCTTTCCACGAATTCTCCTTTCTCCAAACGATATGTCTTATTCGACTTCTCGCGATGACGCGGGTTCGTCGGCGCCAGTGCGCGAACCCTCGTTCGCAAAATTCGGCTGGACGACGGCTCCGTCAGTGGCTGAGAGGGTCGTTGTTCGCGATTTCTGGCCACGTCGTGGATCGCAAGGAACCCCATTTTTCCTGCCTTCATGTGCACAAAAATCCGTGCAGGATTTATTTGGGACTCGTGGCGCCCACTCTGTCACGATGGACGGCCTGAGCGGCATTCGTACGCCGGGTCACGACTTCGCTGTTTTATGCCGGGGCAAACATCGACAATGATCGTTTCGCAGGTTCGCCTATAGAATTCTTTCTACGAATTCTCCTTTCTCCAAACGATATGGCTTATTCGACTTCTCGCGATGACGCGGGTTCGTCGGCACCCGTGCGCGAACCCCCGTTCGCAAAATTTGGCTGGACGATGGCTCCGTGAGCGGATGATGCGGTCGTCGTTCGCAATTTCTGGCCACGACGTGGATGGCAACGAATCCCATTTTTCTTGCCTACATGTGCACAAAAATCCGTGCATAAGTTTTTTGGGACTCGTGGCGCCCACTCTGTCACGATGGACGGCCTGAGCGGCATTCGTACGTCGGGTCACGACTTCCCTGTTGTCTGCGGGGGCAGACATCGACAATGATCGTTTCGCAGGTTCACCTATAGAATTCTTTCAATGAATTATCCATTCTCTAAATGATAAGGCTTATTCGACTTCTCGCGATGACGCGGGTTCGTCGGCGCCTGTACGCAAACCACCGTTCGCAAAATTCGGCTGGACGAAGGCTCCGTGAGCGGCAGACGGGGTCGTCGTTCGCGATTTCTGGCCGCGACGTGGATCGCAAGGAATCCCATTTTTCCTGCCTACATGTGCACAAAAATCCGTGCAGGAGTTTTTTGGGACTCGTGGTGCCCACTCTGTCACGATGGACGGCCTGAGCGGCATTCGTACGTCGGGTCACGACTTTGCTGTTGTCTGCGGGGCACACATTGACAATGATCATTTCGCAGGTTCGCCTATAGAATTCTTTTTACGAATTCTCCATTCTCTAAATGATAACGCTTATTCGACTTCTCGCGATGACGCGGGTTCATCGGCTCCCGTGCGCAAACCCTCGTACGCAAAATTCGGCTGGACGATGGCTCTGTCAGCGACTGACGGGGTCGTTGTTCGCGATTTCTGGCCGCAACGTCGATCGCAAGGAATCCCATTTTTCCTGCCTACATGTGAACAAAAATCCGTGCAGGAGTTTTTTGGGACTCGTGGTGCCCGCTCTGTCACGATGGACGGCCAGAGTAGCATTCGTACGCCGGGTCACGACTTCGCTGTTTTCTGCCGGGGCAGACATCGACAATGATCGTTTCTCAAGTTCGCCTATAGAATTCTTTCTACGAATTCTCCATTCTCTAAACGATATGGCTTATTCGACTTCTCGCGATGACGCGGGTTTGTCGGCGCCAGTGTGCGAAACCCTGTTCGCAAAATTTGGCTAGACGACGGCTCCGTGAGCGGCTGACGGGGTCGTCGTTCCCGATTTCTGGCCGCGACGTGGATCGCAAGGAATCCCATTTTTCCTGCCTACATGTGCACAAAAATCCGTGCAGGAGTTTTTTCGGACTCGTGGTGCCCACTCTGTCACGATGTACGGTCTGAGCGGCATTCGTACCGGGTCACGACTTGGTTGTTGTCTGCCGAGGCAGACATCGACAATGATCGTTTCGCATGTTCGCCTATAGAATTCTTTCTATGAATTCTTCATTCTCTAAAGGATATGGCTTATTCGACTTCTCGCGATGACGCGGGTTTGTCGGTGCCAGGGCGCGAACCCCCGTTCGCAAAATTCGGCTGGACGAAGGCTCCGTGTGCGGTTGACTGGGTCCTCGTTCACGATTTTTTTCCGCGACGCGGATCGCAAGGAAACCCATTTTTCCTGCCTACATGTGCACAAAAATCCGTGCAGGATTTTTTTCGGACTCGTGGTGCCCACACTGTCACGATGGACGGCCTGAATGGCATTTGTACGTCGGGTCATGAGTTCGCTGTTGTCTTCGGGGGCAGACATCGACAATGACCCTTTTGCAGGTTCGCCTAGAGAATTCATTTTACGAATTCTCCATTCTGTAAACGATAAAAACTTATTCTACTTCTCGCGATGACGCGGGTTTTTCGGCGCCTGTGTGCGAAACCCTGTTCGTAAAATTTGGCTAGACGACGGCTCTGTGAGCGGCTGACGGGGTCGTCGTTCCAGATTTCTGGCCGCGACGTGGATCGCAAGGAATCGCGTTTTTCCTGCCTACATGTGCACAAAAATCCATGTAGAAGTTTTTTGGGACTCATGGTGCCCACTCTGTCACGATGGACGGCCTGAGCGGCTTTCGTACGCCGGGTCACGACTTCACTGTTTTCTGCCGGGGCAGACATCGACAATGATCGTTTCGCAGGTTCGCCTATAGAATTCTTTCTACGAATTCTCCATTCTCTAAACGATAACGCTTATTCGACTTTTCGCGATGACACGGGTTCATCGCGCCCGTGCGCGAACCCCCATTCGAAAAATTCGGCTGGACGAAGGCTCCGTGAGCGGCTGACGGGGTCGTCATTCGCGATTTCTGTCTGCATCGTGGATCGCAAGGAATCCCATTTTTCCTGCCTACATGTCCACAAAAATCCTTGCAGGAGTTTTTTTGTACTCGTGGTGCCCACTCTGTCACGATGGACGGCCTGAGCGGCATTCATATGTCGGGTCACGACTTCGCTGTTGTCTGCGGGGGCAGACATCGACAATGATTATTTTGCAGGTTCGCCTATAGAAATCTTTTTGCGAATTCTTCATTCTCTAAATGATAAACACTTATTTGACTTCTCGCGATGACGCTGGTTTGTCGGCGCCCGTGCGCGAACCCCCGTTCGCAAAATTTGGCTGGACGAAGGTTCTGTGAGCGGCTGATGGGGTCGTCGTTTGAGATTTCTGGCCGCGACTTGGATCGCAAGGAATCCCAATTTTCCAGCCTACATGTGCACAAAAATCCGTGTAGGTGTTTTTTGGGACTCGTGGTGCCCACTCTGTCACGGTGGACGGCCTGAGCGGCATTCATACGTCGGGTCACGACTTCGCTGTTGTCTGCGGGGGCAGACATCGAAAATGATCGTTTCGCAGGTTCGCCTATAGATTTCTTTCTATGAATTCTCTATTCTCTAAACGATATGGCTTACTCGACTTCTCGTGATGTCGCGGGTTCGTCGGCGCCCGTGCGCGAACCCCCGTTCGCAAAATTCGGCTGGACGAAGGCTCCGTGAGCGTCTGATGGGGTCGTCGTTCGCGATTTCTGGCTGTGACGTGGATCGCAAGGATTGCCATTTTTCCTGCCTACATGTGCACAAAAATACGTGCAGGAGTTTTTTTGGACTCGTGGTGCCCACTATGTCACGATGGACGGCCTGAGCGGCATTCGTACGTCGGTTCACGACTTCACTGTTGTCTGCAGGGGAAGACAACGACAATGATCCTTTTGCAGGTTCGCCTATAGAATTCTTTCTGCAAATTCTCCTTTCTCTAAACGATGTGGCTTATTCGACTTCTCGCGATGACGCAGGTTCGTTGGCGCCCGTGCGCGAACCCCCATTCGCAACATTCGGCTGGACGACGGCTCCGTTAGCGGCTGATGGGGTCGTCGCCATTTTTCTTGCCTACATGTGCACAATACTCCATGCAGGAGTTTTTTGGGACTTGTGGTGCCCACTCTGTCTCGATGGACGGCATTCGTATGTCGGGTCACGAGTTCGCTGTTGTCTGCGGGGGCAGACATCGACAATGACCCTTTTGCAGGTTCGCATATAGAATTCTTTTTACGAATTCTTCATTCTCTAAACGATAACGTTTATTCGACTTCTTGCGATGATGCGGGTTCGTCCGCGCCCTTGCGCGAAACCCCGATTGCAAAATTCGGCCGGACGACAGCTCCGTGAGCGGCTGACGGAGTCGTCGTTCGCGATTTCTGGCCGCGACGTGGATCGCAAGCAATCCCATTTTTCCTGCCTACATGTGCACAAAAATCCATGCAGGAGTTTTCTGGGACTCGTGGAGCCCACTCTGTGACGATGGACGGCCTGAGCGGCAGTCGTACGTCGGGTCACGACTTCGCTGTTGTCTGCCGGGGCAGACATCGACAATGATTTTTTCGCAGGTTTGCCAATAGAATTCTTTCTACAAATTCTCCATTCTCTAAACGATTTGGTTACACGACTTCTTGCGATGACGTGGGTTCGTCGGCGCCCGTGCGTGAACCACCATTCGCAAAATTCAGCTGGACAACGGCACTGTCAGCGGCTGACGGGGTCGTCGTTCGCGATTTCTGCCCGCGACATGGATCGCAAGGAATCCCATTTTTCCTGGCTACATGTGCACAAAAATCCGTGCAGGAGTTTTTTGGGACTCGTGGTGCCCACTCTGTCACGATGGACGGCCTGAGCGGCATTCGTACATCGGGTCACAAGTTCGCTGTTGTCTGCGGGGGCAGACATCGACAATGACCCTTTTGCAGGTTCGCCTATAGAATTCTTTTTACGAATTCTCCATTCTCTAAACGATACCACTTATTCCATTTCTCGCGATGATGCGGGTTCGTCGGCGCCCGTGCGCGAACCCCCGTTTGTAAAATTTGGCTGGACGAAGGCCCCGTCAGCCGCTGACGGGGTCGTCGTTCGCGATTTCTGGCTGCGACGTGAATCGCAAGGAATCCCATTTTTCTTGCCTACATGTGCACAAAAATCCGTGCAGGAGTTGTTTGGGACTCGTGGTGCCCACTCTGTCACGATGGACGGCCTGAGCGGCATTGGTACGTCGGGTCAAGACTTCGCTGTTTTCTGCCGGGGCAGACATCGACAATGATCGTTTCGCAGGTTCGCCTATAGAATTCTTTCAACGGATTCTCCATTCTCTAAACGATAAGGCTTATTTGACTTCTCGCGATGACGCGGGTTCGTCGGCACCCGTGCGCGAACCCCTGTTCGAAAATTCGGATAGATGACGGCTCCGTCAGCAGCTGACGGTGTCGTTGTTCGCGATTTCTGGGCGCGACGTGGATCGCAAGGAATCCCATTTTTCCTGTCTATATGTGCACAAAAATCCATGCAGTTGTATTTTGGGACTCGTGGAGCCCACTCTGTCACGATGGACGGCCTGAGCGGCAATCGTACGTCGGGCCACGACTTCGCTGTTGTCTGCCGGGGCAGACATCGACAATGACCATTTCGCAGGTTCGCCTATAGAATTCTTTTTACGAATTCTCCATTCTCTAAATGATAATGCTTATTCGACTTCTCGCGATGACGCGGGTTTGTCGGCGCCCGTGCGCGAACCCCCTTTCGCAAAATTCGGGTGGACGAAGGCTCCGTCAGCGGTTGACGGGGTCGTCGTTCACGATTTCTGGCCGCGACGTGGATCACAAGGAATCCCTTTTTTTTTCCTGCCTACATGTGCACATAAATCCGCGTAGAAGTTTTTTGAGACTTGTGGTGCCCACTCTGTCACGATGGACGGTCTAAGCGGCATTCGTACGTCGGGTCACGAGTTCGCTGTTGTCTGCGGGGGTAGACATCGACATAGACCCTTTCGCAGGTTCGCCTATAGAATTCTTTTTACGAATTCTCCATTCTCTAAACGATAACGCTTATTCGACTTCTCGCGATGACGCGGGTTTGTCGGCGCCCGTGCGCGAACCCTCGTTCGCAAAATTCGGGTGAACAAAGGCTCCGTCAGCGGCTGACGGGGTCGTCGTTCGCGATTTCTGGCTGCGACGTGGATCGCAAGGAGTCCCAATTTTCGTACCTACATGTGCACAAAAATCCGTGCAGAAGTTTTTTGGGACTTGTGGTGCCCACTCTGTCACGATGGACGGTCCGAGCGGCATTCGTACGTCAGGTCACGAGTTCGCTATTGTCTGCGAGGGCAGACATAGACAATGACCATTTCGCAGGTTCGCCTATAGAATTCTTTTTACGAATTCTCCATTTTCTAAACGATAACGCTTATTCGACTTCTCGTGATGACGCGGGTTTGTCGGCACCCGTGCGGGAACCCCCGTTCGCAAAATTCAGGTGGACAAAGGCTCCGTCAGCGGCTGACGGGGACGTCGTTCGCGATTTCTGGGCGCGACGTGGATCGTAAGGAATCCTATTTTTCCTGCCTAAATATGCACAAAAATCCGTGCAGGAGTTTTTTGGGACTCGTGGTGCCCACTCTGTCACGATGGACGGCCTCAGCGGCATTCATCGTCGGGTCACGACTTCGCTGTTGTTTGCCGGGGCAGGCATCGACAATGATCGTTTCGCAGGTTCACCTATAGAAATCTTTTTACGAATTCTCCTTTCTCAAAACGATATGGCTTATTCGACTTCTCCCAATGACGCGGGTTCGTCGGCGCCCGTGCGCGAACTGCCGTTCGCAAAATTCGGCTGGACGACGGCTCCTACTGCGGATCACGGGGTCGTTGTTCGCGATTTCTGGCCGCGCGTGGATCGCAAGAAATCCCATTCTTCCTGCCTATATTTGCACAAAAATCCATACAGGAGTTTTTCGGGACTCGTTGTGCCCACCCTGTCACGAGGGACGGCCTGAGCGGCATTCGTACGTCGGGTCACGACTTCGCTGTTGTCTGCGGGGGCAGACATCGACAATGATCCGTTTGCAGGTTCGCCTTTAGAATTCTTTTTACGAATTCTCTATTCTCAAAATGATAACTCTTATTCGACTTCTCGCGATGATGCGGGTTCGTCGGCGCCCGTGCGCGAACGGCTCCTTCTGCGAATGACGGGGTTGTCGTTCGCGATTTCTCGCCGCGACATGGATCGCAGGAAATCCGATTTTTCTTGCCTACATTTGCACAAAAATCCGTACAGGAGTTTTTTGGGACTCGTTGTGCCCACCCTGTCACGAGGGACGGCTTGAGCGGCATTCGTACGTCGGGTCACGACTTCGCTGTTGTCTGCAGGGGCAGACATCGACAATGATCCTTTTGCAGGTTCGCCTTTAGAATTCTTTTTACGAATTCTCTATTCTCAAAACGATAACTCTTATTCGACTTCTCGCGATGACGCGGGTTCGTCGGCGCCCGTGCATGAACCGCTGTTCGCAAAATTCGGCTGGACGACAGCTCCGTCAGCGGCTGACGGGGTCGTCGTTCGCGATTTCAAGAAATCCCATTTTTGCTGCCTACATGTGCACAAAAATCCGTGCAGGAGTTTTTTGGGACTCGTGGTGCCCACTCTGTCACGATGGACGACCTGAGCGGCATTCGTCGTCGGGTCACGACTTCGCTGTTGTCTGCCGGGGCAGACATCGACAATGATTGTTTTGCAGTTTCGCCTATAGAACTCTTTCTATGAATTCTGCTTTCTCTAAGCGATATGGCTTATTCGACTTCTCGCGATGACGCGGGTTCGTCGGCGACCATGCGCAACCCCCATTCGCAATATTTGGCTGGACGATGGCTCCGTCAGCGGCTCACGGGGTCGTCGTTTCCGATTTCTGGCCGCGACGTCGATCGCAAGGAATCCCATTTATCCAGCCTACATGTGCACAACAATCCGTGCAGGAGTTTTTTGGGACTCGTGGTGCCCAACCTGTCACGATAGACGGCCTGAGCGGCATTTGTCGTCGGGTCACGACTTCGCTGTTGTCTGCCGGGGCAGACATCGACAATGATCGTTTCGCAGGTTCGCCTATAGAATTCTTTCAATGAATTCTCCATTCTCTAAACGAAATGCCTTATTCGACTTCTCGCGATGACGTGCATTGGTCGGCGTCCTTGCGCAAACCCCCGTTCGCAAAATTCGGCTAGATGAAGGCTCCGTCAGCGGCTGACGGGGTCGTCATTCGCGATTTCAGGCCGCGACGGGGATCGCAAGGAATCCTATTTTTCCTTCTTACATGTGCACAACAATCCGTGCAAGAGTTTTTTGGGACTCGTGGTGCCCACTCTGTCACGATGGACCGCCTGAGCGGCATTCGTCGACGGGTCACGACTTCGCTGTTGTCTGCCGGGGCAGACATCGACAATGATTGTTTCGCAGGTTCGCCTATAGAATTCTTTGTATGAATTATGCTTTCTCTAAGTGATATGGCTTATTTTACTTCTCGCGATGACGCGGGTTTGTCGGCGACTGTGCGCGAACCCCCGTTCGCAAAATTTGGCTGGACGATGGCTCCATCAGCGGCTGACGGGGTCGTCGTTTCCGATTTCTGGCTGCGACGTTGATCGCAAGGAATCCCATTTTTCCTACCTACATGTGCACAACAATCCGTGCAGAAGTTTTTTGGGATTCGTGGTGCCCACTCTGTCACGATGGACGGCCTGAGCGGAATTCATCATCGGGTCACGACTTCGCTATTGTATGCCGAGGTAGACATCGACAATGATTGTTTTGCAGGTTCGCCTATAGAATTCTTTCTACGAATTCTCCTTTATCTAAATGATATGGCTTATTCGACTTCTCGCGATGACGCGGGTTCGTCGGCGCCCGTGCGTGAACCCCCGTTCGCAAACTTCGGCCGGACGACGGCTCCGTCAACGGCTGACGGGGTCGTCGTTCGCGATTTCTGGCCGCGACGTGGATCGCAAGAAATTCAATTTTTGCTGCCTACATGTGCACAACAATCCGTGCATGAGTTTTTTGGGACTCGTGGTGCCCGCTCTGTCACGATGGACGACCTGAACGGCATTCGTCAACGGGTCACGACTTCGTTGTTGTCTGCCGGGGCAGACATGGACAATGATCGTTTTGCAGGTTCGCCTATAGAATTTTTTCAATGAATTCTCCATTCTTTAAACGATATGCCTTATTCGACTTCTCGCGATAACGTGGGTTCGTCGGCGCCCGTGCGCGAACCCCCGTTAGCAAAATTCGGCTGGATGAGGCTCCGTAAGCGGCTGCCGGGGTTGTCGTTTGCGATTTCAGGCCGCGACGTGGATCGCAAGGAATCCCATTTTTCCTGCCTACATGTGAACAACAATCCGTGCAGGAGTTTTTTGGGACTCGTGGTGCCCACTTTGTCACGATGGACCGCCTGAGCGGCATTCGTCGACAGGTCACGACTTCGCTGTTGTCTGCCGGGGCAGACATCGACAATGATCGTTTCGCAGGTTCGCCTATAGAATTCTTTCTTTGAATTCTGCTTTCTGTAAGCGATATGGCTTATTTTACTTCTCGCGATGACGCGGGTTCGTCGGCGACTGTGTGCGAACCCCCGTTCGTAAAATTTGGTTGGACGATGGCCCTGTTAGCGGATGACGGGGTCGTCGTTTCCGATTTCTGGCCACGACATGGATAGCAAGAATCCCATTTTTCCTGTCTACATGTGCACAAAAATTCGTGCAGGAGTTTTTTGGGACTCGTGGTGCCCACTCTGTCACGATGGACGGCCTGAGCGGCATTCGTCGTCGGGTCACGACTTCGCTGTTGTCTGCAAGGGCAGACATCGACAATGATCGTTTCGCAGGTTCGCCTATAGAATTCTTTCTACAAATTCTTGTTTATCTAAACGACATGGCTTATTCGACTTGTCGCGATTACGCGGGTTCCTCGGCGCCCGTGCGCAAACCCCCGTTTGTAAAATTCGGCTGGACAACGGCTCCGTCAGCGGCTGACGGGGTCGTCGTTCGCGATTTCTGGCTGTGACGTGGATCGCAAGGAATCCCATTTTTCCTGCCTACATGTGCACAAAAATCCGTGCAAGAGTTTTTTGGGACTCGGTGTGCCCACTCTGTCACGATGGACGGCCTGAGCGGCATTCATCGTCGGGTCACGATTTCGCTGTTGTCTGCCGGGGCAGACATCGACAATGATCGTTTTACAGGTTCGCCTATAGAGTTCTTTCTACGAATTCTCCTTTATCTAAATGATATTGCTTATTCGACATCTCACGATGATGTGGGTTCGTCGGCGCCCGTGCGCGAACCAACGTTCGCAAAATTTGGCTGGACGATGGCTCCGTCAGCGGCTGACGGGGTCGTCGTTCGCGATTCCTTGCCGCGATGGGGATCGCAAGAAATCTCATTTTTCCTGCCTACATTTGCACAGAAATCCGTGCAGGAGTTTTTGTTAGTCGTGGTACCCACTCTATCACGATGGATGGCCTGAGCTGCATTTGTACGTTGGGTCACGACTTCACTGTTGTCTGCCGCGGCAGAGATGGACATTAATCGTTTTGCAGGTTCGCCTCCAAATACTTTCTACGAATTCTCCGTTATCTAAATGATATGGCTTACTCGACATCTCCTGATGACGCGGGTTCATCGGCGCCCGTGCGCGAACCCCCGTTCGCAAAATTTGGCTGGACGACAGCTCCGTCAGTGGCTGACGGGGTCGTCGTTCGCCATTTCTTGCCGCGACGTGGATCGCAAGAAATCTCATTTTTCCTGGCTACATTTGCACAGAAATCCGTCCAGGAGTTTTTTGCTACTCGTGGTACCCACTCTATCACGATGGACGGCCTGAGCGGCATTCGTACGTCAGGTCCCGAGTTCGCTGTTGTCTGCCGGGGCAGACATCGACAAGGATCGTTTCGCAGGTTCACCTATAAAATTCTTTCTACGAATTCTCCTTTCTCTAAAAAATATGGCTTATTCGACTTCTTGCGATGACGCGGGTTCGTCGGAGCCCGTGCGCGAACCCTCGTTCGCAAAATTCGGCTGGACGAAGGCTCCGTCAGCGGCTGACGGGGTCGTTGTTCGCGATTTCTGGCCACAACGTGGTTCGCAAGAAATCAAATTTTTCCAGACTAAATTTGCACAAAAATCCGTGCAGGAGTTGTTCAGGACTCGTGGTGCCCACTCAGTCACGAGGGACGGCCTGAGCGGCATTCGTACGTCGGGTCACGAGTTCGCTGTTGTCTGTGGGGGCAGACATCGACAATCACCCTTTCGGAGGTTCGCCTATACAATTCTTTCTCCAAATTCTCGTTTCTCTAAATGATATGGCTTATTCAACTTCTCGTGATGACGCGGGTTCGTCGGCGCCCGTGTGCAAACCCCCGTTCGAAAAAATTCGGCTGGACGACGGCTCTGTCAGCGGCTGACGGGGTCGTCGCGATTTCTGGCCGCGACGTGGATCGCATGGAATCCCATTTTTCCTGCCTACATTTGCACAAAAATCCGTGCTGAAGATTTTTGGGACTCGTGGTGCCCACTCTGTCACGATGGACGGCCTGAGCGGCCTTTGTCGTCGGGTCACGACTTCGCTGTTGTTTGCCGGGGCAGACATCGACAAATGATTGTTTCGCAGGTTCGCCTATACAATTCTTTTTACAAATTCTCGTTTCTCTAAACGATAGGGCTTATTCGAATTCTCGTGATGACGCGGGTTCGTCGGCGCCCGTGCGCGAAAAATAGGTGCAGGAGTTTTTCGGGACTCGTGGTGCCCACTCTATCACGATGGACGGCCTGAGCGGCATTCGTACGTCGGGTTACGAATTCGCTGTTGTCTGCCGGGGCAGACATCGACAATGATCGTTTCGCAGGTTCACTTATAGATTTATTTCTACGAATTCTCCTTTCTCTAAACGATATGGGTTATTCGACTTCTAGCGATGACGCGGGTTCGTCGGCGCCCGTGCGCGAACCCCCGTTCGCAAAATTCGGCTGGACGAAGGCTCCGTGAGCGGCTGAAGGGTTTGTCGTTCGTGATTTCTGGCCGCGATGTGGATCGCTATGAAACCTATTTTTCCGACCTACATGTGCACAAAAATCCAAGCAGGAGTTTTTTGGGACTCGTGGTGCCCACTCTGTCACGATGGAAAGCCTGAGCGGCATTCGTCGTCGGGTCACGAGTTTGCTGTTGTCTGCGGCGGCAGAGATCTACAATGACCCTTTTGCAGGTTCGCCTATAGAATTCTTTTTACAAATTCTACATTCTCTGAACGATAACGCTTGTTCGACTTCTCGTGATACCACGGGTTCGTCGGTGCCCGTGCGTGAAGCCCCGTTCGAAAAATTCGGCTTGACGAAGACTCCGTTAGCGGCTGACGGGGTCGTCGTTCGCGATTTCTAGCCGCGACGTGGATCGCAAGGAATCCCATTTCTCCTGCCTACATTTGCACAAAAATTTATGAAGGAGTTTTTTGGGACTTGTGGTTCCCACTCTGTCACGATGGATGGCCTAAGCAGCATTCGTACGTCGGGTCACGACTTCGTTGTTGTCTAAGGGGGCAGATATCGACAATGATCCTTTTGCAGGTTCGCCTATAGAATTCTTTTTACGAATTCTCTATTCTCTAAACGATAACACTTATTCGACTTCTCGCGATGACGTAGGTTCGTCGGCGCCCGTGCGCGAACCGCCGTTCGCAAAATTCGGCTCGACAAAGGCTCCGTAAGCAGCTGATGGGATCGTCGTTCGCGATTTCTGGCAGCGACGTTGATTGCAAGGAATCCCATTTTTTTTGCCTACATTTGCACAAAAAACCGTGCAGGAGTTTTTTGGGACTTGTGGTGCCCGCTCTGTCACGATGGAGGCCTGAGCAGCATTCGTACGTCGGGTCACGACTTCGCTATTGTCTGATGGGCAGATATCGACAATGAACCTTTTGAAGGTTCGCCTATAGAATTCTTTTTACGAATTCTCCATTCTCAAAATGATGACTCTTATTCGACTTCTCGCGATGACGCGGGTTCGTCTGAGCCCATGCGTGAACCACCGTTTGCAAAATTTGGCTGGACGAAGGCTCCGTCAGCGGTTGACGGGGTCGTCGTTCGCGATTTCAGACCGCGACGTGAATCGTAATCAATCCCATTTTTTCTGCCTAAATGTGCACAAAAATCCATGCAGGAATTTTTTGAGACTCGTGGTGCCCACTCTGTCACGATTGACGGCCTGAGCGGCATTCGTTCTCGGGTCACGACTTTGCTGTTGTCTGCCGAGGCAGACATCGACAATGATCGTTTCGCAGGTTCGCGTAGAGAATTCTTTCTACGAATTCTCGTTTCTCTAAACGATATGGCTTATTCGACCTCTCGCGATGACGTGGGTTCATCGGCGCCCGTACGCGAACCCCCATTCGCAAAATTCGGCTGGACGAAGGCTCCGTCAGCGGCTGACGGGGTCGTCGTTCGCGATTTCTGGCCGCGACCTGGATCGCAAGGAATCCCATTTTTTCTGCCTACATGTGCACAAAAATCCGTGCAGGAGTTTTTTGGGACTCGTGGTGTCCACTCTATCACGATGGACGGCCTGAGCGGCATTCGTCGTCGGGTCACGATTTCGCTGTTGTCTGCCGGGGAAGACATCGACAATGATCGTTTCGCAGGTTCGCCTATAGAATTCTTTCTGCGAATTCTCCTTTCTATAAACGATAACACTTATTTGACTTCTCGTGATTACGCGGGTTCGTCGGCGCCCGTGCGCGAACCCCCGTTCGCAAAATTCGGCTGGACAAAGGCTCCGTTAGCGGCTGACGGGGTCGTCGTTCGCGATTTCTGGCCGGGACTTGCATCGCAGGAAATTCATTTTTGCTGCCTACAAATTCACGAAAATCCGCGCAGGAGTTTTTTGGGGCGCCAACTCTGTCTCGATGGACGGCCTGACCGGCGTTCGTACGTCTGGTCACGAATTTAATGTTGTGTTTTTCTGGGACAGACGTCGAACGTTCCTTTCGCAGGTTCAACTATAGAATCCTTGTTACGAGTTTTCTTTTCTCTAAACGATAAGACTTACTGGACTTCCCGCCTTGACGCGGGTTCGTCGGCACCCGTGCGCGAAACCTCGTTCGCAATATACGGCTGGACGACGGGCCCGTGAGCGGCGGAAAAGGTCGTCGTTCGCGATTTTTGGCCGCGACGTGCATCGCAGGAAATCCATTTTTGCTGCCTACAAATTCACGAAAATCCACACAGGAGTTTTTTGGGGCGCTCATCTGTCTCGATGGACTGCCTGACCGGCATTCATACGTTGGGTCGCGAATTCGTTGTTGTCTGGTAACGGGGCAGACATCGACAATGTTCCTTTCGCAGGTTCCACTATAGAATCCTTGTTACGAGTTCTCTTTTCTATAAACGATAAGACTTACAGGACTTCTCGCGTTGACGCTGGTTCGTCGGTGCCCGTGCGCAAACGCTCGTTTGCAATATACGGCTTGACGACGGGTCTGTGTGCGGGGGACAAGGTCGTCGTTCGCAATTTTTGGCCGCGACGTGCATCGCAGGAAATCCATTTTCACTGGCTACAAATTCACAAAAATCCGCACAGGAGTGTTTTGGGGCGCCAACTATGTCTCTATGGACGGCCTGACCGGCGTTCATACGTCGGGTCACGAATTCGCTGTTGTCTGCTGCCGGGGAAGACATCGACAATCATCCTTTCGCAGGTTCCACTATAGAATCCTTGTTATGAGTTCTCTTTTCTATAAACGATAAGAGTTACAGTACTTCTCGCGTTGACGCGCGTTCGTCGGCGCCCGTGCACGAACCCTCGTTCGCAATATACGGCTTGACGACGGGTCCACGTGCGGCGGACAAGGTCTTCGTTGGCGATTTTTGGCCGCGACGTGCATCGCAGGAAATCCATTTTTGCTGCCTACAAATTCACAAAAATCCGCACAGGAGTGTTTTGGGGCCCCACTCTGTCTCGATGGACGGCTTGACCGGCATTCGTACGTCGGGTCGCGAATTCGCTGTTGTCTGCTGCCGGGGCAGACATCGACAATGATCCTTCCGCAGGTTCCACTATAGAATCCTGTTTACGAGTTCTCTTTTCTCTAAACGATAAGACTTACTGGACTTCTCGCGTTGACGCGGGTTCGTCGGCGCCCGTGCGCGAATCATGGTTCGCAATAAACGGCTGGACGAGGGGTCTGTGAACGGCGGACAAGGTCGTCATTCGCGATTTTTGGCCGCGTGTGCATCGCAGGAAATCCATTTTTACTGCCTACGAATTCACAAAAATCTGCGCAGGTGTTTTTTGGGGAGCCCACTTTGTCTCGATGGACGGCCTGACCGGATACGTACGTCGGTTCGCGGATTCGCTGTTGTCTGCTGCCGGGGCAGACTTCGACAATGATCCTTCCGCAGGTTCCACTATAGAATCCTTGTTACGAGTTCTCTTTTCTCTAAACGATAAGACTTACTGGACTTCTCGCGTTGACGCGGGTTCATCGGCACCCGTGCGCGAATCCTCGTTCGTAATATACGGCTGGACGACGGGTCCGTGAACGGCGGACAAGGTCGTCGTTCGCAATTTTTGGCCGCGACGTGCATCGCAGAAAATCCATTTTTGCTGCCTACAAATTCACGAAAATCCGCGCAGGAGTTTTTTGGGGCGCCCACTCTCTCTAGATGGACGGCCTGACCGGCATTCGTAGGTCGGGTCGCGAATTCGCTGTTGTCTGCTGCTTGCGCAGACATCGACAATGATCCTTCCGCAGGTTCAACTATAGAATCCTTGTTACGATTTCTGTTTTCTCTAAACGATAAGACTTACTGGACTTCTCGCGTTGACGCGGGTTCGTCGGCGCCCATGTGCGAATCCTCGTTCGCAATATACGGCTGGACGACGGGTTCGTGAGCGGCGGACAAGTTTGTCGTTCGCGATTTTTGGCCGAGACGTGCATCGTAGGAAATCCATTTGTGCTGCCTACAAATTCACGAAAATCCACACAGGTTTTTTTGGGAAGCCCACTCTGTCTCGATGGACGGCCTGACCGGATTCGTACGTCGGTTCACGGATTCGCTGTTGTCTGCTGCCGGGGCAGACATCAACAATGATCCTTCCGCAGGTTCCACTATAGAATCCTGTTTAGGAGTTCTCTTTTCTCTAAACGATAAGACTTACTGGACTTCTCGCGTTGACGCGGGTTCGTCGGTGCCCGTGCGCGAATCATGGTTCGCAATAAACGGCTGGACGAGGGGTCCGTGAACGGCGGACAATGTCGTCGTTCGCGATTTTTGGCCGCGTGTGCATCGCAGGAAATCCATTTTTACTGCCTACGTATTCACAAAAATCTGCGCAGGTGTTTTTTGGAGAACCCACTTTGTCTCGATGGACGGCCTGACCGGATACGTACTTCGGTTCGCGGATTCGCTATTGTCTGTTGCTGGGGCAGACATCGACAATGATCCTTCCGCAGGTTCAACTATAGAATCCTTGTTACGAGTTCTCTTTTCTTTAAACGATAAGACTTACTGGACTTCTCGCATTGATGCGGGTTCGTCGGCGCCCGTGCGCGAATCCTCGTTCGCAATATACGGCTGGACGACGGGTCAGTGAGCGGCGGACAAGGTTGTCGTTCGCGATTTTTGGCCGCGACGTGCATCGCAGGAAATCCATTTGTGCTGCCTAAAAATTCACGAAAATCCGCGCAGGAGTTTTTTGGGGCGTCCACTCTGTCTCGATGGACGGCCTGACCGGATTCGTACGTCGGTTCGCGGATTCGCTGTTGTCTGCTGCCGGGCAGACATCAAATTTGATCTTTCCGCAGGTTCCACTATAGAATCCTGTTTACGAGTTCCCTTTTCTCTAAACAATAAGACTTACTGGACTTCTCGCGTTGACGCGGGTTTGTCGGCGCCCATACGCGAATAATGGTTCGCATTATACGGCTGGACGAGGGGTCCGTGAACGGCGGACAAGGTCGTCGTTCGCGATTTTTGGCCGCGATGTGCATCGCAGGAAATCCATTTTTGCTGCCTACGAATTCACAAAAATCTGCACAGGTGTTTTTTGGGTAGCCCACTTTGTCTCGATGGACGGCCTGACCGGATACATACGTCGGTTCGCGGATTCGCTGTTGTCTGCTGCCGGGGCAGACTTCGACAATGATCCTTCCGCAGGTTCCACTATAGAATCCTTGTTACGAGTTCTCTTTTCTCTAAACGATAAGACTTACTGGGCTTCTCGCGTTGATGCGGGTTCATCGGCGCCCGTGCGCGAATCCTCGTTCGTAATATACGGCTGGACGACGGGTCCGTGAACGGCGGACAAGGTCGTCGTTCGCAATTTTTGGCCGCGACGTGCATCGCAGGAAATCCCTTTTTGCTGCCTACGAATTCACAAAAATCTGCGCAGGAGTTTTTTGGGGCGCCCACTCTCTCTAGATGGACGGCCTGACCGGCATTCGTAGGTCAGGTCGCGAATTCGCTGTTGTCTGCTGCTTGCGCAGACATCGACAATGATCCTTCCGCAGGTTCAACTATAGAATCCTTGTTACGATTTATGTTTTCTCTAAACGATAAGACTTACTGGACTTCTCGCGTTGACGCGGGTTTGTCGGCGCCCATGTGTGAATCCTCGTTCGCAATATACGGCTGGACGACGGGTCTGGGAGCGGCGGACAACGTCGTTGTTCGCGATTTTTGGCCGCGACGTGCATCGCAGGAAATCCATTTGTGCTGCCTCCAAATTCACGAAAATCCGCGCAGGAGTTTTTTGGCGCGCCCACTCTGTCTCGATGGACGGCCTGACCGGAATTCGTACGTCGGGTCGCGAATTCGTTGTTGTCTGCTGCGGGGGCAGACATCGACAATGATCGTTTTGCAGGTTCAACTATAGAATCCTTGTTACGAGTTCACTTTTCTCTAAACGATAAGACTTACTGGACTACTCGCGTTGACGCGGGTTCGTCGGCGCCCGTGCGCGAATCATGGTTCGCAATATACGGCTGGACGAGGGGTCCGTGAACGACGGACAAGGTCGTCGTTCGCGATTTTTGGCCGCGATGTGCATCGCAGGAAATCCATTTTTGCTGCCTACGAATTCACAAAAAACTGCACAGGTGTTTTTTTCGGGAGCCCACTTTGTCTCGATGGACGGCCTGACCGGCATTCGTAGGTCGTGTCGCGAATTCGCTGTTGTCTGCTGCTGGGGCAGACATCGACAATGATCCTTCCGCAGGTTCAACTATAGAATCCTTGTTACGAGTTCTCTTTTCTTTAAACGATAAGACTTACTGGACTTCTCGCGTTGATGCGGGTTCGTCGGCGCCCGTGCGCGAATCCTCGTTCGCAATATACGGCTGGACGACGGGTCAGTGAGCGGCGGACAGGGTCGTCGTTCGCGATTTTGGGCCGCGACGTGCATCGCATGAAATCCATTTGTGCTACCTACAAATTCACGAAAATCCGTGCAGGAGTTTTTTGGGGCGTCCACTCTGTCTCGATGGACGGCCTGACCGGATTCGTACGTCGGTTCGCGGATACGCTGTTGTCTGCTGCCGGGGCAGACATCGAATTTGATCCTTCCGTAGGTTCCACTATAGAATCCTTGTTACGAGTTCTCTTTACTCTAAACGATAAGACTTACTGGACTTCTCGCGTTGACGCGGGTTCATCGGCGCCCCTGCGCGAATCCTCGTTCGCAATATACAGCTGGACGAGGGGTCCGTGAACGGCGGACAAGGTCGTTGTTCACGATTTTTGGCCGCGACATGCATTGCAGGAAATCCATTTTTGCTGTCTACAAATTCACGAAAATCCGCGCAGGTGTTTTTTGGGGAGCCCACTTTGTCTCGATGGACGGCCTGACCGGATACGTACGTCGGTTCGCGGATTCGCTGTTGTCTGCTGCCGGGGCAGACTTCGACAATGATCCTTCCGCAGGTTCCACTATAGAAACCTTGTTACGAGTTCTCTTTTCTCTAAACGCTAAGACTTACTGGACTTCTCACGTTGACGTGGGTTCATCGGCGCCCGTGCGCGAATCCTCGTTCGTAATATACGGCTGGACGACGGGTCCGTGAACGGCGGACAAGGTCGTCGTTCGCAATTTTTGGCCGCGACGTGCATCGCAGGAAATCCATTTTTGCTGCCTACAAATTCACGAAAATCCGCGCAGGAGTTTTTTGTGGCGCCCACTCTCTCTCGATTGACGGCCTTACCGGCATTCGTAGGTCGGGTCGCGAATTCGCTGTTGTCTGCTGCTTGAGCTGACATCGACATTGGTCCTTCCGCAGGTTCAACTATAGAATCCTTGTTACGATTTCTCTTTTCTGTAAACGATAAGACTTACTGGACTTCTCGCGTTGACGCGGGTTCGTCAGCGCCCATGTGCGAATCCTCGTTCGCAATATACGGCTGGACGACGGGTCCGTGAGCGGCGGACAAGTTCGTCGTTCGCGATTTTTGGCCGAGACGTGCATCGCAGGAAATCCATTTGTGCTGCCTACAAATTCACGAAAATCCGCGCAGGTTTTTTTGGGGAGCCCACTCTGTCTCGATGGACGGCCTGACCGGATTCGTACGTCGGTTCGCGGATTCGCTGTTGTTTGCTGCCGGGGCAGACATCGACAATGATCCTTTCGCAGGTTCCACTATAGAATCCTGTTTACGAGTTCTCTTTTCTCTAAACGATAAGACTTACTGGACTTCTCGCGTTGACGCGGGTTCGTCGGCGCCCGTGCGCGAATCATGGTTCGGAATATACGGCTGGACGAGGGGTCCGTGAACGGCGGACAAGGTCGTCGTTCGCGATTTTTGGCCGCGATGTGCATCACAGGAAATCCATTTTTGCTGCCTACGAATTCACAAAATCTGCACAGGTGTTTTTTGGGGAGCCCACTTTGTCTCGATGGACGGCCTGTCCGGCATTCGTAGGTCAGGTCGCGAATTCGCTGTTGTCTGCTGCTGGGGCAGACATCGACAATGATCCTTCCGCAGGTTCAACTATAGAATCCTTGTTACGAGTTCTCTTTTCTCTAAACGATAAGACTTACTGGACTTCTCGCGTTGACGCGGGTTCATCGGCGCCCGTGCGCGTATCCTCGTTCCCAATATACGGCTGGACGACGGGTCAGTGAGCGGCGGACAAGGTCGTCGTTCGCGATTTTTGGCCGCGACGTGCATCGCAGGAAATCCATTTGTGCTCCCTACAAATTCACGAAAATCCGCGCAGGAGTTTTTTGGGGCGCCCACTCTGTCTCGATGGACGGCCTGACCGGATTCGTACGTTCGTTCGCGGATTCGCTGTTGGCTGCTGCCAGGGCAGACATCGAATTTGATCCTTCCGCAGGTTCCACTATAGAATCCTGTTTACGAGTTCTCTTTTCTCTAAACGATAAGACTTACTGGACTTCTCGCGTTGACGCGGGTTCGTCGGCGCCCGTGCGCGAATCATGGTTCGCAATATACGGCTGGACGAGGGTTCCGTGAACGGCGGACAAGGTCGTCGTTCGCGATTTTTGGCCGCGATGTGCATCGCAGGAAATCCATTTTTGCTGCCTACGAATTCACAAAAATCTGCACAAGTGTTTTTGGGGAGCCCACTTTGTCTCGATGGACGGCCTGACCGGATATGTACGTCGGTTCGCGGATTCGCTGTTGTCTGCAGCCGGGGCAGACTTCGACAATGATCCTTCCGCAGGTTCCACTATAGAATCCTTGTTACGAGTTCTCTTTTCTCTAAACGATAAGACTTACTGGACTTCTCGCGTTGATGCGGGTTCATCGGCGCCCGTGCGCGAATCCTCGTTCGCAACATACGGCTGGACGACGGGTCCGTGAACGGCGGACAAGGTCGTCGTTCGCAATTTTTGGCCGCGACGTGCATCGCAGGAAATCCATTTTTGCTGCCTACAAATTCACGAAAATCTGCGCAGGAGTTGTCTGGGGCGCCCACTCTCTCTCGATGGACGGCCTGACCGGCATTCGTAGGTCGGGTCGCGAATTCGCTGTTGTCTGCTGCTTGGGTAGACATCGACAATGATCCTTCCGCAGGTTCAACTATAGAATCCTTGTTACGATTTCTCTTTTCTCTAAACGATAAGACTTACTGGACTTCTCGCGTTGACGCGGGTTCGTCGGCGCCCGTGCGCGAATCCTTGTTCGCATTACGGCTGGACGACGGGTCCGGGAGCGGCGGACAACGTCGTCGTTCGCGATTTTTGGCCGCAACGTGCATCGCAGAAAATCCATTTTTGCTGCCTACAAATTCACGAGAATCCGCGCAGGAGTTTTTTGGCGCGCCCACTCTGTCTCGATGGACGGCCTGACCGGCATTCGTTCGTCGGGTCGCGAATTCGCTGTTGTCTGCTGCCGGGGCAGACATAGACAATGATCCTTCCGCAGGTTCAACAATAGAATCCTTGTTACGAGTTCTCTTTTCTCTAAACAATAAGACTTACTGGACTTCTCGCGTTGACGCGGGTTCGTCGGCGCCCCTGCGCGAATCCTCGTTCGCAATATACAGCTGGACGACAGGTCAGTGAACGGCGGACAAGGTCGTCATTCGCGATTTTTGGCCGCGTTGTGCATCGCAGAAAATCCGTTTTTCCTCCTGCCTACAAATTCAAGAAAATCCGCGGAAGAGTTGTTTGGGGCTCCCACTCTGTCTCGATGGACGGCCTGCCCGGCATTGTACATCAGGTCACGACTTCGATGTAGTCAGCTGCTGGGGCAGACATCGACAATGATCCTCTCGCAGGTTCAACTATAGAATCCTCGTTACGAGTTCACTTTTCTCTAAACGATAAGACTTACTGGACTTCTCGCGTTGACGCGTGTTCGTCGGCGACCGTGTGCGAATTCTCGTTCGCAATATACGGCTAGACAACGGGTCCGTGAGCGGCGGACAAGGTCGTCATTCGCGATTTTTGTCCGAGACATGCATCGCAGGAAATCCATTTTTGCTGCCTAAAAATTCACGAAAATCCGCGCAGAAGTTTTTTGGGGCGCCCACTCTCTCTCGATGGACGGCCTGACCGGCATTCGTACATCGGGTCGCGAATTCTCTGTTGTCTGATGCCGGGGCAGACATCGACAATGATCCTTCCGCAGGTTCAACTATAGAATCCTTGTTACGAGTTCTCTTTTCTCTAAACAATAAGACTTACTGGACTTCTCGCGTTGACGCGAGTTCGTCGGCACCACTGCGCATATCCTCGTTCACAATATACAGCTGGACGACAGGTTAGTGAACGGCGCACAAGGTCGTCATTTGCGATTTTGGCCGCGTCGTGCATCGCAGAAAATCCATTTTTCCTCCTGCCTACAAATTCACGAAAATCCGCGGAAGAGTTGTTTGGGGCTCCCACTCTGTCTCGATGGACGGCCGGACCGGCATTCGTACGTCAGGTCGCGACTTCGATGTAGTCTGCTGCTGGGGCAGACATCGACAATGATCCTCTCGCAGGTTCAACTATAGAATCCTCGTTACGAGTTCACTTTTCTCTCTATGATAAGACTTATTGGACTACTCGCATTGACGCGGGTTCATCGGCGTCCGTGCACGAATCCTCGTTCACAATATACGGCTAGACGACGGATCCGTGAGTGGCGGACAAGGTCGTCGTTCGCGATTTTTGGCCGCGACGTGCAACGCAGGAAATCCATTTTTGCTGCCTTTGAATTCAAGAAAATCCGCGAACGAGTTTTTTGGGGCGCCCTTTCTGTCTCGATGGACGGCCTGACCGGCATTCGTACGTCGGGTCGCGAATTCGCTGTTGTCTGCTGCCGGGGCAGACATCGACAATGATCCTTTCGAAAGTTCAACTATAGAATCCTTGTTACGAGTTCACTTTTCTCTAAACGATAAGACTTACTGGACTTCTCGCGTTGACGCGGGTTCGTCGGCGCCCGTGTGCCAATCCTCGTTCGCATTACGGCTGGACGACGGGTCTGTAAGCGGCGGACAAGGTCTTCGTTCGCGATTTTTGGCCGCGACGTGCATCGCAGGAAATCCATTTTTGCTGCCTACGAATTCACGAAAATCCGCGCAGGGGTTTTTTTGGGCGCCCTTTCTGTCTCGATGTACGGCCTGACCGGCATTCGTACGTCAGGTCGCGAATTCGATGTTGTCTGCTGCCGGGGCAGACATCGACAATGATCCTTTCGAAGGTTCAACTATAGAATCCTTGTTACGAGTTCACTTTTCTCTAAACGATAAGACTTACTGGACTTCTCGCGTTGACGCGGGTTCGTCGGTGCCCGTGCGCGAATCCTCGTTCGCATTACGGCTGGACGACGGGTCCGTGAGCGGCGGACAAGGTCCTCGTTAGTGATTTTTAGCCGCGATGTGCATCGCAGGAAATCCATTTTTCCTGCCTTCGAATTTTCAAAAATCCGCGCAGGAGTTTTTTTGGGTGCCTTTTCTGTCTCGATGGACGGCCTGACTGGCATTCCTACGTTGGGTCCCGAATTTACTGTTGTCTGCTGCCGAGGCAGACATCGACAATGATCCTTTTTTCGCAGGTTCAACTATAGAATCCTTTTTACGAGTTCTCTTTCCTCTAAACGATAAGACTTACTGGACTTCTCGCGTTGACGCAGGTTCGTCGGCGCCCGTGCGCGAATCCTCGTTCGCATTACGGCTGGACGACGGGTCCGGGAGCGGCGGACAACGTCGTCGTTCGCGATTTTTGGCCGCGACGTGCATCGCAGGAAATCCATTTTTGCTGCCTACAAATCCACGAAAATCCGCGCATGAGTTTTTTGGCGCGCCCACTCTGTCTCGATGGACGGCCTGACCAGCATTCGTACGTCGGGTCACGAATTCGCTGTTGTCTGCTACTGGGGTAGACATCGACAATGATCCCTTCGCAGGTTCAACTAGAGAATCCTTGTAACGAGTTCACTTTTCTCTAAATGATAAGACTTACTGGACTTCTCGCATTGACGAGGGTTCGTCGGCGCCCGTGCGCGAATCCTCGTTCGCATTACGGATGGACGACGGGTCCGTGAGCGGCGGACGAGGTCCTCGTTAGTGATTTTTTGCTGCGACATGCATCGCAGGAAATCCATTTTTTCTGCCTACAAAATAACGAAAATCCGCGCAGGAATTCTTTGGGGCGCCCCCTCTGTCTCGATGGACGGCCTGACCGGCATTCGTACGTCGGGTCGCGAATTCGCTGTTGTCTGCTGCCGGGACAGACATCGACAATGATCCTTCCGCAGGTTCAACTATAGAATCCTTGTTACGAGTTCTCTTTTCTCTAAACGATAAGACAGACTGGACTTCTCGCGTTGACGCGGGTTCGTCGGCGCACGTGCGCGAATCCTCGTTTGCAATATACGGCTGGACGACGGGTCCGGGAGCGGCGGAAAAGGTCGTCGTTCGCGATTTCTGGCCGCGACGTGCATCGCAGGAAATCCATTTTTGCTGCCTACTAAATAACGAAAATCCAGTCAGGAGTTTTTTGGGGTGCCCACTCTATCTCGATGGACGGCCTGACCGGCATTCGTACGTCGGGTCGCGAATTCGCTGTTGTCTGCTGCCGGGGCAGACATCGACAATGATCCTTCCGTAGGTTCAACTATAGAATCCTTGTTACGAGTTCTCTTTTCTCTAAACGATAAGACAGACTGGACTTCTCGCGTTGACGCAGGTTCGTCGGCGCACGTGCGCGAATCCTCGTTCGCAATATACGGCTGGACGACGGGTCCGTGAGCGGCGGATAAGGTCGTCGTTTGCGATTTCTGGCCGCGACGTGCATCGCAGGAAATCCATTTTTGCTGCCTACAAAATAACGAAAATCCGCGCAGGAGTTTTTTGGGGTGCCCACTCTATCTCGATGGACGGCCAGACCGGCATTCGTACGTCGGGTCGCGAATTCGCTGTTGTCTGCTGCCGGGGCAGACATCGACAATGATCCTTGCGCAAGTTCAACTATAGAATCCTTGTTACGAGTTCTCTTTTCTCTAAACGATAAGACTTGCTGGAGTTCACGCGTTGACGCGGGTTCTTCGGCGCACGTGCGCGAACCCCCGTTCGCAATATACGGCTGGACGACGGGTCCGTGAGCAGCGGACAAGGTCGTCGTTTTCGATTTTCGGCCGCGACGTGCATCGCAGGAAATCCATTTTTGTTGCCTACAAAATAACGAAAATCCGCGAAGGAGTTTTTTGGGGTGCCCACTCTATCTCGATGGACGGCCTGACCGGCATTCGTACGTCGGGTCGCGAATTCGCTGTTGTCTGCTGCCGGGGCAGACATCGACAACGATCCTCGTTCGCAATACGGCTGGACGATGGGTCCGTGAGAGGCGGACAAGGTCGTCGTTCGCGATTTTTCGCCGCGATGTGCATCGCAGCAAATCCATTTTTTCTGCCTACAGATTCATGAAAATACGCGCAGGAGTTTTTTGGGGTGCCCACTCTGTCTCGATTGACGGCCTGACCGGCATTCGTACGTCGGGTCGCGAATTCGTTGTTGTCTGCTGCCGGGGCAGACATCGACAATGATCCTTCCGCAGGTTCAACTATAGAATCCTTGTTACGAGTTCTCTTTTCTCTAAACGATAAGACTTACTGGACTTCACGCATTGACGCGGGTTCTTCGGCGCACGTGCGCGAACCCCCGTTCGCAATATACGGCTGGACGACGGGTCCGTGAGCAGCGGACGAGGTCGTCGTTTTCGATTTTCGGCCGCGACGTGCATCGCAGGAAATCCATTTTTGTTGCCTACAAAATAATGAAAATCCGCGAAGGAGTTTTTTGGGGCGCCTACTCTGTCTCGATGGACGGCCTGACCGGCATTCGTACGTCGGGTCGCGAATTCGCTGTTGTCTGCTGCCGGGGCAGACATCGACAACGATCCTCGTTCGCAAAATGGCTGGACGATGCGTCCGTGAGAGGCGGACAAGGTCGTCGTTCGCGATTTTTCGCCGCGATGTGCATCGCAGGAAATCCATTTTTTCTGCCTACAGATTCATGAAAATACGCGCAGGAGTTTTTTGGGGTGCCCACTCTGTCTCGATGGACGGCTTGACTGGCATTCGTACGTCGGGTCGCGAATTCGCTGTTACTGTTGCCGGGGCAGACATCGACAATGATCCTTCCGCAGGTTCAACTATAGAATCCTTGTTACGAGTTCTCTTTTCTCTAAACGATAAGACTTACTGGACTTCACGCGTTGACGCGGGTTCTTCCGCGCCCGAGCGCGAATCCTCGTTCGCAATATACGGCTGGACGACGGGTCTGTGAACGGCGGACAAGGTTGTCGTTCGCGATTTTTTGCCGCGACGTGCATCGCAGGAAATCCATTTTTGGTGCCTACAAATTCACAAAAATCCGCGCAGGAGTTTTTTGGGGTGCCCACTCTGTCTCGATGGACGGCCTGACCGGCATTCGTACGTCGGGTCGCGAATTCGCTGTTGTCTGCTGCCGGGACAGACATCGACAATGATCCTTCCGCAGGTTCAACTATAGAATCCTTGTTACGAGTTCTCTTTTCTCTAAACGATAAGACTTACTGGACTTCTCGCGTTGACGCGGGTTCTTCGGCGCCCGTGGGCGAATCCTCGTTCGCAATTTACGGCTGGACGACGGGTCCGTGAACGGCGGACAAGGTCGTCGTTCGCGATTTTTGGCCGCGACGTGCATCGCAGGAAATCCATTTTTGCTGCCTACAAAATAACGAAAATCCGCGCAGGAGTTTTTCGGGGTGCCCACTCTGTCTCGATGGACGGCCAGACCGGTATTCGTACGTCGGGTCGCGAATTCGCTGTTGTCTGCTGCCGGGGCAGACATCGACAATGATCCTTCCGCAGGTTCAACTATAGAATTCTTGTTACGAGTTCTCTTTTCTCTAAACGATAAGACATACTGGACTCTTCGCGTTGACGCGGGTTCGTCGGCGCACGTGCGCGAATCCTCGTTCGCAATATACGGCTGGACGACGGATCCGGGAGCGGCGGACAAGGTCGTCGTTCGCAATTTTTGGCCGCGACGTGCATCGCAGGAAATCCATTTTTGCTGCCTACAAAATTACGAAAATCCGCGAAGGAGTTTTCTGGGGCGCCCACTCTGTCTCGATGTACGGCCTGACCGGCATTCGTACGTCGGGTCGCGAATTCGCTGTTGTCTTTTCTCGGGGCACACATCGACAACGATCCTTTTGCAAGTTCAACTATAGAATCCTTGTTACGAGTTCTCTTTTCCCTAAATGATAAGACTTACTGGACTTCTCGAGTTGACGCGGGTTCGTCGGCGCCCGTGCGCGAATCGTCGTTCGCAATACGGCTGGACGATGGGTCCGTGAGAGGCGGACAAGGTCGTCGTTCGCGATTTTTTGCCGCGACGTGCATCGCAGAAAATCAATTTTTTGTGCCTACAAATTCACGAAAATCCGCGCAGGAGGTTTTTAGGGTGCCCACTCTGTGTCGATGCACGGCCTGACCGGCATTCGTACGTCGGGTCGCGAATTCGCTGTTGTCTGCTGCCGGGGCAGACATCGACAATGATCCTTCCGCAGGTTCAACTATAGAATCCTTGTTACGAGTTCTCTTTTCTCTAAACGATAAGACTTACTGGACTTCTCGCGTTGACGCGGGTTCTTCGGCGCCCGTGCGCGAATCCTCGTTCGCAATATACGGCTGGACGACGGGTCCGTGAACGGCGGACAAGGTCGTCGTTCGCGATTTTTTGCCGCGACGTGCATCGCAGGAAATCCATTTTTGGGGCCTACAAATTCACAAAAATCCGCGCAGGAGTTTTTTGGGGTGCCCACTCTGTCTCGATGGACGGCCTGACCGGCATTCGTACGTCGGGTCGCGAATTCGCTGTTGTCTGCTGCCGGGACAGACATCGACAATGATCCTTCCGCAGGTTCAACTATAGAATCCTTGTTACGAGTTCTCTTTTCTCTAAACGATAAGACAGACTGGACTTCTCGCGTTGACGCGGGTTCGTCGGCGCACGTGCGCGAATCCTCGTTCGCAATATACGGCTGGACGACGGGTCCGGGAGCGGCGGACAAGGTCGTCGTTCGCAATTTTTGGCCGCGACGTGCATCGCAGGAAATCCATTTTTGCTGCCTACAAAATAACGAAAATCCGCGCAGGAGTTTTTTGGGGTGCCCACTCTGTCTCGATGGACGGCCTGACCGGCATTCGTACGTCGGGTCGCGAATTCGCTGTTGTCTGCTGCCGGGGCAGACATCGACAATGATCCTTCCGCAGGTTCAACTATAGAATCCTTGTTACGAGTTCTCTTTTCTCTAAACGATAAGACAGACTGGACTTCTCGCGTTGACGCGGGTTCGTCGGCGCAAGTGCGCGAATCCTCGTTCGCAATATACGGCTGGACGACGGGTCCGGGAGCGGCGGACAAGGTCGTCGTTTGCGATTTTTGGCCGCGACGTGCATCGCAGGAAATCCATTTTTGCTTCCTACAAAATAACGAAAATCCGCGAAGGAGTTTTCTGGGGCGCCCACTCTGTCTCGATGTACGGCCTGACCGGCATTCGTACGTCGGGTCGCGAATTCGCTGTTGTCTTTTGTCGGGGCACACATCGACAACGATCCTTTCGCAAGTTCAACTATAGAATCCTTGTTACGAGTTCTCTTTTCCCTAAATGATAAGACTTACTGGACTTCTCGAGTTGACGCGGGTTCGTCGGCGCCCGTGCGCGAATCCTCGTTCGCAATACGGCTGGACGATGGGTCCGTGAGAGGCGGACAAGGTCGTCGTTCGCGATTTTTGGCCGCGACGTGCATCGCAGGAAATTCATTTTTTGTGCCTACAAATTCACGAAAATCCGCGCAGGAGGTTTTTAAGGTGCCCACTCTGTCTCGATGGACGGCCTGACCGGCATTCGTACGTCGGGTCGCGAATTCGCTGTTGTCTGCTGCCGGGGCAGACATCGACAATGATCCTTCCGCAGGTTCAACTATAGAATCCTTGTTACGAGTTCTCTTTTCTCTAAACGATAAGACTTACTGGACTTCTCGCGTTGACGCGGGTTCTTCGGCGCCCGTGGGCGAATCCTCGTTCGCAATTTACGGCTGGACGACGGGTCCGTGAACGGCGGACAAGGTCGTCGTTCGCGATTTTTGGCCGCGACGTGCATCGCAGGAAATCCATTTTTGCTGCCTACAAAATAACGAAAATCCGCGCAGGAGTTTTTCGGGGTGCCCACTCTGTCTCGATGGACGGCCTGACCGGTATTCGTACGTCGGGTCGCGAATTCGCTGTTGTCTGCTGCCGGGGCAGACATCGACAATGATCCTTCCGCAGGTTCAACTATAGAATCCTTGTTACGAGTTCTCTTTTCTCTAAACGATAAGACAGACTGGACTCTTCGCGTTGACGCGGGTTCGTCGGCGCACGTGCGCGAATCCTCGTTCGCAATATACGGCTGGACGACGGATCCGGGAGCGGCGGACAAGGTCGTCGTTCGCGATTTTTTCCGCGACGTGCATCGCAGGAAATCCATTTTTACTGCCTACAAAATTACGAAAATCCGCGAAGGAGTTTTCTGGGGCGCCCACTCTGTCTCGATGGACGGCCTGACCGGCATTCGTACGTCGGGTCGCGAATTCGCTGTTGTCTTTTTTCGGGGCACACATCGACAACGATCCTTTCGCAAGTTCAACTATAGAATCCTTGTTACGAGTTCTCTTTTCCCTAAATGATAAGACTTACTGGACTTCTCGAGTTGACGCGGGTTCGTCGGCGCCCGTGCGCGAATCGTCGTTCGCAATACGGCTGGACGATGGGTCCGTGAAAGGCGGACAAGGTCGTTCGTCGCGATTTTTTGCCGCGACGTGCATCGCAGAAAATCAATTTTTTGTGCCTACAAATTCAAGAAAATCCGCGCTGGAGGTTTTTAGGGTGCCCACTCTGTCTCGATGGACGGCCTGACCGGCATTCGTACGTCGGGTCGCGAATTCGCTGTTGTCTGCTGCCGGGGCAGACATCGACAATGATCCTTCCGCAGGTTCAACTATAGAATCCTTGTTACGAGTTCTCTTTTCTCTAAACGATAAGACTTACTGGACTTCTCGCGTTGACGCGGGTTCTTCGGCGCCCGTGGGCGAATCCTCGTTCGCAATTTACGGCTGGACGACGGGTCCGTGAACGGCGGACAAGGTCGTCGTTCGCGATTTTTGGCCGCGACGTGCATCGCAGGAAATCCATTTTTGCTGCCTACAAAATAACGAAAATCCGCGCAGGAGTTTTTCGGGGTGCCCACTCTGTCTCGATGGACGGCCAGACCGGCATTCGTACGTCGGGTCGCGAATTCGCTGTTGTCTGCTGCCGGGGCAGACATCGACAATGATCCTTCCGCAGGTTCAACTATAGAATTCTTGTTACGAGTTCTCTTTTCTCTAAACGATAAGACAGACTGGACTCTCGCGTTGACGCGGGTTCGTCGGCGCACGTGCGCGAATCCTCGTTCGCAATATACGGCTGGACGACGGATCCGGGAGCAGCGGACAAGGTCGTCGTTTGCGATTTTTGGCCGCGACGTGCATCGCAGGAAATCCATTTTTGCTGCCTACAAAATAACGAAAATCCGCGAAGGAGTTTTCTGGGGCGCCCACTCTGTCTCGATGTACGGCCTGACCGGCATTCGTACGTCGGGTCGCGAATTCGCTGTTGTCTTTTGTCGGGGCACACATCGACAACGATCCTTTCGCAAGTTCAACTATAGAATCCTTGTTACGAGTTCTCTTTTCCCTAAATGATAAGACTTACTGGACTTCTCGAGTTGACGCGGGTTCGTCGGCGCCCGTGCGCGAATCCTCGTTCGCAATACGGCTGGACGATGGGTCCGTGAGAGGCGGACAAGGTCGTCGTTCGCGATTTTTTGCCGCGACGTGCATCGCAGAAAATCAATTTTTTGTGCCTACAAATTCCCGAAAATCCGCGCAGGTGGTTTTTAGGGTGCCCACTCTGTCTCGATGGACGGCCTGACCGGCATTCGTACGTCGGGTCGCGAATTCGCTGTTGTCTGCTGCCGGGGCAGACATCGACAATGATCCTTCCGCAGGTTCAACTATAGAATCCTTGTTACGAGTTCTCTTTTCTCTAAACGATAAGACTTACTGGACTTCTCGCGTTGACGCGGGTTCTTCGGCGCCCGTGCGCGAATCCTCGTTCGCAATTTACGGCTGGACGACGGGTCCGTGAACGGCGGACAAGGTCGTCGTTCGCGATTTTTGGCCGCGACGTGCATCGCAGGAAATCCATTTTTGCTGCCTACAAAATAACGAAAATCCGCGCAGGAGTTTTTTGGGGTGCCCACTCTGTCTCGATGGACGGCCATACCGGTTTTCGTACGTCGGGTCGCGAATTCGCTGTTGTCTGCTGCCGGGGCAGACATCGACAATGATCCTTCCGCAGGTTCAACTATAGAATCCTTGTTACGAGTTCTCTTTTCTCTAAACGATAAGACAGACTGGACTTCTCGCGTTGACGCGGGTTCGTCGGCGCACGTGCGCGAATCCTCGTTCGCAATATACGGCTGGACGACGGATCCGGGAGCGGCGGACAAGGTCGTCGTTCGCGATTTTTGGCCGCGACGTGCATCGCAGGAAATCCATTTTTGGTGCCTACAAAATAACGAAAATCCGCGAAGGAGTTTTCTGGGGCGCCCACTCTGTCTCGATGGACGGCCTGACCGGCATTCGTACGTCGGGTCGCGAATTCGCTGTTGTTTGCTGTCGGGGCACACATCGACAACGATCCTTTCGCAGGTTCAACTATAGAATCCTTGTTACGAGTTCTCTTTTCCCTAAATTATAAGACTTACTGGACTTCTCGAGTTGACGCGGGTTCGTCGGCGCCCGTGCGCGAATCCTCGTTCGCAATACGGCTGGACGATGGGTCCGTGAGAGGCGGACAAGGTCGTCGTTCGCGATTTTTTGCCGCGACGTGCATCGCAGAAAATCCATTTTTTGTGCCTACAAATTCACGAAAATCCGCACAGGAGGTTTTTAGGGTGCCCACTCTGTCTCGATGGACGGCCTGACCGGCATTCGTACGTCGGGTCGCGAATTCGCTGTTGTCTGCTGCCGGGGCAGACATCGACAATGATCCTTCCGCAGGTTCAACTATAGAATCCTTGTTACGAGTTCTCTTTTCTCTAAACGATAAGACTTACTGGACTTCTCGCGTTGACGCGGGTTCTTCGGCGCCCGTGCGCGAATCCTCGTTCGCAATTTACGGCTGGACGACGGGTCCGTGAACGGCGGACAAGGTCGTCGTTCGCGATTTTTGGCCGCGACGTGCATCGCAGGAAATCCATTTTTGCTGCCTACAAAATAACGAAAATCCGCGCAGGAGTTTTTCGGGGTGCCCACTCTGTCTCGATGGACGGCCTGACCGGCATTCGTACGTCGGGTCGCGAATTCGCTGTTGTCTGCTGCCGGGGCAGACATCGACAATGATCCTTCCGCAGGTTCAACTATAGAATCCTTGTTACGAGTTCTCTTTTCTCTAAACGATAAGACAGACTGGACTCTTCGCGTTGACGCGGGTTCGTCGGCGCACGTGCGCGAATCCTCGTTCGCAATATACGGCTGGACGACGGATCCGGGAGCGGCGGACAAGGTCGTCGTTTGCGATTTTTGGCCGCGACGTGCATCGCAGGAAATCCATTTTTGCTTCCTACAAAATAACGAAAATCCGCGAAGGAGTTTTCTGGGGCGCCCACTCTGTCTCGATGTACGGCCTGACCGGCATTCGTACGTCGGGTCGCGAATTCGCTGTTGTCTTTTGTCGGGGCACACATCGACAACGATCCTTTCGCAAGTTCAACTATAGAATCCTTGTTACGAGTTCTCTTTTCCCTAAATGATAAGACTTACTGGACTTCTCGAGTTGACGCGGGTTCGTCGGCGCCCGTGCGCGAATCCTCGTTCGCAATACGGCTGGACGATGGGTCCGTGAGAGGCGGACAAGGTCGTCGTTCGCGATTTTTTGCCGCGACGTGCATCGCAGAAAATCCATTTTTTGTGCCTACAAATCCCGAAAATCCGCGCAGGAGGTTTTTAGGGTGCCCACTCTGTCTCGATGGACGGCCTGACCGGCATTCGTACGTCGGGTCGCGAATTCGCTGTTGTCTGCTGCCGGGGCAGACATCGACAATGATCCTTCCGCAGGTTCAACTATAGAATCCTTGTTACGAGTTCTCTTTTCTCTAAACGATAAGACTTACTGGACTTCTCGCGTTGACGCGGGTTCGTCGGCGCCCGTGCGCGAATCCTCGTTCGCAATTACGGCTGGACGACGGGTCCGTGAACGGCGGACAAGGTCGTCGTTCGCGATTTTTGGCCGCGACGTGCATCGCAGGAAATCCATTTTTGCTGCCTACAAAATAACGAAAATCCGCGCAGGAGTTTTTCGGGGTGCCCACTCTGTCTCGATGGACGGCCTGACCGGTTTTCGTACGTCGGGTCGCGAATTCGCTGTTGTCTGCTGCCGGGGCAGACATCGACAATGATCCTTCCGCAGGTTCAACTATAGAATCCTTGTTACGAGTTCTCTTTTCTCTAAACGATAAGACAGACTGGACTTCTCGCGTTGACGCGGGTTCGTCGGCGCACGTGCGCGAATCCTCGTTCGCAATATACGGCTGGACGACGGATCCGGGAGCGGCGGACAAGGTCGTCGTTCGCGATTTTTGGCCGCGACGTGCATCGCAGGAAATCCATTTTTGGTGCCTACAAAATAACGAAAATCCGCGAAGGAGTTTTCTGGGGCGCCCACTCTGTCTCGATGGACGGCCTGACCGGCATTCGTACGTCGGGTCGCGAATTCGCTGTTGTTTGCTGTCGGGGCACACATCGACAACGATCCTTTCGCAGGTTCAACTATAGAATCCTTGTTACGAGTTCTCTTTTCCCTAAATGATAAGACTTACTGGACTTCTCGAGTTGACGCGGGTTCGTCGGCGCCCGTGCGCGAATCCTCGTTCGCAATACGGCTGGACGACGGGTCCGTGAGAGGCGGACAAGGTCGTCGTTCGCGATTTTTTGCCGCGACGTGCATCGCAGAAATCAATTTTTGTGCCTACAAATTCACGAAAATCCGCACAGGAGGTTTTTAGGGTGCCCACTCTGTCTCGATGGACGGCCTGACCGGCATTCGTACGTCGGGTCGCGAATTCGCTGTTGTCTGCTGCCGGGGCAGACATCGACAATGATCCTTCCGCAGGTTCAACTATAGAATCCTTGTTACGAGTTCTCTTTTCTCTAAACGATAAGACTTACTGGACTTCTCGCGTTGACGCGGGTTCGTCGGCGCCCGTGCGCGAATCCTCGTTCGCAATTTACGGCTGGACGACGGGTCCGTGAACGGCGGACAAGGTCGTCGTTCGCGATTTTTGGCCGCGACGTGCATCGCAGGAAATCCATTTTTGCTGCCTAAAAATAACGAAAATCCGCGCAGGAGTTTTTTGGGGTGCCCACTCTGTCTCGATGGACGGCCTGACCGGCATTCGTACGTCGGGTCGCGAATTCGCTGTTGTCTGCTGCCGGGGCAGACATCGACAATGATCCTTCCGCAGGTTCAACTATAGAATCCTTGTTACGAGTTCTCTTTTCTCTAAACGATAAGACAGACTGGACTTCTCGCGTTGACGCGGGTTCGTCGGCGCACGTGCGCGAATCCTCGTTGGCAATATACGGCTGGACGACGGATCCGGGAGCGGCGGACAAGGTCGTCGTTCGCAATTTTTGGCCGCGACGTGCATCGCAGGAAATCCATTTTTGTTGCCTACAAAATAACAAAAATCCGCGAAGGAGTTTTCTGGGGCGCCCACTCTGTCTCGATGGACGGCCTGACCGGCATTCGTACGTCGGGTCGCGAATTCGCTGTTGTCTTTTGTCGGGGCACACATCGACAACGATCCTTTCGCAAGTTCAACTATAGAATCCTTGTTACGAGTTCTCTTTTCGCTAAATGATAAGACTTACTGGACTTCTCGAGTTGACGCGGGTTCGTCGGCGCCCGTGCGCGAATCCTCGTTCGCAATATACGGCTGGACGACGGATCCGGGAGAGGCGGACAAGGTCGTCGTTCGCGATTTTTGGCCGCGACGTGCATCGCAGGAAATCCATTTTTTCTGCCTACAAAATAACGAAAATCCGCGAAGGAGTTTTCTGGGGCGCCCACTCTGTCTCGATGGACGGCCTGACCGGCATTCGTACGTCGGGTCGCGAATTCGCTGTTGTTTGCTGTCGGGGCACACATCGACAACGATCCTTTCGCAGGTTCAACTATAGAATCCTTGTTACGAGTTCTCTTTTCCCTAAATGATAAGACTTACTGGACTTCTCGAGTTGACGCGGGTTCGTCGGCGCCCGTGCGCGAATCCTCGTTCGCAATATACGGCTGGACGACGGGTCCGGGAGGGGCGGACAAGGTCGTCGTTCGCGATTTTTGGCCGCGACGTGCATCGCAGGAAATCCATTTTTGCTGCCTAAAAATAACGAAAATCCGCGCAGGAGTTTTTTGGGGTGCCCACTCTGTCTCGATGGACGTCCTGACCGGCATTCGTACGTCGGGTCGCGAATTCGCTGTTGTCTGCTGCCAGGGCAGACATCGACAATGATCCTTCTGCAGGTTCAACTATAGAATCCTTGTTACGAGTTCTCTTTTCTCTAAACGATAAGACAGACTGGACTTCTCGCGTTGACGCGGGTTCGTCGGCGCACGTGCGCGAATCCTCGTTGGCAATATACGGCTGGACGAAGGATCCGGGAGCGGCGGACAAGGTCGTCGTTCGCAATTTTTGGCCGCGACGTGCATCGCAGGAAATCCATTTTTGCTGCCTACAAAATAACGAAAATCCGCGAAGGAGTTTTCTGGGGCGCCCACTCTGTCTCGATGTACGGCCTGACCGGCATTCGTACGTCGGGTCGCGAATTCGCTGTTGTCTTTTGTCGGGGCAGACATCGACAACGATCCTTTCGCAAGTTCAACTATAGAATCCTTGTTACGAGTTCTCTTTTCCCTAAATGATAAGACTTACTGGACTTCTCGAGTTGACGCGGGTTCGTCGGCGCCCGTGCGCGAATCCTCGTTCGCAATACGGCTGGACGATGGGTCCGTGAGAGGCGGACAAGGTCGTCGTTCGCGATTTTTGGCCGCGACGTGCATCGCAGGAAATCCTTTTTTTGTGCCTACAAATTCACGAAAATCCGCGCAGGAGGTTTTTAGGGTGCCCACTCTGTCTCGATGGACGGCCTGACCGGCATTCGTACGTCGGGTCGCGAATTTGCTGTTGTCTGCTACCGGGGCAGATATCGACAATGATCCTTCCGCAGGTTCAACTATAGAATCCTTGTTACGAGTTCTCTTTTCTCTAAACAATAAGACAGACTGGACTTCTCGCGTTGACGCGGGTTCGTCGGCGCACGTGCGCGAATCCTCGTTCGCAATATACGGCTGGACGACGGATCCGGGAGCGGCGGACAAGGTCGTCGTTCGCGATTTTTGGCCGCGACGTGCATCGCAGGAAATCCATTTTTGGTGCCTACAAAATAACCAAAATCCGCGCAGGAGGTTTCTAGGGTGCCCACTCTGTCTCGATGGACGCCCTGACCGGCATTCGTACGTCGGGTCGCGAATTCGCTGTTGTCTGCTGCCGGGGCAGACATCGACAATGATCCTTCCGCAGGTTCAACTATAGAATCCTTGTTACGAGTTCTCTTTTCTCTAAACAATAAGACAGACTGGACTTCTCGCGTTGACGCGGGTTCGTCGGCGCACGTGCGCGAATCCTCGTTCGCAATATACGGCTGGACGACGGATCCGGGAGCGGCGGACAAGGTCGTCGTTCGCGATTTTTGGCCGCGACGTGCATCGCAGGAAATCCATTTTTGGTGCCTACAAAATAACGAAAATCCGCGAAGGAGTTTTCTGGGGCGCCCACTCTGTCTCGATGGACGGCCTGACCGGCATTCGTACGTCGGGTCGCGAATTCGCTGTTGTTTGCTGTCGGGGCACACATCGACAACGATCCTTCCGCAGGTTCAACTATAGAATCCTTGTTACGAGTTCTCTTTTCTCTAAACGATAAGACTTACTGGACTTCTCGCGTTGACGCGGGTTCGTCGGCGCCCGTGCGCGAATCCTCGTTCGCAATATACGGCTGGACGACGGGTCCGGGAGCGGCGGACAAGGTCGTCGTTCGCGATTTTTGGCCGCGACGTGCATCGCAGGAAATCCATTTTTGCTGCCTACAAAATAACGAAAATCCGCGCAGGAGTTTTTTGGGATGCCCACTCTGTCTCGATGGACGGCCTGACCGGCATTCGTACGTCGGGTCGCGAATTCGCTGTTGTCTGCTGTCGGGGCACACATCGACAACGATCCTTTCGCAGGTTCAACTATAGAATCCTTGTTACGAGTTCTCTTTTCCCTAAATGATAAGACGTACTGGACTTCTCGAGTTGACGCGGGTTCGGTGGCGCCCGTGCGCGAATCCTCGTTCGCAATATACGGCTGGACGACGGGTCCGGGAGCGGCGGACAAGGTCGTCGTTCGCGATTTTGGCCGCGACGTGCATCGCAGGAAATCCATTTTTGTTGCCTACAAAATAACGAAAATCCGCGAAGGAGTTTTCTGGGGCGCCCACTCTGTCTCGATGGACGGCCTGACCGGCATTCGTACGTCGGGTCGCGAATTCGCTGTTGTCTGCTGTCGGGGCACACATCGACAACGATCCTTTCGCAGGTTCAACTATAGAATCCTTGTTACGAGTTCTCTTTTTCCTAAATGATAAGACTTACTGGACTTCTCGAGTTGACGCGGGTTCGTCGGCGCCCGTGCGCGAATCCTCGTTCGCAATATACGGCTGGACGACGGGTCCGTGAGCGGCGGACAAGGTCGTCGTTCGCGATTTTTGGCCGCGACGTGCATCGCAGGAAATCCATTTTTGTTGCCTACAAAATAACGAAAATCCGCGCAGGAGTTTTTTGGGGTGCCCACTCTGTCTCGATGGACGGCCTGACCGGCATTCGTACGTCGGGTCGCGAATTCGCTGTTGTCTGCTGCCGGGGCAGACATCGACAATGATCCTTCCGCAGGTTCAACTATAGAATCCTTGTTACGAGTTCTCTTTTCTCTAAACGATAAGACAGACTGGACTTCTCGCGTTGACGCGGGTTCGTCGGCGCACGTGCGCGAATCCTCGTTGGCAATATACGGCTGGACGACGGATCCGGGAGCGGCGGACAAGGTCGTCGTTCGCAATTTTTGGCCGCGACGTGCATCGCAGGAAATCCATTTTTGTTGCCTACAAAATAACGAAAATCCGCGAAGGAGTTTTCTGGTGCACCCACTCTGTCTCGATGTACGGCCTGACCGGCATTCGTACGTCGGGTCGCGAATTCGCTGTTGTCTTTTGTCGGGGCACACATCGACAACGATCCTTTCGCAAGTTCAACTATAGAATCCTTGTTACGAGTTCTCTTTTCCCTAAATGATAAGACTTACTGGACTTCTCGAGTTGACGCGGGTTCGTCGGCGCCCGTGCGCGAATCCTCGTTCGCAATACGGCTGGACGATGGGTCCGTGAGAGGCGGACAAGGTCGTCGTTCGCGATTTTTGGCCGCGACGTGCATCGCAGGAAATCCATTTTTTCTGCCTACAAATTCACGAAAATCCGCGCAGGAGTTTTTTAGGGTGCCCACTCTGTCTCGATGGACGGCCTGACCGGCATTCGTACGTCGGGTCGCGAATTCGCTGTTGTCTGCTGCCGGGGCAGACATCGACAATGATCCTTCCGCAGGTTCAACTATAGAATCCTTGTTACGAGTTCTCTTTTCTCTAAACGATAAGACAGACTGGACTTCTCGAGTTGACGCGGGTTCGTCGGCGCCCGTGCGCGAATCCTCGTTCGCAATATACGGCTGGACGACAGGTCCGTGAGCGGCGGACAAGGTCGTCGTTTGCGATTTTTGGCCGCGACGTGCATCGCAGGAAATCCTTTTTTGTTGCCTACAAATTCACGAAAATCCGCACAGGAGTTTTTTAGGGTGCCCACTCTGTCTCGATGGACGGCCTGACCGGCATTCGTACGTCGGGTCGCGAATTCGCTGTTGTCTGCTGCCGGGGCAGACATCGACAATGATCCTTCCGCAGGTTCAACTATAGAATCCTTGTTACGAGTTCTCTTTTCTCTAAACGATAAGACAGACTGGACTTCTCGAGTTGACGCGGGTTCGTCGGCGCCCGTGCGCGAATCCTCGTTCGCAATATACGGCTGGACGACGGGTCCGTGAGCGGCGGACAAGGTCGTCGTTCGCGATTTTTGGCCGCGACGTGCATCGCAGGAAATCCATTTTTGTTGCCTACAAAATAACGAAAATCCGCGCAGGAGTTTTTTGGGGTGCCCACTCTGTCTCGATGGACGGCCTGACCGGCATTCGTACGTCGGGTCGCGAATTCGCTGTTGTCTGCTGCCGGGGCAGACATCGACAATGATCCTTCCGCAGGTTCAACTATAGAATCCTTGTTACGAGTTCTCTTTTCTCTAAACGATAAGACTTACTGGACTTCTCGCGTTGACGCGGGTTCGTCGGCGCCCGTGCGCGAATCCTCGTTCGCAATATACGGCTGGACGACGGGTCCGAGAGCGGCGGACAAGGTCGTCGTTCGCGATTTTGGCCGCGACGTGCATCGCAGGAAATCCATTTTTGCTGCCTACAAACTCACGAAAATCCGCGCAGGAGTTTTTTGGGGTGCCCACTCTGTCTCGATGGACGGCCTGACCGGCATTCGTACGTCGGGTCGCGAATTCGCTGTTGTCTGCTGCCGGGGCAGACATCGACAATGATCCTTCCGCAGGTTCAACTATAGAATCCTTGTTACGAGTTCTCTTTTCTCTAAACGATAAGACAGACTGGACTTCTCGCGTTGACGCGGGTTCGTCGGCGCCCGTGCGCGAATCCTCGTTCGCAATATACGGCTGGACGACGGGTCCGTGAGCGGCGGACAAGGTCGTCGTTCGCGATTTTTGGCCGCGACGTGCATCGCAGGAAATCCATTTTTGCTGCCTACAAATTCACGAAAATCCGCGCAGGAGTTTTTTGGGGTGCCCACTCTGTCTCGATGGACGGCCTGACCGGCATTCGTACGTCGGGTCGCGAATTCGCTGTTGTCTGCTGCCGGGGCAGACATCGACAATGATCCTTCCGCAGGTTCAACTATAGAATCCTTGTTACGAGTTCTCTTTTCTCTAAACGATAAGACTTACTGGACTTCTCGCGTTGACGCGGGTTCGTCGGCGACCCTGCGCGAATCCTCGTTCGCAATATACGGCTGGACGACGGGTCCAGGAGCGGCGGACAAGGTCGTCGTTCGCGATTTTTGCCCGCGACGTGCATCGCAGGAAATCCATTTTTTCTGCCTACAAATTCACGAAAATCCGCGCAGGAGTTTTTTAGGGTGCCCACTCTGTCTCGATGGACGGCCTGACCGGCATTCGTACGTCGGGTCGCGAATTCGCTGTTGTCTGCTGCCGGGCAGACATCGACAATGATCCTTCCGCAGGTTCAACTATAGAATCCTTGTTACGAGTTCTCTTTTCTCTAAACGATAAGACTTACTGGACTTCTCGCGTTGACGCGGGTTCGTCGGCGCCCGTGCGCGAATCCTCGTTCGCAATATACGGCTGGACGACGGGTCCGGGAACGGCGGACAAGGTCGTCGTTCGCGATTTTTGGCCGCGACGTGCATCGCAGGAAATCCATTTTTTCTGCCTACAAATTCACGAAAATCCGCGCAGGAGTTTTTTAGGGTGCCCACTCTGTCTCGATGGACGGCCTGACCGGCATTCGTACGTCGGGTCGCGAATTCGCTGTTGTTTGCTGCCGGGGCAGACATCGACAATGATCCTTCCGCAGGTTCAACTATAGAATCCTTGTTACGAGTTCTCTTTTCTCTAAACGATAAGACTTACTGGACTTCTCGCGTTGACGCGGGTTCGTCGGCGCCCGTGCGCGAATCCTCGTTCGCAATATACGGCTGGACGACGGGTCCGGGAGCGGCGGACAAGGTCGTCGTTCGCGATTTTTGGCCGCGACGTGCATCGCAGGAAATCCATTTTTGCTGCCTACAAATTCACGAAAATCCGCGCAGGAGTTTTTTGGGGTGCCCACTCTGTCTCGATGGACGGCCTGACCGGCATTCGTACGTCGGGTCGCGAATTCGCTGTTGTCTGCTGTCGGGGCACACATCGACAACGATCCTTTCGCAGGTTCAACTATAGAATCCTTGTTACGAGTTCTCTTTTCTCTAAACAATAAGACTTACTGGACTTCTCGCGTTGACGCGGGTTCGTCGGCGCCCGTGCGCGAATCCTCGTTCGCAATATACGGCTGGACGACGGGTCCGGGAGCGGCGGACAAGGTCGTCGTTCGCGATTTTTGGCCGCGACGTGCATCGCAGGAAATCCATTTTTGCTGCCTACAAAATAACGAAAATCCGCGCAGGAGTTTTTGGGGTGCCCACTCTGTCTCGATGGACGGCCTGACCGGCATTCGTACGTCGGGTCGCGAATTCGCTGTTGTCTGCTGCCGGGGCAGACATCGACAATGATCCTTCCGCAGGTTCAACTATAGAATCCTTGTTACGAGTTCTCTTTTCTCTAAACGATAAGACTTACTGGACTTCTCGCGTTGACGCGGGTTCGTCGGCGCCCGTGCGCGAATCCTCGTTCGCAATATACGGCTGGACGACGGGTCCGGGAGCGGCGGACAAGGTCGTCGTTCGCGATTTTTGGCCGCGACGTGCATCGCAGGAAATCCATTTTTGCTGCCTACAAAATAACGAAAATCCGCGAAGGAGTTTTCTGGGGCGCCCACTCTGTCTCGATGGACGGCCTGACCGGCATTCGTACGTCGGGTCGCGAATTCGCTGTTGTCTGCTGTCGGGGCACACATCGACAATGATCCTTCCGCAGGTTCAACTATAGAATCCTTGTTACGAGTTCTCTTTTCTCTAAATGATAAACCTTACTGGACTTCTCGAGTTGACGCGGGTTCGTCGGCGCCCGTGCGCGAATCCTCGTTCGCAATACGGCTGGACGATGGGTCCGTGAGAGGCGGACAAGGTCGTCGTTCGCGATTTTTGGCCGCGACGTGCATCGCAGGAAATCCATTTTTTGTGCCTACAAATTCACGAAAATCCGCGCAGGAGGTTTTTAGGGTGCCCACTCTGTCTCGATGGACGCCCTGACCGGCATTCGTACGTCGGGTCGCGAATTCGCTGTTGTCTGCTGCCGGGGCAGACATCGACAATGATCCTTCCGCAGGTTCAACTATAGAATCCTTGTTACGAGTTCTCTTTTCTCTAAACAATAAGACAGACTGGACTTCTCGCGTTGACGCGGGTTCGTCGGCGCACGTGCGCGAATCCTCGTTCGCAATATACGGCTGGACGACGGGTCCGTGAGCGGCGGACAAGGTCGTCGTTTGCGATTTTCGGCCGCGATGTGCATCGCAGGAAATCTATTTTTGGTGCCTACAAAATAACGAAAATCCGCGAAGGAGTTTTCTGGGGCGCCCACTCTGTCTCGATGGACGGCCTGACCGGCATTCGTACGTCGGGTCGCGAATTCGCTGTTGTCTGCTGTCGGGGCACACATCGACAACGATCCTTTCGCAGGTTCAACTATAGAATCCTTGTTACGAGTTCTCTTTTTCCTAAATGATAAGACTTACTGGACTTCTCGAGTTGACGCGGGTTCGTCGGCGCCCGTGCGCGAATCCTCGTTCGCAATATACGGCTGGACGACGGATCCGGGAGCGGCGGACAAGGTCGTCGTTCGCGATTTTTGGCCGCGACGTGCATCGCAGGAAATCCATTTTTGCTGCCTACAAAATAACGAAAATCCGCGAAGGAGTTTTCTGGGGCGCCCACTCTGTCTCGATGGACGGCCTGACCGGCATTCGTACGTCGGGTCGCGAATTCGCTGTTGTTTGCTGTCGGGGCACACATCGACAACGATCCTTTCGCAGGTTCAACTATAGAATCCTTGTTACGAGTTCTCTTTTCTCTAAACGATAAGACAGACTGGACTTCTCGCGTTGACGCGGGTTCGTCGGCGCACGTGCGCGAATCCTCGTTGGCAATATACGGCTGGACGACGGATCCGGGAGCGGCGGACAAGGTCGTCGTTCGCAATTTTTGGCCGCGACGTGCATCGCAGGAAATCCATTTTTGCTGCCTACAAAATAACAAAAATCCGCGAAGGAGTTTTCTGGGGCGCCCACTCTGTCTCGATGGACGGCCTGACCGGCATTCGTACGTCGGGTCGCGAATTCGCTGTTGTCTTTTGTCGGGGCACACATCGACAACGATCCTTTCGCAAGTTCAACTATAGAATCCTTGTTACGAGTTCTCTTTTCGCTAAATGATAAGACTTACTGGACTTCTCGAGTTGACGCGGGTTCGTCGGCGCCCGTGCGCGAATCCTCGTTCGCAATATACGGCTGGACGACGGATCCGGGAGAGGCGGACAAGGTCGTCGTTCGCGATTTTTGGCCGCGACGTGCATCGCAGGAAATCCATTTTTTCTGCCTACAAAATAACGAAAATCCGCGAAGGATTTTTCTGGGGCGCCCACTCTGTCTCGATGGACGGCCTGACCGGCATTCGTACGTCGGGTCGCGAATTCGCTGTTGTTTGCTGTCGGGGCACACATCGACAACGATCCTTTCGCAGGTTCAACTATAGAATCCTTGTTACGAGTTCTCTTTTCCCTAAATGATAAGACTTACTGGACTTCTCGAGTTGACGCGGGTTCGTCGGCGCCCGTGCGCGAATCCGCGTTCGCAATATACGGCTGGACGACGGGTCCGGGAGGGGCGGACAAGGTCGTCGTTCGCGATTTTTGGCCGCGACGTGCATCACAGGAAATCCATTTTTGCTGCCTAAAAAATAACGAAAATCCGCGCAGGAGTTTTTTGGGGTGCCCACTCTGTCTCGATGGACGTCCTGACCGGCATTCGTACGTCGGGTCGCGAATTCGCTGTTGTCTGCTGCCAGGGCAGACATCGACAATGATCCTTCTGCAGGTTCAACTATAGAATCCTTGTTACGAGTTCTCTTTTCTCTAAACGATAAGACAGACTGGACTTCTCGCGTTGACGCGGGTTCGTCGGCGCACGTGCGCGAATCCTCGTTGGCAATATACGGCTGGACGAAGGATCCGGGAGCGGCGGACAAGGTCGTCGTTCGCAATTTTGGCCGCGACGTGCATCGCAGGAAATCCATTTTTGCTGCCTACAAAATAACGAAAATCCGCGAAGGAGTTTTCTGGGGCGCCCACTCTGTCTCGATGGACGGCCTGACCGGCATTCGTACGTCGGGTCGCGAATTCGCTGTTGTCTTTTGTCGGGGCAGACATCGACAACGATCCTTTCGCAGTTCAACTATAGAATCCTTGTTACGAGTTCTCTTTTCCCTAAATGATAAGACTTACTGGACTTCTCGAGTTGACGCGGGTTCGTCGGCGCCCGTGCGCGAATCCTCGTTCGCAATACGGCTGGACGATGGGTCCGTGAGAGGCGGACAAGGTCGTCGTTCGCGATTTTTGGCCGCGACGTGCATCGCAGGAAATCCTTTTTTTGTGCCTACAAATTCACGAAAATCCGCGCAGGAGGTTTTTAGGGTGCCCACTCTGTCTCGATGGACGGCCTGACCGGCATTCGTACGTCGGGTCGCGAATTCGCTGTTGTCTGCTGCCGGGGCAGACATCGACAATGATCCTTCCGCAGGTTCAACTATAGAATCCTTGTTACGAGTTCTCTTTTCTCTAAACATAAGACAGACTGGACTTCTCGCGTTGACGCGGGTTCGTCGGCGCACGTGCGCGAATCCTCGTTCGCAATATACGGCTGGACGACGGATCCGGGAGCGGCGGACAAGGTCGTCGTTCGCGATTTTTGGCCGCGACGTGCATCGCAGGAAATCCATTTTTGCTGCCTACAAAATAACGAAAATCCGCGAAGGAGTTTTCTGGGGCGCCCACTCTGTCTCGATGGACGGCCTGACCGGCATTCGTACGTCGGGTCGCGAATTCGCTGTTGTCTTTTGTCGGGGCAGACATCGACAACGATCCTTTCGCAGTTCAACTATAGAATCCTTGTTACGAGTTCTCTTTTCCCTAAATGATAAGACTTACTGGACTTCTCGAGTTGACGCGGGTTCGTCGGCGCCCGTGCGCGAATCCTCGTTCGCAATACGGCTGGACGATGGGTCCGTGAGAGGCGGACAAGGTCGTCGTTCGCGATTTTTGGCCGCGACGTGCATCGCAGGAAATCCTTTTTTTGTGCCTACAAATTCACGAAAATCCGCGCAGGAGGTTTTTAGGGTGCCCACTCTGTCTCGATGGACGGCCTGACCGGCATTCGTACGTCGGGTCGCGAATTCGCTGTTGTCTGCTGCCGGGGCAGACATCGACAATGATCCTTCCGCAGGTTCAACTATAGAATCCTTGTTACGAGTTCTCTTTTCTCTAAACAATAAGACAGACTGGACTTCTCGCGTTGACGCGGGTTCGTCGGCGCCCGTGCGCGAATCCTCGTTCGCAATATACGGCTGGACGACGGATCCGGGAGCGGCGGACAAGGTCGTCGTTCGCGATTTTTGGCCGCGACGTGCATCGCAGGAAATCCATTTTTGGTGCCTACAAAATAACCAAAAATCCGCGCAGGAGGTTTCTAGGGTGCCCACTCTGTCTCGATGGACGCCCTGACCGGCATTCGTACGTCGGGTCGCGAATTCGCTGTTGTCTGCTGCCGGGGCAGACATCGACAATGATCCTTCCGCAGGTTCAACTATAGAATCCTTGTTACGAGTTCTCTTTTCTCTAAACAATAAGACAGACTGGACTTCTCGCGTTGACGCGGGTTCGTCGGCGCACGTGCGCGAATCCTCGTTCGCAATATACGGCTGGACGACGGGTCCGTGAGCGGCGGACAAGGTCGTCGTTTGCGATTTTTGGCCGCGATGTGCATCGCAGGAAATCCATTTTTGGTGCCTACAAAATAACGAAAATCCGCGAAGGAGTTTTCTGGGGCGCCCACTCTGTCTCGATGGACGGCCTGACCGGCATTCGTACGTCGGGTCGCGAATTCGCTGTTGTCTGCTGTCGGGGCACACATCGACAACGATCCTTTCGCAGGTTCAACTATAGAATCCTTGTTACGAGTTCTCTTTTCCTAAATGATAAGACTTACTGGACTTCTCGAGTTGACGCGGGTTCGTCGGCGCCCGTGCGCGAATCCTCGTTCGCAATATACGGCTGGACGACGGATCCGGGAGCGGCGGACAAGGTCGTCGTTCGCGATTTTTGGCCGCGACGTGCATCGCAGGAAATCCATTTTTGCTGCCTACAAAATAACGAAAATCCGCGAAGGAGTTTTCTGGGGCGCCCACTCTGTCTCGATGGACGGCCTGACCGGCATTCGTACGTCGGGTCGCGAATTCGCTGTTGTTTGCTGTCGGGGCACACATCGACAACGATCCTTTCGCAGGTTCAACTATAGAATCCTTGTTACGAGTTCTCTTTTCTCTAAACGATAAGACAGACTGGACTTCTCGCGTTGACGCGGGTTCGTCGGCGCACGTGCGCGAATCCTCGTTGGCAATATACGGCTGGACGACGGATCCGGGAGCGGCGGACAAGGTCGTCGTTCGCGATTTTTGGCCGCGACGTGCATCGCAGGAAATCCATTTTTGCTGCCTACAAATAACGAAAATCCGCGAAGGAGTTTTCTGGGGCGCCCACTCTGTCTCGATGGACGGCCTGACCGGCATTCGTACGTCGGGTCGCGAATTCGCTGTTGTCTTTTGTCGGGGCACACATCGACAACGATCCTTTCGCAAGTTCAACTATAGAATCCTTGTTACGAGTTCTCTTTTCGCTAAATGATAAGACTTACTGGACTTCTCGAGTTGACGCGGGTTCGTCGGCGCCCGTGCGCGAATCCTCGTTCGCAATATACGGCTGGACGACGGATCCGGGAGAGGCGGACAAGGTCGTCGTTCGCGATTTTTGGCCGCGACGTGCATCGCAGGAAATCCATTTTTTCTGCCTACAAAATAACGAAAATCCGCGAAGGATTTTTCTGGGGCGCCCACTCTGTCTCGATGGACGGCCTGACCGGCATTCGTACGTCGGGTCGCGAATTCGCTGTTGTTTGCTGTCGGGGCACACATCGACAACGATCCTTTCGCAGGTTCAACTATAGAATCCTTGTTACGAGTTCTCTTTTCCCTAAATGATAAGACTTACTGGACTTCTCGAGTTGACGCGGGTTCGTCGGCGCCCGTGCGCGAATCCTCGTTCGCAATATACGGCTGGACGACGGGTCCGGGAGGGCGGACAAGGTCGTCGTTCGAGATTTTTGGCCGCGACGTGCATCGCAGGAAATCCATTTTTGCTGCCTAAAAAATAACGAAAATCCGCGCAGGAGTTTTTTGGGGTGCCCACTCTGTCTCGATGGACGTCCTGACCGGCATTCGTACGTCGGGTCGCGAATTCGCTGTTGTCTGCTGCCAGGGCAGACATCGACAATGATCCTTCCGCAGGTTCAACTATAGAATCCTTGTTACGAGTTCTCTTTTCTCTAAACGATAAGACAGACTGGACTTCTCGCGTTGACGCGGGTTCGTCGGCGCACGTGCGCGAATCCTCGTTGGCAATATACGGCTGGACGACGGATCCGGGAGCGGCGGACAAGGTCGTCGTTCGCAATTTTTGGCCGCGACGTGCATCGCAGGAAATCCTTTTTTGTTGCCTACAAATTCACGAAAATCCGCACAGGAGTTTTTTAGGGTGCCCACTCTGTCTCGATGGACGGCCTGACCGGCATTCGTACGTCGGGTCGCGAATTCGCTGTTGTCTGCTGCCGGGGCAGACATCGACAATGATCCTTCCGCAGGTTCAACTATAGAATCCTTGTTACGAGTTCTCTTTTCTCTAAACGATAAGACTTACTGGACTTCTCGAGTTGACGCGGGTTCGTCGGCGCCCGTGCGCGAATCCTCGTTCGCAATATACGGCTGGACGACGGGTCCGTGAGCGGCGGACAAGGTCGTCGTTCGCGATTTTTGGCCGCGACGTGCATCGCAGGAAATCCATTTTTGTTGCCTACAAAATAACGAAAATCCGCGCAGGAGTTTTTTGGGGTGCCCACTCTGTCTCGATGGACGGCCTGACCGGCATTCGTACGTCGGGTCGCGAATTCGCTGTTGTCTGCTGCCGGGGCAGACATCGACAATGATCCTTCCGCAGGTTCAACTATAGAATCCTTGTTACGAGTTCTCTTTTCTCTAAACGATAAGACAGACTGGACTTCTCGCGTTGACGCGGGTTCGTCGGCGCACGTGCGCGAATCCTCGTTCGCAATATACGGCTGGACGACGGATCCGGGAGCGGCGGACAAGGTCGTCGTTTGCGATTTTTGGCCGCGACGTGCATCGCAGGAAATCCATTTTTGCTTCCAAAAATAACGAAAATCCGCGAAGGAGTTTTCTGGGGCGCCCACTCTGTCTCGATGGACGGCCTGACCGGCATTCGTACGTCGGGTCGCGAATTCGCTGTTGTCTTTTGTCGGGGCACACATCGACAACGATCCTTTCGCAGGTTCAACTATAGAATCCTTGTTACGAGTTCTCTTTTCCCTAAATGATAAGACTTACTGGACTTCTCGAGTTGACGCGGGTTCGTCGGCGCCCGTGCGCGAATCCTCGTTCGCAATACGGCTGGACGATGGGTCCGTGAGAGGCGGACAAGGTCGTCGTTCGCGATTTTTTGCCGCGACGTGCATCGCAGGAAATCCATTTTTTGTGCCTACAAATTCACGAAAATCCGCGCAGGAGGTTTTTAGGGTGCCCACTCTGTCTCGATGGACGGCCTGACCGGCATTCGTACGTCGGGTCGCGAATTCGCTGTTGTCTGCTGCCGGGGCAGACATCGACAATGATCCTTCCGCAGGTTCAACTATAGAATCCTTGTTACGAGTTCTCTTTTCTCTAAACGATAAGACTTACTGGACTTCTCGCGTTGACGCGGGTTCGTCGGCGCCCGTGCGCGAATCCTCGTTCGCAATATACGGCTGGACGACGGGTCCGTGAACGGCGGACAAGGTCGTCGTTCGCGATTTTTGGCCGCGACGTGCATCGCAGGAAATCCATTTTTGCTGCCTACAAAATAACGAAAATCCGCGCAGGAGTTTTTCGGGGTGCCCACTCTGTCTCGATGGACGGCCTGACCGGCATTCGTACGTCGGGTCGCGAATTCGCTGTTGTCTGCTGCCGGGGCAGACATCGACAATGATCCTTCCGCAGGTTCAACTATAGAATCCTTGTTACGAGTTCTCTTTTCTCTAAACAATAAGACAGACTGAACTTCTCGCGTTGACGCGGGTTCGTCGGCGCACGTGCGCGAATCCTCGTTCGCAATATACGGCTGGACGACGGATCCGGGAGCGGCGGACAAGGTCGTCGTTCGCGATTTTTGGCCGCGACGTGCATCGCAGGAAATCCATTTTTGGTGCCTACAAAATAACGAAAATCCGCGCAGGAGGTTTTTGGGGTGCCCACTCTGTCTCGATGGACGGCCTGACCGGCATTCGTACGTCGGGTCGCGAATTCGCTGTTGTCTGCTGCCGGGGCAGACATCGACAATGATCCTTCCGCAGGTTCAACTATAGAATCCTTGTTACGAGTTCTCTTTTCTCTAAACAATAAGACTTACTGGACTTCTCGCGTTGACGCGGGTTCGTCGGCGCCCGTGCGCGAATCCTCGTTCGCAATATACGGCTGGACGACGGATCCGGGAGCGGCGGACAAGGTCGTCGTTCGCGATTTTTGGCCGCGACGTGCATCGCAGGAAATCCATTTTTGGTGCCTACAAAATAACGAAAATCCGCGAAGGAGTTTTTTGGGGCGCCCACTCTGTCTCGATGGACGGCCTGACCGGCATTCGTACGTCGGGTCGCGAATTCGCTGTTGTTTGCTGTCGGGGCACACATCGACAACGATCCTTCCGCAGGTTCAACTATAGAATCCTTGTTACGAGTTCTCTTTTCTCTAAACGATAAGACTTACTGGACTTCTCGCGTTGACGCGGGTTCGTCGGCGCCCGTGCGCGAATCCTCGTTCGCAATATACGGCTGGACGACGGGTCCGGGAGCGGCGGACAAGGTCGTCGTTCGCGATTTTTGGCCGCGACGTGCATCGCAGGAAATCCATTTTTGCTGCCTACAAAATAACGAAAATCCGCGCAGGAGTTTTTTGGGATGCCCACTATGTCTCGATGGACGGCCTGACCGGCATTCGTACGTCGGGTCGCGAATTCGCTGTTGTCTGCTGTCGGGGCACACATCGACAACGATACTTTCGCAGGTTCAACTATAGAATCCTTGTTACGAGTTCTCTTTTCCTAAATGATAAGACTTACTGGACTTCTCGAGTTGACGCGGGTTCGTGGCGCCCGTGCGCGAATCCTCGTTCGCAATATACGGCTGGACGACGGGTCCGGGAGCGGCGGACAAGGTCGTCGTTCGCGATTTTGGCCGCGACGTGCATCGCAGGAAATCCATTTTTGTTGCCTACAAAATAACGAAAATCCGCGAAGGAGTTTTCTGGGGCGCCCACTCTGTCTCGATGGACGGCCTGACCGGCATTCGTACGTCGGGTCGCGAATTCGCTGTTGTCTGCTGTCGGGGCAGACATCGACAACGATCCTTTCGCAGGTTCAACTATAGAATCCTTGTTACGAGTTCTCTTTTTCCTAAATGATAAGACTTACTGGACTTCTCGAGTTGACGCGGGTTCGTCGGCGCCCGTGCGCGAATCCTCGTTCGCAATATACGGCTGGACGATGGGTCCGTGAGCGGCGGACAAGGTCGTCGTTTGCGATTTTCGGCCGCGATGTGCATCGCAGGAAATCCATTTTTGTTGCCTACAAAATAACGAAAATCTGCGCAGGAGTTTTTTGGGGTGCCCACTCTGTCTCGATGGACGTCCTGACCGGCATTCGTACGTCGGGTCGCGAATTCGCTGTTGTCTGCTGCCGGGGCAGACATCGACAATGATCCTTCCGCAGGTTCAACTATAGAATCCTTGTTACGAGTTCTCTTTTCTCTAAACGATAAGACAGACTGGACTTCTCGCGTTGACGCGGGTTCGTCGGCGCACGTGCGCGAATCCTCGTTGGCAATATACGGCTGGACGACGGATCCGGGAGCGGCGGACAAGGTCGTCGTTCGCAATTTTTGGCCGCGACGTGCATCGCAGGAAATCCATTTTTGTTGCCTACAAAATAACGAAAATCCGCGAAGGAGTTTTCTGGTGCACCCACTCTGTCTCGATGTACGGCCTGACCGCCATTCGTACGTCGGGTCGCGAATTCGCTGTTGTCTTTTGTCGGGGCACACATCGACAACGATCCTTTCGCAAGTTCAACTATAGAATCCTTGTTACGAGTTCTCTTTTCCCTAAATGATAAGACTTACTGGACTTCTCGAGTTGACGCGGGTTCGTCGGCTGCCGTGCGCGAATCCTCGTTCGCAATACGGCTGGACGATGGGTCCGTGAGAGGCGGACAAGGTCGTCGTTCGCGATTTTTGGCCGCGACGTGCATCGCAGGAAATCAATTTTTTGTGCCTACAAATTCACGAAAATCCGCGCAGGAGGTTTTTAGGGTGCCCACTCTGTGTCGATGGACGGCCTGACCGGCATTCGTACGTCGGGTCGCGAATTCGCTGTTGTCTGCTGTCGGGGCACACATCGACAACGATCCTATCGCAGGTTCAACTATAGAATCCTTGTTACGAGTTCTCTTTTTCCTAAATGATAAGACTTACTGGACTTCTCGAGTTGACGCGGGTTCGTCGGCGCCCGTGCGCGAATCCTCGTTCGCAATATACGGCTGGACGACGGGTCCGTGAGCGGCGGACAAGGTCGTCGTTTTCGATTTTTGGCCGCGACGTGCATCGCAGGAAATCCATTTTTGTTGCCTACAACATAACGAAAATCCGCGCAGGAGTTTTTTGGGGTGCCCACTCTGTCTCGATGGACGGCCTGACCGGCATTCGTACGTCGGGTCGCGAATTCGCTGTTGTCTGCTGCCGGGGCAGACATCGACAATGATCCTTCCGCAGGTTCAACTATAAAATCCTTGTTACGAGTTCTCTTTTCTCTAAACGATAAGACTTACTGGACTTCTCGAGTTGACGCGGGTTCGTCGGCGCCCGTGCGCGAATCCTCGTTCGCAATGTACGGCTGGACGACGGGTCCGTGAGAGGCGGACAAGGTCGTCGTTCGCGATTTTTTGCCGCGACATGTATCGCAGGAAATCCATTTTTTCTGCCTACAAAATAACGAAAATCCGCGCAGGAATTCTTTGGGGCGCCCCCTCTGTCTCGATGGACGGCCTGACCGGCATTCGTACGTCGGGTCGCGAATTCGCTGTTGTCTGCTGCCGGGGCAGACATCGACAACGATCCTTTCGCAGGTTCAACTATAGAATCCTTGTTACGAGTTCTCTTTTCCCTAAATGATAAGACTTACTGGACTTCTCGAGTTGACGCGGGTTCGTCGGCGCCTGTGCGCGAATCCTCGTTCGCAATACGGCTGGACGATGGGTCCGTGAGAGGCGGACAAGGTCGTCGTTCGCGATTTTTGGCCGCGATGTGCATCGCAGGAAATCCATTTTTTCTGTCTACAAATTCACGAAAATCCGCGCAGGAGTTTTTTAGGGTGCCCACTCTGTCTCAATGGACGGCCTGACCGGCATTCGTACGTCGGGTCGCGAATTCGCTGTTGTCTGCTGCCGGGGCAGACATCGACAATGATCCTTCCGCAGGTTCAACTATAGAATCCTTGTTACGAGTTCTCTTTTCTCTAAACGATAAGACAGACTGGACTTCTCGAGTTGACGCGGGTTCGTCGGCGCCCGTGCGCGAATCCTCGTTCGCAATATACGGCTGGACGACGGGTCCGTGAGCGGCGGACAAGGTCGTCGTTTGCGATTTTTGGCCGCAATGTGCATCGCAGGAAATCCATTTTTGTTGCCTACAAAATAACGAAAATCCGCGCAGGAGTTTTTTGGGGTGCCCACTCTGTCTCGATGGACGGCCTGACCGGCATTCGTACGTCGGGTCGCGAATTCGCTGTTGTCTGCTGCCGGGGCAGACATCGACAATGATCCTTCCGCAGGTTCAACTATAGAATCCTTGTTACGAGTTCTATTTTCTCTAAACGATAAGACTTACTGGACTTCTCGCGTTGACGCGGGTTCGTCGGCGCCCGTGCGCGAATCCTCGTTCGCAATATACGGCTGGACGACGGGTCCGAGAGCGGCGGACAAGGTCGTCGTTCGCGATTTTTGGCCGCGACGTGCATCGCAGGAAATCCATTTTTGCTGCCTACAAAATAACGAAAATCCGCGCAGGAGTTTTTTGGGATGCCCACTATGTCTCGATGGACGGTCTGACCGGCATTCGTACTTCGGGTCGCGAATTCGCTGTTGTCTGCTGTCGGGGCACACATCGACAACGATCCTTTCGCAGGTTCAACAATAGAATCCTTGTTACGAGTTCTCTTTTCCCTAAATGATAAGACTTACTGGACTTCTCGAGTTGACGCGGGTTCGTCGGCGCCCGTGCGCGAATCCTCGTTCGTAATATACGGCTGGACGACGGGTCCGGGAGCGGCGGACAAGGTCGTCGTTCGCGATTTTGGCCGCGACGTGCATCGCAGGAAATCCATTTTTGTTGCCTACAAAATAACGAAAATCCGCGAAGGAGTTTTCTGGGGCTCCCACTCTGTCTCGATGGACGGCCTGACCGACATTCGTACGTCGGGTCGCGAATTCGCTGTTGTCTGGGGCACACATCGACAACGATCCTTCCGCAGGTTCAACTATAGAATCCTTGTTACGAGTTCTCTTTTCTCTAAACGATAAGACTTACTGGACTTCTCGAGTTGACGCGGGTTCGTCGGCGCCCGTGCGCGAATCCTCGTTCGCAATGTACGGCTGGACGACGGGCCCGGGAGAGGCGGACAAGGTCGTCGTTCGCGATTTTTTGCCGCGACATTCATCGCAGGAAATCCATTTTTTCTGCCTACAAAATAACGAAAATCCGCGCAGGAATTCTTTGGGGCGCCCCCTCTGTCTCGATGGACGGCCTGACCGGCATTCGTACGTCGGGTCGCGAATTCGCTGTTGTCTGCTGCCGGGGCAGACATCGACAACGATCCTTTCGCAGGTTCAACTATAGAATCCTTGTTACGAGTTCTCTTCTCCCAAAATGATAAGACTTACTGGACTTATCGAGTTGACGCGGGTTCGTCGGCGCCTGTGCGCGAATCCTCGTTCGCAATACGGCTGGACGATGGGTCCGTGAGAGGCGGACAAGGTCGTCGTTCGCGATTTTTCACCGCGATGTGCATCGCAGGAAATCCATTTTTTCTGCCTACAAATTCACGAAAATCCGCGTAGGGGTTTTTTTGGGGTGCCCACTATGTCTCGATGGACGGCCTGACCGGCATTCGTACTTCGGGTCGCGAATTCGCTGTTGTCTGCTGTCGGGGCACACATCGACAATGATACTTTCGCAGGTTCAACAATAGAATCCTTGTTACGAGTTCTCTTTTCCCTAAATGATAAGACTTACTGGACTTCTCGAGTTGACGCGGGTTCGTCGGCGCCCGTGCGCGAATCCTCGTTCGTAATATACGGCTGGACGACGGGTCCGGGAGCGGCGGACAAGGTCGTCGTTCGCGATTTTGGCCGCGACGTGCATCGCAGGAAATCCATTTTTGCTGCCTACAAACTCACGAAAATCCGCGCAGGAGTTTTTTGGGGTGCCCACTCTGTCTCGATGGACGGCCTGACCGGCATTCGTACGTCGGGTTGCGAATTCGCTGTTGTCTGCTGCCGGGGCAGTCATCGACAATGATCCTTCCGCAGGTTCAACTATAGAATCCTTGTTACGAGTTCTCTTTTCTCTAAACGATAAGACAGACTGGACTTCTCGCGTTGACGCGGGTTCGTCGGCGCACGTGCGCGAATCCTCGTTCGCATATACGGCTGACGACGGGTCCGTGAGCGGCGGACAAGGTCGTCGTTTGCGATTTTTGGCCGCGACGTGCATCGCAGAAATCCATTTTTGCTGCCTACAAATTCAACGAAAATCCGCGCAGGAGTTTTTTGGGATGCCCACTATGTCTCGATGGACGGCCTGACCGGCATTCGTACTCGGGTCGCGAATTCGCTGTTGTCTGCTGTCGGGGCACACATCGACAACGATACTTCGCAGGTTCAACAATAGAATCCTTGTTACGAGTTCTCTTTTTCCCTAAATGATAAGACTTCTGGACTTCTCGAGTTAACGCGGGTTCGTCGGCGCCCGTGCGCGAATCCTCGTTCGTAATATACGACTGGACGACGGGTCCGGGAGCGGCGGACAAGGTCGTCGTTCGCGATTTTGGCCGCGACGTGCATCGCAGGAAATCCATTTTTGTTGCCTACAAAATAACGAAAATCCGCGAAGGAGTTTTCTGGGGCGCCCACTCTGTCTCGATGGACGGCCTGACCGGCATTCGTACGTCGGGTCGCGAATTCGCTGTTGTCTGCTGCCGGGGCAGACATCGACAATGATCCTTCCGCAGGTTCAACTATAGAATCCTTGTTACGAGTTCTCTTTTCTCTAAACGATAAGACTTACTGGACTTCTCGCGTTGACGCGGGTTCGTCGGCGCCCTGCGCGAATCCTCGTTCGCAATATACGGCTGGACGACGGGTCCGGGAGCGGCGGACAAGGTCGTCGTTCGCGATTTTTGGCCGCGACGTGCATCGCAGGAAATCCATTTTTGCTGCCTACAAATTCACGAAAATCCGCGCAGGAGTTTTTGGGGTGCCCACTCTGTCTCGATGGACGGCCTGACCGGCATTCGTACGTCGGGTCGCGAATTCGCTGTTGTCTGCTGCCGGGGCAGACATCGACAATGATCCTTCCGCAGGTTCAACTATAGAATCCTTGTTACGAGTTCTCTTTTCTCTAAACGATAAGACTTACTGGACTTCTCGCGTTGACGCGGGTTCGTCGGCGCCCCGCGCGAATCCTCGTTCGCAATATACGGCTGGACGACGGGTCCGGGAGCGGCGGACAAGGTCGTCGTTCGCGATTTTTGGCCGCGACGTGCATCGCAGAGGAAATCCATTTTTCTGCCTACAAATTCACGAAAATCCGCGCAGGAGTTTTTTGGGGTGCCCACTCTGTCTCGATGGACGGCCTGACCGGCATTCGTACGTCGGGTCGCGAATTCGCTGTTGTCTGCTGCCGGGGCAGACATCGACAATGATCCTTCCGCAGGTTCAACTATAGAATCCTTGTTACGAGTTCTCTTTTCTCTAAACGATAAGACTTACTGGACTTCTCGCGTTGACGCGGGTTCGTCGGCGCCCCTGCGCGAATCCTCGTTCGCAATATACGGCTGGACGACGGGTCCGGGAGCGGCGGACAAGGTCGTCGTTCGCGATTTTTGGCCGACGACGTGCATCGCAGGAAATCATTTTTTGCCTACAAATTCACGAAAATCCGCGCAGGAGTTTTTGGGGTGCCCACTCTGTCTCGATGGACGGCCTGACCGGCATTCGTACGTCGGGTCGCGAATTCGCTGTTGTCTGCTGCCGGGGCAGACATCGACAATGATCCTTCCGCAGGTTCAACTATAGAATCCTGTTACGAGTTCTCTTTTCTCTAAACGATAAGACTTACTGGACTTCTCGCGTTGACGCGGGTTCGTCGGCGCCCCTGCGCGAATCCTCGTTCGCAATATACGGCTGGACGACGGGTCCGGGAGCGGCGGACAAGGTCGTCGTTCGCGATTTTTGGCCGCGACGTGCATCGCAGGAAATCCATTTTTTTGCCTACAAATTCACGAAAATCCGCGCAGGAGTTTTTTGGGGTGCCCACTCTGTCTCGATGGACGGCCTGACCGGCATTCGTACGTCGGGTCGCGAATTCGCTGTTGTCTGCTGCCGGGGCAGACATCGACAATGATCCTTCCGCAGGTTCAACTATAGAATCCTTGTTACGAGTTCTCTTTCTCTAAACGATAAGACTTACTGGACTTCTCGCGTTGACGCGGGTTCGTCGGCGCCCTGCGCGAATCCTCGTTCGCAATATACGGCTGGACGACGGGTCCGGGAGCGGCGGACAAGGTCGTCGTTCGCGATTTTTGGCCGCGACGTGCATCGCAGGAAATCCATTTTTCTGCCTACAAATTCACGAAAATCCGCGCAGGAGTTTTTTGGGGTGCCCACTCTGTCTCGATGGACGGCCTGACCGGCATTCGTACGTCGGGTCGCGAATTCGCTGTTGTCTGCTGCCGGGGCAGACATCGACAATGATCCTTCCGCAGGTTCAACTATAGAATCCTTGTTACGAGTTTCTTTTCTCTAAACGATAAGACTTACTGGACTTCTCGCGTTGACGCGGGTTCGTCGGCGCCCCTGCGCGAATCCTCGTTCGCAATATACGGCTGGACGACGGGTCCGGGAGCGGCGGACAAGGTCGTCGTTCGCGATTTTTGGCCGCGACGTGCATCGCAGGAAATCCATTTTTCTGCCTACAAATCACGAAAATCCGCGCAGGAGTTTTTTGGGGTGCCCACTCTGTCTCGATGGACGGCCTGACCGGCATTCGTACGTCGGGTCGCGAATTCGCTGTTGTCTGCTGCCGGGGCAGACATCGACAATGATCCTTCCGCAGGTTCAACTATAGAATCCTTGTTACGAGTTCTCTTTTCTCTAAACGATAAGACTTACTGGACTTCTCGCGTTGACGCGGGTTCGTCGGCGCCCCTGCGCGAATCCTCGTTCGCAATATACGGCTGGACGACGGGTCCGGGAGCGGCGGACAAGGTCGTCGTTCGCGATTTTTGGCCGCGACGTGCATCGCAGGAGGAAATCATTTTTGCTGCCTACAAATTCACGAAAATCCGCGCAGGAGTTTTTGGGGTGCCCACTCTGTCTCGATGGACGGCCTGACCGGCATTCGTACGTCGGGTCGCGAATTCGCTGTTGTCTGCTGCCGGGGCAGACATCGACAATGATCCTTCCGCAGGTTCAACTATAGAATCCTTGTTACGAGTTCTCTTTTCTCTAAACGATAAGACTTACTGGACTTCTCGCGTTGACGCGGGTTCGTCGGCGCCCCTGCGCGAATCCTCGTTCGCAATATACGGCTGGACGACGGGTCCGGGAGCGGCGGACAAGGTCGTCGTTCGCGATTTTTGGCCGCGACGTGCATCGCAGGAAATCCATTTTTGCTGCCTACAAATTCACGAAAATCCGCGCAGGAGTTTTTTGGGGTGCCCACTCTGTCTCGATGGACGGCCTGACCGGCATTCGTACGTCGGGTCGCGAATTCGCTGTTGTCTGCTGCCGGGGCAGACATCGACAATGATCCTTCCGCAGGTTCAACTATAGAATCCTTGTTACGAGTTCTTTTTCTCTAAACGATAAGACTTACTGGACTTCTCGCGTTGACGCGGGTTCGTCGGCGCCCCTGCGCGAATCCTCGTTCGCAATATACGGCTGGACGACGGGTCCGGGGGAGCGGCGGACAAGGTCGTCGTTCGCGATTTTTGGCCGCGACGTGCATCGCAGGAAATCCATTTTTCTGCCTACAAATTCACGAAAATCCGCGCAGGAGTTTTTTGGGGTGCCCACTCTGTCTCGATGGACGGCCTGACCGGCATTCGTACGTCGGGTCGCGAATTCGCTGTTGTCTGCTGCCGGGGCAGACATCGACAATGATCCTTCCGCAGGTTCAACTATAGAATCCTTGTTACGAGTTCTCTTTTCTCTAAACGATAAGACTTACTGGACTTCTCGCGTTGACGCGGGTTCGTCGGCGCCCCTGCGCGAATCCTCGTTCGCAATATACGGCTGGACGACGGGTCCGGGAGCGGCGGACAAGGTCGTCGTTCGCGATTTTGGCCGCGACGTGCATCGCAGGAAATCCATTTTTGCTGCCTACAAATCACGAAAATCCGCGCAGGAGTTTTTTGGGGTGCCCACTCTGTCTCGATGGACGGCCTGACCGGCATTCGTACGTCGGGTCGCGAATTCGCTGTGTCTGCTGCCGGGGCAGACATCGACAATGATCCTTCCGCAGGTTCAACTATAGAATCCTTGTTACGAGTTCTCTTTTCTCTAAACGATAAGACTTACTGGACTTCTCGCGTTGACGCGGGTTCGTCGGCGCCCCTGCGCGAATCCTCGTTCGCAATATACGGCTGGACGACGGGTCCGGGAGCGGCGGACAAGGTCGTCGTTCGCGATTTTTGGCCGCGACGTGCATCGCAGGAAATCCATTTTTCTGCCTACAAATTCACGAAAATCCGCGCAGGAGTTTTTTGGGGTGCCCACTCTGTCTCGATGGACGGCCTGACCGGCATTCGTACGTCGGGTCGCGAATTCGCTGTTGTCTGCTGCCGGGGCAGACATCGACAATGATCCTTCCGCAGGTTCAACTATAGAATCCTTGTTACGAGTTCTCTTTTCTCTAAACGATAAGACTTACTGGACTTCTCGCGTTGACGCGGGTTCGTCGGCGCCCCTGCGCGAATCCTCGTTCGCAATATACGGCTGGACGACGGGTCCGGGAGCGGCGGACAAGGTCGTCGTTCGCGATTTTTGGCCGCGACGTGCATCGCAGGAAATCCATTTTTGCTGCCTACAAATTCACGAAAATCCGCGCAGGAGTTTTTTGGGGTGCCCACTCTGTCTCGATGGACGGCCTGACCGGCATTCGTACGTCGGGTCGCGAATTCGCTGTTGTCTGCTGCCGGGGCAGACATCGACAATGATCCTTCCGCAGGTTCAACTATAGAATCCTTGTTACGAGTTCTCTTTTCTCTAAACGATAAGACTTACTGGACTTCTCGCGTTGACGCGGGTTCGTCGGCGCCCTGCGCGAATCCTCGTTCGCAATATACGGCTGGACGACGGGTCCGGGAGCGGCGGACAAGGTCGTCGTTCGCGATTTTTGGCCGCGACGTGCATCGCAGGAAATCATTTTTGCTGCCTACAAATTCACGAAAATCCGCGCAGGAGTTTTTGGGGTGCCCACTCTGTCTCGATGGACGGCCTGACCGGCATTCGTACGTCGGGTCGCGAATTCGCTGTTGTCTGCTGCCGGGGCAGACATCGACAATGATCCTTCCGCAGGTTCAACTATAGAATCCTTGTTACGAGTTCTCTTTTCTCTAAACGATAAGACTTACTGGACTTCTCGCGTTGACGCGGGTTCGTCGGCGCCCCTGCGCGAATCCTCGTTCGCAATATACGGCTGGACGACGGGTCCGGGAGCGGCGGACAAGGTCGTCGTTCGCGATTTTTGGCCGCGACGTGCATCGCAGGAAATCCATTTTTGCTGCCTACAAATTCACGAAAATCGCGCAGGAGTTTTTTGGGGTGCCCACTCTGTCTCGATGGACGGCCTGACCGGCATTCGTACGTCGGGTCGCGAATTCGCTGTTGTCTGCTGCCGGGGCAGACATCGACAATGATCCTTCCGCAGGTTCAACTATAGAATCCTTGTTACGAGTTCTCTTTTTTCTAAACGATAAGACTTACTGGACTTCTCGCGTTGACGCGGGTTCGTCGGCGCCCGTGCGCGAATCCTCGTTCGCAATATACGGCTGGACGACGGGTCCGGGAGCGGCGGACAAGGTCGTCGTTCGCGATTTTTGGCCGCGACGTGCATCGCAGGAAATCCATTTTTGCTGCCTACAAAATAACAAAAATCCGCGCAGGAGTTTTTTGGGGTGCCCACTCTGTCTCGATGGACGGCCTGACCGGCATTCGTACGTCGGGTCGCGAATTCGCTGTTGTCTGCTGCCGGGGCAGACATCGACAATGATCCTTCCGCAGGTTCAACTATAGAATCCTTGTTACGAGTTCTCTTTTCTCTAAACGATAAGACTTACTGGACTTCTCGCGTTGACGCGGGTTCGTCGGCGCCCTGCGCGAATCCTCGTTCGCAATATACGGCTGGACGACGGGTCCGGGAGCGGCGGACAAGGTCGTCGTTCGCGATTTTTGGCCGCGACGTGCATCGCAGGAAATCCATTTTTGCTGCCTACAAATTCACGAAAATCCGCGCAGGAGTTTTTTGGGGTGCCCACTCTGTCTCGATGGACGGCCTGACCGGCATTCGTACGTCGGGTCGCGAATTCGCTGTTGTCTGCTGCCGGGGCAGACATCGACAATGATCCTTCCGCAGGTTCAACTATAGAATCCTTGTTACGAGTTCTCTTTTCTCTAAACGATAAGACTTACTGGACTTCTCGCGTTGACGCGGGTTCGTCGGCGCCCTGCGCGAATCCTCGTTCGCAATATACGGCTGGACGACGGGTCCGGGAGCGGCGGACAAGGTCGTCGTTCGCGATTTTTGGCCGCGACGTGCATCGCAGGAAATCCATTTTTCTGCCTACAAATTCACGAAAATCCGCGCAGGAGTTTTTTGGGGTGCCCACTCTGTCTCGATGGACGGCCTGACCGGCATTCGTACGTCGGGTCGCGAATTCGCTGTTGTCTGCTGCCGGGGCAGACATCGACAATGATCCTTCCGCAGGTTCAACTATAGAATCCTTGTTACGAGTTCTCTTTTCTCTAAACGATAAGACTTACTGGACTTCTCGCGTTGACGCGGGTTCGTCGGCGCCCCTGCGCGAATCCTCGTTCGCAATATACGGCTGGACGACGGGTCCGGGACGGCGGACAAGGTCGTCGTTCGCGATTTTTGGCCGCGACGTGCATCGCAGGAAATCCATTTTTCTGCCTACAAAATTCACGAAAATCCGCGCAGGAGTTTTTGGGGTGCCCACTCTGTCTCGATGGACGGCCTGACCGGCATTCGTACGTCGGTGTCGCGAATTCGCTGTTGTCTGCTGCGGGGCAGACATCGACAATGATCCTTCCGCAGGTTCAACTATAGAATCCTTGTTACGAGTTCTCTTTTCTCTAAACGATAAGACTTACTGGACTTCTCGCGTTGACGCGGGTTCGTCGGCGCCCGTGCGCGAATCCTCGTTCGCAATATACGGCTGGACGACGGGTCCGGGAGCGGCGGACAAGGTCGTCGTTCGCGATTTTTGGCCGCGACGTGCATCGCAGGAAATCCATTTTTGCTGCCTACAAATTCACGAAAATCCGCGCAGGAGTTTTTTGGGGTGCCCACTCTGTCTCGATGGACGGCCTGACCGGCATTCGTACGTCGGGTCGCGAATTCGCTGTTGTCTGCTGCCGGGGCAGACATCGACAATGATCCTTCCGCAGGTTCAACTATAGAATCCTTGTTACGAGTTCTCTTTTCTCTAAACGATAAGACTTACTGGACTTCTCGCGTTGACGCGGGTTCGTCGGCGCCCCTGCGCGAATCCTCGTTCGCAATATACGGCTGGACGACGGGTCCGGGAGCGGCGGACAAGGTCGTCGTTCGCGATTTTTGGCCGCGACGTGCATCGCAGGAAATCCATTTTTGCTGCCTACAAATTCACGAAAATCCGCGCAGGAGTTTTTTGTGGGGTGCCCACTCTGTCTCGATGGACGGCCTGACCGGCATTCGTACGTCGGGTCGCGAATTCGCTGTTGTCTGCTGCCGGGGCAGACATCGACAATGATCCTTCCGCAGGTTCAACTATAGAATCCTTGTTACGAGTTCTCTTTTCTCTAAACGATAAGACTTACTGGACTTCTCGCGTTGACGCGGGTTCGTCGGCGCCCCTGCGCGAATCCTCGTTCGCAATATACGGCTGGACGACGGGTCCGGGAGCGGCGGACAAGGTCGTCGTTCGCGATTTTTGGCCGCGACGTGCATCGCAGGAAATCCATTTTTTGCCTACAAAATCACGAAAATCCGCGCAGGAGTTTTTTGGGGTGCCCACTCTGTCTCGATGGACGGCCTGACCGGCATTCGTACGTCGGGTCGCGAATTCGCTGTTGTCTGCTGCCGGGGCAGACATCGACAATGATCCTTCCGCAGGTTCAACTATAGAATCCTTGTTACGAGTTCTCTTTTCTCTAAACGATAAGACTTACTGGACTTCTCGCGTTGACGCGGGTTCGTCGGCGCCCCTGCGCGAATCCTCGTTCGCAATATACGGCTGGACGACGGGTCCGGGAGCGGCGGACAAGGTCGTCGTTCGCGATTTTTGGCCGCGACGTGCATCGCAGGAAATCCATTTTTCTGCCTACAAATTCACGAAAATCCGCGCAGGAGTTTTTGGGGGTGCCCACTCTGTCTCGATGGACGGCCTGACCGGCATTCGTACGTCGGGTCGCGAATTCGCTGTTGTCTGCTGCCGGGGCAGACATCGACAATGATCCTTCCGCAGGTTCAACTATAGAATCCTTGTTACGAGTTCTCTTTTCTCTAAACGATAAGACTTACTGGACTTCTCGCGTTGACGCGGGTTCGTCGGCGCCCCTGCGCGAATCCTCGTTCGCAATATACGGCTGGACGACGGGTCCGGGAGCGGCGGACAAGGTCGTCGTTCGCGATTTTGGCCGCGACGTGCATCGCAGGAAATCCATTTTTGCTGCCTACAAATTCACGAAAATCCGCGCAGGAGTTTTTGGGGTGCCCACTCTGTCTCGATGGACGGCCTGACCGGCATTCGTACGTCGGGTCGCGAATTCGCTGTTGTCTGCTGCGCGGGGCAGACATCGACAATGATCCTTCCGCAGGTTCAACTATAGAATCCTTGTTACGAGTTCTCTTTTCTCTAAACGATAAGACTTACTGGACTTCTCGCGTTGACGCGGGTTCGTCGGCGCCCTGCGCGAATCCTCGTTCGCAATATACGGCTGGACGACGGGTCCGGGAGCGGCGGACAAGGTCGTCGTTCGCGATTTTTGCCGCGACGTGCATCGCAGGAAATCCATTTTTCTGCCTACAAATTCACGAAAATCCGCGCAGGAGTTTTTTGGGGTGCCCACTCTGTCTCGATGGACGGCCTGACCGGCATTCGTACGTCGGGTCGCGAATTCGCTGTTGTTGCTGCCGGGGCAGACATCGACAATGATCCTTCCGCAGGTTCAACTATAGAATCCTTGTTACGAGTTCTCTTTCTCTAAACGATAAGACTTACTGGACTTCTCGCGTTGACGCGGGTTCGTCGGCGCCCCTGCGCGAATCCTCGTTCGCAATATACGGCTGGACGACGGGTCCGGGAGCGGCGGACAAGGTCGTCGTTCGCGATTTTTGGCCGCGACGTGCATCGCAGGAAATCCATTTTTCTGCCTACAAATTCACGAAAATCCGCGCAGGAGTTTTTGGGGTGCCCACTCTGTCTCGATGGACGGCCTGACCGGCATTCGTACGTCGGGTCGCGAATTCGCTGTTGTCTGCTGCCGGGGCAGACATCGACAATGATCCTTCCGCAGGTTCAACTATAGAATCCTTGTTACGAGTTCTCTTTCTCTAAACGATAAGACTTACTGGACTTCTCGCGTTGACGCGGGTTCGTCGGCGCCCCTGCGCGAATCCTCGTTCGCAATATACGGCTGGACGACGGGTCCGGGAGCGGCGGACAAGGTCGTCGTTCGCGATTTTTGGCCGCGACGTGCATCGCAGGAAATCCATTTTTTGCTGCCTACAAATTCACGAAAATCCGCGCAGGAGTTTTTTGGGGTGCCCACTCTGTCTCGATGGACGGCCTGACCGGCATTCGTACGTCGGGTCGCGAATTCGCTGTTGTCTGCTGCCGGGGCAGACATCGACAATGATCCTTCCGCAGGTTCAACTATAGAATCCTTGTTACGAGTTCTCTTTTCTCTAAACGATAAGACTTACTGGACTTCTCGCGTTGACGCGGGTTCGTCGGCGCCCCTGCGCGAATCCTCGTTCGCAATATACGGCTGGACGACGGGTCCGGGAGCGGCGGACAAGGTCGTCGTTCGCGATTTTTGGCCGCGACGTGCATCGCAGGAAATCCATTTTTGCTGCCTACAAATTCACGAAAATCCGCGCAGGAGTTTTTTGGGGTGCCCACTCTGTCTCGATGGACGGCCTGACCGGCATTCGTACGTCGGGTCGCGAATTCGCTGTTGTCTGCTGCCGGGGCAGACATCGACAATGATCCTTCCGCAGGTTCAACTATAGAATCCTTGTTACGAGTTCTCTTTTCTCTAAACGATAAGACTTACTGGACTTCTCGCGTTGACGCGGGTTCGTCGGCGCCCCTGCGCGAATCCTCGTTCGCAATATACGGCTGGACGACGGGTCCGGGAGCGGCGGACAAGGTCGTCGTTCGCGATTTTTGGCCGCGACGTGCATCGCAGGAAATCCATTTTTGCTGCCTACAAATTCACGAAAATCCGCGCAGGAGTTTTTGGGGTGCCCACTCTGTCTCGATGGACGGCCTGACCGGCATTCGTACGTCGGGTCGCGAATTCGCTGTTGTCTGCTGCCGGGGCAGACATCGACAATGATCCTTCCGCAGGTTCAACTATAGAATCCTTGTTACGAGTTCTCTTTTCTCTAAACGATAAGACTTACTGGACTTCTCGCGTTGACGCGGGTTCGTCGGCGCCCGTGCGCGAATCCTCGTTCGCAATATACGGCTGGACGACGGGTCCGGGCGGGAGGCGGACAAGGTCGTCGTTCGCGATTTTTGGCCGCGACGTGCATCGCAGGAAATCAATTTTTGCTGCCTACAAAATAACGAAAATCCGCGCAGGAGTTTTTTGGGGTGCCCACTCTGTCTCGATGGACGGCCTGACCGGCATTCGTACGTCGGGTCGCGAATTCGCTGTTGTCTGCTGCCGGGGCAGACATCGACAATGATCCTTCCGCAGGTTCAACTATAGAATCCTTGTTACGAGTTCTCTTTCTCTAAACGATAAGACTTACTGGACTTCTCGCGTTGACGCGGGTTCGTCGGCGCCCCTGCGCGAATCCTCGTTCGCAATATACGGCTGGACGACGGGTCCGGGAGCGGCGGACAAGGTCGTCGTTCGCGATTTTTGGCCGCGACGTGCATCGCAGGAAATCAATTTTTGCTGCCTACAAAATAACAAAAATCCGCGCAGGAGTTTTTTGGGGGGCCCACTCTGTCTCGATGGACGGCCTGACCGGCATTCGTACGTCGGGTCGCGAATTCGCTGTTGTCTGCTGCCGGGGCAGACATCGACAATGATCCTTCCGCAGGTTCAACTATAGAATCCTTGTTACGAGTTCTCTTTTCTCTAAACGATAAGACTTACTGGACTTCTCGCGTTGACGCGGGTTCGTCGGCGCCCCTGCGCGAATCCTCGTTCGCAATATACGGCTGGACGACGGGTCCGGGAGCGGCGGACAAGGTCGTCGTTCGCGATTTTTGGCCGCGACGTGCATCGCAGGAAATCCATTTTTGCTGCCTACAAATTCACGAAAATCCGCGCAGGAGTTTTTTGGGTGCCCACTCTGTCTCGATGGACGGCCTGACCGGCATTCGTACGTCGGGTCGCGAATTCGCTGTTGTCTGCTGCCGGGGCAGACATCGACAATGATCCTTCCGCAGGTTCAACTATAGAATCCTTGTTACGAGTTCTCTTTTCTCTAAACGATAAGACTTACTGGACTTCTCGCGTTGACGCGGGTTCGTCGGCGCCCTGCGCGAATCCTCGTTCGCAATATACGGCTGGACGACGGGTCCGGGAGCGGCGGACAAGGTCGTCGTTCGCGATTTTTGGCCGCGACGTGCATCGCAGGAAATCCATTTTTGCTGCCTACAAAATCACGAAAATCCGCGCAGGAGTTTTTTGGGGTGCCCACTCTGTCTCGATGGACGGCCTGACCGGCATTCGTACGTCGGGTCGCGAATTCGCTGTTGTCTGCTGCCGGGGCAGACATCGACAATGATCCTTCCGCAGGTTCAACTATAGAATCCTTGTTACGAGTTCTCTTTTCTCTAAACGATAAGACTTACTGGACTTCTCGCGTTGACGCGGGTTCGTCGGCGCCCCTGCGCGAATCCTCGTTCGCAATATACGGCTGGACGACGGGTCCGGGAGCGGCGGACAAGGTCGTCGTTCGCGATTTTTGGCCGCGACGTGCATCGCAGGAAATCCATTTTTGCTGCCTACAAATTCACAAAAATCCGCGCAGGAGTTTTTGGGGTGCCCACTCTGTCTCGATGGACGGCCTGACCGGCATTCGTACGTCGGGTCGCGAATTCGCTGTTGTCTGCTGCCGGGGCAGACATCGACAATGATCCTTCCGCAGGTTCAACTATAGAATCCTTGTTACGAGTTCTCTTTTCTCTAAACGATAAGACTTACTGGACTTCTCGCGTTGACGCGGGTTCGTCGGCGCCCCTGCGCGAATCCTCGTTCGCAATATACGGCTGGACGACGGGTCCGGGAGCGGCGGACAAGGTCGTCGTTCGCGATTTTTGGCCGCGACGTGCATCGCAGGAAATCCATTTTTGCTGCCTACAAAATAACGAAAATCCGCGCAGGAGTTTTTTGGGGTGCCCACTCTGTCTCGATGGACGGCCTGACCGGCATTCGTACGTCGGGTCGCGAATTCGCTGTTGTCTGCTGCCGGGGCAGACATCGACAATGATCCTTCCGCAGGTTCAACTATAGAATCCTTGTTACGAGTTCTCTTTTCTCTAAACGATAAGACTTACTGGACTTCTCGCGTTGACGCGGGTTCGTCGGCGCCCCTGCGCGAATCCTCGTTCGCAATATACGGCTGGACGACGGGTCGGGGAGCGGCGGACAAGGTCGTCGTTCGCGATTTTTGGCCGCGACGTGCATCGCAGGAAATCCATTTTTGCTGCCTACAAATCACGAAAATCCGCGCAGGAGTTTTTTGGGGTGCCCACTCTGTCTCGATGGACGGCCTGACCGGCATTCGTACGTCGGGTCGCGAATTCGCTGTTGTCTGCTGCCGGGGCAGACATCGACAATGATCCTTCCGCAGGTTCAACTATAGAATCCTTGTTACGAGTTCTCTTTCTCTAAACGATAAGACTTACTGGACTTCTCGCGTTGACGCGGGTTCGTCGGCGCCCTGCGCGAATCCTCGTTCGCAATATACGGCTGGACGACGGGTCCGGGAGCGGCGGACAAGGTCGTCGTTCGCGATTTTTGGCCGCGACGTGCATCGCAGGAAATCCATTTTTGCTGCCTACAAATACGAAAATCGCGCAGGAGGAGTTTTTTGGGGTGCCCACTCTGTCTCGATGGACGGCCTGACCGGCATTCGTACGTCGGGTCGCGAATTCGCTGTTGTCTGCTGCTGCCGGGGCAGACATCGACAATGATCCTTCCGCAGGTTCAACTATAGAATCCTTGTTACGAGTTCTCTTTCTCTAAACGATAAGACTTACTGGACTTCTCGCGTTGACGCGGTTCGTCGGCGCCCCTGCGCGAATCCTCGTTCGCAATATACGGCTGGACGACGGGTCCGGGAGCGGCGGACAAGGTCGTCGTTCGCGATTTTTGGCCGCGACGTGCATCGCAGGAAATCCATTTTTGCTGCCTACAAATTCACGAAAATCCGCGCAGGAGGTTTTTTGGGGTGCCCACTTGTCTCGATGGACGGCCTGACCGGCATTCGTACGTCGGGTCGCGAATTCGCTGTTGTCTGCTGCCGGGGCAGACATCGACAATGATCCTTCCGCAGGTTCAACTATAGAATCCTTGTTACGAGTTCTCTTTTCTCTAAACGATAAGACTTACTGGACTTCTCGCGTTGACGCGGGTTCGTCGGCGCCCCTGCGCGAATCCTCGTTCGCAATATACGGCTGGACGACGGGTCCGGGAGCGGCGGACAAGGTCGTCGTTCGCGATTTTTGGCCGCGACGTGCATCGCAGGAAATCCATTTTTGCTGCCTACAAATTCACGAAAATCCGCGCAGGAGTTTTTTGGGGTGCCCACTCTGTCTCGATGGACGGCCTGACCGGCATTCGTACGTCGGGTCGCGAATTCGCTGTTGTCTGCTGCCGGGGCAGACATCGACAATGATCCTTCCGCAGGTTCAACTATAGAATCCTTGTTACGAGTTCTCTTTTCTCTAAACGATAAGACTTACTGGACTTCTCGCGTTGACGCGGGTTCGTCGGCGCCCCTGCGCGAATCCTCGTTCGCAATATACGGCTGGACGACGGGTCCGGAGCGGCGGACAAGGTCGTCGTTCGCGATTTTTGGCCGCGACGTGCATCGCAGGAAATCATTTTGCTGCCTACAAAATAACGAAAATCCGCGCAGGAGTTTTTTGGGGGCCCACTCTGTCGATGGACGGCCTGACCGGCATTCGTACGTCGGGTCGCGAATTCGCTGTTGTCTGCTGCCGGGGCAGACATCGACAATGATCCTTCCGCAGGTTCAACTATAGAATCCTTGTTACGAGTTCTCTTTCTCTAAACGATAAGACTTACTGGACTTCTCGCGTTGACGCGGGTTCGTCGGCGCCCTGCGCGAATCCTCGTTCGCAATATACGGCTGGACGACGGGTCCGGAGCGGCGGACAAGGTCGTCGTTCGCGATTTTTGGCCGCGACGTGCATCGCAGGAAATCATTTTTGCTGCCTACAAAATAACGAAAATCCGCGCAGGAGTTTTTTGGTGCCCACTCTGTCTCGATGGACGGCCTGACCGGCATTCGTACGTCGGGTCGCGAATTCGCTGTTGTCTGCTGCCGGGGCAGACATCGACAATGATCCTTCCGCAGGTTCAACTATAGAATCCTTGTTACGAGTTCTCTTTTCTCTAAACGATAAGACTTACTGGACTTCTCGCGTTGACGCGGGTTCGTCGGCGCCCCTGCGCGAATCCTCGTTCGCAATATACGGCTGGACGACGGGTCCGGGACGGCGGACAAGGTCGTCGTTCGCGATTTTTGGCCGCGACGTGCATCGCAGGAAATCCATTTTTGCTGCCTACAAATTAACGAAAAATCCGCGCAGGAGTTTTTGGGGTGCCCACTCTGTCTCGATGGACGGCCTGACCGGCATTCGTACGTCGGGTCGCGAATTCGCTGTTGTCTGCTGCCGGGGCAGACATCGACAATGATCCTTCCGCAGGTTCAACTATAGAATCCTTGTTACGAGTTCTCTTTTCTCTAAACGATAAGACTTACTGGACTTCTCGCGTTGACGCGGGTTCGTCGGCGCCCCTGCGCGAATCCTCGTTCGCAATATACGGCTGGACGACGGGTCCGGGAGCGGCGGACAAGGTCGTCGTTCGCGATTTTTGGCCGCGACGTGCATCGCAGGAAATCCATTTTTGCTGCCTACAAATTCACGAAAATCCGCGCAGGAGTTTTTTGGGGTGCCCACTCTGTCTCGATGGACGGCCTGACCGGCATTCGTACGTCGGGTCGCGAATTCGCTGTTGTCTGCTGCCGGGGCAGACATCGACAATGATCCTTCCGCAGGTTCAACTATAGAATCCTTGTTACGAGTTCTCTTTCTCTAAACGATAAGACTTACTGGACTTCTCGCGTTGACGCGGGTTCGTCGGCGCCCTGCGCGAATCCTCGTTCGCAATATACGGCTGGACGACGGGTCCGGGAGCGGCGGACAAGGTCGTCGTTCGCGATTTTTGGCCGCGACGTGCATCGCAGGAGGAAATCCATTTTTGCTGCCTACAATTCACGAAAATCCGCGCAGGAGTTTTTTGGGGTGCCCACTCTGTCTCGATGGACGGCCTGACCGGCATTCGTACGTCGGGTCGCGAATTCGCTGTTGTCTGCTGCCGGGGCAGACATCGACAATGATCCTTCCGCAGGTTCAACTATAGAATCCTTGTTACGAGTTCTCTTTTCTCTAAACGATAAGACTTACTGGACTTCTCGCGTTGACGCGGGTTCGTCGGCGCCCCTGCGCGAATCCTCGTTCGCAATATACGGCTGGACGACGGGTCCGGGAGCGGCGGACAAGGTCGTCGTTCGCGATTTTTGGCCGCGACGTGCATCGCAGGAAATCCATTTTTCTGCCTACAAATTCACGAAAATCCGCGCAGGAGTTTTTTGGGGTGCCCACTCTGTCTCGATGGACGGCCTGACCGGCATTCGTACGTCGGGTCGCGAATTCGCTGTTGTCTGCTGCCGGGGCAGACATCGACAATGATCCTTCCGCAGGTTCAACTATAGAATCCTTGTTACGAGTTCTCTTTTCTCTAAACGATAAGACTTACTGGACTTCTCGCGTTGACGCGGGTTCGTCGGCGCCCCTGCGCGAATCCTCGTTCGCAATATACGGCTGGACGACGGGTCCGGAGCGGCGGACAAGGTCGTCGTTCGCGATTTTTGGCCGCGACGTGCATCGCAGGAAATCATTTTTGCTGCCTACAAAATAACGAAAATCCGCGCAGGAGTTTTTTGGGGTGCCCACTCTGTCTCGATGGACGGCCTGACCGGCATTCGTACGTCGGGTCGCGAATTCGCTGTTGTCTGCTGCCGGGGCAGACATCGACAATGATCCTTCCGCAGGTTCAACTATAGAATCCTTGTTACGAGTTCTCTTTCTCTAAACGATAAGACTTACTGGACTTCTCGCGTTGACGCGGGTTCGTCGGCGCCCTGCGCGAATCCTCGTTCGCAATATACGGCTGGACGACGGGTCCGGGAGCGGCGGACAAGGTCGTCGTTCGCGATTTTGGCCGCGACGTGCATCGCAGGAAATCCATTTTGCTGCCTACAAATTCACGAAAATCCGCGCAGGAGTTTTTTGGGGTGCCCACTCTGTCTCGATGGACGGCCTGACCGGCATTCGTACGTCGGGTCGCGAATTCGCTGTTGTCTGCTGCCGGGGCAGACATCGACAATGATCCTTCCGCAGGTTCAACTATAGAATCCTTGTTACGAGTTCTCTTTTCTCTAAACGATAATAGACTTACTGGACTTCTCGCGTTGACGCGGGTTCGTCGGCGCGCCCCTGCGCGAATCCTCGTTCGCAATATACGGCTGGACGACGGTCCGGGAGCGGCGGACAAGGTCGTCGTTCGCGATTTTTGGCCGCGACGTGCATCGCAGGAAATCCATTTTTGCTGCTACAAAATAACGAAAATCCGCGCAGGAGTTTTTTGGGGGTGCCCACTCTGTCTCGATGGACGGCCTGACCGGCATTCGTACGTCGGGTCGCGAATTCGCTGTTGTCTGCTGCCGGGGCAGACATCGACAATGATCCTTCCGCAGGTTCAACTATAGAATCCTTGTTACGAGTTCTCTTTTCTCTAAACGATAAGACTTACTGGACTTCTCGCGTTGACGCGGGTTCGTCGGCGCCCGTGCGCGAATCCTCGTTCGCAATATACGGCTGGACGACGGGTCCGGGAGCGGCGGACAAGGTCGTCGTTCGCGATTTTTGGCCGCGACGTGCATCGCAGGAAATCCATTTTTGCTGCCTACAAATTAACGAAAATCCGCGCAGGAGTTTTTTGGGGTGCCCACTCTGTCTCGATGGACGGCCTGACCGGCATTCGTACGTCGGGTCGCGAATTCGCTGTTGTCTGCTGCCGGGGCAGACATCGACAATGATCCTTCCGCAGGTTCAACTATAGAATCCTTGTTACGAGTTCTCTTTTCTCTAAACGATAAGACTTACTGGACTTCTCGCGTTGACGCGGGTTCGTCGGCGCCCCTGCGCGAATCCTCGTTCGCAATATACGGCTGGACGACGGGTCCGGGAGCGGCGGACAAGGTCGTCGTTCGCGATTTTTGGCCGCGACGTGCATCGCAGGAAATCCATTTTTGCTGCCTACAAATTCACGAAAATCCGCGCAGGGTTTTTTGGGGTGCCCACTCTGTCTCGATGGACGGCCTGACCGGCATTCGTACGTCGGGTCGCGAATTCGCTGTTGTCTGCTGCCGGGGCAGACATCGACAATGATCCTTCCGCAGGTTCAACTATAGAATCCTTGTTACGAGTTCTCTTTTCTCTAAACGATAAGACTTACTGGACTTCTCGCGTTGACGCGGGTTCGTCGGCGCCCCTGCGCGAATCCTCGTTCGCAATATACGGCTGGACGACGGGTCCGGGAGCGGCGGACAAGGTCGTCGTTCGCGATTTTTGGCCGCGACGTGCATCGCAGGAAATCAATTTTGCTGCCTACAAAATAACGAAAATCCGCGCAGGAGTTTTTGGGGTGCCCACTCTGTCTCGATGGACGGCCTGACCGGCATTCGTACGTCGGGTCGCGAATTCGCTGTTGTCTGCTGCCGGGGCAGACATCGACAATGATCCTTCCGCAGGTTCAACTATAGAATCCTTGTTACGAGTTCTCTTTTCTCTAAACGATAAGACTTACTGGACTTCTCGCGTTGACGCGGGGTTCGTCGGCGCCCCTGCGCGAATCCTCGTTCGCAATATACGGCTGGACGACGGGTCCGGGAGCGGCGGACAAGGTCGTCGTTCGCGATTTTTGGCCGCGACGTGCATCGCAGGAAATCCATTTTCGCTGCCTACAAAATAACGAAAATCCGCGCAGGAGTTTTTTTGGGGTGCCCACTCTGTCTCGATGGACGGCCTGACCGGCATTCGTACGTCGGGTCGCGAATTCGCTGTTGTCTGCTGCCGGGGCAGACATCGACAATGATCCTTCCGCAGGTTCAACTATAGAATCCTTGTTACGAGTTCTCTTTCTCTAAACGATAAGACTTACTGGACTTCTCGCGTTGACGCGGTTCGTCGGCGCCCGTGCGCGAATCCTCGTTCGCAATATACGGCTGGACGACGGGTCCGGGAGCGGCGGACAAGGTCGTCGTTCGCGATTTTTGGCCGCGACGTGCATCGCAGGAAATCCTTTTTGCTGCCTACAAATTCACGAAAATCCGCGCAGGAGTTTTTTGGGGGCCCACTCTGTCTCGATGGACGGCCTGACCGGCATTCGTACGTCGGGTCGCGAATTCGCTGTTGTCTGCTGCCGGGGCAGACATCGACAATGATCCTTCCGCAGGTTCAACTATAGAATCCTTGTTACGAGTTCTCTTTTCTCTAAACGATAAGACTTACTGGACTTCTCGCGTTGACGCGGGGTTTCGTCGGCGCCCGTGCGCGAATCCCGTTCGCAATATACGGCTGGACGACGGGTCCGGGAGCGGCGGACAAGGTCGTCGTTCGCGATTTTTGGCCGCGACGTGCATCGCAGGAAATCCATTTTTGCTGCCTACAAAATTCACGAAAATCCGCGCAGGAGTTTTTTGGGGTGCCCACTCTGTCTCGATGGACGGCCTGACCGGCATTCGTACGTCGGGTCGCGAATTCGCTGTTGTTGCTGCCGGGGCAGACATCGACAATGATCCTTTCCGCAGGTTCAACTATAGAATCCTTGTTACGAGTTCTCTTTTCTCTAAACGATAAGACTTACTGGACTTCTCGCGTTGACGCGGGTTCGTCGGTCGCCCCTGCGCGAATCCTCGTTCGCAATATACGGCTGGACGACGGGTCCGGGCCGTGAGCGGCGGACAAGGTCGTCGTTCGCGATTTTTGGCCGCGACGTGCATCGCAGGAAATCCATTTTTGCTGCCTACAAATTCAACGAAAATCCGCGCAGGAGTTTTTGGGGTGCCCACTATGTCTCGATGGACGGCCTGACCGGCATTCGTACGTCGGGTCGCGAATCGCTGTGTTGTGCTGCGGGGCAGACATCGACAATGATCCTTCCGCAGGTTCAACTATAGAATCCTGTACGAGTTCTCTTTTCTCTAAACGATAAGACTTACTGGACTTCTCGCGTTGACGCGCGGGTTCGTCGGCGCCCCTGCGCGAATCCTCGTTCGCAATATACGGCTGGAACGACGGGTCCGGGAGCGGCGGACAAGGTCGTCGTTCGCGATTTTGGCCGCGACGTGCATCGCAGGAAATCCATTTTGGCTGCCTACAAATTACGAAAAATCCGCGCAGGAGTTTTTGTGGTGCCCACTCTGTCTCGATGACGGGCCTGACCGGCATTCGTACGTCGGGGTCACGAATCGCTGTTGTCTGCTGCCGGGGCAGACATCGACAATGATCCTTCCGCAGGTTCAACTATAGAATCCTTGTTACGAGTTCTCTTTTCTCTAAACGATAGACTTACTGGACTTCTCGCGTTGACGCGGGTTCGTCGGGCGCCCGTGCGCGAATCCTCGTTCGCAATATACGGCTGGACGACGGGTACGGGAGCGGCGGACAAGGTCGTCGTTCGCGATTTTTGGCCGCGACGTGCATCGACAGGAAATCCATTTTTGCTGCCTACAAAATTAACGAAAATCCGCGCAGGAGTTTTTTGGGGTGCCCAACTCTGTCTCGATGGACGGCCTGACCGGCATTCGTAGTAGGTGTCGCGAATTCGCTGTTGTCTGCTGCCGGGGCACAGACATCGACAATGATCCTTCCGCAGGTTTCAACTATAGAATCCTTGTTACGAGTTCTTCTTTTCTCTAAACGATAAGACTTACTGGACTTCTCGCGTTGACGCGGGGTTCGTCGGCGCCCCTGCGCGAATCCTCGTTCGCAAATACGGCTGGACGACGGTCCGTCGACCGGAGAGGCGGACAAGGTCGTCGTTCGCGATTTTGGCCGCGACGTGCATCGCAGGAAATCCATTTTTGCTGCCTACAAATTAACGAAAATCCCGCGCAGGAGTTTTTTGGGGTGCCCACTCTGTCTCGATGGACGGCCTGACCGGCATTCGTACGTCGGGTCGCGAATTCGCTGTTGTCTGTGCCGGGCAGACATCGACAATGATCCTTCCGCAGGTTCAACTATAGAATCCTTGTTACGAGTTCTCTTTCTCTAAAACGATAAAGACTTACTGGACTTCTCGCGTTGACGCGGGTTCGTCGGCGCCCCTGCGCGAATCCTCGTTCGCAATATACGGCTGGACGACGGGGTCCGGGAGCGGCGGACAAGGTCGTCGTTCGCGATTTTTGGCCGCGACGTGCATCGCAGGAAATCCATTTTTTGCCAGCCTACAAATTCACGAAAATCCGCGCGCAGGAGTTTTTTGGGGTGCCCACTCTGTCTCGATGGAAGGCCTGACCGGCATTCGTACGTCGGGTCGCGAATTCGCTGTTGTCTGCTGGGGGCAGACATCGACAATGATCCTTCCGCAGGTTCAACTATAGAATCCTTGTTACGAGTTCTCTTTTCTCTAAACGATAAGACTTACTGGACTTCTCGCGTTGACGCGGGTTCGCGTCGGGCCCGTGCGCGAATCCTCGTTCGCAATATACGGCTGGACGACGGGTCCGGAGCGGCGGACAAGGTCGTCGTTCGCGATTTTTGGCCGCGACGTGCATCGCAGGAAATCCATTTTTGGCCTACAAATTAACGAAAAATCCGCGCAGGAGGTTTTGGTGGGGCCCACCTTGTCTCGATGGACGGCCTGACCGGCATTCTCGCGATGCACGTCGTGGCCAAGAATCATGAACGACGACCCTATCCGCCGTGCACAGAGCCATCGTCTAGCTGTATATTGCGAACAAGGATTCGCGCACTGGCGCCGACGAACTCGCATGATCGCGAGAAGTCCAATAAGACGTATAATTTAAAGAAAAAAGAAGTCGTAACAAGGATTCTGTAGGTGAACCTGCGAAATGGTCATTATTGATGTCTGCTTCGACACACAACAGCGAACTTGTGATCCGACGTACAAATGCTGCTCAGGGGGTCCATCTCGACAGAGTGGGCGCCACGCGTCCCAGCATACTCCTTCACGGATCTCCGTCCATATGTAGGGAGACAAAAGGGATTCCCTGCGATGCACATCACAGTCAAGAATCGCGAATGACGACCCATTCCGCCGAGCACTGAGCCGTCGTCAAGTCGTATATTGCGAACGAGGATTCGCACACGAGTGCCGACGACCTGGGTCATCGCGAGAAATCCAATAAGCCTTATCGTTTAGAGAAATGAGAACTCATAACATGGATTATGTAGGTGAACCTGCAAAACTATAATTTTCGATGCCTGCTCCGGCAGACAACAGCGAACTCGTGACTCGACGTACGAATGCGGCTCAAGTGGTCAATCGAAACAGAGTGGGCGCCACGCGTCCAAACAAACTCCTTCATTGATCTCCATGCATATGTAGGCAGCAAAATGGGATTCTCTGCTATGCACATCGCGGGCAAGAATCGCGAATGACGACCCTGTCCGCCGCGTACGGAGCCGTCGTCCAACCGTATATTACGAACGAGGATTCGCGCACGGGAGCCGATCAACCCGCGTCATCACGGGAAGTCCAATAAGCCATATCGTTTAGAGAAAGAAAAAGTCGTAACAAGGATTCTGTAGGTGAACCTGCGAGAGGATCATTGTCGATGTCTTCCTTGGCAGACAACAGCAAACTCGTGACCCGACGTACGAATTCCGCTCAGGCCGTCCATCGAGACAAAGTGTGCGCCACGCGATGCACGTCGCTACAAGGATCGAACGAAGATATAGGCAGCAAAAAATTAACCATCGTCGCAGGAGTATATTGCGAACGACCCTTCCGCACGGGCGCCGACGAATTCGTCGTCGTCGGAGAAGCGAATAAACGCTCATCATCTAGAGAAAGGAGAACCCATAACAAGGATTCTATAGGTGAACCTTCAAATCCCATTATCGAGTCTGCTCCGGCATCAAACGAACCCGACTTACGATTGCCACTCTCGCATTGACAGCGGGGCGCCACGCGTCCCAACGAACTCCTCGATTCGCATATGTAGGCAACAAAAAGGGCGTGACGCGTCGCGGACAAGAATCGCGAACGACGATTTTCCGCCGTGCGGATGTCGCATCCGTAAAAGGAACCAGTGATGTGCACAAGAATCGCGAACCATCCGCCGTGCAGGAGCTGTAAGCCCGTATTGCGAACGAGGACGTGCACGACCGGATTCGTCACGCGAGTCGCGAAATTCATTGTCGTGCTGAGAAAGCAGAACTCGTAACAAGGATTCTTGAGGTGAACCTGCGAAAGGATCATTGTCGATGTCTGCCCTGATAGGCAACAGCGAACTCGTGACACGACGTACGAATGCGACTAAGGCCATCCATCGAGAGAGAGTGTGCGCCACGCATCCCGAAAAACTCCTGCGTGGATCTCAGTGCATATGTAGGCAGCAAAAAGGGATTCCTTGCGATGCACGTCGCGGTCAAGAATTGCGAACGATGATCCTGTTCGCCACGCACGGAGTCGTCGTCCAGCCGTATATTGCAAACGAGGATTCGCGCACGGGCGCCGACGAACCTGCGTCATCACGAGAAGTCCATTAAGGCGTATCATTTAGAGAAAGAAGAACTCGTAACAAGGATTCTGTAGATGAACCTACGAAAGGATCATTGTCGATGTCTGCCCCGGCAGGCAACAGTGAACTCGTGACCTGATGTACGAATGCCGCTCAGACAGTCCATCGAGACAGAGTGTGTGCCACATGTCCCAAAAAACTCCTACATGGATCTCCGTGCATATGTAGGCAACCAAAAGGGATTCCCTGCGATGCACGTTGCGGTCAAGAATCGCAAACCACAACCCTGTCCACCTCGCACAGAGCCGTTGTACAGACGTATATTGCAAACGAGGATTCGCACAAGGGCGTCGACGAACCCACATCATCACGAGGAGTCCTATAAGATGTATCTTTTATCGAAAGAAGAACTCGTAACATGGATTCTGTATGTGAACCTACGAAACAATCATTGTCGATGTCTGCTCCGGCACACAACAGCGAACTCGTGACCCGACGTACGAATGCCGCTCAGGCGGTCCATCGAGACAGAGTGGGTGCCACGCGTCCCAACAAACTCCTACATTGATCTCCGTGCATGACGTTGAAAATAGCTCCATTATCAATAAAAACCTTGTTAATTGGCTTTCCACAAATATGACCACTTACATATAATGGCTTCAAATGAGGGATCGCTCCTTCAGGCAAAGGCGGAAAGATCATTGGCGGGGGTAGTTCCGGCATTGAGTTGAGACCCATTGCTATCTATGCCCATTCTGGTTCTTCCATATAACCGTCACTGAAGCTTGCCCACTCTTCCTCTTCAAACCGACGCATGCCAGTCATCCAAACCTGAAATGGCGCACTATATGTTCCTCCCGCATTTTGGATCCTTCTGTGTAATCCCTTCATCTCATCTTGAGAAAATGAACCAAAAACCAGGTTGGATGATTCCTCTTTTGCTTCTTCTATCACGGGATCGATATTAATTCGTCTACAAAATTGACAAAGAAAACACAGGGTCTTCTTAACTGGTCTCTCTTCCCTTCTTTTCCTGAACGGAGAGCCTTCTTGATCTCTTTGTCCTGGCGACGGTTTTGATGGTTTCAGGCGTTCTTTACGTGGTTGTTTCCCGTGACGAGCAGCATACCTGCGTTTGGCATTACGAATTTGCGTTCGGTTCATATCATACCTAGAAACCGTGGATCTATGTCAACTGGAAGTGGCTTCCGATTCCTATTCCGTCCGTCATGCACCTACCGAGGTTTACGGGTCGGTTGATCACGAACCACTACCTAATCATTAACGTTTACTTCAAAGGTGCCATCAACGTTATCCAATTTCTCTGTAACCTAGCTTTCACAAACTTTGAACTTGTCATTCGACTCTTCTACCCTCTCCTTGGGTTTTGTTCCCTTCTTTTTGTGTCTTCATCATCTCCCAACCGATGATCCTGTGAATGACGAACAGAAATAAAAGCAGTAGTTACCTTTGGAAAAGGTTGTTGCTCCACTCCCATTATGACATACTTGAAACGTCCTGCCTTAATGGCCCTTTGAATTTCCTTTCGGAAATGCTTCCACTGACTAATGTAGTGAGTAAAAGAGTTATGCCATTTACAATATGGCCTCCCTTTTATTTCTTCTTTGGTTGTCAAACGTTGTCCTTTCGGAATTCGAATTTGCCCATCGGCCAAGAGAATGTCGAATATCTCATCTGCTTTAGATGCATCAAAGGTGGGTTGATCCTTCTCTTCTGTCCTAGGAATCGGTTTCAACTTGGGACATACATATGGTTTCCCATGTATGATCTCTGCTGCCATCTCCTCCACATTCCTAGCTTGTTCGACATCTGACAAATAGACTTCCGTTTCCACACTAGCCATTTGCTGCACTTTATGTCGCCGGTAATTCTGATCATTTTCCCTAAACAAGGACTCCGAAAGACCAGCTTTGGCCGCCAAACTGGCTAAATCTCCAACATCATGGGCTGTTAGAGCTTCCCGTACTCACGAATGCATATTCATTACCACTAAATTGGTCATCTCGCTTTCTTCAATCACGGTTGGACAATGACCTTTCATCAGAAGAATTCGTTCGATGAATTGGTACACTGTTTTTTCTGGCATCTGCTTAATCTCCAACAAATCTGTAAGCGGCACCATCTGAACAGGATTAAAGAATCTAGCGTGAAATGTTGCTTCCAAACCTCCCAAGTTTGGATTTGTCCGGCCGGAAGGTTAGCGAACCAAGAGAATGTTGTTCTAGTCAGGGATAGACCAAACAATTGTAACTTATAAAAAAGATTGTTACCGACTTCCCCCAACTGGGCCGTGAAACAACCTACATGCTCAATGGTTGATGAACCGTCTTCTCCCGAGAAGGCGTGGAAATTTGGCGGCCGATAGTTTCTTGAGAAAGGGTGTTCATTGATTACCCTCTCTGGGAAGGGTCTTTGGTACGTTGGCTTGTTCACCATTTGTGGATTCATGCCAAAATGTACTCGTAGTACTTGAGCAATATCTTCTAGGTCTACCCTGGGTGGATTATGATCAAAAACCGGAATGGGGTTGTGAGCCTATCCTTCCATCCTTTCTTCCCTTTCAAACATTGCTTGATCAACCCTTCTAGCACCCAACGGGACTGTATTCGGGTATGTCAAGGGTGTTTTGCCTCTATCTCCTCTAATAGCAGTACTCGGAATGGTGCTGTCAACATAGGATGGCCCGGTGAAATTCGTCTGTAATCTGGATGGTGATACGGTTGGTGGTGTTTGAGTGGATTGAAGAGTTACCCTTGCCGGTGTTTGATCTAACATATTCTGCATCAAATTATGTTGCTCTCGCAACATTGTCTGCATAGTTTGTGTTTGCTGATTGTTCAATTGCTGAACATATGTCACCCAATCAGTGGGTGCTTGAGGAAATTCCCCTGTGTTAACCACGGAAGGTAATGTTGTTTCCCCCGCCATGGTGGAAGAGACTTGAGGTTGTGAACCTGCCATATGGATCCTTCCGATGATTCAGCCAGACCTTAGTCGTATGAAATTTCCGTCTGTCGTAGGATCAGGAATCTTGCCTCGTCTCCCACTGTGGTCACCAAATTGTTGATGCTATTTTCAACAATAAAAAATAAAATCCGAAATTAATTCGAATTTGACTACAATAATATCTGGAATCATAAATCCTTAGATATCGTACAAAATGTAAGAAACAAAAAGCAACATATACTGAAAGATAAAAAGGATGATTCCCCAAAGCAAAATTCACTGAAATTGATATTGATTGAAGATGTCCTTTGCCGGACGCGAGTTGCCTGTTAGATGCCCTTCAAGTCAGTTATCAGATAATGTGCGCAGTCGGTTGTAACTCTCTTGAGGAACTGTCTCATGGTTATAACTAACAAAAACTACCTCGCAGTTGCAACCGCCTGAAGAACCGTTCTTCGGTAACATTCCATGCTGCCAACCGACCAGACCGACTGTGAACAGACCGGCCGACCAGACAGGCTACTGATTGACCAGCCGACCAGACAAGCTGCTGACAAACTAGCCAACTAGACGAGCTATTGATTGACCAGCCGACCAAACAGGCTACTGACTGGCCAGCCGACCAGGCGGGCTACCGACTGGCTGACCATTTCCCTCAATGGGTGTTTGAAGACCCACTTTCTTTTTGGGTTTATCCGTGGGCCCAAACGTTAGAATTCATTTATAGGCCCAATAAAACCATAAAATATTTTAATATATAACAACAACCTAACAAATTAAAATTTTCCTTAATAATGTCGAACATGAAACATAACAATTAGATTCGGGATAACTACAAACGAAGGTTCCAGATCAAAAGAATTATATGGTTAGTTTATAGAAAGCATTTATATATATAATTGTAATCATACTTTCGTAAGTATATTTGAATTTAGAATTGAATAATGCCTAAGGGTGCGTTTGTTTGTGGGTTTGGGATTTTGAGTTTTGATTTTTTAATAGTAAAAAGTTGAATTTGAATAGTTGTTTGATGTGACATAAATAAATGTTGATGTGATATTTTGAATGTAAAATAAATTTATCATATAATATTAAAAAAGAAACGTAATTGTTTGATAAATTTATCATATAATTTATCATATAATATTAAATTTATCATATAATATTAAATAAATCTTGGGATAAAATCCACAAAAAAACACAACCTAAATCTCGATTTCTGCATATTTAAGAGATGGAGTTTTGGGGTAAAAGGTATTTTAGAAAAATGATAAACAAATTAAAATTGACCAAAAAAAAAGACAAATAAAATTATCATATCCATGCTATTGAAGTAATTGGAAAGTTGGTCCATCAATGGAAGTTGAAACAGTACAACATAAATGATCAAAAATCTTTTCTTGGGAGTTGGGGGCATTACAATGTTAGATGAAACAAGAAATATTGACAAGTCAATTTTATTTTTGGCATTAGACAGAAAGTCCTTGCTCATGCTCTCTTCAACACCTAACGTCGCGCGAACAAACATTTTCTAAACATTGTTTGGAAACATATCAACCGAATTCAGGATGAAGTTGTTTATGAAAACAACTGTGTCTTTAAGTGGTTAAAAATATATTACACTGTTGGGAGCTTCTAGAATGGCACGGTTCAGGTGGCCTTCCAACCGTACCGTAGCATCAATGTTGGACTTGAGTTCTGGTATACCGACCACTTCTAGATTGAATAACATCAAATTTGATGTCCACATCTTGCTTATGGTTCTTAAAACCATTATTCAAAACATGACTTAGGTCAGGCATCTCAACAAAAACATTGTTATTGATGAGAGAAAATTAACCGGCAGTATCATGATTATAACTAGTGTCGGCTGGATCACTGCAACATACTCAAATTTTATTCTTTTGATACTCCAGAAACTAGCACATGTAATACATAAAAAAATTCAGGATAGTAGAAATGAAAATGCATAATATTATTTCAAATATATATATGTTTCTGAAAACTAGCTAGAACATAGACTAAGTACTCCACTACAAGGTAAGATAATGATTTTTTAATATCAGAAATTCCAATTAACATGTTGCAAACTAGATTACAAATCCTAACTAAAGTAATTTATACTGCACCCGAAATAATAAGAAAACCTAAGCGATCCAATATTTCTAAATCTAGCCAAGCAATTTTCAAATAGTGACGATTTGGTGTGTTTGTTTGAAGGTTGGATTTTGAGTTGAGATTTGAATAGTAAAAATTTTGAATTTGAATAGTTGTATGATGTGATATAAATAGGCGTTGATGTGATATTTTGAATGTAAAATTGATTTTTAGTATAATATAAAAAATGAAAAATAGGTGTTTGATTTGATGTTTTTGGGGGAAAAAAATAGGATGAATAGTGGAAATCCAAAAAAATCTCTCAAACAAACACAAATTACTATAATATTGACTACACTAACTTTCGAGACAAATTGCTATAATATCGACGGCATTGACTTCCAAGCCAACCGAAACTCTTTTCTATTGTTGGTAACCATACAAGCTAACGAATTACATTTAATGCCTTAATTTTTTTTCCTATACAGCGATCATAATTCACAAGATTAAAGTATAAACACAATTTTAAACAACAGTTGATTGTTGTCATAATCTAATCACAATTAAAATAACTAAATAAGGTTACTTTCAACTCTATTGGGGAGAATCACAACTACATTTACATAACCAATTTTTATCCATTTGGCACTATTTATTTTTTTAAAAGTATCATATCAAATACACTTTTTTTTTCTTTCATAAAACATCAACTAAATTTCTACTTTTTCAAAACTTCCAAAATTTCAAAGAATCTAAAAACTATTTGTTTAAACGAAAACATCTCTAATGTTCATAATTAATTAATTTCACACTAAACAATAAAGAATGTGTATAGCAAGTACTGCACATAATCAAACACAATTAACTTAATAATTACTGAAACAAGTGCGACATAAATTTATAAATATTATAAACACCAATTAGGGCGCAAGGTCAGAGGACATTATAAACACAAATTTGGGAATTTTGGAGCAAAACTGTAATAGTAACGAAAACAACATCCGTCTACCGTCGCCCTTAGTCCGGCAATTTGATTTGGAGAATTAGGGTAATTTCCCCTTCGAATGGAAATATTACCATTCTGCCCCCAAAGTGGTATTTAGTTGTGTCATCATAAATCTCTTTAAGGTATGCTCAATCAGTTTGAACCAGCTAACCAAAATCGTCATATTACCGAAACCGAAGCGATTTCTACGTGGTTCAGTTTTAATTCCTGCTTTTTTTTTCAAATTGTAAACTGTCAGTTTGAACCGACAGTTCAACGTTTTTTCTTTTTAAATATATATATATTAATCTAACCGGTCTGGCGGTATGACGGGCGAAGGCCGCGGAGCAGCAAGCATGAGGGTGGTGATTTTCTATAAGAGAATATACTTGGTTTTGTTTGTTTGTTTATCGTTTAATTTGCGGTATTTTTTGTGAGATATGAAAATTTATATCGATAATATAAAAAAATAATAATAGTATTTTATATTGAAAGTTGAATTTTTGTAAGAGAATAAATATATATGTTTATATTGGAAAGTATTCCAGAAGAAATTTTATTGGGCAAATAAATTCAATATTTATAGAAAATCGTATTACTAAAAAATACAAAAAAAAAACCTTCAAAATTAAACGAAATGTAACACACCTTATAATTTTATATATTTTTAAGAACTTTATCCTTATTATTTCTATATAATAATTTTATAAATTGTATTTAAAGAAGTAAAAAAATATAAAATTATACTATCTCTCCATAAAAAAAAATATGTAGATATGTGTAGATATGAAAATTAAATAATAATAATATTTTAATTGTAAACATATGGTAGATTAAAAATAAATAAAAATAGATGAGTGTATTTTTAGAAGTTATTAGGGTGTATTTGTTTGGGGGATTGGATTGGATTTACATTATTCATCCAATTTTTTCCCCCTAAAAATATTAAATCAAACACCTATTTTTCATTATTTATATTATACTAAAAATTAATTTTACATTCAAAACATCACATCAACACCTATTTATATCACATCATACAACTATTCAAATTTAAAATTTTTACTATTCAAATCTCAATTCAAAATCCAAAGCCCCAAACAAACACACTGTGTAATACTAATATATTTTGCCGCTAAAATTGTTTATATATATGTATAAATAAAAGTGTATAAGTTTAGTAAACAACAAAAAATAAATACTTACATAAGTTTAGTAGACAAAACGTTAAAAAAAAATAGCAAAAAATTTCATAGGTATAAATAATAAATTCGAGTATAATGTCATGTTGATTAAATCCAAACTATCACATCATATTACAAATCAACAAATTAAATTAGTTTTTGAGAGAAAATGTCATTAATTTTTAATATTAATTAGTATATTGATTTTATTATTTACATGCTTATATTAATCTTTATATTAATCTTTGTAGATCAATTTTTCTTTGCTAATAAAGCTATGTTAGCATAAAAAATAAATAAATAAAAATTATATTTATTTTGTCCTAGTCGTTCAATTAGAAAAAAAAATTAAAAAATTAAAATGATTGAACCAACGCGATAGATTGAATATAAGAACAATATGACGAATTTCAAACCACTGTGAATGAAAATTACATTCATTAAATTTTGAACTCTTATAATTTTTTCATTTTGAAATAATTTTATATCATATCATATATCAATTCTTCCGGCAGTACTTTCAAATATATGAAATTTCATTTCTATATTAGACATTCAACATATAGTAATTCGTTTTTCTTAAAAGATTAAAAACAATATTGGAATATGACTATTTACGAAATTCATAATTTATTATGAGATTTTTTTTATCTATTTTTGTTTCTCATCATAAAATACTTCTTAACTACCATAAGGTAAAATAAAAGGATCAACATCACACGTATTTTTTGTTGCAGTGTGAAACTGATTTGAAATCACTAACGGAATTATGTTCCTAAAGTGTGTAGTTAACGCAATTTTTTCTCTAATGTCTTTAATAACGGAAAAAGAGGATTTAGACACAAAAAAAACTTTGTTAGAAAATTGATATTTTTTTTTAGTGAATAAAGTTGTTGATTTGAGTTTTTATTTAAATAATATTTTGATATAATATTTATAAGAAGAAATAAATTAATATATTTATATTGAATAATGTATAAATTTTAATTTGAAATCGCATAGAATAAATATTTTTTTAAAAAAAAGTTTTAATATTTTTTTTCAAAAATTTGTCAACTAAATTGAAGTTACAAAAATCATATTAAATTTATTTTGATAGTTTTGGAAAATTTTAATTTAGTCAACTTTAATTATATAAATTAACAAATTTTTATATCCATATTTTAGAAAATAGTAATTTAGTTAATTATAATTTATAAATTTTGCCTCCAATAAATATAATACAATGTGATCATCGAAACATGAAAAATGTTTGAAGAGCAACTCATGAAACACGTGATCATCAAAATGTTTGAAGAGCAACACATGATAAACATGATCATTAAAATGCATCATTACCATTAGGGGCATGACCAAACCAAAATTTGGGAGACGTCTCTTTCACATGCAATTCGGTCGGCTCATCTTCCTTGAACTCGAAGATGTCGACGGAATTGTTTGAATCATCCATGATTTTAGTTTTAGTCATGACAACAAATTCGATGTCAGATGCCAAAAGACGCCAAGATAAGATTGCACTATAAATTTGTAAAGCAAATTATGGCAAATGACATTATAAGCCTGGATTTAGAGATTTTGGAGCAAACAATAGTGGAGATAAAAAAGAAAATAAAGATGCCAATTGCTCTTTGTCCAAAAATTTGATTTTGGAGAATGACATTTGATCTCTTATTTATTTTGGAAATATTACGTTTATAAATCAAAGTGCACGTTTCGTTATGTTTTTTCAAAAATATCACAACATATTTTTCCCCATTCCTAAAAAATTGCATTGTTTTGTTTTGTTTTTAAAATTTATTAACCAATATAATTGTAATATAAAATTATAATAATGTTGTTATTTTGTTATAATAATATTATAATTTGTAGAGAAGGATTATGATAGCATCATACTAATTATATTAATCAACGCATAAGATGTAGATAATCAAAATATATATATTTAATTAACACAACATGAAATATGTACTGACAATTATGCTTAATATTTTGTATTGTATTAATATATTTCATATTTTGAAGTCAATAATAGTATGTATTGTATGAATTATTGTCATATGGTGAATTATTATAACATTCACCAACACATATTTAATAATATCATTTCAATATGAAGACAAATATATTCAACAATTAATAAAAATTCCCAAAAAATCCAACATAATCAACAATTGTAGCACTCTCCACAAACTTAGCATTTCCACTTTTTTTGGGTAAATTTTGGAGTTATAACATACAAGTTGTCAAGATTTATATTTTATTTCTTTTGTTGCATTCTTCAATATGTATGAATTTTTTTTAACAGTGGTGGAGGTTCTTGGTTTTTTTTATTTTATTTTATTATTATAACTAGTCTTTTCATGTATATATATATATTGTTGTGAATTTATAGATCGAATTCGATGGACTGAGCTAAGAAGTGAGTCAACTTATTTTATTTATCGATTGATTTGTTAGAATTAGATCTCGAAATACAATTTTTTGCACATTTTTCACAAATCAAACCCATTTAATGGGAGGATAACATTTGCATAAGTCGTCTTCTTGTAGACACAACATAAAATTGATATATGCAACTTAATACCATCTCATAAATATTACATATTTATAAGAGATTTCACTTAAATCTCATTTTCTACCGTAAGAAGTTCTATCATTCATATTTATTGTGTGCTAATCATATGAACTTATAATTTGAAAATTCCACTAGACACTTCTCATGCTTCTCATGGGAATGAATTTCTTAAAAAAAAAAATAAATTCTTTTTCATTTTTATTTTCACAATTTTCATTATTTTTGGACAAATGAAATTATCCCATTTTTTTTCTGTTTTGTTATGGTTCTTTTGCATCATAATCATCAAAAGTTTTTTATATATTATTTGACACATAGATTATAGGCTTATCACTAATGTTAGAATATGAAACTATTGAATTATTCACCAAATTATTCAAGAGGATGTCATACTGGGATAAATTGATCTTAAACAATGTTAAAGTTTCACTTATTTACTAACCAATTGTACATATTCTTAAACAATTTATTGATCTATTTCAATCTTTATATATGTAATATATATATATATCCACTATTGTACTGACTTTTGCTATTGTTCATACAAATCTTTTACGATCAAGTTCAATTTTAAATTGTCAAAAAAAATATCTTTTTAATTTTGATGAATTTAATATTCGGGTTATGTCCATCTTTAAAGACAATTGTTATCTGACTTAACAATTTTTATTAAAAAAAAGAAAAAAAAAAGAAAGAGTAAATAATTCTAATACATAAAAATATAATTATATATATTAATTATACTCAAATTTATTTTAAATTTATAGAAATAATAAAATGATAATCCAATAAATATTATATATATATAATCAATCTACCATTAATTATCAAACTATTAATATTCTAAAATCATTCAAAAATAATCTTCCGAATTCAAACTTTTTTTTTTCAAATTCAAGTAAATTAAATCTAAATCACAAAAATTTTAAATAGAAAAAATTTCAAAACTTATTAGTTTAAATGAAAAAATAGAATTTGTTTGAATGTTATTTTAAAATGAATATTAATTTAATTTTTTTTTATATAGGATTTTTATATGATATTTTATAAAAAAATAATATATTTTTATCAAATAATATTAACTCAATTTGAAAAACAAAAAAAAAAAAAAAAAAATCTATAGTTATCCCTTTATTTTTAGAAGGAAAACTTAACTTATAAATAATGTACAATCGGCGACTGGGAGTTGTACATTAAACGACCTTTCATATTCTCCGTCAGATGATCCCAAATCCAACGGCTATCCGTCCACTTTCCAAAATTATCATCTACAGGTGATCCACATACACCAGTTGGACAAGAGCCGTTAGATTGAAGTCCACGTCTTATATAGGTCTACAATGCATTTGAAAAAATTGCATCCGGCGCAGCAAATAATTCCTTAGTGAGCCCTCTCGCAGACAAACTCAAACCAAAGCCAAAGCGAGGTTTCCATTTTACAGAGCTTCAATGGAGCGGCACACCACGACGAGCCGCGCCGAAGCGGAGCGCCTCCTTGGGATCGCCGAGAAGCTCCTCCGCTCCAAGGACTATGCCGGATGTAGGGATTTTGCCATTCTGGCGCAGGAGACGGAGCCGTTGCTCGAGGGTTCCGATCAGATCTTGGCGGTGGCGGAGGTGCTCCTCGCCGCCGAGGGCAAGCGGCTGAGGCAGAATCACCACGATTGGTACGCGATTCTACAAATTCCCCAACGAACCGACGAAGTTGAGCTGATTAAGAAGCAGTATCGGCGACTCGCGCTCCTCCTCCATCCCGACAAGAACAAATTCCCGTTCGCCGACTCCGCGTTCCGCCTCGTCGCCGATGCGTGGTCGGTATTGTCGGATTCAGCGAAGAAATCGTCGTTCGACAGCGAATTCGCCAATCGATTCACGAAGGTGGATCTCGGATCGAAGAAACATCACCAGCAGCAACCTCGTCCGCAGAAGAAGCAACCAGCGCAGAGAGGAGACAGTTCGAGCCAGAAATTACCCGTCCGTCGCAGCGGTAGAAGCTCCGGAGGCCCCGCAACCACCCCCTCCGCCGCCGGAGTGGACGCAAATGTGAGGAATAGCGGCGGCGGAAATCCAGGATGGTTGGGGAATTTCTGGACGACGTGCCCCTACTGTTACAATCTGTACGAATTTCCTAGGGCTTACGAAGGCTGTTGCTTGAGGTGCGACAATCAAGCCTGCCGGAGAGCATTTACGGCCGCCGAGGTCCGGTCAATACCGCCGCAGGTGCCAGGAAAGGACGCCTACTATTGCTGCTGGGGTTTTTTTCCGATGGGGTTCACGGCTGGGAATGCAGAGGCAGCAGCGAAAAAAATCCCCAAATGGATGCCCTCCAATTTTGGTGGTGGTGCTGCCACTGCCACCGCCACCGCCGCCACACCAGTGTCGGCGGCACCTCCTCCTCCTCCTCCGGTGAACATGACTTCCGGAGGCACTCAGTCATATGTTGCTGCCTCAAACCCTTCGGGGACGAAGAAGAGGGGCAGGCCAAGGAAGTATTTCTAGGCTGGTTCGGGGCGAAGAATCGAAAGGTCTGTAGGTATGACTATGTTGGTTGAATCAAAAGGGGCCTCAGGTAAATCTTTACCTTTTTGGCTTTGTAGCAGTATGTAGAATTGTAGCGTTATCTTTGTTCTGCCGTAGCTGTAATTTTGTTTGGAGCCATGGTTAGTTGAAAATACCTTTATTTCTCCATGTTAGATATGCTTTGAATGACTTGTGAAGAAGCTTCAGCTCAATTTGCAAGAATGTTGGTATCTGTTGGTGCAAATTCGAAGTATTGGCTTATTTGTTACCATGGATTGATCAATTGATACATTTGAGTAATCATCTAATTTTCTAATGCAATTTTGTTTTTGTAATGGCTTGATTATATGAATCTAGTTTGGTAAAGAAATGTATGATTATCAATATTCTAATATTCGTTTGATTTGTGTAGAGTTAAAAGTTCTTTGCTTAACAGATGTTCTTTTGTGTAGTTATTTTTAAATATGAACAGTCGGTATTCTTTTTTTTTTTTTTCCATTAATTGAATTCATTTTCATTCACTTCCTATCAAATGCTGAAATGGGTTAGTGATTATCTCGTTAAAATGCTCAACTGATGTGAAGGTCTATCATTATGCATTTAGGTGTTTTTAGTTGCTCCAATGCATTACTTGCCTAAGATCAAATGAATGTTTTCAATGATCAAAATGGTTTTGTTTTAGGGTCTGATGTAATGTTTTGCATAGATCAAAATGGTTTCGATTAGTTGGTAGTTACATTTATAGACGAATGGATTTGTTGTTGAACTACATGCTCCATTGTGCAATTTCCTTCGTTTTTGTTGTTGTTTTGCCGTAGTTTCATTCTCTCATAGGATATTTTCTTAGTGTTGCTTTAATTTCCACATCGGTGTTGTTCTTGGATGAAATTTGATGTTTGTAGATTAGTTTTTACGGGGGTTTAAAACATGGGTTTTTACCGGCTTGCGGAAACATTGGCAAGAATGCTCGGTAGCCTAAAACTTACATCATCCTGGCACTAAGTATGTAGAAATCTCAACTTTTTACCATTGCTTTTGGAATTGAAATTCATAGGCCAAATAACAATATTTAAACTGAGATCCATCTCAATTTTAGTCTCGCAAGTTATATTTATTTTTAGTTATTTTCAAGCGTCGAAATGGTATATGTAACAGAGTTCTTGGCAGACTTTACATGATTTATTGTCATGCTAGAAATTCTATAAATTTTGACACGAAAGATATCGCGCAATATAATGCTGTTATCCTATTCGAAGCCGAAGATGCATAGGGAACTCATTTGTGTCAAAACTATCTATTTGTTAATAGTTATTCTCATCTCCTTTTGATATATACTCCAGTTTTCTTACAAGTGAAATTGGAGTAAAAGTTGCAAATTTTTTAGGCTATTGAAATTTTACCAAGTTTATTTTAATTTGTTTATATTTTTTACATTTGTTTTTACTTAATCCTCATGTAACAATAGCTTGTGATCTCTGATGGTGTGTTCATTTGGAATTTATTTTAGTTTTATTATATAGTTCCTGTCAGCCGTATTTAGCCCTCTGATCTGGACACACAGGTGGTGTTATTTTGTGGCTTTTAAACAGGTTTACTATTCAATTTTTTTTTTCTTTGAAAAATATCACATTAAATAATTATTTTTTTATATACATTATACTATAAATTTATTTTACATTTAAATATCATATAAATTTTTATTTATATTACATCTAACACATCTATAGAGATTCACATTGAGAAATAAATATTTTTATTGAAAAAAGGGGAAAAATTAAAAAAATGGTATTTTTTGAAATATATATATATACCGCGTACGGGAAGAGGTTGGGCAAAATGGGAGCCAAAATTATATTAAAATATTATTTAAATATAAAATGTAATCAAAATCAAATAAATCATATGCACTTTAAAAATGCAATGCTATGTTATGAAAAAAAATGGTATATTATGCTGTTAATTCCAGATTTGCAATCCAACAAATAATAATGGAAACCTTACCTTTTATTGGGCTAATTAACGAAATTGAATGTGAAGTCCAAACAATTCGAAAAAGAAAAGCTCATAATTTGTTGTAGTAAAAATATTTGTTTATTAGTGGAGTATTGTTTAGTCCCTTCGTTTCAAACACCGTGAATATTTGTATTTAACACGCAAATTTAGGTGGAGAGTATTAAATATGATAATTTGAAATAATTTGGATATTAAATGATGTGATTGAACAAATAAATAATTATTATTATTTTTTATTTGAACAATATCATGAGATAAAGTGAAGTATATATTAATATATGTGTATAAATATTGTTAATTATTTTTAAATTTAAAAATATTACAGTGAATTTAGAACAAATAAAAAAAATATATTACAAAGATGTTTGGGAGGGAAGATTACAAAAAGAAGATATATTTATTTACTAATGCAGCATCACGTAAGGTAAGGACATGAATCACAGGAATCCCTCGTGCTACAAATCCTTCAACTTTAGTCTATTTTAATTTTTTTATCACTGAAAAATATAAACAAAACAAAAGTTACCACTACCCCCACATGATTATACATAAATTTTTATATAGGAGTATATAATACTCCTAAATTTATGTCTGTTTTATTTATAAAATATATATTTATTTATTTAATTAAAATTTAAATAAAATTTTCATAATATTTCATTTTATTTTTTTATCTACTTAATTTTAATATTAAAATATTGCTCCCTCCTTTCCACATATCATGTCCACGTTTCTGTCCGTCTCACATGACATGTCACTTTTCTTTTTATAGAAAATGATTACACACTTTAATTTATTTTAAATTTTTTAATTTTTTTAAAAATTTTAATTAAATTAATTAATTATCTTAATATTAATTTATAATTATTTATATTATAAAATAATTATTTTTACTAATATATTCTTAATTATCAACTAATTATACTCTTTCTAAAATACAGTATTAGCAGACGCGGTACGGTACGTGTGAAGAATTATTGTATTAATTTTAAATATCTCATAATAATAATAATAATAATAATAATAATAATATGCATTGGTTGAGATTGAGGCAATCAATCCACGGTTAGCTAGTGCCCAATAAATTTAATCAATTAATTAATTAAATTATTGTGACACCCACCCATGCAATAATTATTGCTGATATACAGAAACTCCTTTTCATTATTGATGTACTTATCAAATTACTTGGTCATGTCATGTGATGTGTCCATCCCAAAAAATAATAATAAACAAAAATCTCTACTTATCATATAAAATAAAGTTGATAATAGCAACTACCAATGCAAGTGCCCATTTATTTATTTTTTTAAAAAAAAAAATGGAACAAATGGGATCCACAGTGTCACTTTTCAATTTTATTGGTGGAAAATGAAACACCAGTAGAGTGTTGATGATAATTCTTGTTATTCCAAATGTGTGTTTTCTTTTAAACAGTAGAACAACACAATTAATTGAGTTGGACATAAGATTTAAAAAATATTGATATTATATTGATAGTTGATAAAAAAATATTGATATTATATAGATAAAATATTTTTTTATCCTTACGAATGTATTAGTGTAAAAATGAGTGGTAATTGTGTAATAAAAATAAAAAAGTGGATAATTTTATGGTGATATAATTATTTATGAAAACAAGACTATTATTTTGGGACAGATAAAAATACTAAATAAGACTATTGTATTGGGACGGAGGAGTATTTATTAGATATTTTTTTATTTGAAGTATAAAAATTATATAAATAAAATAAAAATAATAAAATATACAATATATTTATTTTTATTTTTTTAAAAAAAAAAAGCATATGTAATAGAAACCCTAAAAGAACAAACCCACCTCTCTTTCCCCTACAAAATAAAATAAAATAAAATAAAATAAAATAAGCTCCCTTTCCCTAGCTATTTGGATAATTTAATTTTTTGTTCACCACTATTATTAGTCTTATCAATATTTATTAAGTCCACTTTGGACCACATTTTTGCCCCCCACCCCCACCCCCCTTAATTACTTATTTAAATTAGTTAATTTATTGCAACTGTTATTTGTTTAATCAATTGTGCTTTAATCTAGGTGAATAAAGTCAAAGAATTTATAGGCAACTGTTTGTTTATAGACTTTTCTTCACATTTTTATTATTTATATATACATAAAATTTACTAAGGATGTTTTTGTCTGGGTTTGGATTTTTGGATTGGAATTTGAATAGTTAAAAATTTGAATTTGAATAGTTGTATGATGTGATATAAATATGTATTGATGTAATGTTTTGAATATAAAATTAATTTTTAGAATAATATAAAAAATAAAAAATAAGTGTTTGATTTGATTTTTTAGGGGAAAAATTTGTGTGAATAATAGAAATTCACACAAATTCTTCAAACAAACACACCCTAAGTTCATTAAATTAAATATATATATATTTTTTTATTCTTTTTATACTAAAAAACTAATTTTAAATTAAAATTTATATTAATAACTATTTATATTACATTAAATAGGTATGATATTATTTTATTATTTTTTTATTAAATAATAATATTGATAGTTTAAAGTAAATTTAATATATAAATTAAAAAATTTAAAAGATGTATTTAAATATTTTAAAAATTATTATCGATATTATTTTGTAAAAAATAAATTATAAGCAATACAAGTAAATAAAAAAATACTTTTATTTATTTATAATTAGTATAAATCAATTTTATAGAAGAAATAAAATTTTAAATATAAATAAAAATATTTATTTTTTAAACAGAAATAGAAGTAAGAAAATTTTGAGTGGGTTCAGTGACGGAACCAGCTTTCAAATCTTGGTGTTTTCTTCTCTCGAAGTCACTGTATTTTTTATTTTGCTTTAACCCATGTGAGAAAAAAAAATGAAGAAAAAAAAAATAGTATAATAGTTTAAAATTTAGGGGGCAAAGTCAAAATATTTGTATTATTTTTTTAATTTTTATATTTCTAAAAAAGAGAATTGGGGATTGAGGGGGCAATCATTAAGGCCCAATGTAGTTCCAATTTTGAGTGGGTTCCATGTTATTTAGTTAATTAAATTTTAATATTTATTTAATATATTTTAATTTAAATAAATTTTACTTAAAATAAAAAAAAATATCAATGGTCAAATGACAAGTAAAAAAAAAAAATGTCAATTAAGATGTGAAAAAGTATATAAATTATGTTCTATGAAAATAAAAAATGAATAGCTTTGTTTATATAAAATTTTTAAAATTTGTAATTTTGAAGAATATGTAATAATAATAAAAAAAATGAGTATACAATGTGATGCCTCCATGAGAGCAAATGGATATTTAATATTTAATCGGTCCTCTTTATTTCTATATTTCTTATGTAACTAAATATTTTATTTATATTTAAAATTTTTTATTTTTATAAAATTAATTTTAAATTAAATATAAACAAAAAATATATTTTATTATTTATTTGTATTATATAAAAAAATTTTATCTACAAAATAAAAATAATATTTATATTATATATTTTATTCAGATATAATGCTAAATGATATTATAAATTATTATTAATAACTTACTAATATATTATCTACCAAAAACTAAAGTCTGTTTGTCACATATTGGAATATTGATATTATATTGGTAGTGGATAAAAAGTACATTGTAAAAGATTTTTTTGCCTTTGCGAGTGTAGTAGTGTAAAAAATAGTGACAATTGTGTAATAATAATGAAAAAGTAAATGTAGTTTTATACTGATATAATTATTTATGAAAATGATACTATTGTTTTGGGACGAATAAAAATTGTAAATAAGACAATTGTATGAGGATTGAGGAAATAATATGTATTAACGGGTATATATATTATCATTTTTATAATATTTATGAAAAATTATAAAAATAAATCATAATGTGAATAAATTCATAATATCTTCAATAAATTAATATAAATATAATAATAATAGTAATTAAACAAATCCAAAGACACGTATTTAATTTAATCTTATCCATGCACTCCTTTCCCGAAGAATTCACTGAAAACAAAAAAAAAATGAAAAAGTGGAGCCAAACACGGCGTTGTCCGTCTTGTCTTGCCATAATTGGAGGGCTCTAATTTTATACATTTTCCTGACACTGCGCTTTTTCGGAAATCGCATTTTCCCAATCGGTCCACTCAACCGCGCTTTTCATTTCTGTTTAATTAAAACCAGGGGCTCTGCTAATTTGCGCGACAGGCGGTGGGACACGTGTCGCGCTCTACCGCCGCCTTGTCCTTACGTGGCGCATGCTGAGGGGCCGCCAGCATGCAGCCCTCTGGCGCATTTTAGCACAACAGAGTCTGCATCTAGATATATATATATATATATATATTGCAGAATGACCCTGAAGGCCTGATTTCTCCGCCTTCCTCCCTCTGAGATTCGTTCTGCAATGCTCCCTTTCATCTTGATGCAGCAGAAAGCGCACATTATTTAATTATTATAAAGTTCGCCTGCGGGGTTGATTTTGGTGTTGTTGCTGAGGAGGAGTTGGATATTTTGTGGAATTTGATTGTGTTTTGGTTGCTTTGATTCAGTGTTGCTACGGAAATTTGGTTTGTTTGTGGATTTCTGAATTAATCAACGCTGGCGGCTGTGTGGTGTGGACTTGAAGTTTGAGGTTTAGACTTTGATCATTAGTTTGCTGTAGAAAGTAATCTGTTGGCGGCGGCGGTGGTGGTGGAGCTACTGCGTTTTGGATTCCTCTTCGACGGCGAGTGTACGGTGACGGTGTAGGTTTGCAGGGAAGATTGCGAGTTGGTTGAGGTTTGAGGGCGACGTGTAAAAGGAGGTGGGGAAATTCTATGAATCAGGTCTTCACGTGGTGAAAAGATGCCGCATCGAACGACTTACTTCTTCCCGAGGCAATTTCCGGACAGGAGTTTCAATGAATCATTAAAGGCGTTGGAGGATCACGAGAAGAAGTTTGGGATTGAGGATGGGAAATCTGAAGCTCGTCAATCCGAGGTCGTCGCTCTCAAGGCACCAACCAATAAAGGCGATGATGCTAAGACAGGTGAGGATAGGGACAGTTATGGCGGACTCTCCATTGGAGTCACGGCCACGGGGGACAAGATTCACGAAAAGCAGCTGGCCGCCTTTGTAAAGTGGCTTTCGGAGAAGAAGCAGAAAGAGAAATCGAAACGCCATGTCGATCACGTGAAGATCAGACTGTACGAAAACGACGATGGCATCGAAGAGGAAGATGAAGAGAAGAACCTACTTCTGCCTCCGCCGGCACCTCCGGCGGCGGACGGTGACCGGCGGCAGGATTCGCTGCGGCGGCTGCCGAGTAATGCGAGTAATTACAGCAACACTGCGAATCAATATCATGGTAAGGAAAGGGGGTTTGAGAGGCAGGTTTCGCTGCAGAGATTGTCGAGTGGAGGGAGCACCAGCTACGCCGGGAGCTTATTTTCGGGGGCTACTTTAGACGGGAATTGGTCTTCAACCACTACCGGAATACTAAATGAGTCCTCCGCCGTAAAGGAGGAGACGGAGGAGGAAGGCCTTGGGGCCGGCGAAAATGTGGAAAATGGACAGTCACAGAAGTACAAAGAAGGCTACCAATTGTTGTTGACATTGGCTAAACGTCTGACACAACAGGCAACACTTTCAGCCGAGCCTCTGCTCCAGCAAGAACGAAGAATTGGGGGATCTTCTGATGCTGAAATTGTATCCTATCGCCTCTGGGTATGAGATGATCTTGATGATCTTTAACTGATTTTATTCTTGGAATTCTTGTTGCAAGTCATTATCAGTTGCTTATATTTGAAAGATTTTGTTCTTTTTTTTTTTTTAAATCTTTTGTCATTCTCTATTGTTTCAGGTGAGTGGCTGTTTGTCTTACAATGACAAAATTTCGGATGGATTCTATAACATTTTGGGAATGAATCCATATCTCTGGCTGATGTGCAATGATATGGAGGAAGGCAGGAGGATGCCTTCTTTGATGGCACTGAAAGCGGTTGATCCTGAAGAGGCATCAGTAGAAGTGATTCTTGTGGATCGACGAGGAGATTCACAGCTGAGGGAGCTAGAAGATAAAGCTCAAGAGATATATTTCTCTGCGGAGAGCATGTTTGTTCTTGCAGAAAAGCTTGGGAAGCTTGTTGCTGTCTACATGGGGTATGAGCTGTACTGATTTACTACATACATTTATGTTGACTGTTATCTCATGATGCTTTAATGCTTATGAAATTGAAGGGGCTCTTTTCCTGTGGAGCAAGGTGAACTTAATCTTGGTTGGAAACTTGTCAACAAGAGACTAAAGGATTTCTATAAGTGCATTGTGATTCCAATAGGTAACCTGTCTGTGGGGCTTTGCAGGCACCGGGCTATCCTGTTCAAGGTGGGTTCTTTCTACTTTTTTACTTGAAAATCAACCTTTCTTACCATGACACTTGTTACTGCCCGCTTGAATAGTTCCAAGAAATTCGTGATCTTCTGACAGTAGTTATTTCACCCTAATACACTGTCAATACATTGTTACAGGTTCTGCATATGAGAAGTTTGTTTTTTATTTGTCAAAAGCTTTAGTTGTGTTGAGCTTCACTCTTCTTATGTCAGGTTGTAATTAGTGCTTAATATTAACATTGCAAATTAAGCTGAAAAATGCTCAGGTTGCAGCAAATTTTAAAAGTCTTTGCAATTTCTTTGATTCTTGCCTGCCATTGTCTTCCACTTATTGCAATGAGAATGCCAGCAGGCTGATCAATGATATCGATACTTGTACTTGACATTGCTACTATTTGGTGGCTTCGAGATTTTAACAGACACCTTACTTCTATGTCAGAAACTAGCAGACTATGTAGGGTTGCCTTGTCGGATTGCTCGAGGTTGCAAGTACTGTGTTTCTGATCATCAGTCTTCATGCCTTATCAAAATTGAAGATGAAAGTAAGCTTCCAAGGTACAATTAACTAAGCTTCCCTTTTTCACCTGCGGTAGCACTAAGCATTACAGTTTTGGAGTTAGATTTGCTGATTGAATTAACTAAAGAATGATTCCATATGCATGTAATAGATTGAGCTCACTAAACCTTGGTTCCCTACTTTTCAGATCTTTCAGTTTCTTGATGAGTCTTAGATATTTAGCTGATACCTGAAAGAATTCTTAGCATTTTCATGATATCTATTTAAATGGTGTTAGATTCCACAAAGTCACAGGTCTTTTAGCCATGTTGTTGGATAGTGGTTTTACACTTCTACACTTTGTATTTTAAATCTGTAAAATTGGTGTCCAATGGAGTTCATAGTGAGCATGATGATGATACTTGGAGATTGGAGATCATGTTTTGTATGGTGATTTGTCTGCTCTCATCCTCTTTCTTCTAGCTTTTCAAGGCCAAAGAGCATTTAAGTTTGATAGAAGTTCAACCATGCTTAGAAATATTTCATTGAATACTGGAAACAAGTGATCTCGTTTGATGCTACTTTCACTAAACCAGGGAATTTGTCGTTGATTTGGTCGGACAACCAGGAAATGTCCATGGGCCAGATTCATCAATCAATGGAAGTTCCCTTTCCTCTGTTCCTTCCCCCTTTCAAGTATCACATCTAACAGAATTTCAGCAAGATATGACTACTGAGGCTGATTTTCAGTCATTCAACTCAAAGCATGCATATAGAAATGACAATCCTGCATATTCAGGTGTGTTATATTTGCATGTCTCAGTAAAATTATTTAAAATTTCCTAGGGCAATTAACAAAAATTTTAATGGATTATCTGCAGTATGGGGGATGTAGGTGGAGCCATTACTGTTATATTTTGCATGTCTGATCTAGCAACCATCTTGTTGGAAGTGATAAAGAAGTATATTGTGTAGATGACTGTTACTAAGTTGTACTTAAAATCTTGTTTAGGTTATTTGAGAAAGTTTGCAGTCTTGATCCACACCCGGCTTTCCAGTTCTTTCTTCTTTCTTCTTTCTTTATTCCAGAACAATCCAAAATAGTACTTTTGGCTCTGTGAATGCTGCAAATAAAAAGTTTCTTTGATATGGAAGTGGCTAAATAAAAAACATTCAAGAAGAGAATAAATGAAGACGCATTGTATGAGCTAGTTTAGTAAAATGGAAGATTTTACTGGAGTCAATGCAGTTGAAAAAAAAGATGATTTTCTCTGATAACATCGATGACTTTTTGCAGTTAATGGGGATGAAACAAAGGATATTATACATTCTGAAAATAGAAAGAATGATGGCTGTGGTCCAGACGCATGTGTTGATACTGGTGCTGCAATATCTGGGGATAATTACCCTCGAGCAGGAGGTGATGAGATTATCATAAAACATACATACAAAAAGGAGATTGTTGTAGCAGGGAACGGAGCTTTGACTCATGGTGACGGGCCTCCCAGAGTAACCCTCTGTGATAGCAAAGATCTAATGGAGATTAAAAGTAAGTGCCAAGACCACAGGAAACATATCGCGGCAGTCATTCCTAGGTATCTAAATCTAGAACCTTCTCTTGCAATGGATTGGCTCGAGATCTCATGGGATGAATTGCACATTAAGGAGCGAATTGGTGCAGGTGGAGTTCTGATCCTTTATTTTTCATGTCACTTATCGTTTGCTGCTGTACTTATGTGAAGTATCAAATACTGATTATGTATTCTTTTGTTTATTCTTGTAGGATCCTTTGGCACGGTGCATCGAGCTGAATGGCACGGATCGGTCAGTTGTCTAAGCTTTCAGTACACCGATTGTTGTGAACTAATATTAGTTGGCCTCGTTCTCGGAGATGGGATTCTTTCAGTTATTAAGCATTATCTAATTAATGATTCTTCTCTTCATAAAAATCCTACACAACTAAGCAATAATAAATCATGAATTCTGTTCGCAAGCATCTTCATGTTTTAGGTGCCAATGGGGAAACTGTGAAATTTTTTAATTTCATTCTGCCTATTAATGAGATCTTTTTAGCATGATGTAATTCATTCTCTCTTTCTCTATCTATATATTTAAAATAGAGGAAAAAAGTTGCAGCAGAGTCATCAAACATTTTAGGCACATAATAAGTTGGGAGAAAGAAAGAAAGAAAGTCGAAACCGCACGATAGATAATATCAAGCATGTAGAGTTCTTTGGCATTCGGAATTTCCAATTATCAATAACTTGAATTTCTCCAATCATACAGGATGTAGCCGTTAAGGTTCTGACTATTCAGGATTTTCAAGACGACCAGTTAAAGGAGTTCCTGAGGGAGGTATGAATCAATGCTTGAACATTGAATTATCTGCCAAACATCCTTCCAAAGATTCTGTCTTAAGTAAGAGGTGTGCACAAAATATGTAGAGTTGAAATGTATTCTAATTCTTATGAATTTAAATCTTTAATTTCATTATATAAACAGGTTCTATCAGGTGAAATCATGTCACCTGCAGACCTGAATAGGTAGGTTTGAGTGTAGCAACACGATTCATTATGAGTTTACGGATTTCCTCTTACACGAGTTTGCATATTCTTTTTCTTTCATTGCACGATCAAAGCTAATTGTCACCTATAATTCTTACAAAATTTTCGGCCCTTAAATTTCCTATTGCATATGTGCATGCTTTCTACTCTATACCGCTGACTGCAAACTAATTACTATAGTGAATTCTTTACACTGTTCTTGATGAAGTTCTTATGTTGATTTCCAATATTTGTCACTGAAGGTTGCCATTATGAAACGCATTCGCCATCCAAATGTGGTTCTGTTCATGGGCGCTGTTACAAAACGTCCCCACTTATCCATAGTGACAGAGTATCTGCCGAGGTGAGTCCGGATTTCATTCAAATCCAAAAATATAAAACCATAACTTGTCTGCTAAAACAATTCATTGAACCAGGGGGAGTCTATTCCGATTGATACACAGACCAGCTGCCGGGGAGATTCTAGACCAGAGGCGACGCATTCGTATGGCATTGGATGTGGTGTGTTTTTGGTTCCCCACACATATTTTTCAAAGAGAGACACGATTCTTTTCTTCATTTATTCTTGCATGTTATGTGTAGGCAAAGGGTATCAACTATCTTCATCGTCTTAACCCTCCGATAGTCCATTGGGACCTAAAATCGCCGAACTTGTTGGTCGATAGGAATTGGACTGTGAAGGTAAATAGTTCTTGTATTACATGTCTGGAGTTGAAGGTTGAAATATCTATTGGATGTGTACCCTGATAATTGCTTGCTTTTTGACAAATTGGCTTAGGTTTGTGACTTTGGTTTGTCAAGGTTTAAGGCCAACACATTCATCTCTTCAAAGTCTGTTGCTGGAACTGTAAGTCTCTCTCTCTCTCTCTCTCTAGGCACCAGTTATTTATTAGTCATGAAAGATTGAAATCCATCTGATTCGAAGTGTTTTGATGCGATATTTTAAATAAAAGAACAATGTTGGATATGATATTTTTTAGAGAGTCCGTCCCAAAATAATAGTTCCGTTTTCAAAAGAAAAACCATATTACCTTAGAATTTTCTTTATTTTTTTTTTGTTATTATTACACAAATGATATTATTTTTTATACAGTGATATTTTAATCTTTTACTATCTATTTTATATCCACTACCATTATTTTTTAAATCTTGTGTCTTAACTCTTTTAATCTTTTACTATCTATTTTATATCCACTACCATTATTTTTTAAATATTGTGTCTAACTCTTACGAGACTATTGTTCTGAAACGAAAAGAGTATGTGTATATTATCAATAATACAGAAACAAAGTTTGAATATAAGTAGTAGAACCTATGGAACATTTTTCCTAGGAGTGCATTGCATAATAGACATTTGATTCTTGTTTTCGATTGATTTCAGCCGGAATGGATGGCCCCTGAATTTCTTCGCGGGGAGCCCTCCAACGAGAAGTCTGATGTGTACAGTTTCGGAGTAATATTATGGGAGCTTGTCACATTGCAACAACCATGGAGTGGACTTAGCCCCGCACAGGTCGACCTCCTAATACTCACTCGGTCACAAACATACATATATATATATGTGCAATTATGTCTTTTTTATTTCATCCCCAAACTGTTGAATAAGTCAGAGCTGACCACAGGTGGTTGGAGCTGTTGCTTTCCAAAACCGGAGGCTGACAATCCCGCCAAACACCTCCCCGATCTTGGTGTCTCTGATGGAGTCATGCTGGGCCGAGTAAGAGATCTTCTCGAACCATACTCAATCATCACAATATGTCATATTGTTAAATAATTACCTAGTCTTTTAACTCAGTTAAACATAATCTTTTAGGTGAGATGATATTTTAAGTAACATAGGAAACACAAACTTAACTTGATCGATGATACACATGCACTTCACTTTAATTTTGATCATACTCAAGAATTCATTCATGTTTTCACCAACATTCTAATCTTTAGATTGAAATTCGATAAACAAGTTACTATGTTTTTGTTTTTGTTTACAGCGAGCCTGCGCATCGCCCGGCGATTAGCAGTATAGTTGATACATTGAAGAAGTTACTGAAATCTCCATTGCAGTTGATACAAATGGGCAGTCCATAAACTAGCCAGACCCCCGACCGGCCCCCATTCCAGGTACTTTGCCGCCGTCTTTTATCGTAATAACATTATACATATATATGGAGGGCGGTTATTTCTTTAACAGGAATGAATTAGCAGCATGTAATACAGCACAGCAAAGTTATTAAGCATTGCTGAAAAAAAAAAAAAAATTATAAAGATAGAGAGAAAGAGAATGAAAGAAACTAAATCTGAAGGAATACAATATACCCTTTTTAATTATGTAATAGAGGATGCTGTTGGATTTATGGAAATGAATCCACTTATTATTATTATTGATTTTTTATTTTTGTAAAAGTTTCCGTTTGATTTAGATAATTGAATAATACACTATATATATATATATATATCTGTCTCAAATTCTTTCATACTTTGAGGGGTTGGACTTGAGGTGTGCGTCAAATTAATAAATAATACCAGTTAAATTTGTTTCATGTTCATATTTATTCATATTTCATAGTATGTAATCGATCCTTGGCATTTCATAATATATATAATGAAATGAGGAATGTGTGATGTCTTTTGCATTAATGGAAAAAATCATCAATACCGAAAGAATAGAAAAACAATAATTAGTCATACTCAGAAGATCAACATAAAAAAATCCTGACAGGCTCAAAATGTTATACAGGCCAATCTGAAACAGTTCCAACCAAACAAGTATAAGCATATACTTATGAAATGTTTGTTCGACAAATATAAGCATATATATTCAAAATGTCTACGTAATATACCGGTAGTTTCAAACTTTGACATGTACATTGAATTTCAACCGACTGTTTGGCTGTTAAGCTGTTAAGATAAACAATATGACTATTTGAGTACTAGTAAAAAACTTCTATTAGAAATTTGGATACTGAAGTTTTTCAATGTACCCAAATTGTTCTTGCATTGTTGTCAAACAACTTAAAACTTTATGCATCTGGATCATAATTTTTATCCCATAAGGGATGACCTGGTAGTATGAGGGTTGGATGTGTGACCGTGAAGTCCCCCTCGACGCCTCATGTCACTTGCCACACATGTGATTTGTCTGTAGGGCCTAGTTTCCAGCTACTGCGGTAGGTTCCCACGACATAAAAAATAAAAAAAATAAAAAAAATAAAATACAGTACAATTTGTTTGTTCTTTTGGCAGTCTAAAAGATGAGGGACTTTTATAACGAGATTCAATACAATTTGTTTGCTCTTTTGCCTGCCTAACACTTTAAAATATGTTTTTATCGTTACTTTTTAATATAAAAATGTTGATACAATAACATTAACAACAAACATTTAAGAAAATAGATGTATAGAAAATTATATACATTGTTATTGAAATAAACATAGTAACCAATAGGGTAAATGAGCAACTAATTACGCACACAAGAATTTCAAATGAACTGAAGAAGAGAACGGCTATACTATCAATAAAAATGAATCTATTGTTCTTTCAAATTTCATTATATTATCTCTATTCACAATTCTCCATAAAAATATATTAATTTTTAACAAAATATTTAAAAACTAACAAAAAAATAAATATTTTAATAATATTTTTACTTTTCACAATAACTATAAATCTATAATAACAAAAGTTCATAAATCATAAATACTTTTAAAAAAACACATTCTTCAAAACAGACATATAACTAAATTAGAGTGGACTTAATATAAAAGAGGCATGGCCACGATTTAGTTAGTACCTTTATAGCCCGCAGCGAGCCATCGGCCGGAGTCACGAGGCGTCAGAGTCCGACGAGTGCGTCTCCGGCTTGAGTGGCCACGACAGGTTGTATATAAGGAGCCCCGCCATGAGGACGGCGCTGCCCAATACAAAGAACCAGCTAAGGCTCACGCCTTCAGGGAGGTACGGCAACGGAAGCGAAAGAATGTAGATTGAGATGGGCACTGCAGTGTAGTTACGACCAAGTTCAGCTGGGTTAATTATTAGGATGAATAATCTACGAGAAAATTTCGAGAGTACTACCTGAGGACATCACGGCAAGGGAAGAAACTATAGCCGACGAAAATCTCAGTAGATTGAGCACCGAGATGTTGAAAGCAATGTTGGTTGCTATGTAAAGCATGGGCAGCCATGGGGCCCCGTCGCAGCCTGCCAAAGTTACGAGAGTCGATTTTTTTTTTTTAACACGAATTGGGAACTCGGTTTTGGAAGTTTAATTTTCGATGAAATGTGAGCATAAGAACCGACTTTTATTACCTGTCGTGGTGGTTCCGACGTTGAAGAAGCAAGCAGCACCGCTTGTCAAATACGATGGTAGTTCAGAAAATGGTATGCCCTTGAGGCTTGACAGAAAAGGCAGAAATAGGAGAACAAAGAGTGCCTGCATGCAAAAGGAAATGAGAGCCATTAAGGTACAGCACATGCATTTTGTTAGAAATTTCAAATTTATCGATTTTTTAATAAATTTATCATGATATCTTACCCTACTTTTTACCTACTTATATTTATATTTCGTAGAATTTTATGATTTGCATATTATTAATAATGAAATCATGGCCTATAAATGGACGCTATATAAATTGAATAGACTCAAATAATAAAAATTTTGTTTAATAAATATAATCAAATAATAACAACCGATAATAGAAATTCAACCTAAAGTATAAACTAAAATATGTTATCACGAAACTAAGCAAGAATGCATAAGTAGAGGAAGTATTTTAATTTTTGTTTTAAGAAAAAACAAAAATTACATCCAACAATTAATAAAACATCGTATTTTACATCTATTTTTTCCTTTAAAATACTCAAAAGAACCATAGTAAGTTGATCGGAATTTACTCAGATCATGTTAAAATTACGAGGAACATAATACATGAATGCATGCATATTCAAAGTTTTTATAGAAGGCTAGTGAGAATATAATTATCCTATCATAGAGATAATGTATTTCTTACCTGAAACCCGGAGCCAAAGGAATTGACAACGAAGATGTCTAGGAGCTTTCCCTGTACCCAAAAATCAAGTCACAATGAAGATATATTCTAACATTTCAAAGCAGATATATTGGACGATAACAAAATGAAATTTCGCACCTTGAGTCGTGTGGCAGCATCGAGGAAAACAGATTCCTGCACGCTCAACAGATATAAAAATAAATTAAATTGCCTATAGATGAGGACTTGCAATTTAGTTGTCTGATAAGGGTTCATGCCTTACCTTGAGAACAGAAGCAGTTGCTTGAAATGCACTTGAAGCTATCATCACTGCTGGCCAAAAGAAGCCGACTCCAGAGAGCATGTGATCATTTTCAGATCCACTGCATTCCACAAGCAAAAAGTATTATCCAAAGTAGATCATTTGCAAATCACATGAAATTCCAAGTTAACCTAAATAGTTGAGAAAGCTCGAACATAAGATTATATAAACTGTGAGGTTTCACTTTAATTAGCTCGTTTATGTTACAAATTAACGAGCGTATATGCAACAGTGGATGACAATAGTAGCATATGCAGAAGTGTAGGTCAAATGAGAAAGTAGCACCTTGTAACAGCTAACACAACACCAGCAGCAACAAGAAAGCATCCAGCAAGTTTATTCAATGAGTAGTTTCTCCCCAGGAAAAGCATAGAAAATGTCAGCTGCCACACCAAGAATGTCTGCAATAAACAGGGTCGAAAAAAACAAATCAATTCCCGAAAACAATAACCTCCTATTGCATTTCGAGTAATACTGGGAATTAATAAATATGTTGTATCGTCTTTAATAAACACAGCATGCCCAAAGGCTAGTGTTTAAAGATGCAAAGAAGAGAAGCAACAAGAATAACAAGGATCACATTGAGGAGATGATTTTATATATCCTGCTGTCAAATGGATGGAAAGAAACAAGATTGGTGTTAGCAATTTCGGAAACCTCATAAAGACAAACAACTCTAGAGGAAGACAGCCATCTCTGAAGGATACAATAGCAAGGTTGAAAACCTCACTGAGGGGTTAGTGGAAATTACATGAACCAAACCCCGACATCTCTTCAAATAAACTGGGAATTTCCAAATATAGTGTAAGCATATGAGTTTCATTAGATGAAGGTTGAGATAATAACAAAAATAATAATGATAATAAAAGTAGATGGGTTTTCCACCCAGTCAACATTAGAGTGCTTTTGGGAAAGGTCAAGATAAGAGTATCATCTGATATACTAAATGGAAGCATATATTTTTTATTTTTTGTGCTACAAAGGCATATCTCAGTCCAAATTATAAAATGCATTACCTGATTTAGTATAGGAATAGCTGGTCCAGGAAGCATAGCTGTAAAATAAGCATACATTCAGTGGAAAGAAGACTAATGGAAGCAACCGAAAAATTCAAATGTTTTTGGCTTTGATTTGTTTTAAATTTAGCATAAAAAACAAGGTGTGGCGCGACATATTACAACCAAAGGCCAGAAATTTCAAGGAGAAATTAACTACTTATGGAAATGACTCTAAACCATAGACATCATTCTTGTATTCTTAAATCCTGATGAAGTAATCATCAATTAAAATAGTTATCATTGAGCCCAGGCGGGTTACTCATACCTCCGGAATACATTCCAGAAACAACTCCAAGAGCTTCTAACAAACCAATTATCATGAAAGGTAGTTTTGGATAAGCAAGCATCTCATCAGTAGCTATGTTAGCTTTGTATCTCATGTAAAGGATGGAAAAATATATTCCCACATACCTGTAGATCACAAATAACAACAATCAATTGGAATGTCAACTAAAATTATGTCAATAAGAAATGCATGGCAAAGTAATTAAAGTAACAACTCAAAACAGTAGGCACAGAGAGAAGATTTACTTTTCAATACAAGGAATTTTCTCCAATAATTTGATTCTCATTCTTTATATTGGAATTGGTGAAACCATTTAGGCAATTTTCATAATCAGCAAGTAGGTGGGTTTGTGTGCTATCGACATGTTTTTGTAGCATTTGAATGATTTAATTTTCATTCAAATTATTTTCTGAAACATATTTTCATGAATAAAGTATCTCTAACACATGTTCTACGTTCTAAACATCACCTAAAATTCAAAATACCTGAAAACATCCAAACCACAAGCAAACACATTATTGAAATAAATGTGGAAGATGTCTTGTAGCAACTATTATGCATTGAAAGATCACAAACACCACTAGCTTTTGATTATGCTACAAGTCGATCTTTGAATGTTCGTTGTGGTTTAATTTAAGAAATCAGTGTACACTGTTACCGCATTTTCCAGCATGAATCATATGAGATGAAATTATATTTCCACGAGCAGAAACAAGTCATGCTAAATCTCGATTAATTTACGAAGACGAGTACGATAATACTTTAACAATCATCTGATTCAGGTGTTGGGAGGAACAAACCACACCCGAACGTGGTGAGCTGCGCCAGGAAAAAGGGGAATTCCTTCATCGGAACAAGAGCTAGCTTGTAGAGCACACGGTTCGCAATCGCTAGCCCCACGGTAACAACGGAGCACGCCACGATGGCGAGCTTCCGGTCATTGGCGTTGGAGCTCGAAGGCGGCGGAGTCGGCGGAGGAGACGCTTCGGCATTCGTCGCGAACGGAGACAAATAATGCTGGAGATTTCGCCTGTTACAATGACCAGCGTTTACAGGGTAAGCAATCTTCAGCTGCTTCAAAATTGGACGCTTGTGAGGCTTCCGCAACTTGGCACCGAAACTGGACGGAACTCGGAAAACAATCAGCGTCTCCGATGGTCTCTCGGCGGAGGAAGGAGAAGCAGGTGATCGGAGAACCTCCATGGAAGTAGACGAAGAAAAAAAGCTCTGCCTGCCTGCAACTACCTACACAGATTTTGACCATTAAGTCTGCCACGTGTGATCTATTTAACACGTGTGATCTATTTAACACGTGTAACGTGTAAAATCTAATGGTCCCAATTGGGTCGAATAAATGAAAGTGGGCCCCGGTGTAGGGCCCAATTAATTTAGGTCCGTTTATTAATTTTAACTGTTTGGGTCCATATTTAATGGGCTTTTATTTATTCACGAAGTACAGAATTTCTTTCAATATCTTTAATCTATAATATTTTTATAAAAAATATATCGAGTACACACATTAATGCACTATATTATATAATATATATTTTATTTATTAAAAAAATATAATAATTAAATAAAAATATTTATATTTTAGTGTGTTTGTTTTGTAAAAATGTTGAAAAAAATAAAATTTATGTGAATTATTAGAAAAATCTATAGAGATATAAAAATAATAAATATGTGTAGTATATTAATATTTTTGAAAAAAAATCACGAAAAAACAAAGTATTTGCACAATTCTTAGCATTTAAGTATAAAAAAAATACTACAATCCAAAATTACTAAAGTTTGTTCACCAAATACTTATATTTTAATGATACAATTTTCATAAATATTTTTTTAAAAAAATATAATATATACATATTAATACAATATATTTGTTCCATTCCATCACAATGTACTAATTTTAGGGAGTCAATGGATCGGATCAGCTAAGATTCGAAACTCGACGCGAATACATATGGTTGGATCCGATTCGAATAATACCGACAAGATCAATGGACCAGTAAAATATTTTTTCAACTTTGAAAAATTATTTTAAAATTGGATTCGAATTTGGACTCAAACCAGACATATATTAAATTTTATGTATTTTATTCAAAAATATATATATTTAAAAATAGTTTTTTCTTTTATTATTATAATTATAACGGGATACTTTTAAATGAAATAAAAAATAAAAAAAAAAAAAAAACAGATTGAGTTGAATTAATTAATTTACTTATTGGTTGCTGCTAGAGTGCTGTATTTAAAATTCTGTTGTAATAATCGTATGTCACATCTCTTATATTAATATAATACAAATACAATACATAAATTAATATTATGTAATAACAAAACACACTGTATTACTTCTGACAACACACCATTTATATTAATATAATACAAATACAACACATAATAAAATTTTATTTTAGTATATGACATATTCTTAGATACATATAATTATGAACAAATACATCTCTATTACACACAACATATGTTATGTATAATAAGAACATGTACTATTTTGCATTTATTATAGGTGGGCACACAACAATCCCCTTACTTAAATATACTATTCTCTCCGTCCCGTTGAAAGGTTGACGTTTGCTTTTTACACATAGATGTTTGAATATTAGTATTATATTAGATTGTAGTAAAAAAAAAGACAAAAATACCTCTATTAATACGGTGTAATATAAAAGTAATGACATTTGTGTAATATATTGTAAGTTGAAAAGATATTTATTATGTTAAGTAGGTATTACAATTACTAAATTAAGAAATGGTAACCGGACGAAAATAGAAAATTGTAATCTTTCAATGGGATGGGATGAAGGGAGTATTAAGTAAATAATTAAAGCCAAAATGAGATGGGTAAATTATATTGGTATATATATTAGTTGGGGATTAAACAAATATAATATGGTTAATTATGGTTCTTGATTACCTTACTTGACTCCATGGACTTCTGCTGTCCTTGCTGTCCACCACTACTACAAACATATACATACATATATACATATATATTATTACAAAAATTCCAAGAACAAGCCAAGGAATCGAACATGGCAGCCACATTATCTAGATTGGGGTGTAATAATTTCCCACTAATTTAATTTAATGCGAAACTCACTGTTCATCTTATTATTTCAATGCTCCTTCAATAAAAAGTTTGTTAAAGAAAAGCATCTTTATATGCTTCTTTTTAGTTTGTTGCTTCTCCATCATTTCCTCTGAGAGCTGACAGTCCCACCCCACCCCACCCCCTCAATTCCTTTATTTGATTCTAGTTTACTCCAATCCAGTACGCAGAATTTCGTTTTGACTCCTCATTTCTGTTCTTCCTCGGAGGCAGTACAGACGCCTCTCAATGTTCGAATCGGATTCTGATTCTGCAGTGGAAAGCCAGCTCTTCGTAATTTTTGTTTAATCATGGCGGAGAGTAATGGAGCTGGAGCAATGCATCATCAGGTTGTTCGAGAAGATGAGAGTAATAGTGGTAGTACCGTTCATGGCAACTGTGATCAGGTATGTCGGTTTGGTTCCTCTCTGTGCCCTAATTTTTGGGGGAATTTTGAGGAAAATTAGGTTAAATTTTGTTTGTTGATTGTTGATGTGTATGGTTGAATTGATTTAGGGAGTATGATGATGATGATGATTGTATAGGAAGAACTGTTTTTAGATTCATTTTTATGAGTTTTGTACTTCGGTTGAGTTTATGATTGCGCAGTTATTCTGTCCTTCCGCCATTGTTAGGGTTTAGGGTTTCAAAATTGGGATAAAACATGTAGATGAAGATGAAGAGGTAGTAAGAGTTGCTTAGTTCATTCATATTCATTAGGTTTGAGAATTGTCTTTGTTCCTTTCCTTACCACACCTTATTTTCAGTGATTCTTGTCGTTTTTCGACATCGAAAAGCTGAATGAATAGCTATGTTGGATGGTGTGGAAGATGTCAAATTGAAATTCATAGATGGATAGTAATGTAGGTCGAATCAAATCGAAAAATGATCGGGGAAGCACAGATTCACACCTTATTTGAAGTGTTTCTTGTCAGTTTTAGACATCGAAAAGGCGAATGAATAGCTAATTTGGATCATGTGGAAGATTTCGAATTGAAATTCCACAAGAATGGATAGCAATGTAGGTCGAATCGAATCTAAATATGACCAGGGAAGACAGATTCGCACCTTATTTCAAGTGTTTTTTTTTGACATTTTTAGACATCGAAAAGGTAAATGAATAGCTAATTTGGATCATGTCGAAGATTTCGAATTGAAATTCAAATAGAATGGATCGTAATGTAGGTCGAATCGAATGGAATAATGATCAGGGAAGCACAGCTTCACACTTTATGTATATAAACATCATTTTTGGTAATTTCTACATTTGTTGAGAATCAGAGGCTTTTGTTTAATCCAAGTTTCGGTGCGATTTGATTATGTGTGTATGCTCTGTGAATTCTGTTCTACCAAAACTTTTACGGCTGTTAAAAATTTCGAAATTTTTTACTTCTTGTGCATGTTTGGTATCAGGTTTTTGATCGACAAGAAGCCCCCTTGATGCAGCCCAAACGGCCAAACCTCCCGTCATTAGAAATACCGTTGCGGTCGTTGGAGAATACGCTGTCTGATTTCACAAGAATAGATATCCCAAGTCCCGGTTCCGCCAGATCCGGGCTTCCGCCACGACCGAATTCCGCAAAGCTGAAATCATCCGTCAAGAACTTGTTGCCGCAAAAGAGCTTGAGGAGTAAAAACCAATCTCAGGAAGCCGAGAAAACGGTTCTTATCATCCCGGACGTGCCCCTTTCGGACAAGCCGTCGACGTCGAGATCTTTCTCGTTGAACAAAATGTTGTTCTCATCATCGACGAAATCGACGCATTCGTTACCCGTGACGCCTATGGGCAATGCTGATCCGAAGCCTGCTCAGGAGCACCGTTCGGATTTCCCATCAAATATTCCGGTAAGTTTTTCTCTCGAGTACCCGAAACCACCGAGACGACGCTCTTACGCTATCCTGAAACTTTCCTTTGCAGAAGACTGATGTGAAAAAGTTCATGGCGCGATCGTTATCAGTTCCCGTTAACGTCAAAACCCGAAGCTTGAGACGGATGGACTCGTCGGGAGGTTTGATACGAGTGATATCGACAAGCTATCGGTCAACAATTGCCGAAAATTCCCCCTCGGACATATCTCCCGCTACCGAAGCTGGTATAAAATGTATACATTTTCGTTCATTCCGATTCGTCGTCGTAAATTGACGCAAACTCTACGTGTCGATGCAGGCATGGACGATTCCGAGGAAGAAGACATTCCCGAAGAAGAAGCCGTATGTCGAATCTGTTTAGTCGAGCTCGGAGAAGGCGGCGAAACGTTAAAAATGGAGTGCAGCTGCAAAGGAGAGCTCGCCCTCGCCCACAAGGAGTGCGCCGTAAAGTGGTTCAGCATCAAAGGTAATAAAACGTGCGACGTTTGCAAACAGGATGTCCGGAACCTTCCGGTAACATTATTGAGGATACAAAACACGCCTAACGTAACGCGAAGATCAACGACCGGGCAACAGCAACGAGAAGTGACTCGTTACCGGTGAGTAATCTGTGCGTTCGATTACTTTCTTCGATTTTCTGAAACCCGAAAACGATCGTGTTTGCTCGTAATTTTCTGGCAGTGTATGGCAGGACGTCCCGGTTCTTGTCATGGTCAGCATGCTCGCCTACTTCTGCTTTCTCGAGCAGCTTTTGGTATCCGACATGGGACCTCGGGCGCTCGCCATCTCGTTGCCGTTTTCTTGCGGGTTAGGTCTCCTCTCGGCGATGATTGCGTCTACAATGGGTAAGTCGATTATTTTTATTTTTTTAGTCCCGTAACTGAAGCATGCTACAAATTAGTCCCGTAAGTGAAATATTTTTGCAATTTTAGTTCTCAAGTGCAAAAAATATCTGCGTGGTACCCACATGTGTCCGCTAGATCAGACACATTGCAGACACATAGATTTTTAAATTTTTTTTTTTTAAAAAATTAATTTTTACAAAATAAATAAATTAAGTCTATTTTAAAAATCCATGCGACACCGAGCGGACACGTGTCCTCCGGCGAGCCACACGGGTGCCACGTAGGCATCTCCGGCGGCGCCAAAAGACTAAAAGTGCGAAAATTTTTAATTTGTTGGAATAGTTTGCAACAGTATCCAATTATAGGACTGAAAAATTAGTTTACCCCTTTTTTTGGCTCTCTCGATTTTAGAAGAACTAAGAGTGAATCCGACGTGTAATGGTTGGTTTGATGGTTGGTTTGCAGTGAGCAAGAGTTACATATGGGCTTATGCGTCGTTCCAATTTGCGATCGTGATTTTGTTCGCCCACATATTTTATACCGTCGTAAGAACTCTCTGAACTCATTCCATTTTCAGTATGAGTTCGGCCAAAAACGGATATTAGTGCTTTGACGTTGTCGTTGTTCTCTCGCAGCTAAACGTAAATGCGGTTCTCTCCGTGCTCCTATCGTCGTTCACGGGATTTGGGATTGCGATCAGCACCAACTCGCTTCTCGTGGAGTATCTGAGATGGAGGTCGAGCCGTCATTCTCAGCACCAAATAAACAGTGCGGCGGCTTTGCCATCACCGCACCACCACCACCACCACCAGCGGCACCACCCACACAGTAATAATCAAGCTGCCGCGACGGCGGCGGGATCCGCCGAAGACGCGGGACGTCGAGAGCAGCAGGTGCAGAACACGTAGAAGGGAGAGCGTTGAATGATGATCGATTACACGAAAATGTTAAGCTGAATGTTTTGGTTTAAGGAAGCTGAGATGCTATAGGATGTTATGTAGATTTGGGTTTGAAAATATCAGAGCCACTTTTGTGCGATATTTTAGCATGCATGTAGCAACGTTTGTCTATTTCGTTACTACAATCCCACACGCTTTCTATAAAAAAAAAATAGGCCCGTAAGGGATGATTTGACTGTTTAGCATTGCATTGAATTTGTGTTCGTGAAAGTATTAGGTTTGACCGAGGATGTAATCCGTGCACACTTTCAACAACGGAATGGAATAGTTTTTATTCTCAAGTCGTATTTAGAAACAATATAAATTTGTATTTTGTTCTTTTTTTTTTCTTTTTTTCCATTTGACAAGTATATATTTTGTTGTTTTTTTTTTTATTGTTAAAACAAAAAATATCTATTTTTTTTTAAAAATATGTATGGACCCTTATTACGCACATCATCTACAGTTTTCAATAGAAATATACTATTTTTTTTTTTAACAAAATATTACATCAAAATACAATTAAAAAGAAAAAGAAAAAGACTCAAGTCAGTCATTTCAAATCGATTTGAAACTATAACCAAATAAACTCGTCCACATCAAAATACTAGTTAAACTAATATTCAAACCAAAAACTCATTCAAATCAAAACTAATAATTCAACCGAGTGTGATCATCCAACAAAAAGAACATACATATTTTGTGGTTGATATTACTATAGAAATATAATATACACATACTTACATAATATAAAATATATATATATATATATTTGACTTATTCGAAAAAACTCAATCATTCAATAAAAAAGCAACATTTCTTGTATTACCAACATATTTTTCATATTTAACAAGAAAAAAAATAAAATAAAATAAAACTTAAAACACAAATCAACCGCATTCAATATATAATATTCAATACAGTTCAACATTACCTTAATATTTCATATGGTTCAATATATTTAGTGCATAATTAGGTACACTTTCCTCTAAAACTTTGGATACTGTAGTTCTATAACAAATTCTTTTCAGGCATTAATAATATCAACAAATACCAAATCCATTTCTTCATCAATATATATTCTCATAAAACATATCTGCAGTCAACATTAAATTGTGGAGGGTAAGATTCCAAAATATGAAACTTACCATGATGCAAGAATCTTAACAACTGAGGATGCCATTTCATCTAACAGCTAGTGAAGTCCCCTGTGAGTTTTTGCTCATTTCTCGAGAATCGTATCATTTCTGCACTGTCGAATTCCTTGTTATGAGTACAGCACATTTGCGCCCGGAATCACCGAACAATGCTTCTGGTGTTTGGTTTTGTTAGCGCTTCAATGAGCCTGTGCATCCATCTATCAAGCATTCCTGTCGCAAAAAAATATATATATATATGTATATACATACACATTCATCGCGAAAAAGCTTCACAAGTAACAGATTTTAAAAGGGGTTTCTATATTTTGTCCTTAAAATAAGGAACATTGAAAAAAGGGCTCAACAAATTGAAACATTTTCCATTATCCCGTAATAAAGATGGGACATAAGTACATCTGATCTATACAGTTATAACAGCAAGATGTGTTGAACAAATTCACTTTGCAAAATGCAGGTGGCTGTAATGAAACCATTAGTTGAGAGAATCGGGGGTGCTAATAAAAGGAGGATTTATTTAAATCATGTAACGATAGAAGAAACTTGAAAAGTTCTTGCAATTAGTAGTTCTATAAATTATCTTAAACAAGATAAATATTCATTCGAAACTGGCAAAGTGACACTTTTGATCAAGATTATATAGAAAACATATAGATGATGAAAACTAATTTAAGGATACTTGCCTGTTTCAATATTCTACTTGACATCACATACTAATAACGCAAATAACAAATGCAGAGCACATCTCTATTCTATGCATATATATATATAGTATAATTATATAAAAGGCAGTCATATTTCAAGCATGGACTGCCTGCTGCAGACAACAATCTTGGCCAATACAAAGTAGAGTACTAAAGAGAGATTTTGTTGATTAAAGAAGTCACAGATGCCAGCAATAAAAGGAGTTAATATACCTGTAACAGCAAATGTACCACCCAATACTGCACAAAGGCGGGTCATAAAGTGGAGAAAGCTGCGGCGTTCTTCCCTAATGGTCACAGTAATTGGTGATAAATCATATAAAAAGTACACAGCTGCAAAAATAAATAAAAAACAAAGTTAAAAATCTATCTCAGTACAGAATGGGAGAAAACATGAAAAAGTCTGGATCAAAAAAGACTTGCCTGGCCATGCCCTATCAAACTCATTAATTGGAGAAAAGTACTCATTGACAGAAAACTGATTTGTAGGTAAAACATTCTTTGAGATATACTTGTATTGCGTTGGAACGATCTACACCATAAGAAACACAATATTTTAAGGAAACGAATTGATGAAAAATTCTCAAGAGATAACACAAGAAACTTTTAATAGAAATGCCATTCATTGCACAGATAATGTAACCTGAGACTGGCTATGTTTGAAACGGAGACACAAGTTATAGAATTTAAGTAAGCTAAAGGAATTACAGGGTTAATTCATGTTGGGTAATAGATCATTCTATGTCCAGGAACAGGATATTATACCTGAGGTCAATTTAAAGGATTCTGCAATGTCTTAACTAATCCAAAGAAAAGAAGCCTTTGCACATATAATATGAGGGTAACATCAGACAATATTTCATATTTTCATCAGAAACAGGCAAGAACTGAAACCTTTATGTAGTACTTGAATGTTCCACTTGCTTCATGTAAAATCCGGACCGTATCATCTAGTGGGTTATGTTGCCCAGGATATTTAGGTCCAAATGATAAATCATGAATGACATGACTCACATTAACACGAGAAGAAGTCTCAAACATCTGCATGAGAAAATTTTGCTTTAATATGTACTTGATATAGAGTCAAGACATAGATGTATGTTCATATGGAATTCTACAGAATATATAAGTTGTGGGAATGGCATAGCTACCATCTGTGCCACAAAAATGTTTAATCCATGAACTGAGATGTGGAAGTTTCCAGCAACTCTCTGCACATCTAAAACACCATACACCTGCAACAGTGACAGTTAAAATATCATGAAATTTGGCCATGGTAGCATTATTATCATACTCATTTTTTAATTAATACTGAAGCAGCAAATTATCATCATCAATTTACACAAAGATGTATGTCAGTCTCACTATAAACAAATTATGAAAAAGAAGGTAGAGGTTAAAAGTGGCAGAGGCATACCCGGCAACCTTCACCAGTAGCTAATGCATGCTTCACCTTTTTTATCATATCTTCAGCTTCTTGATCAAGATTGTGGAGTTTAATTTTATGGTCAGAGTCCTCCTGATGGTCTTTCTGGTCATCTGATAGCCAAAATGTTGTCAAAAACAGGCCTAATTTGCTTCCTAATTGGTTTACAAGTTTAATTGGTCTAAATTGTGTGCTGCTTGTCTATACAAATCGCCTGAATATTTAAAAACCAGCTCCTGATGCAAATTGAATCCTAACTTTGACATTGTGACCAAACTAGATTACCAAAGGTCGAAGGGTAGAAAGGAATCTCAAATAATCATAACAAAAATAAATAAATAGATTTCTCAATTAAAATTTAAGATATGCATGTGGCTTCAATAATGTTTTGTTGCATTTCAGGAAGCTCTTGTATGCAAATTCAACAGTGGAGTTTTGATGCATTAGCACAAGAATATTTTGATGCAACTCATTGTTCAAACATACCAAAATTATGACTTGAGAAAATGTGGGCATGCCGTGGAAATGAAATCCATAAAGATGTCAACATAGTTTTGAATATTGAAATCATACAAAGGAACAATTACTCACTGAATAATAATTATCGAAGTTCCAATTTCACATCATCCTAATATAAGAATATGACTATACTCTACAACAACAATCTTTTAAGTAACATATCAGCACTCTGAAGCTAAATTACTGTTTCCTTTCATCCTTCAACAATATGATGCCCATTTAAGTTGTTACTTTAAGTTTTTTAATGTATTTCTCACATTTAATCATTAATTTTCAAATAAAAACAATGAATTCTTGAAAATCTTATGTATATAACATTACTCATTAGCCAAGTGTCCATACTCAGACTTATAAAGAAATGGTCTAACAATTTAATCAATGCCACTTTGATTGCAATACAACGATAGCATACACACAAGAAAATAAATGAATGAAATTTGGACAAAAATATAAAAATATGATTGCAAAGTAACACAAATGTCAATATCAAGAATAACACAAATATATACACTAACTGTAGCTAAAGTCACTAAAAAGGGAAATTATCCAAAAACATGCTACAAGAGAAGGCAAAAGTGAAAAATAAGGAGATAAACTAATACTAGATAAAAAGAAAATACAATGTTAAAAAACCTAACCATGACTATGAGCCGTGTGTTCCTTCTCCACAAGGTCAGACAAATACTCAGTACCAATGATGTGGCCGTCACTACTTAAACAAAGCTGCACAATTGTAGCAAACATGTTGGCTATCACATGAGCTCAAGCAAAGCCTGACACACACATAGCTTCAATTAATTATATATCTTCTATATCTCTCTAAATATTTATATGTATCTGTATATGCGATTGAAATTTGCAGCTAATTAATATATATATATATATATATATATATATAAGAAAAGGTGAAGAGTAATTAAACCCAACCTACCTTCCATATGTTTGTGTCAAGATCAACTTCATGCTTGCCTGACATATCAATTGCATCTACACTTAGAACTGCAAGACCACGACACAGAACCACATCAACGCAGATTAAAAACGGATAATACAGAAGCAGAAGATAGTTCAGCAAGATAAGCTAATAGAAAGAAGAAGAAAAGAAGAAAAGCTACAATAGCTAACCATCACACGGTAAAGAAGGAAATGTCATGTTTATATGGATCGGAAGTGTTTCTCCACGTGTTAAATCAACTGACATCTACAAAGGGAGAAAATGTCAAGCATTTCGAAGGTAAAACTTTCTTTTGGGGCAAAAGAAAAAATCACAAGAAGAGAAATATAACCTGGTGCACAGTATATGTTGTGAGATAATATGTCAACTCATGCACAAACAAAGTTGCCATGATTGCCAGTCCAATAATAGAAACTAATAAGACACATGAAGCAAAAAAAAATAAATTAGTAGTCTATCAAACATTCTCTTGTTGAGAAATTACATTTGGTACTATCTTTCCATACAGTGAACTTTTCTTCATTAGATAGTAAACAAGGTGAAATGATCACCAATTATTAAGTTGTCCATTTATTTTATTTTATTATATTTACAAGGGGTGTGTTTTTAAAAGTTCAGGCGCCAACACAAATGAATCATAAGTATCAAAATACCACCAAACGAAAACAAGGGGAAAAGGACTAGGTGTGATGATAAGATCTATGATAATCAGCATGATATCAACATCTCAGAGGACCCAAACAAACTCTAAAGAATAAATAAGAATGGTTACAAGAAAACATAAATTACTTAAGTCAGGGAGCCCTGAGCATGAATTGAGCTCCAAAATCCATTAAATGGCTACAAAAATGGCTTATTGCTCCAGCCAATACATGTCTTTGTCATTCCCACCATTACACAACCGAATATTGAAACAACTTATCAACAGTAAACACATTTCATATTTATCTTCCTTCTTCCTTTTTATTGCCACTTCAACTCATTGTAAAGCTCTTATTATGGCAGCACACACAACTCAGAATTCGGTAAGGAAAATGTGCCTTTCTTGATACTTCATGTCATATTAAGAGGTGTAGAATTTAGGGAGTATGGTTATTCTCAACAATTTCCAATACCTTTAAACAATAGTCTAGTCCATTTTATGATCGACTCTATGTCAGGATATATTACATTCTAAATTCCCATATTACATTCTAAATTCCTTAGCGCACCCCCTCACGTGGAGGATCGCAAAATCTTAGCACCACAACCTCTTATTCATCAATGGATGACCATGAGGATTCAAACACAGCATTCTATCACAATATTATTCAATATCGATACATCAAGACGTTAAACAAACAGCTAAGAATCATATGATAGCAATCTAAATTCCAAATCTCAATTTACGGAGAAGAGTAGGAGATATAACATACCGAGAGCCCCCGATTTTGTCTTCCGCAGCAAATGCTCTTCTGCGCGAGGAAACGCATCGAGACTTTTCAGTGCTTGCTTCAAATTCCCCATTTTCTGTATTCGTTTCCTACTTAGTTTTCTAGCCCTAATTTCCGCCCAGATCAACCAAACAAGGAAGCAATGTACCTACCACTGTCAAACAAAAAATTGTCAACAAAAAAAAAAAAACCATATAACAGTGAAGCATTGAACAGAATGTCATTCAATAATCAAGAACTACAAACCTGGGAAAAACCAAAATCGACATTCATGCAAGCTCTCGACAAATCTCCGCCTGCGGACTGACGAGACAAACGCAAAAATGTTCCTCGCCTAATTAGACGATTATACGCAATACAATAAATTTTAAAAAATCAATTTTAGTCCGGATATTAAAAAAGTATACATATATATATTAATTTTGATTATAATATAAAAAAAAATATTATAAATAATTTAAAATAATTTTCCGAACATTTGTTTTTTAATTACGTAGAAATTAGCAGCCACTTTCCCAAAAAGGACGTATTAAGTAAATCAACAATTACCTTAATACTCTGCAAATCATGTTTGAAAATTCTCACGTTATTAAAAAAAAAAAAAAAATCATAACTTCACAATCATAATTAGGGTATGTTTCTTTTAGCAATATTTTTTCAAATTTTACTTTCACTCTCCGTTTTCTTAAAAAATATATATATTTTTTTTAAAAAAAAATATCTTATCAAATATTATTTTCATATTAAATTCAAATTAAATATTTTCCACGCAACTTTAATTTTGATTACTGGAGTTTTAGGGTGTGTTTGTTTGAAAGTTGGATTTTGAATAGTAAAAATTTTGAATTTGAATATTTATATGATGTGATATAAATAAATATTGATTTGATGTTTTGAATGTAAAATTGATTTTTAGTATAATATAAAAAATAAAAAATAGATATTTGATTTGATATTTTTGGGAGAAAAAAAATTGGATTAACAGTGTAAATTCAATCCAATCTCCCAAACAAACATACCCTTAATTTTTTTTTGAATATGATCATTTAAATAATATTTTTAAATAAAAAAATAATAATAATTGAAAAAAATTATAAAAGTAAAAGTTAATACTCCCTCCTTTTCATATTTTTATATTTATTTCTTTTAGTATTATATTAAGATAAATAAAAATAGAAGTAAAAAAACGTTTAAAGTAGTATAAATTTAAAAACCTCCGCCGGTGACGGTCGCCGGCGATTGGCTCTGTCTGTATGTAAAAAGAATAATAGTGATGGTACGGTATACACACCATCAAGAAAGAAAGAAAGAAAGAACGAAAGAAAAAGGACTGATCAAATTTGTCAAAAAGTTGTATTGCAATAAACAGTGCGAATTTCACTTCAGCTTTAGTCCCTTTCTACTTTACCAAACCTAATCCTCCCTGCTTTCTGCGAATTCCCCCAATTTTTTGGGTTATTTTAATGTTTTTGTGCGATTCGGTGCACTTGTTGAAGTTTTCGTCCCCGATTTGGCACTGGTCGTGCTTCCCATAATCCGAAGAATTCTTTAGTTGTTGAACACCTCTTAAATGTCTAATTGGTGTCGGGAAGTTGAGTAAGATCAGCAAACTCTAGGGTGTGCTCGAGAGCATGCTACCGTCGATTTGATTCGTTAAGTGCGGAGGGCAAAAAATGGTGGTGCGGAAGGTGGGGAAGTATGAGGTGGGGAGGACGATAGGGGAAGGAACATTTGCGAAAGTAAAGTTTGCTCAGAACACGGAGACTGGAGAGAGTGTCGCCATGAAAGTCCTCGACCGGTCCACCATTATCAAGCACAAGATGGTCGATCAGGTGCGATTGCTATCTGATTTGAAATTTTTGTGAAAATTAGTAACTAGATTCTGGAAATCACCCAAGATTTTGTGCTTCTACTACAGTAAGTTGATTTTGAGATTGGTAGGATCTATAGTTGAGATGAATTGTGTAATTTCTGTGCTGGAAGAAAGGTGGAATATGCAAAAATTTCTGATAGAGTTCTTATGGCGGTTCATAATTCAATGGATTCAATGTTCTTCCATTTTTTCTTGCAGATAAAGATGGAGATATCTATAATGAAGCGTGTTCGACATCCGTATGTTGTTCGTTTACACGAGGTGAGGATGAAAAACTTGACTGATATTAATGTGCTCTGTAAAAATGCAAAAGCAAGAGCAAAGACTCTTTGTTAATGGTGTTTATCCTGTACTGTTTAATTCATATTCGTCATGCTCGAATTTCCAAATCAGGTTATAGCAAGCCGAACGAAAATCTACATCATATTGGAATTCATCACAGGTGGCGAATTGTTCGATAAAATAGTGAGTTTCCTGAAACATTATTCAGGAATATTCTGAAGGCTACAATAGTTAGCTTTGTGAAACACATGAATTACACTTGCAGGTTCACCATGGCCGACTTAGCGAATCCGAATCAAGAAGATACTTCCAGCAGCTCATAGATGGTGTGGACTATTGCCACAGTAAGGGAGTATATCACAGGGATTTAAAGGTGTTTTCTTTTGGCAAAGAAGAAGAAAATCTTTTTTAACTCTTTTCCAAACAATGATATTTACTTTCTTTTACTTCTTGCAGCCTGAAAATCTCTTACTTGATTCTCAAGGGAATCTAAAAATCTCCGACTTTGGGCTCAGTGCATTCCCTCCTGAAGTAAGACCTGATTATACTTCTCCATAATCAAATTTGTAACATGATGATGCTAATGACGATTAATGTGCATAGGGAGTTAGCCTTCTCAAAACAACTTGTGGAACTCCTAATTATGTCGCACCGGAGGTAACTGTTACAGATCTTTCTCACTGATTTTCATCTCGAAGAATCAAATGAACTTATATTTCTGAAATTGTAGGTTCTTAGCCATAAAGGCTACCATGGTGCTTTGGCGGATATCTGGTCATGTGGGGTCATCCTTTATGTGCTGATGGCTGGTTACTTGCCATTCGATGAGATTGATCTGACGACCTTGTACGGAAAGGTATCCAACCGTAATATATGGTTTTTGTTAATTTTTTAATGGGTAGCATGCATAACTATTGCGGAATTGCAATGTTATATCAAATTGTATGATAGAAGTATAGGTGTAATCTTGTGACTTATTTAAACATCTTCTACAGATTGAGAATGCTGATTTTTCTTGCCCATCTTGGTTCCCTGTTGGGGCGAAATCCTTGATCCGAAGAATTTTGGACCCTAACCCTGAAACAGTAAGTACCTGTTCTTGGAGAGGATAATGATGCTCCATAGTTTAGCGGGTTTTATGTGCCAGTTATATACAGTGATCTCATTGTCATTCTCAGATTACCTGTAGTTACTGTATGCACATAATCCGAATGCAATTCTGCTATGTTAAGACTGTTTGTTTAATTATTAGCATATTACTATTATTTTATTTTATAATTTTTTATACAACTTGATGTTTAAAGATAATTTAGGAGTTATTTTGAAGAGATTGTCAATAAAGTTTCACATTTTGTTTAGGAACTCGGCCATCTTGGCAGAATTTTGAAACTGAACAAAGCTTTTGGGCCTGTTTAATGTTCTCATGTTCACCATGGAAGCCTAAGTGCTTTTACATCATAGTACTTTTTAATTGCTAAATTGTGACCTGCTGTGGGAACATTTGCAGCGGATTCGGATAGAAGATATCAGAAATGATGAGTGGTTTAAAAAGAACTATAATCCTGTAAAGCTTGCCGAAACTGAAGACATCGATTTGGATGATGTAAATGCTGCTTTTGATGATCCAGAGGTCAGTGGGACATTTATGCTTTCTTGGAATTTTGGACTTGTTTGACGAATGCACCGTGTAAAACACATTGCAGCTGTTTGTCCGATGCTTTCTTACTTTATTATTAAACTTTTTCCCGAAATTTCAGTTTTTATCTCTAGAGCTTCTGTGCAATATTATATGTAGGAAGACTTACCTAGCGAACAACGTGGGAATGATGATATGAGGCCTCTGGTTCTCAATGCGTTCGATTTGATTATTCTCTCTCAAGGCCTCAACCTTTCCTCATTGTTTGATCGCAAAAAGGTAATCGTGTTTTTGTATGTAGTATAGTCGAGTCAATGCATAATCTGTTGATATGGAGCTTGTCCCCGGTGCCAATTTTTTTCCGTGAAAATTTCTGCAATTTCACCTCAAGCTGCAAACAGGTTGTTCGACATTAAACGAGGTTCTAATTTCCTTGCATTACAGGACTCCCAGACACATCAGACAAGATTTGTTTCTCAAAAGCCGGCGAAAGTGGTTCTCTCGAGCATGGAAGTTGTTGCTCAATCAATGGGTTTCAAAACACACATCCGTAACTACAAGGTAAAGCTTTTGTTAAAACCAAAAACTTTAATCCACTTGATGCTTTGGAATAACCAATCAAATGCTGCATCATATGATATTCGAATTACTGTTTTCAGATGAGAGTCGAAGGTCTTTCTGCAAACAGAACTTCACATTTCTCTGTAATTATGGAGGTAGTAAATTTATCTCTGGCGCCGTATCTTCCTTTACACTTTTCTTCATCATCTCGGGAAATAATCCTACCTGCCCGAACAGATATTTCAAGTTGCACCCACATTTATCATGGTTGACATTCAAAAAGCTGCCGGCGAAACTGAGGAATATCTTAAGGTACCGTTTAATCTTTGTTGGTTAACTTCATAATTTATAATATGGTATCAGAGTCTAATGAAGCATGCCAGTTGATTTTATAATGTATAAAAAAAAAAAAATAATGCGTATGTCAACCTCCCCTGGAAGTATGTCAAATTCTTTGCTTCAGTTAAATATGAAAAGATCAATGAATCAACGAGCCATTTTATCTTAGGGTGTTTGTTTGCTGGATTTTGTAGGATTTCTATTGTTCACTAAACTTTTTCCCTAAAAACATCAAATCAAATATCTATTTTGTTTATATTATACTAAAAATTAATTTTACATTCAAAACATCATATCAATACCTTAATATACAACCTTCCAATTCAAAATGTTTATTATTCAGATCTCAACTCAAAATCTAAACTTCCAAACTAACACATCCTTAATTTCTTGCAGTTCTACAAGAACTTCTGCGAAAAACTCGATGATATCATCTGGAAGCCACCTGATGAAGCGTGCAAATCACGTGCCACCAAGACAAAGACGAGAAGGAGATGAATCCGTGGTACGCATGTCTGATTGTTGCTTTAGTTTTCTGTAAAATAGAATCCTTATTATTACCTTGGTGACTACCGTCTTGCATTTGATTGATTCGGCGGTTCTCTTGATGCTGAGGGATGAGGATTAGTTAATAGTATTTACTGAAAATCCACACGTTTCTTCTACCCGTAGTTTCACTCGCTCTTTGACAAAATTGAGTTGTTTTCAATGGTAGTTTTATTCGCTCTCTTCGACAAAATCGAGTTGTTTTCGAGCGTAGCGCCATTGGTGTGGTGTCTTTGTATGAATGATTTTGTTGAGTTGAGGGTTCTTGTTGTATTTGTTGGCGTTGTGATTTCCATCTCTATGCTAATGTTTGATGTTGCTCATTAATTTTCTTTCTTAGTAAATACATATCTTTGGAATGTTCTCTTTTGAGATTTTTCTTTCAATTTCTTTACTGGGTAATTCTTTCTTTTTCTTTTCCTTTTTTTTCTTTTTATTTTTTTCTATAAAAATATATTATTAAATCTCATAAAAATTGTGGTAAATTATTATTTTGCCATCATTTAATTACTAAATATATAATTATAAATGGAGTCAGCAGCTCAATAATGATACACATTATTGTAGACATTCATTGCCATTATTCTCTCATCCATTCATTATTTAGTGCCTTGATTATATTTTGGTTTAAATGGTTATTTAAAATTATATTTTTCAAAAAATATATATATTTTATACAGAATTGTTGAAAAAGAATCTTATTTTATTTTCATTTCATAAATTTTGTAAATCTTATTATAGTTTCGGAATTTTCTAATTTATAATGTAAAAATTATTTAATCATTGAACAAATCCAAATATAAGTAAGCCTCATACCCTTATAAATGCTTACAACCACCCCTCAACTCCTCTTTCAAAAAATAAATAAGTATATTTTTATTTAATTAAGTTTACATATAAATAATTTTATATTAAATATTTAGTTATTGAAAATATCATCTAATTAATAGTAGAATATTGTCACATATAAATCACCTACATGTTAATTTCTAATATCAAATATTAATAAAATGAATTTAAATTTTAAAATAAATATTAAATTCTATATTAAGTCCAAGTTGTAGCTAAATATTAACATGTGACTTGGTTAGTTTATTTTAGCACCAATCGTCTCATGTATAAAAAAAATTCAATTACAAATGATTTTTTTAATGATACTAATGTACTATTTAAATAAAAATTTAAATTAATATTTTATTTTAAATCAATAAATAAAATAAATAAAATCTCATATAGGTAAAGCATATTATGGTCAATGGTAAAAAAATTGAAAATATGCAAAATAATTTTTTCTATAGATTGAAAAAAAAAGATATAAATTAGAGAATTTTGCACCTATGAATTTGTTATTTTTTCATTTCAAACTCAAATCAATCTTATTATATTGCACTATTTTAATAAAAATGCAATATTTTACATCAAATTAATATTTAAACAAAAATTTAAATTAATATTTTATTTCAAATCAATTTTAAATCAAATCCAAACAAGTCAAAAAAAATTAGGGAATAAATAATTATCAAAGAGTAGTTATTAGTTCATCTCATGTGGCCTTTACATAACAAGCATCTCAACTACTATTCTTATTTAAAATATTTTTAATTTCCGGTACTTTGATTAAATATTATTTTTATATTTTAACTTTTTTTTTTTTTTTTTCAGTAATACCTTGATTTTATTATTATTTTTTTTAATTGTCGCGTGCATGTGATTCCTCCCATTAATTTAATAACAACTGTGCACTTGTTAATCATTCTGCTAATCTTGGCTTTTCTAGTTAATTATTATTTAACTCTATATTTCGAATTACACAGATAAATAAATAAATAAATAAATAATTTTTTTATTATAACATTGATAACCATTAGTGCTTGATTGGGTTTGGATTTGGGATTTATAATTTTGGAATAGTAAAAATAATAGTCTCTCCGTCCAAGAACTAGTCTGGTTTGTGTTTGGCAAGAGATTTAAAAAATATTGATATTATATTAACAGTAGGTAAAAAATACGGGTAAAAGATTTTTTTTGTCTTTGTTAGTATACTAGTGTAAACAGTAGTGGCAATTGTGTAATAATAATGAAAAAGTAAGAGTAGCTTTATAGTGATATGATTATTTATGGAAATGAAACTATTGTTTTGAAACGGACAAAAATGGTAAACAAGATTATTGTATTGGGACGGAGGGAGTATTTGATATTATATTCTAAATAAAATAGTATTTTTATATTTAATATCTTAAATAAAAAAAATATAATATTATATATTATGTAGTTAATTATATTGATTTATATTTGTTAAGTATATTTTAATTTAATAAATTTTATAAAAAATAGAAATATGTTAGTTGTTATTACATAAATAAAGCAAAATATTTCAACTATTTTACTTAAATGAGTCAAATTAGGGCACATAGATAAATAAATAAATAAATCATACTCCCTATGTCCCATTGAAAGGTTGTCATTTTTCATTTTCGTCCGTTTCAAAATAAGGTACCATTTCCTAATTTAGTAATTGTACTATTTACCTAACATAATAAATATCCTTACAATTTACAATATATTACACAAATGTCATTACTTTTATATTACACTATACTGATAGAGGTATTTTTGTCTTTTTTTACTACAATTTAATATAATCATAATATTCAAAAATCTACGTACAAAAAGCAAACGCTACTCTCTCACCGGAACGGAAGGAGTACTTTTTTTTATTATTATAACATTGATTACCGTGGTGCTTGATTGAGTTTTATATTTGCGATTTGTAATTTCAGAGTAGTAAAATTAAGTATTTGATATTATATTCTAAATAAAATAGTAATTTTATATTTAATGTATTAAATAAAAATATAATGTTATATGATGTATAATTAATTAAATTGATTTATATTTAAATATATTTTAATTTAATAAATTTTACCAATATATATATATATATATGTGTGTGTGTTGTGTCAATTGTTATTACATAAATAAAATTTCAACTATTTTATTTAAATGAGTCAAATTAGGGATTTATGAGGCCTGATCAGTTTCTACATATTTATTTATTTTCTTTAATTAATTATTTCTCTGCTATAGAATATATATATATATATATATATTTATCTAATTATTTCTGCATGACCAATTAATTATTATAGATCGGAAGCCAACCCATAATTATTCAAATCTAATAGAATTGTTTATAGAATATTTTAAATGTAGTTTCAACTAATTGTTATAATTAATAAATAACACCTTGAGTTAAATAAAATATTTATAAACGTAACACATATTTAATTAATTGAACAATATAAAAAAAGTTTGTAATTTTATTTTTTTTTACTATAATTAAATTGAGTTACATCCTAAAGAGTTTATTTGATTTTAGTTTCAAATTAAAATGGCTATTGTTCAACTTATAAAATCTTGAATAAAATATACTCCCTATTTAAATAAAAATCGAATTATATTGGAATTATTTATAAAAACACTATAATAAGAACAAGTCAAAGCTATTTCACGACCATTCACAATTAGGAATTATGTTACATCAAATGAAAATTCATTCGATGGGGTCATAATTAAAATCAATTATTGTACGCATTCGCAACTTTAAGCAACCGAATAAAATTAAAAATTCTATAAACGTTATTAAAATTTCAATGCCCCCGACAAAACAACGAGTTGAGATGGGGCCGGGTTACAAAATGGCCCCCCGATCCAATTTTCTCAGCACGGCCCCCTTTCTACGAAATCCTATATATATTTTTATTTTTATTTTCTTCGAAATAATTAAGTCCAAAAACAAGAACATGGCATGGATCAAATGATCAAATTTTCCAAGAAAGAAAATCCAAAATTGGGATGTGAATAGGTGAATGAATATTTGTGGGGGTTTCTATTTGGAATGTTCGAATATATGAGAGAGAGAGAGAGAGAGAGAGAGACTTAGAGTGAGAAAATAGAATAAAACATGATAGGTATGATTGTTTGGTATTGTAATAATCTAAGATGGTCAAAGGTATCATGTCATATGGGCACATTCAAAAAAATAGGACCCTTTTTTCTCATCATACTTTTGTGAGAAAAAGACACTACACATGTCTTGCCCCAATTTAGATTTTATCTCAAAATATAGAGCCGTTAAAATGAATTAAATTCGTTAGATATATAAAAAACAATCTGAAATAGAAAAATATTTTAGAATAAATTTTAAACGACAACAAATAATAATATTTTTTATGTCCATTAGAACGATACTATTTTATATTTTTGTCGATTTAAAAACAATGGTACTAGTTTTTAATTTAGTAATTGTACTACTTACCTAACATAATTAATACTTTTACAATTTTCACTATATTACACAAATATCGTTACTTTTATATTATACAATCTAATAAGGGCATTTTTATTATTTTCACTATAAATCAATATAATATTAATATTAAAAAATTTACGTACAAAAAATAAATATTACCAATTTTATGAGACGAATGTAATATTGAATTCAAATATCAAAATATCAAACAATACCGTTAACATTTAACGTATATAATATATATATATATATATTGTATTTTAATGGAGGCAAGATGACTGAGGTCCCCAAAAGGCCTTTAAGGCAAAGACACTTCCCATTAAATGTGGGACATTTAGCTACACCTATTATATATATATATATATATATTTTTTATTTTTTTTATATTAGGTACAGATAATTGTATTAATAATATAGTAGTATTTTATATTAATTTTTTTTAGTGAATAAAATATGAATATTATATATACATTAATGTGTGTATATATTGTATTTTTAAAAATAATATTTATAATATTCAAGTGAACGAACTGTATAATATCCTAATTATTACTACAATTTTATATTTTATTTTATTTTATTATACTATTTATATATGTTGTTCAAACACACATTTATAAGGCAGCCATATGAAAATAAAAGCACTAGTCAACTTTTCAATAATTCTTTATTTAAATTTATTTGTTATTCTTGGGGTTTTCTTCTTGTAATTCTAAGTCTATTTAGCTATTTTCGTCTATTTGCTGTTACCATTCTTTTCTTTATTATTGAATTATTAAAGTTTCATTCTTTTAAATATTTATTTCGTTTACATGAAAATATAGGAAATTTTTTTAAAATCATTGACTGATGCATTAGCATAAACTTGTTAAATATTTATTTATTAAATCCTATAAACATTTGTTGAATTATACAATTTTGTTCATATAACAAGATAGGTAATCGAACCAATTCTCTACCTATTATTGTAAACAAAAAAAAAAAAATATTATGTTTTTATAAATACAAAATCGAACAAATTATATGTAATTTAAATATATGCTGTCCTATTCTCTATTTTGATCATTTGATTCTCTTTTCGGAACGATTCGTTTTTCCAATTTGGATTTGGATGGCTTCTTTGATCCGAAGGGATTTGGTCTTCCGTTTAGCTTTGCCGACTTTTGGAAGACTTTGGTATCCATGTTGGCGATTTTGATCGTCAACTTCGGATTGATGTATCATTTGGATGATCCGACGGAATTTAATCTTTGACGAGATAGATTTGGTGCTCAATAACGCTTTTGACGACGTGTCTCTTTGACCTTTGAATCGAAGAGGGCCGAATTTGCGCTTTTGATGAAGAACGCGATGAATATCTTGAAGCTTTAGGAACGACTTTAGAGACTTTTCTTAGCTTTGATGGATTCCTTAATGGCTCTGAGAGCTTTGATCCTTCATCCGACTCGGACATACGACGAATAACGTTAACTTCATTGATTTGTCAACCAATATTGGGTCATTTGTCCAAATCGATGACTTTTCAATGAAGAAAGCTTCGAAGGACACGAAGAACAATGAAGAACATTGCAGAGAATTTAGAAAGACTTACCCTTGTACGAATCTTCAAATGAACTTCGGTGTGTAATGAATTGGCCAAGACTCTTATTTATAGGGGAGGGTGGCCTTGGCTTTCTTTTTAAGTGATGTCACGTGGCGCATCCTGATTGGCCGATAGGAAGATTTTAGAATCCTTCATTTTTCATCGGATACCGTTTTCCATTAATGGTTAATATTTATTGTACAAAAATTAACAACATAATTAAATACCATATATTTATTTTATTGTAATTTTATTTTCTTCCAAAATATATGATATTTAATTTAATTTAGAGATTTAATTTTTAATGCCTACCATTATAATTTACAATTAGACAAATTTTAGTCAAAATAGATTAAAAATTACTTCACAAAATCCTCAATTAAAATAATTTTATTTAACTTTCAAAATTTTCAATAACTTTTAATCTTACTATAATTAAAAGGATCGATTTTCAAGCCATCTGTACAATAAAATCAAATTTTAAAGTACCCCTTATGTATCTATTTGTTTACTTTATATGCGTAGATTTTGTAATTAGTATTTTATATTTAAATAGTGCCATATAAAAGATAAAAATTAAATTTATCCCTAAAAAAATAAATAATTTAAATACTGATAATTGTTGTCAACGTAGTATACATATTCACACACTGTCTCATCATTATGAATGCCTTGGTGGTTAATTTTTTATCCATAGAATATTGTTGCTATTACATTACGGGTGTGTTTGTTTGGGGATTGGATTTTAATCTCACTATTCATTTTATTTTTTTCCTCCCAAAAATATCAAATCAAACACCTATTTTTTATTTTTTTATATTATACTAAAAATCAATTTTACATTCAAAATATCACATCAACACCTATTTATATCACATCATACGACTATTCAAATTCAAAATTTTTACTATTCAAATCCCAAATCAAAATCCAAACTCCCAAACAAACACACCCTCAAAACACACCATCTTTCCTAATCTCACTTCTCTCATTATCTTTAGTAATACTCCCTCCGTCCACCTTAAAGGTTTACATTTACTTTTTACATGTTCCTCTTTTTATATTTATTTTTTACATATTAAATACAATGACGGAAAAGATAAATGTAAACTTTCAAAACGGACGGGGAGAGAGTATTATTCTCTTTACAATAAATATATTATATATACGTATACATATATACGTTAAGATATATATACATATATTTAATACCATTCAAGCCTTATATATACTTATAAATATTATAATATTATTATTTATTTAACAATAATAACATTTTTAATTTGTAATAATATATAAATTGTATATATACATTTGAGTCAATGATAGAATTAAGTGGGGGCTAGGGGCACCAGACCAAGCCCCCTCCTCCCAAAATGTATTTTTTTTTTAGTTTAAAAATTAATACATTTATTTATGTTTAATAATTTGCTCTTCTCAAAAAAAAATTAATTTTATTTTTATTTTTCTTAGAAAATAATAAAATTTATGTAGGATAAAAATAAAAAATAAAAAATATTATCTATACTATTAAGAATGTATTGTTTAAATTAAAAATAAATAATCGAGTACTTTTTAAATTTACAAAAAGTGCTACTCTGAAGGTATAGGTAGCTAGCAATCAGATCACTGTTGTAGCAATTAGATCTCTTGGGAGCTCCAGGGCCTTGGACCGGATTGATCAATGCCGTGTATTTTCGTGGAGTCTACATCATCAACGGTGTAGATTTATCTGGTGTTGAAGTCCATGGATCTTCAAGCCACAAACCTCTCAATTCAAGTTGTTCTCGATCCCATGAATGATATTGTTGTTATTAACAAATAGTGTCAACCTAACTTTTTATTACTCCAATAATAGAACCATTTATAAATTCAATATTATGTGAATAATAAAATAAAAAGTAAATTATTTTTTAAATTTGATATACATACAAGATTTGGTTAGTTAGTTAAAATATACTTACTACAATTCAATAATATTCAACCATATCTCAACAATTAAATTAAGTATAAAACCAATTATTGAAATTATTTAACTAGGAAATTATATGCAACTATACTTTTTTATTTTATTTATCAATATATACAATTCAAAAATTTTTTAGAATATATTTTAATAATTACTATACAGATATTGAAAAATAATGGAAGTTTAAAAAATTATACGCCTTATGTCAAATTTAAAAATATACATTTATTTTTCGAGCGGATTTTAAAAAATAATAATATTTTAATTATAATAGATAATTAAAAATATTTTTATCTTAAAATTTTAATGTAAAAATAATGATGCGATGGTAAAATATCGTTATTTATAAGAAAAAAAAAAATATGGTGCATAATTACTAAGAAAATAAAATAATTATTTTATAATTGGATAATCTGAAATGAAGATATAGCTGCTCTGTGAATGGACAAAAGAAATATACTCCCTCCGTCCCCTAACAAAAGTATCCATTTTTTCATTTTAGTCCATCCTATAACAAAATATTCATTTCTTTTTTTTTAACTGTACTTAACATTACAAATACCCTTACAACTTACTCTCTCCATCCCAGATACCGTGTCTGCTACACTGTAGACACGGTATTTTACGAGGGGTGTAATTAGTAGATAATTAATAATGTATTAGTGAAAATAATTATCATATAATATTATAAATTAAGATTAAGATAACTAATTAGTTTAATTAAAATAAAAAAAAAATTAAAATTTAAAATGAGATTAAAGTGTGTATCATTTTCCAAAAAAGGAAAGTGACATGGTATGTGGGACGGACAAAAACGGCAACGTGGACATGGTATCTGGGACGGAGGGAGTATTACACAAATGTCATTACCCTTATATCACACATACTCATAAGGTTATTTTAGTTATTTTTACTTTATTCCTACTACATTTTAATATAATACTAATATTTTTAAAATTACGTATAAAAAACAAATGAATATCTACTCATAGAACGAAGGAAGTATAACATTTTGAAAAAGAAAATAAATATTATATGTAATTAAAAAGACAGTCAATTGCAAAATTACCGCATCACTGTCTTGTTATATAATACATTCGTGGTATTTTTAAAGAATATTTTATTTAATACTCCATCAATTTTTTTAAAATGTGGTTTTTTTTTTTATCTGTTTCTTAAAAATATTTTTATTTTTTATATTTTATCAGGATGAGTAAAAAGTAATCAAAAGTGAACAATTTTTTTTTTTTTTTTTAATCAAAATCCATACTAAAAAGGTAGGAACATATTTTTTGGAGACAAATAAAATAGTAAGTATATTCTTACAAAATACTTCCTCCGTCCACACATAAATTAAACGTTTATTTTTGCATAGTGTTTAAAAAATAATAGTATTTTAATTATAGTAGGTAGTTAAAAGTAGTGTAATAATATTTTTGCCCTTTCATTTTTTGTGTAAAAGTAATGATGTGATATAAAATAAGGGTATTTGTGAAAAAAATAAAGTATTTAATGAAATATTTACTTTTTAATTGAACGGAGAGAATATTATATATATATATATTATACTAATATTTTTTTAATTAAATTTATAAAAAATAAATAAATATTTTATTGAACGAACGATTAAATATAATATATAGTACAAATCATACTTGGAAAATTATTAACTTGATGAAAAAGAAACGTAGAGGAAAAGCAAGAAAAACAACTTGGTGATTGTTTTGTAATTTATATTTGTAGAGTAATTTGATTTAATATTCACTAAGAAAGAAATATTTACTGTATTAGTTAAAAATCTATGTATTTTTTTTTTATGTAAATTCTAGATTATTGGTATTATTATTATATAGTACAATAGAGAGATCAAAAGTATAAATTTATCCATATAACATTATTGCAATAATTTATGACATATTTAAGATTTTATTTTATTTAAAATATCATTGCTAAAAAAATTAAAAATTGAATAAATTGAGTTCAAATGAATTTAAATAAAAAAAAATATTAATCTAAAGCAAAATGAGTATACATAGAGAGAGAGAGTGAAAGTTACAAAGAAATACTCTTTCCATGAAGTAGACATTTTTTTATTTTAATTGTTTACAAAATAATTATTTTATTAAATATTTTTTTTTACTCAAATATTCATATTTTACATTACATCATTATTTTAAAAAAATAAAATAAAGACAAAAATGTATTTACATTACTTTTAACTAGCTAGTACAATTAAAATACAATTATTTTTTAGACTTTGCAACAAAAATAAATATTTATTTTTGTAGTCAGACAAATATACTCCCTCCGTTCACAAACTAATATTCTACTTTTCTATTTAGGACGTCCAGCAATTATTGTCCTATTTTATTTTTTAAACACAAATTTTACAGTTTTACCCTTTATTCATTTATTATTTTTAATCTCTACCATACAGTTAAAGGCAAATTTGTCCATTCATAACAAAAAGATAATCAGCTAAAAACTGTGTAAATATACTTTAGGACAATAGAAAATTGACGGAGGAAGTAGTATATAATGGAAAAAATTTGCTAATTGATTGGAGAGCAGGGTTGTGTTTGATTATAATTTTAAATCGAAACAAATATTATTTATTATATATGATTTTAAATAAAAATATATTATTTTTTAAAAAAATATTAAATTATAATTATAATTAAAAAAAATTAAATTAAACTAAATTTCAAATAAACTAAAATATTTTCAATCCTCAAGAAGAGTGGAAGTTAAGAAAACCTAACCATAGGGCAAAAATACCAACAAAATTAAAGAATATAATGAAGGGTTAAAAAGAGGCCCAACTCTTGGAAATTAAATTATTTTTTTTATGTATATATAAAATGTAATGATTAGGTTAAGATTGGTGGTGTTTGACAAATTTGTTACCCTCGAATGTAGAATCCCTAAATGTCACACTTTTCAAGGACTGTCAATAGTGAATTATTTTATTTTAATTTAAACAAATAAATCAGCATAAAGTGAGAAAATAAGACATGCATTGGGAAAGAAAAGCTAGCTTTTCCATTATTAGTGGGATTTGGAAGAGGGTGACATCACATGAACACAATTTTATTAGTATTATTATTATTATTATTATTATGTAAATTGATGATTTTGTTAATTAGTAAACTGATGAGATTGGATCAATGTTTTTCTTTTTTTTTTCTTTTTTTTTCTTTGTTTACAAATAATAGTTTTAAATAATAATAATAATAATATAATAATAATAGTGTGGATGCAATAATAGTAATGGTGGCATTAATTTTGAATTAATTAATATGTTACAAAGTTCTGCAGTGATATATGGTAATTAAGAGTGCCTGAGATCTTGCCAGGTTGGATTCCGCTGACATCAAGATTTCCCCATGTGAATTGACTATTCTATCCTTTGCCCTCAGCCGCTCCCGGGACCTCCAAGCCGGGACTGCTTTGAAAACTGGAGCCCCATAGTCAACAGTAACAACCGCGAGAGCCTACTATTACTACTAGCGTTATAACCATAAATAAAATAAATAATAAATAATTCTTATTTGGACTCCCACAAAAATAAATAAATTAAAATAGATTGTGGTACTTTTTTCTCGTAATTTGTGGCTTCATTTTTGTAATAAATAAATAATTTCTTTGGATTTTAAGTTGGTATTTGAACAGTAAAAATTTTAAATTTAATAGTTATACGATTTGATATAAATAAGTATTGATGTATATTTTAAATATAAAATTAATTTTTACTATAATATAAAAATAAAAAATACATATTTAATTTGATATTTGAGAAGAAAAGAATGGTAAATTTAAAATCAAATCCTCAATCAAATACACCCGGCAGTTATATTATAATAACAATAATAATAATAATAATAAATAAATAAATATAAGTATGGCTAGTACAGGATACATGTAGTATATATAATCTGTGAACGTGGAGGAAGAAGAAATTGTGTAGTAGCAGTTTTGAGTATAGAGACCTGCAGGATAAGGCAAGCAGGCGATTCTGTAAGGCCCTGTTTGGATGAAGCAATAAAAAGTTCCTTTTCTAGGGATTTTGATTCCAAAAAGAAGAATCGATCAATCCATCACACACACTCTCTTTTCTGTTTCTCTGTCAATCAATCAGCTTTGTTGTTTGGGAGCTTCGTCAGATCAGATCTGTGGATTTTGAATTTGATTATTTGTAGTGTTTGAGAGGAGAGATTGGTTTTGTGGTTGAGAAATGGGGACGGGATGGAGGAGAGCATTCTGCAATACGGTTTCACGAGAGAGAGGAGACTCGGCGGCGGCGGAGAAGCAGCAGGGAGGGAATCTGAGGTTTAAGCTCGCCGGAGGTAGCGTTCCGTCGACTCCTCGACTGCGGTGTAGGACCAATGCGAGTGGCGATGGTGGAGAGAATGTTGATGTGGTGAGTCCTGACTTTGAACGAAGAACCACGCCTAAATCTCAGAATAAAAGCCCTAGGTCTCGTCTCGGTGGCTCCAATCCGTCTTCTCCTCGATCTCCGTTCGCGATACTGAAGAACACTCTCCGCCTGTCCAGAGTAAGTTTTGATTATTGTTGCAGAAGCATTGGAGATTGTTCGATTCGTTTTCCGATTTAGATTCAGGATTTCATGTTTACCTTGTTTGTGCAGAATAGCTGTGGAGTGTGTATGCAGAGCGTGAAGACAGGTCAAGGAATGGCTATCTACACGGCTGAGTGTTCTCACGCTTTCCATTTCCCCTGTATCGCCTCTCACGTCAGAAAGCAAAGGTCTCTAATCTGCCCTGTCTGCAACACCAATTGGAAGGATGTTCCATTGCTAGCAATCCACACGCAGAATCGGAGCAAAAATCCTCAACCGGAAGAAGAGAAACTTATCGTGGTGGATTCTGGCACTCCGAGCAAAAGCACTCCTGTTTCCAGCCCTAAACTCACCAAACTTTGTGATTCGAAAAGCTACGCTGACGATGAGCCATTGGTTACCCCCAAATCTGGTGCGAAGTTTGTTCCGATTCCTGAAGCAGCTCGGGATGAAGAAGATGAGGAAGAGGTCGAAGAATTTCAAGGATTTTTCGTAAATCCGATCTCAAGCAGCGACTCTTCCTTCTCGAATCACCGGAGTTCCAGAGATGTGGAAGTCAGTTTGTTGCACGAAGCTGCTGTGATATCTCAGGGCCGCACTCACGGTACGTACGTCGTCGTTTTGAAGGTCAAGGCGCCGGCGCCTCCGCCGCCGCACGCACGTGATGCGGCGCGGCGCGCGCCGATCGACCTCGTCACCGTCCTCGACGTCAGTGGTAGCATGACCGGCGTGAAGCTGGAAATGCTCAAGCGAGCCATGCGCCTCGTCATTTCCTCCCTCGGCGCCGCCGACCGCCTCTCCATCGTGGCGTTCGCGGCGGCTACGACGAGACTGCTCCCCCTCCGGCGAATGACGACAAACGGCCAGCGCCTGGCTCGGCGCATCATCGACCGGCTCTCGTGCAGCCAAGGCTCCAGCATGGCTGAAGCTCTAAAGCAAGCCACGAAGGTTCTGGAAGAACGGCGCGAGAGAAACCCAGTCGCCAGTATTATACTCCTCTCAGATGGCCAAAACGACGCCGTCCCACCGAACAACAGAACCGGAACCGCACAGCGAACCACCACCGGTCCGTCCCACGTGTCCTCAACCCGGTTCTCCCACGTCGAGATTCCGGTTCACACCTCCGGTTTCGGCCGCGACCCGGCCGAAGACGCTTTCTCGAAATGCGTAGGCGGATTACTCAGCGTCGTCGTCCAGGATCTGAGGGTCCAGATAGGATTCGGACCCGGGTCGGACCCCGCCGAGATTACAGCAGTTTATACATACAACGAACGACCCGAAGTTCTCGGGTCGGGTTGTGCCCGTCTCGGCGATCTCTACGCCGAGGAAGAAAAGGAGCTCTTGTTAGAAATCCGGGTCCCGAACACACGGGTCGGGTCGCACCACGTCCTTTCAGTTCGATGCTGTTACAAGGATCCGGCCACTCAAGAGCCGATCTACGGTCAAAACCAAGCCCTGCTCGTCCCGAGTCCGCAGACCGTCCGATCTGGGCTTCCGAGGATCGAACGGTTGAGAAACGCTTTTGTGACGGTCCGAGCCGTAGCCGAGTCGCGCCGATTGATCGAGCACAACGAGCTGTCCAGCGCCATGCAGCTGCTCGCCTCGGCTCGAGCCTTGCTGCTGCAGTGGAAGTCAGCGGCGGCGGCTGAGTGCGTGAAAGGGTTAGAGGCGGAGATGAGGGAGGTGCTGTGGCGGCGGCAGTACGAGCAGGAGGTGGCGGCGCGGCGGAGAGCGCCGGCGGAGGAGCGAGAAGTTGGGGTGTTGGTGGACGAAAATGGGGAGCCGCTCACGCCGACCTCGGCTTGGAGAGCCGCCGAGAAGCTGGCTAAAGTGGCTCAGATGAAGAAGTCGATGAATAGGGTGAGCGACTTGCATGGCTTTGAAAATGCTAGATTTTAATTTTAATTTTAATTTTTAATAATTTTGGATAAATAGCATAAATTTTTCATTTTTATAAATTACTTTCCCTTTTTTTATATATTCTATTTTAGAAATTAATGAAAAAAATTTAAAAGTATGGGAGGTTAGAGCCGATAAAAACTGATCCGACACCAAATAATTGTATTTTGGTCAAGGACTTTAACCTGATTATATATACGGATTGACACTAATTCAATATGATAATAAATATGTCGGGTTAAGGTTGAGTCTCTCAACAATTAAATACTATATTAATATTAATTAATATATTTATTATATATGTAAAATAATTATGATTATATAATTAGTCCACATATTAATCTAATCTAATTTACTGTGCATATTACACTAAAAACAACATAAACTAAATGACAAAAAATGAGTGAATTTGAATGAAAAATTTCGACTTAATTTTGCATATGAGTCAATATAAACTCGACAATATAATAAACGGGTCGAGTTATGATTAATTTATTTAACCTCTTTATTGTCAGCTTAGCTTGATGAGAGGCATTGTTACGCTTGTTCCTGCAACCAAGCTTATGTTGGATTAATATGTGATTTTAAGACTTAATTTATGTGTGTGTATATATATATATATATATGTCTCTCATTAATTAATGATTAAGTATATTGGGAAATTATTAAATTAATTAAAAATGTAAGTAAGTATTGTAAAGGAAGAATCGCTTTCAATGTAGTGTAGTTTAATGATGTTACAACATTAAAATGAAAGCTGATTTGAGACAGTCTTTTTCAGTGTTATTTATTGGATAACGCCAACTTAAACTTCTTTTTATGACATCCACACTAAATGTAGGATAATAATTAAAGGCACCGTATATTTTCTCCTTTTAATATCTATATATTTATTTATTTTTTTATTACAAAATTTAAAAATATTAATATTATATTGAAATAAAATAGAAATAAAAATAAAAAAATTAAATTAATTCTATTAGTATTACATGATATGATATAAAGGTAATGACATTTGTGTAATATATTATAAATTGGAAGGATATTTGTAATGTTAAGTAGATAGTGTAATTACTAAAAACAAAAAAATAAATACTTTGTTATAGGACGGACCAAAAATGAAAAAATAAATAAATTGTTAAGGGACGGACGGGATATTTATTATTAACCACAGTTTGTGTGTGTTTACTTGTGAGGTTTTAGTTTTGGGTTTTGATTTTGAATAGTAAAATTTTGAATTGAAATAGTTGTTTGATGTGATATAAATACGCGTTGATGTGATGTTTTGAATGTAAAATTATATTTTTGTGTAATAAAATAAATAAAAATTGAGTGTTTAATGTGATATTTTTGAAAAAAATTAAAAAATAAAGTTAAAAATAATAAAATCGGATATAAAATCTGACAGTAAACACACCCTTTATTTTAGTTGGACTATAAAAATGTCATTCATAAATGTTAATAGAGGAAGCGTCGCAGATGTATCACAAGGTCAGGCCACGTGGGGTGGGTTACTTTTTTAATTTGGATTTCAGTTTGAGATTTAGAAAGGATAAAAAAAAATATTAAATTTAAAAATAATATTTAATATAATATATTAAATAAAAAAAATAATTTTTAATTATAAGTTTAATAGTAAAAGTTTAGTTTACAAAGAAGTGTAATAAAATTTGGGGGACCGGGGAGTAGTATTTTATAGTAGATAAGTTTTTCTTATTATTTTTTTTTTTAGAAATAATAATGTGATGATAAAATATAAATATTTATAAAAATAAAAAGTGAGGTATTTTTTAAATATTTATTTTGTAATTAGATAATTTAAAATAAAAATATATATAATATGTGAGTGAACACAAGATGAAAGTATAAATTAAAAAATATTTTTTGATCTAGTCTATTTTAATCAATCTTATTAGCATGTCCGATGTAATAAAATAAGGCTTGAATTTTGTTATAAGCTTCAGTTGTGAACTTCTTTTGGGGCTATATAGCTTCATTTCCGTTTAGATTGGCAAATTTTTAAATGTAAGAAAAAATTAATATTTAATACAACGTTATAAAAATTAAAAAAAAATATATTTAATATGATATTTTTTTAAAAAAAATTATTATGATTAATATTACATTCATATGTAAACAAATAAATTTCTAACTTATATGCATCAATTATTATTCTTACTATTATCAACGAAAAAATTATTTTTATCCCAATATAACCAAAATTCATCAATTTTGGTCTCAAAATAACTAAAACTCATAATTTTTGTCATAATATAATCAAAACTCATCATTTTTTTGTTTCAATATAAATTTTTTTATCAATTTTAGTCTCAATATAACAAAAACTCATCATTTTTTGTCCCAATATAATCAAACCTTTTTTTTTTTGTTCTACTGTCAACAAACCGACGTAAAATGCTGACGTGAAAAGAAATATAACTTTATATTTATATTTGAAGAAATTACACAATCTTGCAAGTCCACGTCAGCATTTTTCGTCGGTTTGTTGACGGTGGAACAAAAAAAAGATAAGGTTTGATGATATTGAGACAAAAAATTGTGAGTTTTGGTTATATTGTGACTAAAATTGATAAAAAATTTATATTGTGACCAAAACATGATGAGTTTTTGTTATATTGGAACAAAAAATGATGAGCTTTGGTTATATTGAGACCAAAATTGATAAGATTTTCATATTTGGAGCAAAATTAATAAATTTTTATTATATTGGGATTAAAAATGATTTTTCCCCTAATTTTTATTATTATCATTAATGCCCACAATTTGTCATTACCAAACTGAAACTTAGCCCACAACAATACTGGGCTAAAGATCATTTTAATATTTTTCCTTATTTGTTTTGATCAAATCGGCCTAACTGCACTTATAAGAAATACTCCCTCCCTCGAGATTTACTTTTTTTTTTTTTTTTTATAGTACGGACAATTAAATTTATTTTATTACACAAAATCAACGAATCAATATTTAATTATTATTTTTTGTTTAATACTTATTTACAAATGTCTATATCTTTATTACATTATTTCTTCATTTTTACTTTTATCACTTTTTTTTTTTTAATTTTTCTGTCGGACACAAATATTGTAATTTTATTGGACAGAAGGAATACTATATAATATACTCTCTTCCGTCCCAAACACTCAAACACTCTGCAACATTTCATTTTTATATGTTCCAAAGAAGCTGCAGCAATGTAGGTCCCAAAATAGAAAAATAATTAGTTATACTTAATCTCTGTTCACAATTTATCCCCTCGCGTCCAAATTAAAAAATAAAATAAAATATAAATTTCTATCTCTATTATATTACTTAACTTTTAAATTATTTTACTTAATACAATACTATCCACCTAAAAATTTGTGTCAAAATCAAATGTTGCAATTTATTTTAGACTAAGGGAATATATATTTTTTTATTTAATTTATTAAATATTTTAATTTTAGATTTAAAATAATGTGTAATATCCCAAAACAAACCCTAAAATATCGATCAAGAGACGAGATATCACACCAAGGTTGTGTTATTGAATGATTTTTTATTTACACTTCTTCTCTCCCAACCTCTCTAGATCCATTTGAATCGACATCGGTGGCACCACGATAAAGGTGGGCATGGGGAAGAAAAATTTTAGAAGTGTAACATGTTCATATACTCCCTTCGTCCCATAACAAGATATTTATTTATTTTTTGCACATAATTTTAAAAATATTAGTATTATATTTGAGATGTAGTAAAAATAAAGTAAAAATAACTAAAATAACCTTATTAGTATGGTGTGATATAAAGGTAATGACGTTTGTATAATATATTATAAGTTGTAAGGATATTTGTAATGTTATGTGACAGACTAAAATAAAAAAATAGATACTTTGTTATGAGACGGGGAGGGAGTAGTATCTTTCTTAAATAAATAAATAAATAAATTTATATATAAATATATTTAGGACTTTATAATTTTTATGATTTGATTTATATTAACTATATATAAATATTTTCATTTATATATTATGTAAAATTTTATTTTTGTCTTATAACAGTTGATAAATTTTTTATTTTTATTTGTTGTAACAATTGATATATTTATATTTTTAGTAAATTGATCAATTTTAAATAAATATAAATTAATTTAATTAAAATTTTAATTTACACACCTATTTAAAACTTTTTTATTTATATTTTTTTATCTACAAATTTATGTTTTTATTAACTTATTAAAAAAATTTACTTTAAATATCAAATCAAACGCTTGAACTGTTTGAAAAGTTCAATTTTTAAAATATTAAAAAAATTTTTTTAATCAAATACATATTAAATTATATTTTAACACTAAATTATATTTTAGTATATCATGAAACAATATCCTATTATTTAACATTAGAAATAAAAATGGAAATTTTAAATTACATCTTCAAACAACCAAACTTACCCAAAAATACGTATGTAATTTGACTTTTAATGTTGTCTTTAAACTATTCTTTAAGGCCACATGACTTTTTGACAATTTTTTATTATTTTTTTAAAGTACTAATTTATTACTCCTTCCGTCCCACAAAAATTTAGAATAATTATAATAAGATAATTAAGAATGTATTAGTGAAAATAATTATTTTATAATATAAATAATTATAAATTAAATTTAAAATAATTAATTAGTTTAATTAAAATTAAATAAAATAAAATTAAAAAGTTTAAAATAAAATTAAAGTGGATAATTATTTTTTAAAAAGAAAAAATAACATGGAATGTGAGATGGAGAAAAACGACAAAAACGACAACTTGAACACGTAAATGAGACGGAGGAGTATTAATTATTAAAAAACAAGGGAAAAACGAATAAAATGTTGCCAGAAATACGGACATAGCGATAGAGAAGATAAAGTCAAACCTGTGTAGATCATGACGTGTCAATAACACGTGTCAAAATCAATTTTAATTTTTACTCTATTGACTTCAGAACATAACAATTTAAAATAATTTAATAAAAATAAATTAAGTTTCTATAGTGGCCTTTGTAATAATATCTTATCTTTACGTGCCATTACCAACATTTGGTGATGTGTAATACACAGTGCGTGATCATAACCATGGTTAAGGTAATTAACCTAACCATAGTTAACTTATACGACGTGCATTATGTTTGTGCTGAGTATAAATAGTGGCGCCAAAGGCGCCTTTGATCATCATCTTCGTGTTCATTCGTATCTTCCGAATTATTCAGTTAGTGCTCAAAATTGGTTTATTTAGATGCAGGATTTGGTGATTCTATTGATGTGAAACGAATGCGTGCTGTGACGTTCGCAGGAGGTTTTGAATTTGAGGTGGAGATGGAGAGTGCTGGAAATGGCGGTGTTTTCAGCTTCAGGAACAGTAGCGTCAAAGCGCGGCAGGGATTGGCAAGGATTCAGACGCACAAGAAGATCGACGAGGATGCGGAGGACGGCGGCGAGATTTGCCACGACGACAGTACGCCGCCGGTGAGAGCGCAGTCGCTCGACGAGCTTCATTCGCTTCAGAGGAAGAAATCGGCGCCGACGACTCCGATCACGGCGGCTCGGAGTCCGTTCTCGGAGGAGCAGCGCCAGAGGCTGCAGCTCCAATCGATCAGGTACGGCTGGACGGAGTATTTTGGGAATCGATTCGATTTGTCGATTCAAAATTGACCTGTGTATAGGAGGTTTAGGGTTTATGCGATGGAGTTAGTTAATTAGTTAACGAATTTCACAAAATGAATGTTGCGTGGTGCTGTGTTTGATGGTTTAGTGCATCTCTGGCGTCGCTTACGAGAGAGACAGGGCCGAACGTGGTGAAGGGAGATCCGGCGAGGACTCGGCCGGAGACGCCTCGGCTATCGGCGGCGAGCCACCACTTGGCTCCAACCTTCAACATAAGCGACAGTGGCCTTAAGTTCACGCACATCCTCTACAACCTCTCCCCTGCAGGTATATATACATATATATATATATATATATTGATTGCAGAAATTCTGTAATTTACTGATTTCATCTTCAACTTTCGCGAACATTTGCAGAGCTTTACGAGCAAGCAATAAAATACGAGAAAGGATCGTTCATAACGGCGAGCGGAGCGTTGGCGACTCTGTCAGGGGCAAGAACAGGGCGATCCCCTAGAGATAAGCGTGTCGTCAAAGATGAAATCACTGCCGAAGAGCTTTGGTGGGGGAAGTAAGTGTAATTTAACCAATTTCAAACTTATATCAATGTCTATATAGAACATTTTTCGTTGAGCATATAAACAATGAAAATTCACTACGATATATGATGTTGATTGATGGAAGGGGTTCGCCAAACATTGAGATGGACGAACACACTTTCATGGTGAATAGGGAAAGAGCAGTGGATTACTTGTGCTCATTAGAGAAGGTACTGATTTTAAACTTCTTTCATTAATGGTGGTAGATAGTTTTGTTGCCAGTGATTCCTATTCCCCCTACTGTAGAATTCAACTTTACAGTAAAATCTTTCTAGAAAAGTTAGAAAGGATCATCTGTTCTTCAAAAAATGACATTGTTTTGATGTTTCTGCAAGAACACAACACCATTGTTGTGCTAGTGAAAAGTTACTGAAAGTAATTGAATAATTGGACTTAGAAGATGAAGGATCAACAATTTACAGATACATATGTATGTAGGTTTATGTGAATGATCAGTTCCTCAACTGGGATCCCGAGCATCGGATAAAAGTCAGGATCGTCTCAGCAAGAGCATACCATTCTTTGTTCATGCACAATATGTGGGTAAACTTTACTCAGAGAATTCCAAGCTTATATTACACTTACGATTAAGGAAGCAGATCTGAATAACAATGGCATTACTTTCTGCAGGTGTATTAGACCCAGTCCTGAAGAGCTGGAGAACTTTGGTACACCCGACTTCACGATATACAATGCCGGACAGTTCCCCTGCAATCGTTACACTCACTACATGACGTCCTCGACTAGCGTAGATTTAAATCTTGATAGGAGGGAAATGGTGATCTTGGGCACACAGTATGCCGGGGAAATGAAGAAAGGTCTGTTCAGTGTTATGCATTATCTCATGCCGAAACGTCAGGTTCTTTCCTTGCACAGCGGCTGTAATATGGGGAAAGACGGCGATGTTGCTCTCTTTTTTGGATTGTCAGGTATATCTATCTATATCTACATATGTATATATAGCATCGTTTAGTCGCCATAAAGTACTATTCAATCGTTTAGATAGCATCGATCAAGAGTACAAATAGCATACTATATTCAAAGTGTGTTTTTTTAGTCTCTTGATTGGTGCTTTTTGAATTCTTTGGTATTTTGTGAATTCGTTAATTGATGCTATTTGGGAAACTAACAACACAATATAGAGCATAATATATATTACATAGAACATCAAACATACTTTTATAGAATATTAGACATTTTTTTTACAACATCAGCATTAAAAATTGATGCTATCTGAACATTGAATCTGTATTTTTTGGAAAAATCAACACGGTGCTGACGTCTAAGACTTCAGCACCGTAATCGAAGCAATAGGAGAGATTACACGTTACATGTTGTGCTAGTTGAAATCATATGCTAACACTTTTTTACATAGTGCGGTATCAGCACTAACTGCACCTATATATACATCTATTAGACAGTTAATCGTGACATTGATTGGACATGTTGATTAAAGGTACTGGGAAGACGACATTGTCGACTGACCAAAACAGGTACCTAATCGGAGACGATGAGCACTGTTGGAGCGAGAATGGTGTGTCGAACATCGAGGGTGGTTGTTACGCGAAATGCATAGATTTGTCGGGCGAGAAGGAGCCCGACATATGGAACGCGATCAAGTTTGGCACCGGTACGCTTTCCTATTACAATTTGCTATGATCCTAACATTTTCGATGAAATTTTCGACGCATCTCCCGTTGCTCTCGCAGTTCTTGAGAATGTAGTGTTCGATGAACACACCAGAGAAGTAGACTACACAGACAAATCCGTGACAGGTGAGAACTTCTAACACACCGGCGAGCAAAAACAACTCGTAACTTGTACTAACGTAACGAATCTTGTTTTTTTGTTTTGGCAAAATTGTCCATAACTCCTTTGTAGTTTCGAAACTCAGCGTAAATCCTCATTTTACTTTAAAAATTGCATGGTGATTGGGTTTTATGCAACGCTTTTTAAATTATAAAGGGCCGCCATGCAATTTTTAAAGTATAGAGAAATTTTATGCTAAATTTCGAAATCACATAGGAGTTATGAACAATTTTACCTTTTTTCTCTTTCTTTCTTTTTTTTTTTTTCAGAAAATACCCGCGCTGCTTACCCGATCGAATTCATTCCAAACGCTAAGATACCTTGCGTCGGCCCCCATCCGAAAAACGTCATTCTTTTAGCCTGCGATGCGTTCGGAGTTCTTCCCCCAGTCAGCAAGCTGAGCTTAGCTCAAACAATGTATCACTTCATAAGCGGCTACACAGCTCTGGTAAGCTAAAAACTCTTTCGACTCCTCTCGAATCGAATGCTTTCGACGTCGATTCAGATTGTAATTCACTTCTCCGATAAAATCGCAGGTCGCCGGAACAGAGGACGGCATAAAAGAGCCAACGGCGACGTTCTCCGCGTGCTTTGGCGCAGCATTTATAATGCTTCACCCCACAAAGTACGCAGCCATGCTCGCCGAGAAAATGCAGAAGCACGGCGCGACCGGATGGCTCGTGAACACCGGCTGGACCGGCGGGAGGTACGATTGGAACCTCGTATTTCGATTTCCGACTCGATAAATGTATATAAGCGACATCCACTCGTAACTTTTGTCAACAGCTACGGATCGGGGAGTCGTATCAAGTTGGCGTATACTAGAAAAATCATCGACGCCATACACTCGGGAGTGCTCTTGCAAGCGAACTACACGACGACCAACGTCTTCGGGCTCGAGATTCCGACCGAAGTCGAGGGTGTCCCTTCGGAGATACTCGATCCCGCCAACTCGGTAAGTTCGATTTCATTACATATTAATTGGCCATCTCACCGAAAATCTTAAGTTTTAAAGAATATACTCCCCGAAATACTATTTTTACCGTTGCATCAATTTCTTTCAAAGTATCACTTTTTATAAGTAATTATACATTAATACCAAAATACTTATAATTTTTATTTCAATTACAAGGTACCATTGTATAGTAAAAACTATTTGACATTTTCACTAACTAATTGAATATTACTCCCACCGTCCCGGTCTAAAGGGGCTATTTGGGATTTGTAGTAAACTAAAAAATAATTGTATTTTATTAGTTAGTTGAAATGTGTAAGATGTTTTGACATTTTTGTATGATATGTTTGTAATTTAGGCAAAAGTTAAGGGTATTTTGATATTGGTGTATGATTACTTTTACTAAAATAAAAAAGTTATACTTTGGAGTGCGACGAACGAAAAAGATACTTTGAGTTGATACAAATAAAATATTATTTTTTAATTTACCACAAAATTCCAAAATGCTTCCATTGAACTGGGACGGAGAGAGTATTTATTGTGCATTATTTATTTTATTTATATGTTATGGAGTCGACCAACAATATATATATATATGTCATCCTCGAATACTACATGTTCATACTATCGATCTTTTTTGTTGTTGCGTATAAAGTGGCCTGACAAGAATGCGCACAAGGAGACTCTTTTGAAGCTCGGGGGACTTTTCCGGAAGAACTTCGAGGGATTCCTCAGCCACAAGATCGGATCGGGCGACGAGCTGACCGATGAAATCTTGGCAGCCGGACCCAATTTTTAGCTTTGTAAGAACATCGATGATGATCGGTCGATCGATTGATCGATCGGCGGCGGCATTGCTTTCAGCAGAGAATGTACTGCCGCTGCTGCTGCTGCTGTTATATGTATTCAGTTGTGTGCTTCTTTAACGGTAATTTAGAATGTCTTTTCTTCTTGCATTGTGTTTTTTTTTTGGCCGTTGAGTTTGAGATGCTGAGTTTGCTGATGCATTGTAATTATAATCGTATGTGGGTTTATAAATTACTTGAAAAATTTGTGGATCAAGCAGTTGAGCAATAGTAATAATTTGACATGTTTTAAGATTGGGGGCGTGATAAAAATAAAATGAAAGAACTGAAGAATTAAAATTTTATTTATTTTATAAAATAAATTAATTTTAACTACCCGGAGCTGATATGAAAATCGTCTCCCAACTAATTATTTTTTATACAATTGGTCATGTGAGGGTGGAAATGCATACAAGGCGCCTGACTGCCACTATGGAGCTCATGTGCTCGCCAAAAAATAAAAATACACACACAATTTCCCTCAAAATTAATACGATAAATACGCTATTTATTATTTTTATACTTCCTTCCTAGTGACATTTACCGTAGACACAAGAATTTATGATAGGTATAATTAATAAATAATTATGTATTGATAAAAGTAATTATGGTATAATAAAAATAATTTTATATTAAAATTAAATAATTAATTAGTTTAATTAAAATTTTAAAAATTGTAAATTAAAAAATTTAATATGTGATTAAAGTGTATAATTTTTTTTTAAAAAGATGGACATGTCCCTTCTATTATTTTTATAACCTTTGGTAAAAAATATATTTTCATTGTTCCCACTTAGGTATCTATTTCTTATTTTTCTTTATTTTAATAAAACATAATAATATAGTAATGACAAAATACTTTTAATTTTTATATAAATTACAAATATATTATTACATATATAATAATTTTATATATAAAATTTAAAAAATATCAATTTAACTAATTAATAAAATATTACTATCTCCTTCATTGTCAAATGTCACATTTAATTTTTGGAGTTTCTACCTTATATTAAAAATATTTTATATTTGTGTCTATATATTTTTAAAGTATTTTTACAGTATTTTTTGTTTTTTTTAAAAATTTATATTACATTTTTTAATATAATAATTTAATATCACATCGAATCACAATCGCTTTATGACTGGAGGATCCTTTAAGGGTGTGTTTGTCGGGTTTGGATTTTGAATTGACATTTGAATAATAAAAATTTTATATTTGAATAATTGTATAATGTGATATAAATATATATTTGATGTGATATTTTAAATGTAAAATTATTTTTAAATAAAAAATAAAAAATATATATTTGATTTGATATATTTTTTTTTAAAAAATAAAATAAATAATGTATAGGGGAAGAATCCCAAACAAACACACCCTAAAATCATTTTACAAAAGAAAACAAATAGTAGCACACACTCGAAACTCCCAAACAAGCACACCCGGGATATTAGTACATCCTCCCGTTCCCAATTCAAAACCCTAATCAGAAACCCTTTCCCCAATCAAAGCTCTTCTCTTTCGCTTTTCTTCATTCTCTCTCTCGTTCGCGCTCAATTCGCACATGGCCGGGGCCCCGCCCAGGGAGCAGGCGCTCCCACTCCTAGCGGCGGCGAACAACCACGCTGATTTGGCCGTCAAGTTATCCTCATTGAAACAGGCTAAGGACATTTTGCTATCCGTCGAACCCTCACAAGCGGCGGAGCTTTTTCCTTACTTGCTCGACCTTCAGTCCTCCCCGGAAACTCTCGTCAGAAAGTACCTACTCGAGTGAGTAATTATCCCACGAATTTGAATTTTTGTTTTTTCTTTTGTTGCTTTTGAAATCTATCGGTTGGAAGGATCGCTTTAGTTGTGTTATTGTTATGTTTTGTATTTTCATGTATTTGGCGACTGATTTCTTAGGCAATTTAGGCGTTCTATTTATTTTTTGTTTTTTCTTGCATGCCCTTTTCGTTCTCATGAAGAATTCTCCGTTTAAGATGACTGGTTGTTCTCTTGAATGGATAAATAGAGTAAGAGACAAACTTATATATATATATATATTTCAATCTAGATTGCACTGAATTTATTCTGACCTAAGGATTCTTGAGTGGAATCGGCCTGTAGTAGTTAGAGTCTTAGTTCTTTAAATAAATATATCAAATTACGCGGAATCTAATAAGGTGAACTGATTGTATACCACAACTGATAAACACCAAAATAAGCTTTGCTGAAAAGAATTGGGTTATTTAATTAGAAAAATAATCTGTTGTGGTTATCTAAATTTATTTTCATTTTCGCCACCCCTTCCGTTTGATCTCTTGTGGTCATTGGAAGTATTATCTTGTTTTTGTGATGCAAGGTAATTATGAAGAACCATCGTTGTTCTTGTATGAAACTTTTTACTTCCCTGTGTATTTTGAGGATTTACACCTATGCATGGCTCTTACATACATTATTATTATTATTATTATTATTATTATTACATGTCATTTGTTGCTATTTTGGTGTTCATTCGGCTAATTTCATGCGAGTTGTTCTAACAGGGTGATTGATGGGATTGGGTCCAAAACAAGGGAGCACCTATCCATGCTATTACCTGTCCTATTGACATTTTTGAGAGACAGCAATCCCGTGATCGCTAAGCAATCTATAGCCATTGGCACTAAAATTTTTTGTATTGTATTGGAAGAGTTAGTATATCAGGTTTCTCTCTCTCTCTCTCTCCCCCTCTCTCTCTCTATGTATATATCACTATGTAAGTGTGTGTCTTATTATCTTTATCTTATGCGCTCTCTCTCTCTCTCATCGGTTCCATGTGTTTTACCACCAGTTTGTTCATGTTTATTCTTGTGCATATTTCCATGCATCATATGACATACTTAAATCATGTGAAACCTCATGATTTTCTCTTGTTCTTATTTTCACCCATCACAACATGCTTAAATCATGTGAAACTCCGGTTCTAGTTTGTGGTGCCTTCTTACATGCTTCCTTTTCTCTTTTCAGCTTCTGTGCCTAGATAGTTTTATTAATCATGAGATCTGAACTCAAATTCTATTGAACTGTAAAAATATCTGCCCATGTGGATTAAAGTAGGTGAAATGATGATACTTCATTCATTTGGTATTGTTCAACATAATCTATTGTTTGAAATTGTGAACTGAGCTTTTCAAAAAGTTTGTGTTGTGTTGTTAGCTTTGGCTTTGTTTCTTGGAACTTATTTCTTTCCCCCCGAATTCCTGGTTTTGTCTTTATGCATATGTATGAAACTTTGAAGCTATATTTTAAACATTATAGTTTCAACGGCGTGGTATAGTTGAGAGATGGCTTGAAGAGGTGTGGGCCTGGATGATCAAATTTAAGGATGCTGTTTTGGGCATCATTTTTGAGGTATGCTTAAAGTTGCTGGAATAGTAACCTTTTGTTTTAAACAAATTTATTTGGGTCTTCATTTTTAGCTAATTATGTGTGCCTATAGTTACTTTTTTTTTTTTAAGTAAAATTTTCTTGTAACAGCATTTTATTCCAACGTTAGTGTATAATAACATGGCTATTTATTAGGGTCAAATTGGATTAATTATGATTTTTTTTTAAATAACTAAAAGGAATTATGGGCAGGATTTTTTCATCTTTTTAATTTTATATGACATGTTTTATTTACTGTTATATTATATAGACTTGATGATGAGAATTCTGATTATATAGATTTTGAATTGTCTTGGAATATGCTTTTGTTCTTTAGTTTAAGATTATTGGGGATTTTAATATATCTTTTGACATTAAGATGCTCAAATGATTATTTTGGTTTGTTGAAGGTGTTATTATATACTTGTATATATGTGCATCTATAGTGAGTGTTCCCATAGCATGGCACAGGCCTTGTGTCACCACGCCCCAATTACAATTATGCTATAATCTATATTACAAAGTGATTGTGTATCATTTCTTAAGTTCTGGTGACCTTGAAAATTTGTACAAAACAAGGGTTTGTTTGCCCAAGTCCTTTCTGACGCGATTCCCAATATATATATATTAATATATATTATCCTCTTACAAAAATCAACATTCAACATAAAATATTTTTTATATTACGAACACAATTCCCTATGCCTCACATAAAAAAAAAAAATCTTCAAATCAAAATACTAAACGCAGAAACCCCAAGTTCTCTGATTGAAGAATTGTGCTTTTTACCTTTGTTCTTCTGTGTTAGACCATTGAATTAATTATGTTACCAATATGCTGTTGCAGGTTGGTGCTATTGGTCCAAAGTTGTTAGCAATAAAATTTCTGGAAACATATGTTTTACTCTTCACCTTGGAGTCCAACGATTTTGGAATGCGCAACCCTGAGGGTATACCGATTTAATTAATAAATTTGATTGACTTTGACTTTGGCCTTCCACCTTCGCTTTGGAGGCTATTCACGATAGATCATTGTGTAACAGGTGTCTCTATCAGTTTATAAGTGTTTTGAGACCCAGCATTTACCTATCTATATCTTCTTTGCTTTTAGGAATGTCAAAGCAAGGAAGGCTGTTCAATGTCTCTTGGATTATGGATGGTCATCCTATTCTGGATCCACCGCATCTTATGTCAGATGCAAATCAGTATCTTGCCATTTTATTGGATATGTTGCAATCAGCCAACAGTTTACCAGGTTCCTTGGCAATTGCTTGTGTAAATAGGTGAGCTTTCTCTGCTAATTCCAGAGGCCTGTGTCTGACGTGTCAGTTCTCTGTTTTGCTCACATTACCTGTTATAATTTGAAGGTGGTTTAACATAAAAAATTTCATTGCTGTCACGATGAAGTATGAAGTATGGCTTGACATATCAATCTTCTATTTTGCTCACATGTTACCATTCTTAATGTCAAGTTGGTCTAACAGAGTGAAGAAAAACACTGGCACAAAAACTTTTAAATTTCTATAAAAATGAAGTATAGTTTTCCTCACCCATATAGTTGTCTTGCTATAATTAAGAAATTCTGTGAATATATGCTGGGATATATCAGTTTGAACTATTTCATTACATTTGATCATGGTAGTAAGTCAGTTCATTGTTTTTCCTTCTTACAATTGGATCTAAGGTGTTTATATTGTAACCCTTAGTAAATAATCATGTTAGTGTGGGCATGTGCAACATGGTTTCTGTGCATCATTGACTTGTTAAAAGTATGTTCTGTTCCTGTTCTAGATTTCTGTAATCAGTTCAACTTTTGGTCTTGTTTTAGTGATTGTAATTGCCTGTGCTTTTGCATATGTACTTGCTTCACTTACTGTTATGTCAAACTGCTACTTTTTGCTTAGTCTGTGTACGATGTGATTGCATGTGTAATGACATTACACATTTGTTTGTTGGGTAGCCTTGCTTGTTGATTTTGATAGATATGTGCGACAGTAACTTTATTTTTTTTTTAAAAGAAAAAAGTTGAAGTTTTATCATAAATTAGGACACAAAGTGGCAGTGAGGCCAATGATTATTTGTTGACACCTTTGAGACTATTTTTTTTTTCTCTCTCTTTTTTGGCCTTCGTATCAGGAATATATGCAAAATCTTCAACCTTGCTCCCCTCTGCTTACCTTTTCTGTTAATGACCTCAAGTCTCAAATACACCGTGGTTGCAATTCCGGTTTAACAGTTCATGGCTCACTATTTCATGAAATGAACCATTGGAATGCTTCACATATATGTATGTATACATATTCTATGACAACTGCTTTGGGGATATTTTATCCTAGTGCATTGTACAAATTAGCCAACAATATTTAGAGGGGACACTAAGTTTGGCCATTGGTTATAGTGTGAGTTCAACTGCTTTATTGTGCTATTGTTGCAGCATGCCGTCCAGCTTTTTAACATGGAGGTAAACGGCAGTTTTCCTGGGGATGCTGGACTGGTGGTTCAGATAAGAGAAGTAGGAGTTGGCTGATGTCAACATTGGCGGTTGATAGGACTGATTAAGCTATGGATAACTTCTTATTGAATCTAATAATCACCGGGAAGGGCATCTTATTGCATAGGGCATTTGTTTTATGATACAAAAATATCTCACCAGTTTTAGCACATCTTTTGTATGAGCAACAGTTGCAGCAGGTGCAGCCTGCAAATACTGTCTATTAATGTATTATACGTTTTGTGCTTTTCTACACACGTTCATTCTTTATTAATTAATTCTATTGCAACAAGGTTTGGTCCAGTTGAGTTACCACCACCAATCTTTCTGCCATTGCTTTTTTCCTAGATGAACCAATGCAAGTTGTGAGGCTCCTCGTCCGGAGAAATTAATTGGCAATCCAAACAGCATCTTTTAGGGCATGAGTGTATCAATTTATTTTTGTTTCTGAAAGTATATTTAATTAGTTTGGTCATTCGACATGTTCCAATGTTCAAAGGTGAGTGCTTTCAGTGAGGGATGGGATCAAACTTGCCGTTTCTTAATATTTTTTTCCGAACCTGTGCCCTAATGCCTTAAAAATAATTTCTGAAATCAAGTCTAATTTAAATAATTTATTCAATCACCGTAAATGTGAAATTGTACAACATCAGTTGATTGGTCACTCCATCTTATTGTTTCTATTCTGAATCCTGTGCTATTCAAATTCAAATGCAACTGGAAGCAGAATTAACTCAGTTTTTTAAAGCTCAAATTTTTTGATAAAGTAAATAGTGGGCTTCTGCTGTTTTTGACACATTCTGAATGTGGTTTAGTAGTTCTGTATAATATAGAAACATGGTGAAGGCTACCAATTTTAATTTGCATGTGCAATGTCACGCGTAAGAAAATGGTCAGGATGTGAGTTTTTGAGGTCGAAGTCTGACAGTCGCATGCTCCACTTTGAATGCATTATGTGTACGATCATGTATGCAGTCAGGTTAGATGCGAGCTGAAATAAAACTTAACTATGAAGAATTGAAAACACTTTTCGATGTACTAATGATGGCTTGCATGAGCATAATCCTATTGTGATATCATATTTCTTAACTTGCATCACCAAGCTAGAATGTTTGTCCAAATGATACTTTAAAGCACCTGTCTGTATCCAATGTGTTTTTCTAGGGTCTGTTGCTAACATTGTAAAAACGTCATTGTTTGGCCTCTTGGCTGGAACCTGGGATTTGTATTTGCATAAATTGCCACGAATTATATCTGATATTCATTTGCTAGTTCCTCTCTGCTTCAGATGCCTCTATTGCATGGGTTTTAGCTTTTTTATGTACTGCTGAAGCTTTGTAGGTTTTCCCGTAAATTTATTCTTTTATGGATGGATTTTCTCATGCAATCACTAGTGTCTGCATATAGTTGGGACTTGGGAAATGATTATGTCACATGTCAAGGTTATTTTGTTTGGTTCTCCAAGGTCTTGAGGATCTCATGATGCTGACAATTTCAGGTCTTAAGTCTTTGGTTGTGCTTGTAGTTTCTTGTTTATTTTCCAGATTGACTGTGTACAGTAGTTTGAAGACTTCAGTTTGTAGATGTTTGTTACAAATTGAAAAGGATTTTACTCAAGCAGAAGGGCGTTGAGCGGTGACAGAATATTTCATTTACACTATTTTTCTAGATGCTTTTCGTCAAGCATAATTAATGTGCATTAGTTCTCACGTTTGACTTAGTTGTGTTAATTATTGGGGTTTGATTTCTAGGATCTGTTGTGATTATCAAGGAACTTTTGAGAAGTAGTTTGAACCATTTTTTGTTTGTTATTTTGGGTCATTTCTGAATTTTGGTGTATGGGAAAAGCTTCGAGTGTTCAGGTCAATGTGCCATTGTTTTTGACTATTTCTAATGGTTGATTTCCCATTATGATTAATAATCTGTTCCCCTGGTCTGATTATTTCTGTACTTGCTCTTGAGGATTTCCTAGTTAGTAATTTAATGGAGAATCGGGTTGCTCTTGTTTTGTGATTTGGTAACTGTGGTGGTAAAGTCATAATTCTCATAAATATTTAATTTGCCAAAACAATTTGTTTTAGTATATATGTATGTGTACGTATGTTTTCTTTATGGACTAGCATTCCACACTATTTATATGATTTTTTGTTATATTGTCGTGTCCCTTGAGAAGTTTTTTGCCAAGGTTAGTGGACAGGTTCATATACCTGGCAACTTTACGGTGATCTTTTGAAACCAAATTAATATTAATCGCTAGGTGGATTGACTTTATGCTAATGCATGATGTTAGAGCTCTTAAGAGTTAGGAGCAGTTCTGTAATACCTTGTATTTGCCTATGATGATGATTATGGTTGTTTGGTGCTCTAAATTCTGTGCAATAGATGTTGCTTTTATTAGGAGCTCTGTGTTACATCTTTGGTCATGGTTGTTCATAATTTGACAATTTTTTTTTTTTGGATAATGTGGAAACCTGCAGTCACTATTCTTGGAATGTGCTTTGGGTAAACCCCCAGCCGAATCTAATACTCTGCAAATTAGGCTTGACAATTTTGTTCAAAATATAGTTGGGATTTTATTATTATTCTTATATATATATATATATATATTTTAAAGGTATATATAACTTGTTAATCTATTATCATTTTTAGTGTTGAGTAGTGTATAGATCTCTGGCTATTGGGATCCAGTTTGGTGATTGCTGTACATGTCAGGAATTTGCTTTGGTGTTTTTCTTTGTCAATACTTATCTATTTTTATTTTTATTTATTTGATACTGTTATTATTATTTTATAAGTTTTTGTTGTGTGGCTGAAAATTATTTCTGGCGACTTTTCTTCATGAATTTTGGCAAGCATGATAAGGATTTTCCATTGCACATACTGCTTTCTTGTTTGATAGGGATACACTATCAATGTTTATGTTTTAATGCTATGCCTTTTGATCTGTAAACCTCAGTGGGGAGGCGATAGTGTCAATGAGGCTCATAATTTGATATGCCAGATAATTGAAATTGACCGTATCTTTAACTTGGGTCAAAGAAGCAAGTATATTTGTTCTACAAGTATCTGATATTGTGATATGAAAATATATGTTTTTGGATTATTGGTTAAGTGGATAGTGTGGTGATGCTCAACTTTTTTGCATTGGATTAAGTCTAACTTGAGTTTATTCTTTTGTGTCTGAACTGCTGAACCACTTAATAGCTTTAATTAGTGCATTTTGTCATACATGTACACACATCACTTATATTTTACTTTGCAGTCTTGCAGCTATTGCACGCAAGAGGCCGGCCTACTACAAGTCTGTGCTGGCTGCACTATTTGAGTTTAGTCCAAGTCTAGAGACTGCAAAAGGTCGCCATGCTGTCAGCATTCAGTATTCTTTGAGAACTGCTTTTCTAGGATTTCTGAGGTGTCTTCATCCTGTAATTGCAGAGGTATACTTATTTCTCAAAACTGCTATGAATATATGTCTGTCATTTGTCAGTCCGTTTACATGCATAAATTTACAATGAAGGTTTGAGATTTAACAAGTTCACAGCTTCTATTGGCTTCATTGATGGAATCTGATCAGCTGTTTCTCATACAGTGTACTGTAAAAAATGTTTAGGGGACCACCATGTGCATTCTATATTTTATAGGTTTCTAAGATAGCTCTCAACAAATTATTGAGCTTGTATGTCCAAAGATACAATATATTTTCTTCTATGGATGCTTTGGGTTGTTAATGGTTGGATATTTATTTTTTCCCCTTAAATTATGAGTTTTTTTGGTTTGTGATTCACACCAATTTTTTTATTATTCAGCTCACATAGTTTTCAATAAAAATACATTATTTTTTTTTATAAAAATTACATCAAAATACTATTTAAACTAAAATTCAAATAAAAAATTCAAACACAAATCAAGCAACTGCTTGAAATTTTACCAGAGTTGATCGGACGACTTGAATTTTAGTTTAAGAACTCGCTGTTATTGATTTGTGACTTTTGGTTTGCCCGCCAATTTGAAAGCAGTCATGTGTTTTATACATGAAAGCATCTCACAAGAATCACTCACCTCCTGAACACCACATACACAATGCCACTGAATTTGCAAAATTACTTTTAACACAATAATTTAATCACTAGTACAGTATATGTAGATTTTTTATTTTTTTAAAAATTTTATTTCGTACTTTTTCAGTCAAGAGAGAGATTGGTGAAAGAATTGCGAGCAATGAATGCTGGGGATGCTGCAGATCAAGTTATTCGACAAACGGATAAGATAATTAGAAACAATGAGCGTGCTTCACGTGAGCAGCAATTAAATAAGGTAGTATTAGTAAAAGAAAGTGAAGGCCTTTAGACACTCATCATTGATGTCTGATTATTTACAATAGTTGTAATTTGTCTCTTCCAGGACGATCATCTATCCAACCAAGTGTATGTTTCTGGGGATTTCACAAAAAAAAGGCCAACTCCATTGGATAGTGAAGATAAGAACAATAACTTTGATGCCACCTCTAAGAGATTCAGATACAGTCATCACGACAATACAGCCAGTGCTAATATTAATGCTGCTGGACAGGATCATCCCAATGGGATATCTTCTAATATTTCTGTCATGGATGGGGATCTGAATCCTGTAGAACAGATGATTGCGATGATTGGTGCCTTGATTGCTGAAGGCGAAAGGGGAGTTAAATCTCTGGAAATTCTTATATCCAACATGCATCCCGATTTACTTGCTGACATTGTCATGACAAATATGAAGCATCTGCCAACGAATCCACCTAACATTACAAAATACATTGACCCTTCAATTGATCCTGCACAAGTATCAGTGTCAAATGGTTTTTCAACTTCTCAGGCTGTGGACCTTTCATCTCAAGGACCTGCATATTCAGCAAACACATCAAATTTTCCAATTTCAGATTCATCCACTTCCCCTAATCCCTCAACAGATTCAAAACGTGATCCACGAAGGGTAAGGTTTTTCAATAGGAGACATCTGCAGTATTTTGTACTTATGTTGTCATCTCATTTAGTTTATTTCCAGATATTTTTTTTAATGTTTTATAAATGCTCCAGGACCCTCGTCGCCTTGACCCAAGGCGCAATGCAGCTCCTGCTGATGCTCCTCAACTGCCTCTTCTGGAAGATAATGCCAATCCTTCCCTACATAAAGTTGTACAATCTGATGTTGATGCTACTAGCCCCTCTGGTCCACTTGTTTTGCCACCTATGCCTAATATTTCTGATAGAACATCTGAATTTCCAACTCCCACAACTCAGGTGGACTTAAAGTTGTCAGAGTTTCCTGTAGCATCAGAAGGCGATCAGTCAATCCTGAAAGATGAAGCCCAGGTTATAGAAACCAATGAATTTGCTCCTGATAAGGAAACAGATATACATCTTCCACCACCGCCTATTGGCAAAGTTGAGGACACTGTTCCACTGGCATCAGTGAATGCTACTGTTTTTGATGAAACATATTCCCCATCGTCACAAGAAGAAGACCAACTTCCACAAGATATTTCAAATGCTGAAGGAACTGAGAGCGCACCTTCAGATTTGCCTATGCTTCCCCAGTACATCAGCCTAGATGAAAACCAACAAAGAAATGTGAGCAGACTGGCGCTTGAACGGATAATTAATTCATTTCAGAACTCACAGAGAACGGATTTTAAGCAAGTGCAAATCGCTTTGGTTGCTCGGTTATTTGGACAGGTAGGGTATAAGACTTCATCAGCTAATCGTCTTGCAGAGTTAGTTACTTTTTATTCTTTTATTTTTCACTCTGTAACTTGTTTTTGGTTTTCCAACTTATTAGTGAGGATCTTCGTTTCTAAACTGTTAAAGTTTATGTTTGAGAATAATTTGCCACATTGTACAAGATAATTAATGGCAGTAGTTATACTGTTAATTCACAAATTATGACTGGTATATATACGGTTTACTGTTTTCTTATCAGTGCATTTATATTCATTTTGAAATGTGCTGCTCCTTTTCTTGTGATTGTGGTGACATGTTTTACAGTTTAACTAATGTGATGTTTATGTTGTCAGGGAAATCATTGTAACATTTAAATTTAAGTCTCTCATCATAACATATGGGTAACAAGCATGCCATCAAAAACATCAGGAAGCCAAACTTGCTATTCTCTATATCATTTAAACGAAAATATCCAATTGATTGTGGTTGATCATTGAATATCAAAACAGGATTGGATTTTGTTAGTTGTCACTATAAATACACTAAAGTACACGATCCATCCAAAGCATATATGAGTTCGTTAGGAAGTAAACCAACGATAAGCCGAATGTCTTGGGGTATGGACATTGCACGGCCTTGCACATTTTGCTATACTGTTAAGATTTCCTCAGAGGTGGTAGGTGGAGTATTGGGATTGAATTACTGTGTAGGCATAGTACATTTATCATATGATTAACCTAAGAATGAAGACTTTGTAGTTTGTTGGATACTGCATGACTCCATGGTTATCAATTTGATTATTGGTTGGTCTACTCTGAGCTGTTAATGACATTCCAAAGTTATAATTCTAGTACTTTGAGAATGTAAATATGAAATGTGTTGTGAATGTCTAGTGTCTATTTTTTTACCTAGACAAGTGCTTTCATTTAATGGAAAGAACATTGCACAATTTGATGTACATTCTATTTAAGATATTGTACTTAATATTGCTCTGTTTTTTTCTTTCCTTGTAGACTGATATCAACGATGTGATTGGAATGGTGCAAAACCGTGTTGTTTCAGATTATGAGCAGCAAAAGGTCTCTCTTTTTCTCTTGCTCCCTCCCTCCATCTAACTTAATCCCATTCTAGCACAAGTTCTGATTAATGATTTGCATGCTGACATTGATGTCTTCTTTTGCATGTTGACCTTGTCAATATTTTATAGTGTTTTAAGACTCTGTTCTTTATTCAGTAGGGATATTCATCTCAAATATTACTTAAACGAGTAGAGATCTGATCTGCATGCTGACAGGGATGCTTTCTATATGCATTGGCCTTAACAATATTTTATGCCGTGTGTATACCTAGAAATATATTATAGCATTAGTTTTTGTGTTCTTTAGTTAGTGTATCGCTTCAAATATCTTTAAAGTTTTGTAGTCATCCAATTCAAAACCCAAAGATATAAAGATTTGAATTATAGGGGTGTGAGGTTTTACTCATCAATCTGTACGTTTACTTTGCATTTGATGTTGCTAGAACATTTATTTTGTACGTGTCATTTATATATCTTTCGCTATTATTGACAGTATTTGATTTGTTTGTTACTATTGAATGATAGCATATTAAATTGACATTGTATCCTTTTGGTACTGAAATTATCAGGGACATGAGCTCATAATGCGTATCCTTTACCACCTTCACAGCCTTGTAATATCTGATTCACAATCAAATGCCGCCCTTGTATACGAGAGACTTCTTCTAGGGGTGGTAGGGAATTTAATAACTAGTTATATCTTTGTTGTCCTTGACCTATTAATAAACGACCTTCACTTGCAGGCAAAATCATTGCTAATTAATTTACCAGCATCGGACAAGTCTTTCAGTAGGCTTCTTGGTGAAGTTCCTTGCATGCCTGATTCTGTGTTGGCATTGCTTGATGATATATGTACCAATAGTCATTCAACAACCGATGGTCGTGGTGGAGATCGAGTTACTCAGGGCCTTGGAGCAGTGTGGAGCTTGATTATGGGTCGGCCACCTAGTCGTCAAGCATGTCTTAATATAGCCTTGAAGGTACTTTAGCCTGGAATTTCTCCAGCTAGCAACTTTTTGGCATTTGTCACTTTGTTTAACAACATCACTATGTGGACTCTGTCCTGAAGTTTCATTGATTTTTATTGGCTTTGGTGATTATTCTTCATTTCTTCTCCTTGACTGATGCCAAAATGCTTCATCTGGCAGATCGTGATATGCTTAAATTTCTTCATAGAGTATCAAAAGAAATAAAATTTTTTGGAATAAGTGTCTGGTGTCTATTGTTGAATTATTTTCTGACTAGTATTTATTAACAGTTGAAAGACATTATTATCCAGTTATTTGTATTTTGCATCTTCCAACAATGAAATTTACTAGGAACAGAATGCTATATGATTTAAGGGGAGGTTTAGTCAAGAGTCAACCATTCAACTTTGCGTTATGAGATTGATAAAATAAATGGGATCAAGTACAAGAGAATGCTATTTATGGGTTTAAGGTGATGGAATTTGTCAAGCTTAAGTTCTTTTTGAATGGTCTGTTATCAGTTCCTGTTTTCAGTAAGTCCTGTGTTACATTATTTAGGTTTAAGCTTAGTTATGTCTTGCTAGTATAGATTCATAATCAGAAGTCTCGTGTTTTATCCCATTGTCTATTAAAAATAGTTGGTACCTCATTAATCTTCATGTAAGTACTATGTAAATCAAAAGTCTGGAAATTGTATTCTCTTGGCAGTTTAAATTGTTCCAAAAATGATCTCTTATTACTTTTGCATTATCCCCATGACAGTGTACTATTCACCCGAAGGATGATGTTCGAGCAAAATCTATACGCTTGGTAAGAGAATATTTATCTTTAATTTTTGCATTCCAAGGATGCATTATATCTGGATGTTATTGACAGGACCCGTTGTTTATATTCTAACATATTTCAAACCTGTGTTTGTTTGTTTCAGGTGTCAAACAAACTATATTCTATTAGCTACCTTTCTGAAAGTATTGAGCAATTTGCAACTGATAAGTTCATTTCAGCTCTAGATCAACGTTCTGCAGAGTCATTGCTTTCACAATCTTCTGATTCTGATAAGAGAATTTCCGGGCAGGTGGGTAAAGTGTTGTCATACATTTATACCACTACCAACATTATTAGTTACTTAAAGGGTGATCTACAAATCTGTTGCTTCACACTTTTAAATAGAAATTTTAATTGACCTGTCTCATGTTTGTTACTTGTGTATATATATACTTTTCATTAGTACTTCACTTGCTAGTCTCCTGTTATTATATCACTTAATGGTTTCATATACCCATTTCAATTTTCATGCTTGAGCACTGTAGTCTTTATCTCGCTTGTTATGTGTGATTTTGATTCTTTGAACATGTCTGTGAACATGTACTTCTGGTCAAGCTTGAGTGATAGGATCTATGTCTTCTTTATTGTTTGGCTAGTTTGTATGGTCACACTAGCTATATGCCGGTTCTCTTTAAATGTTTTTCTATTTACTTGTGTGAGATTAGCTAGCGTATGAATATGGAAATGTTTCTGTTATGAGTGTTGTCTTAATTTTTCCTGCCTGTTCAATATCATTTCAGGTAGAAAACATGGAAACATCAATAAGTGGTTCTCAAGTTTCAGTTCCTGAAATTTCTCAAAATGAAGCTAGCAAGAGTTTACAGGATGCCTCCTCGAATGATTCTTCAGTTTCATCCCTTCAAGCTTATAGAATCATGTCATTGTATTTTGCACTATGCACAAAGGTTTGGGTAACTTCCACCTTAATAAGTGATGTTATAATATTGTGCATCTTTTCCTTATTTTGTGCGACTGTCCTTGCTAATATTACTCTTGATTTCTTGTAGAAACCAATTCTCTTGCAAGTGGTTTTTGAAAATTACGCTCGTGCCATCAATGCAGCTAAGCAGGTGTGCATATTTAGCTTCTGAACTTCACAAAAACATTTCTATTAGCCCCTTAAATTTACTTATGAGATGTCTCGGTTTCCATAATTTATATGAATAGAATGTGTATGGCTGTGATTTTGTTAGGTAAGAGTTCAATCTACACATGTAATAAGTGTAATGAGCTAAGTGTTCATTATTTGTTAGTGTAATGAGCCAAGTGTTTGCTTATCTACACATGTGCAGAGTGTTGGAGGTATATCATTTGACTTGCCTGGATTCAAGAACTGTCCTGTTTGTGTTCAGAATTTTTGTGTGTATGGGTGTTTTCTGGTTATGTCCACTTTTCCTTGATAGAAAGCAAGAATTTTTTCCACGTACACCCTTGCTGATCACTTAGGCTATTGATAGTCATCATGTATTTTATTCTTAGCTTTCCCTCAGTTTTAGGTCCTGGATTTTGGATTTCCCCATCTTTTATTTGCCATTTGCACTGTGGATATCTGTTCTCTGTAATTCTGTCTAATTATCAGTTTGTCAAAATCCATCATGTCTTGATGATTTTGGTCTGGTTGAATACATACATGCTTGGTAGATCCATTCAAAAAGAATTCACTCACTTGACAGGGGATACCTTATGATCTTTCTTACAAGGAATATTATATTTTCTTTAATATGCTGCTCTCCTTTTCTATAGTTTAGTTTACTTCACATTTTTTACGGTGCATCTACATTATCCTTATTTTAGGCTGTGCATCGTCACATTACTGTTCTTGTGAGGGCTTTGGGGTCATCATCTTCTGAGGTGCTACATATAATATCTAATCCACCAGTTGGCAGTGAAGATTTATTGATTCAGGTCATTTATGCCAGTATTCTCAGTTTTGCGAAATAGCTCCAAGTGTTTCTTCATGAACAATCTTTTCCAAATGCTGATAGGTTTTTGGTTTTACCTGAAGGTTCTTAATGTATTATCTGAAGGGATTACACCATCGCCTGATTTAGTGGGGACTGTCAGACAGTTGTATAATTCCAGACTAAAGGTTCTAAATTTTCACCTTTTTGTGTTTCTCCCCCTATTTTTTATTACCTCATAATTTTCTTATTGAATTGGAAATATCTTTTGCAGGATGCAAGTATTCTTATTCCGGTTCTATCAGCTTTTTCAAAAGATGAGGTGATCATTTTAGTATTTTAGCAAGATGACTTTTTTATCAGTATTTTATGCTCGCATGCTTAGCCTTGAAGCCCAACACAATTTACTTCTTTATGTCAGTGCTGTGGCTCGGTTAAATAAAATTATTTTCTCGATGGAAATTATACACCTGGATTGAAGATGCAACTGCTAAAATGCATTTCATAAACATTCCTCACTGTAGTCTAATGCCAGATAGTACAAAAATATAACTATGCACTCTGTGACACTCTGATGCTAGAGTAGTTTCACTAGCCATGGCGAGGCATGTATTTATCAACAACTATTGCATTATAAAAAAAAAATAACAAAAACTTGTTTTTCACCGGAAAATTATCTTAACAATTCAGAAAAATAGTTATTTAGTCGTCAAGTCAAAACATTTATTTGTGTTTTTGAATAGCAGCTCTTTGTATTATGTGGTATCAGGTTTTACCAATTTTCCCTCAGCTTGTCCAGCTTCCATTGAATAAGTTCCAGACAGCGCTGGCTCATATTTTACAGGTCTGTATATATTCTATAATTTGAATTGGATTGGTGTTTGATCTCTGTGTGGTGATTGAGTTAAAATCTTGCATTAAATCTGTCTACACTTATGGATACCTAAGTATATTTTGTTATGTTAGTTTGTTAACATCTCAGCATTATATTTCCTAAGAAAACTGTTCTGAGTAGATGGGATAATTCATTTTTGTCGGGTAGATGGTTATAGATATAATAGAAGCAGGCATCCTTTCTCTAGATACAACTTCATGTCTCTATGAATTTTGTTTGATAATATGTAGTAAATATAGTTAGTTGAGAGCAATAGGCGACACTTACATCCTCGAGCATGGATAAATTTTATCTAGAACGGCCCTCAAGCCCCGACGAGCATACAGACAAGGAAACTATCTTACCAAATTTGTGTATCTTCGTATATTTTTGTCTGATATTAGAGGATACCGTAAGCGAGCATAGAATATTTGGAATCGTGCACAGCTTAAAATTTGGTCTTACTGTTGCCAATGGTTTGACGTCTGCTTTTCACTTCAGGGTTCTGCTCATACGGGTCCTGCACTAACACCTGTAGAAGTATTGGTTGCAATCCATGAAATATCCCCCGAGCGGGATGGCGTTCCACTCAAAAAGGTGTTTACCTAACCCTCTATCGAATTCGTCTACCTTCCTGAAGCTCGACGCACTTATCTGTTACTGTTCTTACTTCTAATCTAATAATGTAATCGATGCTCAGATCACAGATGCTTGCTCTGCTTGTTTCGAACAACGGACAGTTTTCACACAACAAGTCTTGATGAAGGCCTTAAGCCAAATGGTATTTATTCGACATGTTGCAAGAATGCTTACATTTCTGCCATAACCGAACTGACTTGTCCCTGTGTTCATTATTAGGTCGATCTGACTCCACTTCCGCTGCTCTATATGAGAACTGTAATACAATCGATTGATGCATTTCCAGCACTGGTAAGTTAACCTCTCACCGTACCACTTTCTTCAGAAATGAAAAGAAATAAAACCATTACGGTACAATTTCTACTGTCTGCATTGATTCCAGGTCGACTTTGTGATGGAAATTTTGTCGAAACTTGTGAAGAGACAGGTATGCCGTATTTGATCTCGCTTTGAAATCTGCCGCTATTCCGGTTTTGTATAAAAATGTGAAACTGAAAATCATATTTGAAATCTCTACAGATTTGGAGACTGCCTAAACTATGGGTTGGCTTCTTGAAATGTATATCCCAAACTCAGCCGCATTCCTTCCGCGTACTGTTGCAGGTATTGTCCTAATAATATCTTTACTCGAACAGATCGGTTCCTTACTTTTTTTCACCTCTACAGTTTAATCCAACTGTACATTTTCTTGGTCGCAGTTGCCGTCACCTCAGCTTGAAAGTGCTCTGAACAAATACCCAAATCTTCGCGGCCCACTCACCGCATTCGCGAACCAATCTGGCGCTCAGACATCTCTACCTAAGTACGTAAAATTCATGAATCTATTACTATATCCGTAGATACACATAATCTTATAAATTTGGAGCCGTGGCAGGTCAACGTTGGATGTTCTCGGAATGCCCACATCCTCCTTACGTGCCTCGGATCCTAATTCCTCAGCTCACGGCGCCACATTTACGTGACGTGACCATGCCTGCCGGAATTCAAGAACATAGATCACAAAGACAGTAAGCCCCATTAAACATGCTATGCTGCCTCGATTTCCTTTGCTTGTTAGAGATAGCGCGTGCGTAAGTTCCGGTGACTACCCCCGGCCAGCCGGAATACTTGGAGGCAAAGTTGAAATCGGTCGACGAGACTTCTCCGATGCCTGAATTTGCAGTGTAGTGGTTTTGGTTGATAAGGTTGGTGCTGTTGCTTCTTCTTCGTCTTCTTCTTCTTCCATTTTTGGTGATATTCAGGTGTTGTGTAGTTGTCTTCTCTGTAAGCAATAATCTTGTCTTCTTCTTCTTTTCTTTTCTCTTTTTTTTTTTTTTTTTTTTTTTTTTTTTTTTTTTTTAAATAGTTGATTTTTAGTTCTTGAGGGTTTAAAGTTTTAGAAAGGAAAAAAGAATTACTGAAGGGTTAAATTTGTAGCATTGTGGCGTTGTATTTTTTTTAGGTCTTTAGGTGATTACTTATGTGTGATGTGTGCTTTCAAGTTTTATTGTTCACATTATATTATTGTTATTATTTACTAAAAGGGGAAAAAAATATAAGCAGATTGTATACTAAGATATAATATATAATTTACACAATAATATATTATGTAATTTTATTTGGCATGATATATTCTAATTTTTGCATAATAAATGAATTATATAACATTATAAAATATTAATTGTTTTAAATTAAATTATTTTGCTAATTTAATCACATTAGCCCTTTGTTGCCATAACTCATTATATTATCTGAAGTGATATGTGAGATTTAATATAGATATTCATATGCTATAAAGAAGTATATGTACTTTTATTTTATCAGTATTTTATGTTATTGATAGAAGACATTTATTTAAATTTAATAATATAATAATGGATTGTGTGAGAAATTTGACAATGCTAAAAACAAGTTATGAAATTGTGTTTTTTTTTAAAAAATTTCATATATAAAATTGTATCGATAATATAAAAATTAATATTTTATATTAAATTATTAATTTTTTGAAAAATATAATTATTATATATATATTAAAAATTTATATCAACTAAAAACTAATTTGAAAGAACAAGCCCATTTATTTATTTGTGTGACGGTTTGGCTTCCTATTTGAATTATGTAGCTGCACTTTTGTGTCAGAGGCCCTCTTCAGGTGATCGGAAAATAAAGAACTGGTTAACATATTGAAGGACGAAAACCTTCCACCGTAATGACTTCAATTTCAACACCATTTTTCAATCGCAAAACTGGTGTGTCATCTGTTGCCGCATTTGAAATTGTCGCGGTTTAACAAATTGAATTTTAAAACAAAACCTAACTCTCAACAAATACGGCCGTGTTCATTATAAATATGACCGTATTTTTAATAAGATATAAGAACATGGGCGTGTACCTGCTAATGAGGCTGTGTTTTCAAAGTACTGTGAATGGAAACACGCCCGTGTTTAAATACTTTCACAGAATACATAAAGAGAGCCAAACAATATTGGAGCACTGCGGAGGGAGGCATTTCTCAGGTTGGTCACTGCTTGTGCTCTAAACATATATTCTGTGATTCTGTCAGGGATTAAATTGATAGCAAAATTATATACACTATTAAAATAACAAAATTAAAATGTACAAAATTCTGATTTCACAAAATTGCGTCAAATTCTTTATATTTATAAAATTGCGTCAAATTTCTTTATAATTTCATAAATTTTAGGTTAACCGCCTCGACGGTTCTTATTTAATAATATTTGACTCAAGTGCGCTCAAATTGTAAATAAATAAACTCTTAAAATCTGACAAAAATAACTATTTTTTAAGTATATTTATATATATAAAAAAATATATTTGTAATTTTAGGAGTTTATAAATTGAAATTTTAAAATTTATTCGCAATTTGAACGTATTTAAGTCAAATACCGTTAAATAAAATCAAATACCGTTAAATAAGACGGAATTAGACTCAAAATTTATGAACATGAGGGGGTTTGATGTCACTTTTAAAAGTACAAGAATTTGTGCAATTTAGGCAAATAACAATAATAATATCATGTAACACCATAATTTTAAACGACATAATTATTTTATTCGGTATAAGTATTTTAGTAGTTCTTCCTTTCTTTTTCATTTTTTTTTTCCTTAAAGCAGAAAATAAAAAGACCAGCGCAAGAAGTCGACTCATCAACGACTGAGATTTAAAGTTGACAAAACCATCCAACGGCTCAAATCAAATCCCCTCTCTCTCAGAATCCTTCCTCATCCCCCAATTCCGCGACTCCAACTGAAACCGCGCCGCCGCCGCCAGCACCTTCACCGCCGCCACCGGCCCCAGAATCTCCACCACCTCCACCGCCGTCCACCCCCGGAGCTCATCCGCATTCTCCACCTCCGCCACCATCGCCGCCTTCAGCCCTCCGATCGCCTCTCCCACCTCCGACACCTCGCCGTCCGCCGATTTCCCAAACCTCCTCAGCCACTCGCACACCGGCGGCTCCGCCACCGTCTCCTGAACCCTAGCCATCGCCTCGCCGATCTCCTTCTCCCGCCGCCGCGTCTCCGCCCGGACCTCCGCCATCCGCCGCCGCTGCTCCGCCGATAGCTCCCCCGCCACCGCCCCTTCCACGATCGGAAACAGCATCGAGGGCCGGAATCCACTGATCCACAGCAACGCCCGCTCGAAAGAGCTCAGCCACGGCGGCGACAGCGCCAGAAATACGTCCGCCGCCGCCAGCCGCGCCTTCTCCCTAAACAATTCGCGGTAATGCGCCATAACCGTAGGTATCATCTCCCTGCATTCCCGGCACCGGTCGAAGCCGTCCTCCGGCGAAATTAGCCTGTCCAGCCGCCGTAGAAGCTCCTCGTGCCTGGAAATCCAATCTCCATAGAAAGAAGCGAATGCAGAGGCGGAGGTGGAGCTCGCAGCCATGGCTGGTTCTCCTATGGCGATTCATCCCCAAATACATATATATATATATGTAAATTAGGGTTTTTTCTTTTTCAAATCCGCGGTGAATTCAATTGGGGATTTTCTTAGGGGTTTAAGGATGGCTGTCGGATCAATTCTGTGGGCAGATCATCGATTTGCTTCTTGATTAAGAATTGCTGAGCTCTGAGAGGGAAAAAAAAATGGAATTTAGGGAAAGCGGTGGTGCATCGGACAAGATGATGAAACAAGGTTGTTTTTCAAGAAGCGCACGGGACTTAAGGTCCAGGTGAATCTCCACCGTTGAGTTCATCCCTCAACGGTGTAGATTTCTCCGCTTTGTTGAGGTCCTTGGACTCCCTTTCGATACTTGCTCTGTCGTATTATGAAATAGTAGTACTATTTAATTTTAAATACTAAAAAACAATTAATTTATTGTTGGAGTGAATTCTGAATATTCCGTATTTATTCACGCAACAGCTTTTCATATTTCAGGGGCGATTCCGTCATTTCGCATAAAATCTGAAACTGACTGTAGAGTCGGGACTGCTGGTCCTTTCATAGCCGGCGAGTTATCCGGCCGGAGCTGCTTCTTTAATCATCGCTGTCGTTATTATTGACCGGTTAGGTGATCGAGGGGGTTGTATTGTTCTCGCTTGATTGTACGGTTTAGGTGCGGCGCCATTTCGTGGACTGGTTGCTCATCCACTGCGCGATCATCAATTCCTGTGTATTTGGATACGTATACGTATGCGCAGTCTGTTGTAAGAACTGTTTGGTGTTCAATCGAAGGCGTATACGAAACTTGAGAAGTGATGTTAACCATATAAGATTTCTGAAAGCTCTGTGCCCTTATACGGCCTTTGATGAATGTTTGTTCATTAATTAGGCTTAATATTGACTGGCTATGCTTTATTTGAAATGCTTTCAATTCTGCTGGATATTGTATTTCCGAAACAAAATGAACTTGTTTGTATTCTACCTATTAAGGCAGCCATTAGAGCATAACATGTCCATCTCTGATAATATTGCTATATGAGCATACAGTTTTTCTCCGGGTTTTGCTTATGGCTATAAATAGCTTATACGAAAATGGCGTTATCTTCTACTTTTATTTATGCTTTTCAGTTTTCAGAGGATCTTCCAGTTTGTTAAAGGTTAATAAACATTTTTAGCTTGGTCCTGAGAATGTGATCAAACATTTGGTAAGGAAAATTTTGAGGTACTTCTTGTTGCTGCAGTTTTTGCATATGATAGTGTGTTTGTATCCATCTTTGCTATTCCTAGAACAATGGGTTGGAAGCTTCAGGATCCATAATTAGGATTCATGAAAGGTAAATTGGGGATAAACAGGAATTTGAGTTGTTCTAAGTCTCAATATCAAAATCATACAATTCAAATTACAGTACAATAAGATTTATGACCTGAACTCTTAAGAACCTTGATGTGCTCAGAGAGTAGCTATTGAATGAGGAAAACACTCTGCCATCTCTAATTTCTTCATGAGCCGGTTTATTTTGTTAGAGCTTGTGTATTAGACTAACGCACTACCAAAAAAAAAAAAAAAAAGGTTCTAGGTTAATATATCTGAAGGCCTTGATTTGTCATTTCTGTCGATAATCTCTAGAGAATTCTGCTTGATTTCAGGCATTAGGTGTGCTTCTCAACTTTGCTCATTGTAGATATCATCACATTTATTAATTGCTGCAATCAATTTCCGGGTGTTCTTGGTTAACACTCTTCTTCTATTTAATATCTACATGCAGGTTTTGGGGTTTCAGCAATCGATCTGATGAGAGCAACATTGCCAATCACTCTTTTTTCTCCTGGACTTCTTAGTTATCTAGTGTAAGGATTGGATATAGAAAGTCTGGTTGATAATTTTTTCGGTTAAAAATGATTAAACAAGTTAAATACAACTGATCACAGGATTTGTCTTAATGTGTGACCAACAGTGTCGACTACTTTGCCATATGCATCTTTAGGGGTAGTGCTGGGCGTATTTATCTTTCCAATTCTGATTTTAATTTCACCTTTTTGATCTTTTTGATAGATAGAAAATGGGGAAGCTAAGAGTTTACTTTTGGACCAGCCTTAAGTGTTTGACTTGTTGAGTTACTGAATTATAAGTAGATCTGATTTGAAGAACATGTAATTAAATACAGTAATGATGATGATAATGATAATAAGAGTAACGATATGCCTAGTAAATATTACAAAAGGAACTTACACTGTCATAGGAACTATGAGAACTTGTAACACTTTCTTTCCAAGTAGTCCAATGGCTTATGATCTTATCACGTAAGCTATTGAGCAATTGTCTACAAATAATGAAGTTTACTTTTAATCTTAATCAAGTGGAACTTTGTGCGGTGTTAATTTGGTCGAATAGTCCATATATTAATTGCTACTGAATATATAAATTGATGCATTACAATTAGAATTTTCAGATGGAACAATAGTACTGTTGTTATAAAATTTCTTGATGAATATTCTCCCGTAGTGACTATTCTTCCTGTTCGGAAATCTCCAGCATAGGTCTGTTGCCTATCTTCCACATTCTTCTTGAAGTTTATGGATTTATAAACTTTATAATTACAAAAGATTCCTTTAGATATTGATGCCCATGATTGAGAGAATACCCTGAATAAAGTTCTTAATAAACTATAAAAGATGCCTAATTGATGAAGATGATGGCTGACTTGTTAGTGTATACTAGAAGTTATCAAGAATAATAATAATAAAAAAAACCTTATGTCTTTTCTTCTCTTAAATCAACACTGTATCACTATGCATAGTGAAATATAATTGTAAGCTTTGCATGCTTTGATTCTAACATCACCCTTTCAGTTCGACTTTTCAATATTATGATGAGCTACAACTAATGGGATTTATTCCTGAAGAATGAAGATGCCATTTGTTTGGGAATTCTGTATGGCCATTAGGGATGCAATTCTGTTATGCCCATAGAATCTCTCACAATTTGCGCATTATCTGGGGAATGAGTTATTCTTGGTAGCTGGATTCAATTCTGTGAACCCTACTGCGTTCCTTATCGACGTACATGCTTCAATGCTCTGAATTGTCTTCGAAAAGCTTGGGTTAGATTTTTATGACTTGTCTCCTTTTCAGCATTCTTTTCTTCAATTTGCATCTTATCTTTGGAATAAATTCTTGAGTTTATTGCATTATCAGTAACTGTAAAGGCTGGTTTCTCTGTTTCTTGATGCCTAATGTAATGAAATGCATTGAATAAGCAATTTTCTTATGCTGTGATTGTAGGACACACTGAAAACTGTTTCCCATTTTGCTGGCTTCCAAAAACCTTTTAGGAAATTACTCAGTTGGAGTTTCGGAATTAATTAAAACGAAAAGAACATATTGTCTGTAGTGTGTTCTTTCTTTATTTAGTTACCATGTATCAGCAAATTTTACTAGTGATATTCACATTCTGAAAATGTGGTGTACTGCGTGATTTATCGAACTCTTTTATGAAGAATATGACACAGTTTCATATCAATTTTTACAATGAAATTCATCTTCTTACTATAATACAATGTGCACTTTCAAAACCAAAATGTTGCAGCAGCAGGTATTGACACCACTGTTAACACATTTTCTGCAGCACCAAAGCACGCGAAGCTCTCCATCATCGGCTGGCAATTTGTTGAGCCGGAAATACGCTGACACAGCGACACGTTCCCTCGGGTTAATCATTATCCATTTCCTTCCTCCAGAATTATTAAACAACTCATTTATTTTTGTAAATAAGTGTTTTGTAGTTTTCTTCTCAGAATATGGCTTGGGCAAAAGCAAAAATGATCAGACATACATACATACACACATTCAGTGCCTCTTGTTATTTCAAAAGATGATCATGATTCATGAAGGGGATATATTCTGTTGTGTTCTGTTGCATTGGCTACAAAATTTTGCAGGTACACAGAGTGAGAGAGAGAGAGACAGGCATTGCAGAGGCCACAAGGGGGGGTGGGATAAGGCCCCCACTTTGAGGGCACTGATCTTTTGCTGTGAAAAGGAGATACAATTTAAATGGTAGTGAATCCAGCACGTAGTTGGGATTGGGAAGTCATCCATTTTCAACTGGTTTGTTTCTTCCTTCCCTTTCTTCTTCTTGTTGTTGGTTTTTCATACAGTCTCATCTTCTTCTACTGATAATCATGGTGGTCCCTTATCTTGTTATTATTATTATAATTATGTGTATATGTATATATATATGTGTATGTATGTATCTATGTGTGTGTGACAAAACTTTCTTTTCACTACTGGGCAGAAGAGAGAGATTTGGTTGCTGCTTTTAGGTCACTTTTCTACCCCACCTGTTTATGGCTTTGAGTGAATGAGGATTTGGTGATTTAATATTAGTGCTAATTCTTGGATACATGTTGTTGTCAGTCAGTTTTACATCCTAAATGGTTCCAAAAGAAGATATTTTGGCTTTTTCATGTACCTTTAAATAGGACCATGTACCCTCCCATAATCACCCCCCTCCTAGAGCCTAGTGAGAGAGAGATGATTGATTATACATACATACACATATAGAATAGGTATGTAATGTAAAATGTGTATGTGTCTAACCAAGAATAAGATGGGGCCTAAAGGACAGGTGATTTTATGGATGAAGTTGTGCCCTTACAAAATGGGCAAGTAGCTAAGATATGTTTGGCTGTTAGAAACCAATCAGGAGAGAGGGCATCACATGCACTGTGACTCTCACTCTACTCTCTCTCTCTCTAAATGAATGAGGATATATTTGTAAATATGACATGCTTGCCTTGTGATATCCCAACATTTCCCTATTCTCCAATCCCCCATAGCCATACTTGCTTTTGTAAAATTTATTCTTCTGAATGTGTGTGTGTGCATATATGTATATATGTATCTATATGTATATATTGATGATATACATGCTTTTGGTTGGTCTGCAGGGGGATGAACACATACACACTATATATCAACATGCTCTGTCACCTCACAGCAGCAACTACAAGTAGAGGGAATTGGATTTGGATTGCTGCTTCTCTAAAGATACCCTTTTTAGAGAGAGAGAGAGAAGGGCAGTACAGGTAAAATCCATTGTGAAAGTTTAAAAAGATTATCCCTTTTGCATGCACCAAGAATGACAAAAAAAAAAAAAAAAAAATCACACCATTTCACAGAAGATAAGAAAAATAAAAATCTCTAATGGGAGGCTAAAAACTAATGCCAACCCCACAAATAATCTTTCACTTAGAAAGCTAATTTAATTATTTAATCACTCCCTATTATTGTTATATATACATATGCTTGTGAGAAACTTCAATTAAAATTTAAATATATATATGTATATATCTCACTGAAACACACGTCCACCACTATCAACTACACAATTTCACATTATTTAAAAGTGTAGTGTTGTTGTCAAAGCTGACAAATGTTAGCCAATGGCATATTATTATTCTTATCATATACTACTACTATATTTTAGTGTATATTTCTTGGGAATGAGTTTGATGAATAAATGTGAAATAAAACCGAAGTAGACAAGGTTTCTCAAAATTTTGGAGAATAATAGAATTTAGTTATTATATATATATATATATAATAAGTATTAGTGTAATATTTATGAAGATATTATTACATGTAAACAGTCGACAAACGATAGTATAATTTTTGTGTACACCTCACCCCATCCCCAAGAATTCCAAACTGAGGGAGAAACGAAACGATAATGGGAAGGACCCCCACCCCACAATGAACAGTTCCCACTTTGTATTACCAAATTAAGTTTCTTACAGTGCCGACACGTGTACTCATAGATAGATACACACACAGTGAACTGTATGCCTGCCTAGCTAGCTAGCTAGCCATCTCCCAATCGAATTGTTTGTTCCAACACGAAAATAAATAAATAAAAGATTCTTAATAATAATAATAACAATAAATAAATATTACATATATTCCCTTTGGCTTCTCCATTTCTGTCCCTCCTCTCCCAACACACTCTTTCATTGCCATTACCCTATATATACACACATCTCTCTCTCTCTCTCTCTCTATATATATATATATATCTTTGTAGTGTTTGTAATAACATTACATGACATTGGTTTCTTGAGAGAGAGCAGATCAAGAAGTGTCGTAATAAAGTATGTGCAATCCAAAACCCCATTTCATCAAATCCATGAACACTCCCACTCCCACTCCCACTCCCACTCCCACTAACTATGATCATCCACACCTCCATAAATGGCCCAACACTTCTGAGGTATACACACATATAACAAAACAAACCCACATGCATATATACATATATATATATATATATACACAATAATCAATCATTCAAGAAAAGGGTTCCTTAATTTGATCAAAAAATTTCAACATTATTGTATAGTAGTTGTCTTTTTTAGTTTATTAATATTCAATTCTTGATTTTGACCTAATTCATTAATCAATTACTTAGGTGATCCAAGAATTGAAAGAGATCGGGAAGATCTCCGGGCCAAGTGCTATTACAGGACTCATACTCTACTCAAGAGCTATGATCTCCATGCTCTTCCTCGGCTACCTCGGCGAGCTTGAACTCGCCGGCGGCTCCCTCTCCATCGGCGTCGCCAACATCACCGGATACTCCGTCATCTCCGGCCTCGCCATGGGCATGGAGCCCATCTGCGGACAAGCTTACGGAGCGCGAGAAATGCGCCTCCTCGGCCTCACCCTCCAGCGGACTGTGCTGCTGCTGCTCTCGACTTCGATCCCAATCTCGTTCATGTGGATGAACATGAAATCGATCCTGGTTTGGTGTAATCAGGACGTCGATATTTCGTCGGTGGCGCATGAGTTCATCGTCGTCGCGATACCGGACTTGTTCTTCCTCTCCGTCCTCCATCCGATGAGGATTTTTTTGAGGGCTCAGGGGATCACATTGCCGGTAACTTACTGTTCTTTGATCTCCGTCGTGATCCATGTGCCGCTGAATTATGTTCTGGTGGTGGGGTTGGAGCTTGGTGTGGGGGGAGTGGCGGCGGCCATGGCGGTCACGAATTTGAATGTGGTGGTTTTGGTGTGTTTTTATGTTTGGTGGTCGGGGGTGGGGAGGGAGTCGGGGTTTGGGGTCACCGGAGAATGTTTCAGGGGTTGGTCGGAGCTTTTGGCTATGGCGGTGCCGAATTGTGTGGCGGTGTGTTTGGAGTGGTGGTGGTATGAACTGATGATTATGCTTTGTGGATTGCTGGAAAACCCTAAATCGACGATTGCGGCGATGGGGATTTTGATCCAAACGACGTCGCTGGTGTACGTATTTCCGTCGTCGTTGAGTTTGGGGGTGTCGACGAGGGTGAGTAACGAGCTGGGGGCGCGGCGGCCGGGGAAGGCGCGGGCGGCGGCGGCGGTGGGGATGGCGGGGGCGGTGGGGATGGGGATGGCGGCGATGGGGTTTGCGGTGGGGATGAGGAGGCGGTGGGGGAGGCTGTTCACGGCGGATTCGGAGATTCTCGATTTGACGGCGGCGGCGCTGCCGATCGCCGGGTTGTGCGAGCTCGGGAACTGCCCGCAGACGACGGGCTGCGGGGTGTTGCGGGGCAGCGCGCGGCCGGCGGTGGGGGCGCAGATTAATTTGGGGTCGTTTTATCTGGTGGGGATGCCGGCGGCGTTTGTGATGGGGTTCGTCGCCGATTTGGGGTTCGCCGGACTGTGGCTGGGGTTGCTGGCGGCGCAGGCTTCCTGCGCCGCCCTGATGGTGGTGGTGCTGTGCAGGACGGATTGGGCGGCGGAGGTGGACCGGGCAAAGGAGATGACGGCGGCGGCGGCGGGGGTGGGTCTGCTGCCGGTTCCCGGCGAAGAGGAGTGCCGGAAAAGTGGGGTGAGTCAAATGCGGAGTCTGGACGATATTTTATGTGGGGATGATACGGAAACTGAAACTGATTCTCTGATTGTTTGATTCCATTTTCGATCATCGCTGTGATTTTCAGAGCAGGGAAAATTGAATTAGGGTTTTTGCGCCATTGGTGAGGAAGACGATGATGATGATGAGCAAATTGTTGAGTGTTGTACCTTTGGCTTCTGATGTTGTACTGTTGTAGCAGAGATCTTTTTCTTCTGATATTCTGTGTGTAGACTGCTACAGTTTCTTTCTTTAACCTATAATTATAATTATTGTTGTTATTATTATATTCCTTAATTAATTAATTAAATTTTTTATTTTATCATCTTTAATTATTATTTAAAGATAATGATATGATATGATAATTTGCAACCCTAGTTAGGGCACAACATTCGAAACCCAAAATGGAAGGGTTTTTAATTTTAATTTTTATTTTTTATACAATTTTCTATATATATCATATTTTTTTTATTATCAAAAATTATTTATATTTTATATGAAAAAATGATTTAAATCAAAATACTAAATAAATAAATGATAGGGAATTACGTTGAAATTGTTACTATATTAATTAATATTTTTTTCTAAATATTACCTATTAGGTATATTCATTTAAAATATTTATATAAAATATTTTAATCATATATTATATAATAAATTAAATATTAATTATTTTTTGCAACTAAAATTTAAACGGATAATACACTCCAAGTGGTTTGAAGAATCTTAGGAGGGGAATTGTTTTACTTAACTTTTTTTTTTTTTTGGCGTATAATAAGGTTTTTCTTTTAGTCAATAATAATATATTTTAAATTAACTATATACTCTCTTCATTACGAAAGATTTGATATATTTAGTTAGTTACGATATTTAATAAAATAATAATAATAATAATAATAATAATAATAATAATAATAATAGATTGTGCTATTAGTTTATTATTTATTTTTGCGAATTGTGTTGTTAATATTAATAAAATAAAATTTAATATATACAATTAAAAAAAATAAAATAGGTGTAATATAATTAGACAAAAGAAATATATTTATTTATTATAATTAATGTAAATTAATTTTATAAAAAAAATGAGGAATTTTAAATTTAAATAAAAATATTTATATAGTAAAAAAAATAAAATTAAAATTATTTTGAATGAATCACACATATAAAATATTTAACAAATATTAATTATATTTAAAATTGATAAATTTATTAAAAATAAATAAATAAATAAATATATATATATATATTATAATGAAAACCTCCTCACATATTATGAGGAATAGGGAGTATTTGATAAAAAAAAAACTAAGGGGTGTGTTTGTTCGGGACCCTAAAAATCAATTTTAGATTTAAAACATCACATCAATACCTATTTATATCGCATTATACAATTATTTAAATTCAAAATTTTTACTATTTAAATTCCAACTTAAAATTCAAACCCCCCAACAAACACACCCTAAAAATAAAGATACATACTTTATTATATATATATTTTTTTAAAAAAAAAGTCCTATAGTGACACACTTCCTAGTTCCTAGGCCTTTACTTTGAAATAATTTTTGAAATATATTTTAGTTATTCAGAAATTATGTTTAATTATTGTGCTTCTTTTGTCCAATAAAGTTGATGATCATGTAATTAATTTCATTTTTTAAACACTAATGATTGACCTAATTTTGAATTAAAAATACAGAAAATAAAAATAATAAATCTTGCCCCTCTTTTCCCTTTCCCCTTTGCACTTAAAAATTATATTCCAAAAATGGAACATTCTTTATATATATATATATATATATATATATAAAAGTTTCCTAGTAAAGGGATGTGATGACACCTGAAAATAATTAAATTTAATTAATTACTCATTTAATCTTATTATATATTATTGCCATAATTTAAAAATTATTATCATTTAATCTTATCTTATCATTGAGAAACTTTCACTTGAGATAAATTTTTATAAAATTATTCATAACAAAAGTACCACTCAAATTCATATAACTATAAACCCTAAATATAATAGGTTTGTACATTATATATATATTTTTTAATGAATGTATTTCTTCATTTTGTGTATAAAGAATTTGATTGGTATTATAAAAAAAATAATAATAATATTTTAGGTTGAATTACTAACTTTTTGTAAATGAATAAAATGTATTTATTATATCCTTTTAATAATATTTAAGGAGAATCAAACCCAAAGTGTCAACAATTATAAATAATTTCATGCAAGAGTATTATGATAAATAATAATATTACCTCAGTGCATATTCTAATTTTTTTGCTTTTATTTTTTATTTTTGCAATTACTTTTACATAAACATATAAACATTTAAAAAATTAAAAATAAAATTATAAGTACAAACTAATAAATCATCCAAAAAACAATAATAATATAAAAATGCCCGTTACAAAGGAAGGGGGAGGAGCGGCCACATGTTTCGTTGTCAAAATTTGTCCAAATTTTACTATTTATTATTATTTTAAAATATCAAATCAAATAATTATTATTTATTATTTATATTATATTAAAAATTAATTTTATATTTAATACATCACATCATTATTATTATTATTATTATTATTATTATTATTATTATTATTATTATTATTATTATTGGGTAAAAGATTTCTTGGCAATGTGGTACGCCCACACCCATTATTGATCATTATATAATTAATTTTATGATGCCTAATCAAAAAACAAACAAACACATTCATAATTTTTAGTTTTTGTAAATTAAATTAAAGTATTACGATTGGATAACTCATCGAAACTTGAAACTAAATTTTAATTTAATTTCTAGGGATTGTATTAATTGTATTTTTGTGCCCATGTCACATATAGCACATAAATTGTTATAATATATATATATATATATGCATCCCACCAAATTTGACATATACAAATTCAAATATTTCAATTACCATGAAAAATAATCTACTAATTAATTATGCATATGTAAAATATCTGATTGATTATTATTGTATGAATTGTTTGGAGACGCATATATAAAACAATTCAATAATTGTATATAATTATTTAAAATACTGTTTCCAAGAATTACAAACAAGCTACTACAAGTGAATAATTTTAAATTTGTAAAAACATCAAACATATATATATTATTTATAATTTAATTTGAATAAGAAGGGAAATCCCATAAATAAAAATAAAAATTACACAACTAATTAATAGTTTCATAAATAATTTTAAGGCTAAATTGCACAAAATCTACCTGTGGTTTCACGAAATTGCGTCAAATCTCTCATACTTAAAAAAATTGCGTCAAACTCCCTTGTGGTTTCATAAATTCTGCGTCTAACCCCCTCGACGCTCCTTATTTAACGGTATTTGACCCAAATACGCCAAAACTGCGAATAAATTTTTAAATCTCAATTTTTAAATCCCTAAAATTACAAATATATTTATTTTTCTTATATTTAGCTTAAAAAACAATAAAAATAAACTCTTAAAACTTGAGAAAAATAGCTAATTTTGAGTATATTTACTATTTTTTGAGGCTAAATATAAGAAAAATAAATATATTTGTAATTTTAGGGGTTTAGAAATTGAGATTCTAAAATTTATTCGTAGTTTGGACACATTTAGGTCAAATACCGTTAAATAAGAAGTTTAGATGTAGAGTTTATGAAACAACTAGGGAGTTTGATGCAATTTTGAAAATATTGGATATTTGACGCAATTTTATAAAAGCACAAGTAAATTTTGTGCAATTTAACCTAATTTTAATGCAGCATTAAGTAGTAGTGCATATTAAGTTGATCAAATATGTATAAAGAGATTTATACATTTAAATAATGTTTAATTTATAGATTATGAGAAAGGGAATCCTTTTAGTGGGCGATTTATTAATATATAATATATATATATTAATTTGTATTTAAACCAATCGCAACACTTTTCCAGCGCTTCATCGGTACTTGTTACCGAATAAAATCACGCCACGTGTCACCGAAAAGTGACACGGAATAGCCGGCCAATCTTTGTCGGTCGGTCGGTCATCTGCCACGTGTCTGGCTATCATTTCTAACCCTTTTATCGTACTTTTATTTACAGTATATTGATAACTAGAAATACGGAAGAGTTTTTGACATTTTTGTCGTTTGACTTTATATGTATGTATAATAGTATGTTTGTAATTTTTTTAAAAAAATTAAAAATATTTTGATATTAATGTATAATTATTTTTTTTTAAAATAAAAAAAATACTTTATAAATAATCATCCAAAATGCCGTTATAATGAAATATTGGCTTATGTTTCCAACTAGCTATTTATTGGATATCATATTTTTATTTATATTTTTTGTTTATTTTATTAGAAATGTAACTTTCTATTTGACAACTATCATTGACATATTAATATATAATTAATTATAATACTCAATCTTTTTTGGCCTAAAAAGGTAAGTTTGTATATTTTAATCAAGTAAGAAATCAATTTTAATTGCAAGTAATTCAAATATATACGAGTTTGGATTATGATGGGAACACTCAAATTTGGTGTACAACTCAAGTTCAAGAAATCTTTGCTTTAATATTATTTCATATTTTGATAAATGTCAATAATAAAATTAGAATAAATTTTATTTGAATTTTATTAGACTTTTCTTAGTAATTTATATGTTATGAGAAATTGTATGCAAATACAATTTATAACTAAATGAATATATAAGGATTTATATCGATTTTTTTTTTTTTTAAAATTGTTGTTAGGTAAATATGATTGTTTAGATTTTTTTCTTTAAATTTTTAACTATGAGGACTAATGAAAAATATTATTAAAATATTTTGCAAGATAAAATAGTAGTTTATTTTTATTAAAAAATATGCATAGTATATATATATATATATGAGTTTGTGTGACAATGATTTGAATAGTTTGAGTTTGTATAACAATAATATGAACTAATATTTTATATATATATATATAAAATAATATTATATTTTTGTTGAAAATTACATGCAATTTATATCTTTTAAATTGAAAAAACATAAAGCAAACACAAGAGAAGATTGTTGGTGGTGGGTTGATATGATTGAATGAACTAAAATCAAGAAATTGAAAGACGTAAGGTATTGGTGCAATAATCATGGACTAACACTAACACTACACCTCTACCTACAACACTTTTTTTTTTTTTTTAAAAAAATAATAATAAATAAATAAATAAAATAATTTAAATTAAATTAGAAACATTGAATTTTCTTTTAAAGAATTGTAGTCATGCAAAAAAAGAGTTGCCATGTTACGAAAAAGGACAAGACAATTGGAATGAAATAAATTATTATAATAAAAATGAAATGAAATGTGTCCTCATGCATTCTCCCTAACCCTAACCAAGATAAATTAATTTAATAATTTAAATAAGTAAGATTAAATAAAGGCGGTAGTTATAGTTCCGACGATATTACTACAATCAATACATCATTTATATTAATATAATATAAATAAACATATAGAACATGACATATTTCTATACAAACATTTTTTTTTTTTTTTTTTTTTTAAGTATGAGAACATATATTTTTCAACTTTCTATCATCATCAAATATGATATTTTAAATTGAAAATAGTTTTCTATGAAATATTTTTTTTAAGTACCAATATGTACTAATTATATTTATTATATATAATTAAATCGAACCTTAATTTCTCAACATTAACATATAATTCCATTGACACAAATAATTTACACATGATATATTCATCTATCTCAACTATTGTGAGTCGATATGTTACCATTTTAAATATTCTAATCGATGTGATACATAAATTTGATGGGCAGAGTCGATTGAACCCCGAAAGTAAAGAAACAAATACGTCGCGAAAATCAAGTTATGGGTATTGTGTGTCAATTATATGGACATATATCGAAGTCGGGGTCAAATTCAAGAACCCTAATTCTCTTTTCAAAGATAGCACAATAATGAACACATCATAGGTATCTTTACTATACTATACAGCCTGGTAATGTAATATACTTTTGAAATTAGTGTAAATAATTTGGGGAAGGTGGTCCGTCGGATGAGGTAGCTAGGATCGATCCAACGGCTAGAAAGCGAGATGCCGTTGTCGTCGATTTCAGTACATTCAAAGATTCCAAGCAAATCGTGTTGGCATTCCTCTCATGTCTCAATTCTTGCTGCAGAACAGAGCCGTATATGGCTATTTAATTTAATTTAATTTTTATTTTTATTCTTTGAATATCTATTATGATATGGATAGCTATATGTATATATATATGTATATATATGTTATAAATTATAATGATTGAAAAGAGAGGTCCAAAAGAAAGGCTGAATAAAACAATGGTGAAGGGGTCCCCAAGCTAAGGTATATATATATATATATATATATATATATAGTTTAGGGCTTGCATGGAAAGGACCATATGGGAACAGGCAAATGCACTAAGGAACAAAAGTTACTAATATTAAATTATCGTCTCACTTAAAAGTTTAAGTTTCTAAGAATATTATTATTTATTTATATTTTTATGGGAGTTAATAAATACATCTCTTTACGTGCAAGTAGATATACGCCACTATACGAATTTTGCACGTGAATGACGACGAATGAAAACAGTTAAACTTGTAGGTAAGACGATAATTTAATATCATCTAATAGTTCCGATGTATGAAAACTAGATATTTGATACTCCCTCCGTCCTAATACAATAGTCTTATTTACCATTTTTGTCCGTCCCAAAATAATAGTCTCATTTTCATAAATAATTATATTACCATAAAACTACCTCTACTTTTTTATTTTTATTACACAATTGTCATTACTTTTTACACTAATACACTCACAATGGTAAAAACATCTTTAACCCATATTTTTTTAACAACTACCAATATAATATCAATATTTTTTAAATCTTATGTCCAACTCAACTAAAACTATAGTTTTAGGGGCGTAGTATATTATTTTTTCAAAGATTATTATTATTTAAATGTAGATTGTATGGTTATAATCTAAATGAAATTTAACATACCCTAAAACATCTTCTTGTATTTATGCCATTGTATGTGTAATTATTATTGTGGGATGTGGGAACTTGGATAAATTGAAATCAAGATTCATTATCGCGGAAATTTATCACAAATTTTCAATTTTGCGACGATAAAAAGTTTCAAATAGCAATTTTGTGACAAAATTATGTCACTTTTAGTTATGATTGTTCCGTGTATTATACTTGTTAAAAAAGTCATTTTCCTGACTATTTAAAGCAGTGACTTAAATAACAAAATTGTCAAATGAATTTTTATTTTGTATATTTTGGCTATTTTATTACAAATATTATTATTGAATATTTTTTTGTGGCACATTTAAGTTTCCACACGAATGACAAAAATCTTTAAAGTAACAATAATGTTGGTTGACTCCAGTTTGTATACAAAAAAATATATACATATTTTTGACAATTTAAATTTTTAGGTGAGACAATTATTTTACATATTATTAGAGTTGAAAAGTCCAAAAGAATTCAAAAGGCACGCCCATGATGTTTTGTACTGTGCATGTACATGGATAGATTATAATTATTATTATTCAAAATGCACACTCTCTTCGTCCACAAATTAATATCTTATTTTTTTATTTTCAACGTCCAACAACTATTATCCAATTTTCTTTTTAATACAAATTTTACATTTTTACCTTTAATTCATTTATTATTTTTAATCTCTACCATACAATTAAAGACAAATTTGTCAATTCATAAAAAAAAATAATCATCTAAAAAATCGTACATATATAATTTAGGACAATAAAAATTGGACATCGAATGGAGAAAGTAGGAGTTATGAACTTTTAATTTATTAATTGAGTGTTGGAAATGATAATGTAGTGCGGTGGTGTTTACAATACGTGTTGGACTAACTTAAATTTATTATTTAGGGAAAAAAAATAAATTAAATGTAAAATGATAAAAAAATAAAATAAAATAAAATGGAGAAATAAATTAATTAGAAGAAGAAAAATGAAAGAGGTAATTAAATTAATTAGGGGTTGAGAAATGTTGGTGTTTTTTTTTTTTTTTTTTTTGTGGACAACTCACTTTACATTCCCACTTAGTTTTTTAATTTAATTTTATTAATGAGTAAAATATGTAGAATTATTTTAATATTTTTGCATTTCCAAGTATAAAGGAAAATAATATCTTTGTCAAAATTATAAAAAGTATTTTGATATTTACATATAAATTATTTTTACTACAGCTAAAATTTGATAGTTTTGAATATGATAGACGAAAATGGTAAAAATAATATATTGAGTTTAAATGAAACGAGTATATTAGATTTTCATATAAAATATCATATTGAATAATTATTTTATTTGAAAAATAAAGTCATTGGATTTGTTCATTTCTTTATTTTTAGAGATGTTTTTTTATAAAAATAATATTTTATATCGAATAATTGATATTTTGTAAGTAAATAAAGTATATAAACTTTATCAAGATCAAAATAAGAATAATTTTGGTCCTATACTCAATATATAAATAAATAAATAAAGTAGGAGTGTGTGTGGATTTTTTAAGACAAGAAGAAACCATTAAGACAACAACATGCCCAAGCACGTCGTCATTACATGCATTAAATTAATTCATATACTCCCTCCATCCCGTAATTAGATAGCGATTTTCTTTTTGCACGTAGTTTTAAAAATATTAGTATTATATTGGGATATAATAGGAATAAAGTAGAAATAACTAAAATAACTTTACTAGTATGTGTGATATAAATATAATGACATTTGTGTAATATATTGTAAGTTGTAAGGGTATACGTACTGTTAGGTAGATAGTATAGTTACTTAAAAAAGGAAATTGATACTTTGTTATGGGACGAACTAAAATGAAAAAATGGATAGATTTTTTTTTTTATGAAATATTTTATAATTAAATTTTTTTTGCTTACAATATTAAATTATTTTAAATACTTGATAATTCTTTCTCATAATACTCCATATATAATATTCTTTTTGAATGTTGGCACTATATATTTAATTTTTGAAAATTTTTAAAACTTAAAAAAATAAATTCTAAATGTCTCTGTCTAAATGATCTAATATATTTTCATTTGACTTAGTCCTGATTTCGATAACTACACACTGACTATTCCTTCTTTTACGTGTGTTTTTTTATTACACTGTATGATTTTTTAAAAATATATTTTCCATAAAAGAAAAAAACTCATTCTATATTATAATTAAAATCTAAAAAAAAATAGATATTTAATATAATTTTAAAGAATATATATATATATATATATGATGAATATTCATAGTACAAGGTTGAAATTGGAAAATAAAATAAAATAAAATAAAACACACTTTTATTTCTTTTCGAAATATTGTTTTTAATATTGATTTTTTGTTTAACAACTAAATTTTAAATAAATAACATTTCGAAACACAAGTAAGCTTATTCTATCTTAAAATATTTTTATATATTACTCCCTCCCCTCCGTCCATTTTCTAATGTCCTATTTGATATTTACATGCAATTTTAGGTAATTAGGGTTTTTATTATAAAATGACATATTTGCCCTTAATCTTGTGTATAGAAAATGAAAGAGTAAATAAAGTATGGGTAAAAGAGTAAATTTTGTGTATAAAAATAGAAATAGAACAATAATTGTTGAACATTCCAAATAAGAAAATAGAACGTTAGTTTGTGGACGGGGAGTATATTATTCTATTAAATAAAATAAATCTAAAAAATAAAAACAAATCTTATAATTGGCAAATTATTTATTAATTATATGTGGATGAGATATATATATATATATATATATTTTATGGTCAATATTGTCCGTATTTGAATAGTGGTTTGGTCGTAGTACGAATCAATTTATGTAATCATCATCATTATTAATAATTCCATTTTGATTCCGACATTTAGAGTTCTTTTTTTTTTTTTTCATTGTTAATGAATATATTTTTTGTATTATTTATAAAAATTATAAGTAGGTAATATAAAAAATAATATTTTATACTCCCTCTGTCCCACATAATTTGTCCCTATTTTCTACTTTCGTCCGTCCCACATAACTTATTTTTTCTATTTTTGGAAATATAATTTTGAACTTTGATCACATTTTAAATTTTATAATTTTTTTAATTTTAATTAAACTATTTACTTATCTTAATCTTAATATATAATTATTTTTACTAAATAATAGTTATTTTTACTAATACACTTCTTAATTACTTACTAATTATACTTTACCTAAATTCTCGTGTCTACAGTAATACACTCATATTACATGGGACGGAGGGAGTATTAAATATATTTTTGATTTTACTAAGGCAGTGTTTGTTTGTAGAGTTTTGGGTTTTAATAATAAAATTTTGAATTGAAAAAATTATCTAATTCGATATAAATATACATTAATATAAATAATATTTTGAATATAAAATTAAATTTTAATATAATATAATACTAAAAAAAATTAGTATTTTATTTGATATTTTTTTTAAAAAAAAATTGATATAGTAAAACCAAAATCTCACAAACAAATTTAAATTTAAAATTTAAATTTAAAATTTAAAAATTGTAAGTGGTCTTTTGGATTTGTCAAGTCCATCGGGTATCGTTCGGCTCGGGTTTAGATATAGTCTGTCCAAGCTATGGTCCAACAATGTATTTTCAGGTCAATCTCAATTCCGATTGAATCCGACCCATTACCCTCCCTGATATTTTATTTTATTTTTTATTTGAATAAATTTAAAAATTTTACAAATAAAATAATTTACATATAAAAAGAATGATTAATTTTTAAAAATAAATTAAAAAAAATGGTCAAAAACTATGTCCAGAAAAACAAATCATTTGTCTGCCTGTATATTATTTGGGCCCGGCCTATGTGTCTATCTATTTGGGCCTGGCCCAGTTGATTGTTGATTTTAATTTAACCTTTAATGGATACTATACATAGGGGCTTTTTTTTTTTTTTTTTTTTTTTTTTTTTTTTTTTTTTTTTACTTGTTCATTCCCTTTTCTTTTTCCATTTTTTTTTTTTTTAATTCTTCATAGGTTTTTCATTGATTTTAAAATTAATTATTTATTTTTGAAAAAAATTAATATCAATAACCTCTATCTAGTGAGACAAAATAAAAAATAGTTTGATAATATTAAAGTGAACATAAAAGATCATTTATTTTTTTCGAATTATTATTGATTTGATGAAAAATAAAAATTCTTTCTAATATTTTATTAGTCAAGTGGCAATTTTGTTACAAAATAATTAAGATGTGGTTTTTTAGACTAAAGAATGTGCAAATATTATATTTAGTAAAAGTTTACTTTTGGACCAACCTGGGGTGCGTTCTTTCTTTATATGTATATTTTTTCTGTATAAATTTTTCAAAATTCGGTTGTTTTTAAAATAAAAATAGTTATTGGATATAATATTTTTTAAAAAAAATTGAAATTAAATATAATGATTTTTAAAGAAGAATTGAAGAATTATTAGTAATAAAAAAATATTAAAAAAAGTTATAAAAAAATTTTAATACCCCTATTTTAAAAATTATAATTAGCACTAATATTTCACTTTAAGAAGTCACGATAAATTTGCCCTCCTAGGTTTGTTTGGTGGATATATATATATAAAAATTATACTCCTCCGTCTCAAACATCCTGCAACATTTCTTTTTTTATATATCACAAACATCCTGTAATATTTCTAAAATAAGAAATAATTAATTATACTTAATTTCTACCTCACACTTTATCCCATCACATCATCCAAATAAAAAAATAAAATATATATTTCTCTCTCCGTCACATCACCTAATTTCTAAATTATCCTACTTAATACTACCTACCTAAAAATTCGCACCAAAAACAAATGTTGCATCTTGTTTGGGACGGAGGGAGTACTTATATCATTCATTTTAAAAATAAATAATTATTTTTAGTATGAAATTTAATAAATATTTTATTATAACGGTAGTTAATGATAATTTAGTATTAAAGACTATTTTATCCCTATAATTTGTAAAATTAATATAATATGAAAGTATTGGTGTAAGTAAATATAAATGTAAAAATATTTATAATGTCTAGTGATTTATATATATATATATATAATTACGTTTGAATAACTAAAAATAACAAAATATATATTTACTAAGTGGACAAAAAAGTATTATTCAATCACTTCGTTTTACTATAAAATATACTATTCCCTCCGTCTCGTAACAAAGTATCTATTTTTTTTTAATTTGTCCCATAATAAAGTATCAATTTCCTTTTTTAGTAATTATACTATCTACCTAACATTACAAACATCCTTACAATTTACAATATATTACACAAATGTCATTACTTTTATATAACACGTACTAATAAGATTATTTTAGTCATTTCTACTTTATTTCTACTATATCTCAATATAATACTAATATTTCTAAAACTACGTGCAAAAAGCAAATGGATATTTATCTATGGAACGGAAGAAGTATTTTATATCATAATTTTTTACATTCAAGCTACTATTGAAATCAAAATTTTAAATTTTTTATAAAAAAAAAAAAAAAAAAAAAAAAAAAAAAAAAAAGTTTGAGTCTGGTTTTACTTCAAAGTTCAAACACAAACCAAACCAACCAAAATTTAACCAATTAAATTAAACTAAACCTATTTTTTAGGATTATAATATACTATCCATGAAATAAATTTATAAATAATTATTAAATTGACTGAGTAAATTCAAATTTTCCTACTTAGTGCTTCTTTAAAGCAGCCCATTACCTCTAAATTAATATCATGATAATGTAAAAAAATGAAAGACTTAAATAATTTTAACAGTACTAAATAGTAAGATTTATATTATATTATTGGTGAGGCATTATTAGCTTTGAATAAATATTAATCATCACAATTGTTTGCAAATAGATTAAAATTGAATTTTAAAGTAGTGGAAGGTGAAAATACTATTCTTTTTTAAAAATAATAAATATATTTTTTAAAAGAATAATAAAAGTAAAAAGATTATTTAAAAAAAAAATTAATTAAAATTTTGAAAAAAAAAAATGAGGAGAGAAATGATAACAAAAATAGTAATATTTGTTACAAATAAGTATTAAATATTAATTTATTAATTTTATCAAAATTAATAATTAAGTAAATTTAAGGACTAAAAAAAAATTAAGAGTAAATTTTATGGACATAAAGGGAATATTACATAATTTACCAAACTTGTTAATGAATATAGTATATACGAAATTTATGTTTAATTAGACATATAATATGAAGGAGAAAATTGCAAAAAAAAAAAAAACTATTGTATATGTATTCTTAATTATTATTTGTGTAATTTAATTGTCATTCTAACAAAATATATCTTGTACGTATCACATTTTTATTATTTCAGTACATTAGCTGCATGTGAATTTCTATCACATTCGCAACTGTCACTCTTTTGCATATACTTTATGGACATTTTAGCAAAATATATTATAAACATGTCACAATTTCGCTAAAAATATTTGGCACATATTTTATATTATGGCATGTGTTATTCAATGACATCTGACAAGTTGTGAAACTCAAACGCAAACTACAGTACTAAAATAGAAAAATTGTAACTCGTTTAGAATATATTTTTTAAGACGAAAATTAAAAGATAAGACTGATAATTATACATATGTACGAAATATCTTTTACAGTTTTTCGGTATTTGTTCATTATTTTTTTTCCCACATATGTAGTTAATTTTCATTTTTTTTTAAAAAAAAAAGCAAGATTTTATTCCAAAATTTCATTTGAGATATGGTCAGTTAGGAGTGGAAATAGGCCAGGCCAGATCAGGCTTTGACTAAATAGGCTAGGCCTATTTTATAAAACTAAAGCATGAGCCTAGCCTACTTTAAAGCTTGGTTTGATCTATGAACCTATTTAAAAGTCTATATAATATTTTTTTTATTATTTTTCAAACCTAATATTTGTAGAAAAATATATACAATTATTTATTATATATAATAAATCAGTTAAAATAAATTAATTCTTTAGTTTTTATTGTCACCAAATATAATTTTTTATAAATTCTAAACAATTAAAAACACAATATATATATATATTAGATAAAAAAAAATATACTATATAAATATATAAACAGGCCGGTCTGATAGGCCAAAAAAGTTTTTCGTAAAACCTAAATCTGTTCTATTTATTTAAACAAATTTAAAAATATATCTGAATTTAACCTTGTTAGTCAGACCAGACCAAATTAGACCTTATGCAGGACAGACTGTTGGCGCTAACAGACCTCTAGCCTATTTCCATCCCTATGGTCACTACAGTAAGAACCTATTCAATGCACCAAACAAGATTTTCAAAGATATGATGGAGGCAATACTTTCTCTTCTTTTAATTTTTAATTAAATAAATAAATTTTGTACCAAACTATTTTACTTAGTTTATTTATTTGATTGAGAAATCCAACACAAAAATATGGTCAAAACATTTCCTCTGTTTATTGACTGTAAACATATTTATGATAGCCAATTGATTAAATTGAAACTTTAATGTGTATGGGGGACCAATTTAAATAAATTAATTTTAGTGATTGAAAAGTAAATGCAACTCAAAATTCATATAAACCTATCCCAATAATTGTTGCTAAATTATGATGATTGGACTAAATTTCGTGACTAATTTTGTGACGTAATTACTTACGGAATATTTGAATAGCAAACAAGAGAGGTTAGTTATGAAATTACTTATAAAAAAATTTGTAAGTAATTCTGTCGTAAAATTACTCACGGAATTTTAGTCATGTAGAGTTAGCGACGACATATTTATGGACATAATATCATTCCCTATGTAAATGAGTAATATCGATTCTTTTTTGTAGTGAATATACAACATATATTCTTATAATACAATTTCGGTCGCATTTCGGTTGCAAATAAGTGAGTTTAGTTATGGAATTACTTATGAAATTCTTTCGTAATTAATTCTGTCGTAGAATTACTCAAGGAATTTTAGTTATGTGGTGTTGGCGACGACATTTTTACGAATATAATATTATTTCCTCCGAAATCGATTTACTCATAAAAAATTTTCAATTTATTATGGAAAAATTTCATAAGAAATTTGAATTCTTTTTTATAGTGAATATACAATATATATTTTTACAACAAATGAAACATAATGCAATATATAAATGGTACAATATTTATTGACATTAATACATACTTTCGGGTATGTTCGGCGTAGTTGTAAATATTCGTAGTCTCGATGTTAATATATTATTTGATCTTTTAGATAAAAATAATAATAATTAATATATATTATTAAAATTAATTAGAATATATATTTAAATATTTAAAATACTATATCTTAATAAAATATATATTTCGATATATATCATTTTATAGATAATAAAATTTGATATAGGACAAATAAATAAAAATATATATTTATTTATGATAACTGAAAAGCTTTTAATATAAATAAAAAATTTACTTATTGAGAAAAAAAAAAAAAAGATAGAAATGACGGTAAATCTATTAGAGATGTCAACGGGGCTGGTTCGGGACGGGTTCTGCAGGCTTCGAGACCCGCCCCGCTAGAAAATATTAGGCTCCGAGACCGCCCCGCCCCACTTCCACCCGGCCTCAGGAGGATTCGGGGCCAACCCGGCAAACCCGTTTTTTCTTAAAATATATAATAATAAATATTTTTTTTAACAATCGAATACTAAAATAAATAGCATTAAAAGTACAAAAAAAAATATATTTATATATATTAAGTACAATAATTTTAAAAAATTATTTGGAGCAGACGACTAATTGAATTTTATATTTAAAATTATTTAAGTAAATAAATAATATATTTTTATTATATAAATGTACATATATATATTAGTTATAATAATTTTAAAAAATATCCGGGTTCGGGTCCGGGTCCGAATTGGGGCAGGTTTTTAATAAAACCCGTAAGCCGCCCCGAACCTGGCCGGGTTTAAAATTTTAAATTCACAACCCGCCCCGAAACATATTATTTAGACTCGAACCCGCCCCACTAAGAGCGGGTCCGGGGCTAACCCGCCCCATTTGACATCCCTCAAATCTATATGTAAAATGATAAAAATTTAATTAAATTAATTTATATTTATTCAGTATATTTAAAATAAAAAATATATTAATTGTTATAAGCAAGCTAAAATAAAAAATATATCGTCAATTCAATAATTATCAACACGATTTGTCATTTATATAAATGTGTCCTCTGAAATTTTTTTTATTTTTTTTTCTACAGAAAAAAAAATCTTTCTTGTTATTTAATTTGTTATCTTAAATTAATTTTGGTGATTGATAAATAATTTATTTAGTGATTGTTTATATAAGTTAGGCTGCAAATTCACATCAATGAATGTATACTGCCAAACCGTCCATAATGTTTATGTCACGTAAATGATCATTTAATATATATATATATATATATATATTTCAAACATTATGTAATATTTTTAAGAATAAATTTATTATGAAACGATATCAAATTATGGGATATCAAAGCCATAAATTACCCCATCTTAATATTCCCACTTTATTAAGTTAAACTTTTCTTGAAGATAAAAATATTTTATTATTTATTTTATTTATTTATTAATTAAATATTAAAAATTTTTACAGACATTTTGCCTCCGAAACTCAGACGTTGGTTATATAACTGTCTCTACCCCCGTACTATATTTCATTGTATCATTCAAATAAAAATGAACTCGAGACCTAAGGTTCTGATATCATATTAGATGAGATAAATGACCACCGCATCTAAAAGTTTAACCTGTTAGATAGGCATCATTTATTTATTTACCTACAAACGGAAGTCAACCAACACTATATATTTATACTAAAAAAAATAGTAAATATCATCTCTAAAATAAATAAAATAAAATAAAAGTTAAAAATTAGGGTATCCTAATTAAAAAATTTTGATACTCAATATTTCATGTACTCGAAGTCCACAGCTGTAAATATAAATGGTAGTGTACAAATATTTGTGGTCTAAAATAATTTATTTATTTTTTAATTATGAAACTAGTATTTAATCAATAAATAAGTTTGTTTATATATAAATAATAATGTGTATATATATATATAGATATAGTAGGCGTGCAAGCATCATCTACATCTTCGCTCTCTACTTTTTTTTAGCAGTCTCTTTCTCTACTTTTATATTATTATTATTATTATTATTATTATAAATTTGGGAGGAAAATAATAAAATTGTCTTATTGATCGTTAAAATAAGTAGCCTATATATAGGCATACAAAACAGACTCGATAGACTCAAATCTAAGTAATGAATAAAATCAAATCTAAATATAAATTTACTAAATCTAAAATGGAATATCTAAAATATCTCAACAATAATTATTATTAAGTTAGAACATATTTTAATCATAATAATAATAATAATTTGTGAATTAAAATAATAATTTATATAAATTTTTAAATACAATATATATTCTTACATATAAAATTTCCAAGTGTAATACTTGTAGGAAAAAACTTATATAGAAGTATATTTTATTCTTCTTAAGTAATTGTAAGTTTAATTTATAATAATAATAATAATAATAATTAATAATGACAACATACAACATAACATAAATGGATTTTAAATTGTGTCATACAGTATTAATTTTAAGAATGATAGAGTAGATAATTCAGTATAAAATTTCATAGAAATTGATATGGAAACTTTTATTTTTATAATAGTCTATTTGTTCCATAAGTTGTCCATTTTAATTAAAAAAATAAAATAAATTTATTATATACTTTAATTAAATTTTAAATTTATAATTACAAATTTTATTTTAATTAAATTATTAATTATTTTAATCTTAATTTATAATTATTTGTATTATACCATGATTACTTTTATTAATATACTTTTTAATGGACACTTTGTCGGGATGGAAAAAGTAATAATTTGTAACTGAAAAAAACATATATATTTCATAAAAATTTATTGTTTTCTAAAAAATATCTAAAAATAACAAAATTAAATATTTAATACTTCTTCATATTCCGGAACTATCGAAAATTTTGATTTATGACAATATTTAACATAGTAAAATATAGTTAGTTAACTATAATGAGCTTGTATAGTATTATTATTATTATTATTATTATTATTATTATTTTATCTAGATGATCTTGTTGATAATTTAAAAATATTATTTAAATTTATAATGATTAATAAATTTGTTTTATATTTAAACTTAATAAATTAAAATGTTTAGTTATAAATAGTTTTAGTAGCAAAATACTTATGTCGAGTTAAAAATTAATTAAACTCGTAAGTTTAATCGCAATAATCATTTTCAATAGTAAAAAATTATATTTTGTTATGAATGAGGTCCAATTAAATTAATTTTTGTGTTATAGTTAAATTTCGTTATAATAAAATAATCTTAACAGCAAATGTAAAAATAAAATCAACCAATAACATAGGTAAAATATTGTTTCGGGTTTAAATTTTGAGTAAGATTTGAATAGTAAAAATTTTAAATTGAATAGCTATATGATATGATATAAACATGTATTAATGTAATATTTTAAATTAAAAATTATTTTTTCAGTATAATATAAAATTTTTAAAAAAATAAAAATTTGATTTAATATATATATACCTTTTAAAAATGTTCAATGAATAATAAAAAATATTGTAAAATTTGTGGAAAGAACATCCCCTGACTGAATTCATAGATTTACTTAATCCAATCACAAAAAATACAAAATAAAAAACTCCATCAATAATACATTGTAAAATATTGTAGAACATAATCTACTCTGGAGTTGGCAGTTGCTTTGAAAATGCAAAATTGCTGTCTGAACTTATCTCATAATAATTCAGCTGTGTGCAAAGGTTTTAAAAAATAAAAAGTATTGTTTGTTTTTAATTTGAGTTATATATAGATGTTAATGTTAGAAATTATGTTAATAATGTAAAAGTTTATAGTTTATATTAAATTATTAATTTTTGTAAAAAAAAAAATATATATATGTATTATATGTATTAAAAATCATGTTAAGAAAAAATTTTATTTAATGAACAAAGTCAAAATTTCGGTGTTAACCCAATTAAATCAGTATGAAATTAATTTGATCGGAGCAGCATATCAAGTAAAGGTAATATCTTATAACACAGATAATGAATAACACAGACATATATTATGTTATGCAATAATGAATGTAATATTCCCCCCGTCTATTAGTAGATTTTTTATTTGACTTTTGCATGCGAATTAAGATAAATATTATTTTATAAGTGTAATAAAGTAGTGTAATATTTATTTTACTATTGACATTATCGTAAAGTAATATAAAAAATAAATAATATGAGTATTTTGATATTTAATTGAAATTTATATTTATCAACAAGAAAATGACATTTTTTTATTTAGACATATTAAGATTGTAAAAAATGAAAAAATTTAGTAATGGACGGCGGGAGTGTTACAGTTCCATTTTTAGTTAGGAACCTTAAAAATAACAAATATTACGGATCAATTTTTAGTTAGGAACCTTAAAAATAACAAATTTATTTTGTAAAAATGTTGGGGTAACATAGATTTTTCTTCATGTTATAAGACTATTGTCTGTTGGTATTAGAAGGATGGTAATAAAAGGTGTTGAGAATGTTTGCTAGAAAACATATTTTTATTAAAAAAAATTGATAAAAAAATAAATAATTGATGATATTTTTGAAATTTTAATTATAAATTAAAGAGATGAGAAGTGAGAAATTAATAAAAATCATGACATTTAAAATAAAATATTAACTTATTAATTTTTTTAAAAATGGGTAATAAAATAAATTTAGCTATAAACTAAAAAAAAATAAAAATAAATTTAACGGAATGAACGAAAAGTATATATCCTATTAAATTTTTTTTAAAAAAAACCATATATCTATTTATTTTTATGTAATTAAATCGACGCACATAGAGTTTGAATTTATTCAAGCAATTACACTGTATTATTAATCGTGGAAAAACCAAATTAGAAAATAAAAATAAAAATAAAAATAAAAATAAAATAAAATAAAATAAAATACGGACACTCTTGGTGGAAGATAGAAACGTGAAGTTTGTTGAGGCAGAAAGTCAAAGAAGGGGGCGGAAAAACATGTTCACTACAGTCTTCACGATTCTGACAATCTTACGTCATTTTCCCTATTTATTTATTAATATTTATTATTATTATTATTAAAAATATATATACTACAATTCATTTATCAGCATTCATGCGATAGTTAAAATTAACCAGCAATTTAATTTAATTCATTTTAGTTGGATAAGATGCAAAATCACGCAACAAATACCACTCTAATTTGCTGTTTTCAACCACCAATAAAAAGTAAAATCTGAAATAAATTCGAATTATCGAAAATTTTTAAATACCGTACGAAATGTAAGAAAAATAAAAGCAAACTGTTACGGAAATTTCCAGGAAATCAAGATGAGACAACAGAGACAAAAGAACACAAGAATCTACGTCTAGGGCGCTGCAAAGACAGAAATTTTATTATAAAGTACACAATGTTAAAATGAGAATACATGGACCTAAGCCTTTGACAATAATATCCAAATCATATCTCTAAAATCTAAAATATAATATCCAAACCATATCCCTAGATTTTATGATATAATCAGGCTTCATATCCCAACACAAACTGATACTGAAGAGAAATTAAAGATGATCCCCAAAGCGAATTTTCACTTAGATTGATGCTGACTAAAGATGCACTCTGTCGAATGCGAACTGCTTGTTATATATATGTTCTATAAATCAGTTATCGGATCGTGTGCGCAGTCGGTTGTAACTAACGGAAAACCCCCTCGTGGTTGCAACCGCCTGAAGAACCGTCTTCGGTTATGTTTCGTGCTATCAACCGACCAGACCAGTCGACTGATCAACAGACCAATCAAGCGACTGACCAACCGACCAATCAAACGACCAACCCGTTTCTTCAATGACGTCCGAAGGCCTATTTTCTTTTTGGGTTTATCTGTGGGTCCAAACGTTAGAATTCAGTTATAGGCCCAATAAAACCCTAGAATATTTTAATATATAACAGTTAGAGTATAATAAACTGAAATTTCTATTTTAGTCGTAAAAGTACATACATAATTTATAGTGATATATAAATTGTCTAAGACAAGAATCTCACGAATCTTTTAAATAAGATAACTATTATAAATATAATATATTACTTCTAAATATATTTTAACAATAATTATTAATATATATATATATATATATCAAGACAATTGTGTGTAATTAATATAATTTGTTTTTTTTGTCGTTGTTGGATGACCGACATCGGCTTCCTCACACATTCCTCCTTCCTGTCTTAATTGTATCTTATCTCTTAACAATTTTTAATATTATTCTTTTTAACTATAAATGTTCAATATATATAATTTTGAGTTGACTTGTGCAAATTAAAGGCTGGTTTAAATAGAAACTTTTAAAATTTATGATAATAATAAAAATATTACTCTCTCCGTTCCAGATATCGTATATACTACAACGTAGACATTGTATTTTAGAAGGGGTGTAATTAGTAGATAATTAAGAATGTATTAGTAAAATAATTATCCTATAATATAAATAATTATAAATTAAGATTAAAATAACTAATTAATTTAATTAAAATTTAAAATTTAAAATGAGATTAAAGTGTGTAATCATTTTTAAAAAAAGAAAAGTGACATGCTATGTGGGACGGACAGAAACGGCAACATGGACATAGTATCTGGAACGAAGAGAGTAATATTTAATATATAATTTTACTATAAAAGAAGAAAAATACTCTATTTATCTTGATATTTTTTTTGAAAAAAATTATTATTATTAATAAATGTCAAAAGTTTAAAAATATTTGTAAGTTTCATCAGTAGAATTTAAATAAACTTTACTAATAATTTATTTTTATTTAAAATATATACCAGTTTATAAAAAATTTTGTGTATTATACTCTCTTCATATTATGACATGATTAGCGTAGTCGTCAAGGTTTAAAATAAGTGTGATTAATAAATAATTAAAAAATATATTAATAAAATTAATTGTAATATAATACAAATAATTAGAATTTATAAAAATTATAAATTATACAATAAAATACAATTAAAATATATAATTCTTTAAAAACAAAAGATAACATAAAATATAGGAAAAACAAAAATACAAAATATACAATTATATATAGAACGAAGTAAATATCAAATACTTTCCTCATCCCGAGGTAGATGACTGGTTTGTAAATTACTCAATATTTTAGATAACGTAAATTAATTAATCGTTAATAATAAATTATGATATTATTATATTATTTTTTTATTTGAGCAGTACTATAGTATTTTAAATTTGTGTAGCCTTATATAATATAAATAAATAAATATATTTATTAATCTATTATTACCATAAATTAATTTTATAAAAGATAAAATAAATTAAATATATGTAAAAATATTTTTTAATTAAAAAATAAAAATAAAATTTTTTAAATAAGTCCTTACATGTAAAAAGTTAAAATTTTAATTAAATTAATTTTATACTTATTTTGTTAAATTATTTTTTCTTTTTTCTTTTTTCCTTTTTCATTACAAACATGATTGAGGTTAGGGGCAGCTGGTGAGAGTACCTGAGGCGGCCGCTAAAGACATGAAAATTATTATTAAAATTAAAAATTAATCATAAAAAACTGTTGTACGTCACAACAAATATGGTCAAACCCAAACTCCTAATAATTCTTCTTTCATTCCATTCCATCCACCGCTAAATTGCACCTCCGATGGCGGCGCCCACCGTCTTCCTCCTCCTAACCCTCATCTCCGCCGCCGTCTCCGACGACCTCCACTCTCTCCTATCCATCAAATCCGCCCTAGGCGACTCCAACCACACGCTCTTCTCCTCCTGGCAATCCGATTCCCCAATCTGTACCTTCCAGGGGATCACCTGCAACGCCGCCGGCGACGTCGCCGGAATCGACCTCACTTACAGGAACATCTCCGGCGAGCTTCCGGTGGCCGCTATTTGCGAAATTAAGTCTCTGGAAACTCTCGCTTTAGGGTTCAACACGCTGCACGGCCGTGTTACGAACGATTTGAATAACTGTTTTTCGCTTAAGTACTTGGATTTGGGAAACAATTTCTTCTCCGGCGAGTTCCCCGACATATCCTCCGTCGCCGGACTGGTTTCCCTCCACCTGAATAACAGCGGATTCTCGGGGACTTTCCCATGGAATTCTCTCCGGAACATGTCCGATCTTCAGGCGTTGAGCTTAGGCGACAATCCGTTCCTCCGGTCGCCGTTCCCGGCGGCGATTCTGAACCTGACGAAGCTGAATTGGCTCTACCTGACCAATTGCAGTATCGAAGGGACGATTCCAGAAGAAATTGGGAATTTGGTCGACCTGGTTAACCTAGAACTGGCCGATAATTTCCTCTCCGGCGAAATTCCGGCGGGGATCACCAAACTCCGGCGTCTATGGCAGCTGGAGCTCTTCAGCAACGATTTGACCGGCGAATTGCCGCCGGGATTCGGGAATTTGATCAATCTCGAGTTTTTCGATGCTTCCAACAACAGTCTTCGTGGAAACCTATCCGAAATCCGATTCCTGAACAAGTTGCAGAGCTTGCAGCTCTACAAGAACAACTTTTCGGGCGAGGTCCCCGGCGAGCTCGGAAACTTCAAGCAGCTCGTGAATTTGTCTCTCTATATTAATAATCTGACAGGGCAGCTGCCGGAGAAGCTAGGTTCTTGGTCGGAATTCAATTTCATAGACGTATCGGAGAATTCTCTGACGGGGCCAATCCCGCCGGAGATGTGCAAGAAGGGGAAGATGATGAAGCTGCTGATACTGCAGAACAAGTTCACCGGAGGGATACCGAAAAGTTACTCCGGCTGCCGGGAATTGATCAGGTTTCGGGTGAACGACAACGGCCTGTCGGGGGCGATCCCCGCCGGAATTTGGGGGCTGCCGAACCTCCAAATCCTCGACCTTTCTGGCAATGATTTCGAAGGTCCGATCGAGCCGGAAATCGGCAATGCTGCGTCATTGGGACAGCTGTATCTAGCCAACAATAGATTTTCCGGCGAACTGCCGCCGGCGATCACGAATGCAACGTCTCTCTGGTCGATCGATTTGCAGAGCAATCGGTTTACCGGCGAGATTCCGGCGACCATCGGCGGTTTGGATCAGCTTTCTACCATTCAGCTACAGGGGAACGAATTCTCCGGCTCGATACCGGATTCATTAGCCTCTTGCCGATCCCTGAACGAGATTAATTTCGCCGGAAACCGCCTCACCGGCGTGATTCCGGCGTCGCTCGGCTCGTTGCCGACGCTTAATTTCTTGAACTTGTCGAGGAATCGGCTTTCCGGGCCGATTCCGGGGGCCCTATCCTCTTTGAGGTTAAACCTACTCGATCTTTCCGACAATCGGTTAACCGGACCGATCCCGAATTCCCTTGCCAGCGAGGCGAGTAACGGCAGTTTCGCGGGGAATAGTGCGCTTTGCAGCGGGAGTATCCGAGGATTCCGGCGATGCTCGCCGGATTCCGGCATGCCGGGGCACCTCCGGGCGATCTTGCTCTGCCTGTTGGTGGCGTCGGTCGTCATGCTTATTTCAGTCTCGACGTTTTGCTACGTGAAGAAGAAGAGCGAATGCGCCGGCGAACGGTCACTAAAAGACGGGTCGTGGGATGTGAAGTCGTTCCATATCTTGACCTTCTCGGAGGACGACATTCTCGACTCGATCAAGCCGGAGAATTTGATCGGAAAAGGCGGCTCCGGGAATGTGTACCGGGCAGTCGTCGGGAACGGGAAGGAATTCGCCGTGAAACACATTTGGCACGCGGACGAATACGCCGCGGGGCGTAAGAACATCGGTAGCTCGACGCCAATCCTCGCCCGGCCGGCCCGGACGAACAAGTCGCGGGAATTCGACGCCGAGGTGCAGACGTTAAGCTCTATACGACACATAAATGTCGTGAAGCTCTACTGCAGCATCATCAGCGACGAATCGAGCTTGTTGGTTTACGAGTACATGCCGAACGGAAGCTTATGGGACCGACTCCACACGTGCAAGAAATTACCGCTCGACTGGCAATCGCGGTATGACATCGCCGTCGGGGCGGCGCAAGGGCTCGAGTACCTACACCATGGGTGCGACCGCCCGGTGATCCACCGCGACGTAAAATCAAGCAACATTTTATTGGACGAGGACCTAAAGCCGCGGATCGCGGATTTCGGCCTCGCGAAGATTCTCCAAGCCGACGTGTCGAAAGAGTCGACGCAAGTCGTGGCGGGCACGCACGGGTATATCGCTCCCGAGTACGCCTATTCAAGCAAGGCGAGCGAGAAGGGCGACGTGTATAGCTTTGGCGTGGTGTTGTTGGAGCTCGTGACGGGACGGCGGCCGATCGAGCCGGAGTTCGGGGAGAGTAAGGATATAGTGGAGTGGGTGAACAGTAATCTTAAGAGTAAGGACAGAGTGATGAACATGGTCGTGGACAGGGTATTGGACGAGGTCGAGAAAGGGGAGGCCTTAAAGGTGTTGAGGGTCGGGATTTTGTGCACGGCTCGGAATCCGTCGGTGAGGCCGACGATGAAGAGCGTCGTGCAAATGCTCGTCGAGGCGCGCCCGTGTCGGATGGTCACGATCGTTTTCGGGAAAGACAAGGAAGAGTTCTCATGCAAAGCAGATAGCCAGTGAGCGAGCAGAGTGCGTGTTATTTCGTAGGTTTAAGGTACCGTTTAGATGAAACGAGAGTTGTTGTAAGCATAGCGTGTGTAGAGTTTTGGAGTCGATCGTTTGTTATTTTAGATTGTAATGTTGAATAATGTAATAAATATGCTGAAGTATGTGAAATATTAGTGTTATATTACTTGCGTACTAAAAATTTATGTCAATTTGATCAGACACATACTTTTTAAAAATAGTTAAATACCAAAAAATCGAGAATATTGTTTTATAACAATAAATAAATAAAATCCTAAAATTGGATAATATAGGGAGTTGTAAATCGTCGAGCTATAGCATAAATGTGTTCATTTTTTGTTGAATGTTAATATGTCGAGCGATGAAACTATGAAGAAATGTTACGACTTATGAATATATAGTAAATGTATATATTTATTTTTGTTTAGAATTGAAATTAATAACGATATTTTTTATTTAAAAAAAAAAAATACACTCTAAATATCAATTGGGCCGAAAGTCTAATCATGTGACATAAAAATATAGTCGAGCTCGTGAGATATGGTGGTTGAGGATCTATCAAATTTTTGCTAATATTTTTACCTATGGATCTTATAACACATAATTAATCTAAAGTAGCTTTCCTAGTTGGTCTGATTTACAAACTAATCACAATAATATTAATAAAAAATATCGAATAATTTGATAATTACATCGAGGAGAAAAAAAAAACATCTCTCTGGAAAATGAACATGTCCCATTAGTATCTTTGATTCGTAGTGTAATAGTTTTAAAGATAAAACGACATTTATCTGCCAAACAGATGAGATCCTTTTATTTTGAAGTTCCAACAAACTAAAATAAAAGAAAATAAAATAATTTGTGAATGTAAAATGAACGAAAGATTTTCCGAAAAACTCGCCAAAGGAAGAAAGATTAGAGAATACCATTGTGTTTCTTTTGTTTTTTCTTACACATTTTTTCAAAAAAATCAAAATATTACACATATTCATTATTTTTATATTAATTACACAATTATCTATACTTTATATACAAATAATAGATATATTTTGGGTTGTATAATGTTATTTTATCTGTCATCCAAATTTATTCTTTTTTTTTATTATTATCATCTAACTTTTTTTTTAATAAAAAATACCATTTTTTGTATTTTTTCATTACCGTAAAAAAGTAAAAGTTTATGGAGTATTTTTATTTACTTATTCTTAGAATTTGTATTTGATCAAATGAACACACAGTTGAACGAAGAATGAAATATATTTGTATCAATATTGAATAGTTTATATTTAAAATTAATAATATATAGATATATATTATAACAAAATATATCTTAGTGGACTGATTAAGGTGATAATATAAGACAGTAACATGTATGCAATAGATGATAATATGATATTTTCTATGTCCCATATATTTTGTCTATTATATTGTAGATATAGATTTTAGAAAGACATTATTAGTAAATAATTAAAAAATATATTAGTAAAAATAATTGTAATATATACAAATAATTATATATTAAATTTAAAATAAAAAAATTATAGATTATAAATTTAAAATGAAATTAAAATGTATTATAATTTTGTGTATATATTATTGTTAGATAAAATTGACGTCTCACTTAAAAATTTAAATTTAAAAAGATACTCAGATCGCGCTCGAAATATAGCGAGTACGAATTTTCATTTTATAAAAAATATGATGGTCACTTGAAAGTTGAAAAAAAATGCAAACTCTAGGCTCCGTCTACACATTAGACTTTTGATAATTTTTGGGTTTTGAAAATTTAAAAATAATAATAAAAAATATTCTATCCGTCCAAATATAAAATAATTTTTTTTTTTATCATTTTCGTCTGTTTCATTTCAAAGTATTCTTTTTCTTTTTTAATTAAACTAATCCTACACTAATATTAAAATACATTCTAATTTTTATTTAAATTACAAAAATATCATTACACATACAATTATTTTTAACATAAAATCAAAAGAGCAAAAATGTTAAAATATCTTTCAAATGGGACCAAGTGAGTATATATTTAATGTACTCCCTCCGTCACATTGAAAGGTTGTCATTTTCCATTTTCGTCTGTCCCAAAACAAGATTACCATTTTCTAATTTAATAATTGTACTACCTACCTAACATAATAAATATCTTTCCAACTTACACTGTTTTACACAAATGTCATTACTTTTATATTATAGGGACATTTTTTTTCGTATTTTTCACTACAACTCATTATAATACTAATATTCAAAATTTACGTGCAAAACGTAAACGGCAACCTTCCACCGGAACGGAGGGAGTAATATTTTTAAAAATAGAATAATACCAAAAACCTCGAAAATTATTGTGTAAAAAAGATGATATTATAAACATTTTGGAAATTCGACTAGGATAATATCAGCACCTATACTTATCTTCAAAATTTCAAACAACATCCAATAGTTATTGCAATTTTTATTTTATTTTATTTTATTTTATTAATTTCGAAAAGTAAAAGTTGTATGATTGGGAAGAATCCATCATGGAATTTACATAAAAGATGGATATCAATTGGCGCAGATGCTATTTCAGATACTGACTTTTGAGTGGGGGATATCATTTATATATATAACAATCAATTTCCAAAAATACATCTACAAATAAAAATTAAAATAAAATAAAATAAAAAGTTCTTTATTCAAAGAATAACATAATCCTCACCACAGATCCTCTCCCCTTTTCTTACATCAACATATACATACATACATATATATATATATATTGATATTGCAGTTCTTGATCATCTTCAACATCGTTCATTAATGGCTTCCAGGGCCCTGTCCTTCCTCATCTTCCTGGCCCTGTCTTGCCGGGGAGAAACAGACCACAATCCACCCACCCCACCTCAATTCTTCGACCTCATCAAGAAATCCATGTCGGGAAACTTCCTGTCCCAATGGACCTCCCAAATCCATTACTGCAACTTCTCCGGTGTCGCCTGCGACCGCCGCCGCCGCGTCCTCCGCCTCGACATCGCCGGAAATTCCCTGTCCGGCCACTTCCCCGCCGGCGTTTGCTCCTACCTCCCCACCCTCCGCGTCCTCCGCCTCGGCCACAACTCCTTCTCCGGCGAATTCCCTGCCGGCGTCGCCACCGGCTGCTCCTCCCTGGAAGAGCTCAGCCTCACTTCCTTACACCTCACCGGCCCACTCCCGGACCTCTCCCCCCTCAAATCCTTACAGGTCCTGGACCTCTCTTACAACCAATTCTCCGGCGGCTTCCCCGTCTCCGTCGCCAATTTGTCCGATCTCCGGCGACTGAACATGAACGAAAACGATGGATTTCAGTTTTGGGAGCTGCCAGAGACCTTTTTACAGCTTACGAAACTCGAATCGATGATCCTGTCGACTTGTAATATCCGGGGAACAATTCCAGGCTTCATCGGAAACATGACTTCTTTAATCGATCTCGAGCTCGCCGGAAACTTCCTGTCGGGGCGGCTCCCGCCGGAGCTCGGCCTGTTGCGGAATCTCGAAACGCTCGAGCTTTACTACAACATGGAGCTCGCCGGAGAAATTCCAGGCGAGATCGGAAACCTGACAGGCCTGAAAAATCTAGACATGTCGGTAAACCGATTCTCCGGTCGATTGCCAGAATCAATTTGCCGCCTCCCCCGGCTACAAGTCTTGCAGCTTTACAACAACAGCCTCGTCGGAGAGATTCCGGAAGTTCTCGCGAATTCGACAACGTTAGCGAATTTGTCGCTTTACGACAACTTCTTGACCGGAAAAATCCCGAATCTCGGAACGCTGTCGCCCCTGATCGGCCTCGATTTGTCGGGAAATCACCTGTCGGGAAATCTTCCCGATGGCCTGTGTCGTCGAGGCCGTCTTCGATTCCTCCTCGTTCTTCAAAATATGCTCACCGGCAAAATCCCGGAAATCTACGGCGAATGCAAGTCGATTTTCCGGTTCCGTATTAGCGACAACCGTTTCCACGGGAGGATCCCCGACGGCGTCCTGTCGCTTCCCGCCGCGACGATTATCGATCTGGGATACAATAACTTGACAGGCTCAATTTCTGGCAACATCCGCGGCGCGGAAACCTTGTCGGAGCTTTTCTTGCAGGGAAACCGGCTGTCAGGATCGATCCCACCGGAAATCGCCATGGCGGCAAAGCTCGTGAAAATCAATCTCAGCGGCAATCGTCTCTCCGGCCCGATTCCTTCGGACATCAGCAAGCTCGAACGCCTGAATCTTCTGTTCTTACAGGACAACCTCCTCGATTCGTCGATACCGGAATCGCTGTCCTCCCTGAAATCGCTCAACGTCCTTGATCTTTCCGGCAATTCCTTAACGGGCCAAGTCCCGGAATCCCTCGCCCGGTTGCTTCCGAACTCCCTCAACTTCTCCGACAACCGACTCTCCGGCCCAATCCCGGATTCGTTCGTAAAAGGGGGAGTTTTGGACAGTTTCCGGGGAAATCCAGGACTCTGTCTGCCGCCGCCGCAGGCGGCAGCAGCCTATTCAAACCCGCATTTCCCGGTCTGTCAGGGATTGTCGTCGAAGACGACACCGAACTGCATTTGGCTGATTGCGGTCGTTGTCGGGATACTGATAATTGGGGCGATTACCGTCGTCAAGAGCTGGTCGAGCCGGAAACGGGAAGCCGCGGAAACCGACGATCACAACACGTTATCATCATCGTACTTCTCGTACGACGTCAAGAGCTTCCACCGGGTGAGCTTCGACCAGCGCGAGATCATCGAGGCGATGGTTGAGAAGAACATCATCGGCTACGGCGGATCCGGGACTGTCTACAAGATCGAGCTCCACAACGGCGAAATCCTCGCCGTGAAAGAGCTCTGGTCGCGGCGGGGCGTGAAGGACCCGACGCCGCGCAACGACGACCGTCTCGTCGTCCTCGACCAGGAGATGAAGACAGAAGTCGAGACGCTTAGCGGCATCCGGCACAAGAACATCTTGAAGCTCTATTGCTACTACTCCGGCCTTGACTGCAGCCTCCTCGTCTACGAGTACATGTCGAACGGCAACCTTTGGGATGCCCTCCACGTCGGGAAGCTCGTACTTGATTGGCCGACGAGGTACCAAATTGCCGTCGGGATCGCGCAAGGCTTGGCCTACTTGCACCACGACCTAGTCCCGCCGATCGTCCACCGCGACATAAAGTCGACCAACGTATTGCTTGACGTCGACTACCAACCGAAAGTTGCCGACTTCGGGATCGCGAAAGTCCTCCGCGCCCGCGGATCGAAGGACTCATCCAACACCGTAATCGCCGGGACTTACGGATACTTAGCGCCCGGTCCGTAGCCATAAGTGATCGATACTTATAACTCGCTCTAATTTATCTCGTACATTTTAAAGATTCGATTTTTTTTTGCTGCGTAGAGTATGCGTATACTTCGAAGGCTACGACAAAATGCGACGTGTACAGCTTCGGGGTGGTGCTGACGGAGCTCGTGACGGGGAGAAAGCCGGTGGAGGCGGAGTTCGGGGAGAGCGAAAATATCGTATGTTGGGTTAGCGGAAAAACGTCGTCTCCGACGACAGATGGGCTCAAGGAGGTCGTCGATAAACGGGTCCTTTCGGGACCCGACGACGAGAAGGATATGATCAAGGTCCTCCGAGTGGCCATACGGTGCACGTGTCCGACGCCCGGCCTCCGGCCGGCGATGAACGAGGTGGTGCAGCTGCTGGCGGAGGCGGACCCTTGCCGGAGAGACGGCGGCGGTGGCGGTGGCGGGAAGTTGTGGATAAAAACTTGACAAACAAAGGGGTTACCAAATAAAGAAAGTAGAGCCATTTTAGGAATGGCAAGTACATATTGAGGAGGGTATTTACACTTTGGTATTTTGCTTTTGGCAATGTTATGCATGAGAATATTTTTGTATGAAATAAACCTCACTTTCACTTTAATTTGGAAGGGACTTTTTGTTTTGTAATTTGATTTGTCAACAATCGAAATAGAATCTTGGAAAGTAACTTAAAGCAAAAGTGGGCTATTCAGATTCTGGATTATTGTGGGGTCATTTTATAATATATATATATATATATATATTTTTAGTTAGTTAGTTACAAAAACTGCTGCCATTATTCTTAAAAAATGTATTAAATAGTCTCGTGATGTTATTACACTAAGACTCGTAATTGTGAGGTTATTTTCGTATTTTGTCTGTTATAGTCTAGTTTGATTTATCTTATTTTGCGGACTCTTATATTCAAATGAAAATTTATCCAAAAATATATATTTTTATAACAAACTGTGAATTTTCATATTATAAAAAAAAAAAATTAAATAAAATGAAATAGTGTATAAATCTTGCAAGTCAAATTAGACATTTCACGTGATAGACCTCGACTAAGAAAACACCTGCATAGTTTAGATCATTGATGCTAATATTAGATGATTTTTAATATATCATTTCATCTAAAAATTTAATTTTTTAATAACATACAAAATTCGTAAGGTCAAATCACATATATCCGCTTATGCGTAAGGTCAATTTTTTAATAATATGTATATATATATATTAAATGGGCATGAATCACGTATTGATAGATCAAATCAATATTACGTTGATTCGATCGTGTCAGTATATGTATAAAGGTAAACAGTATAAATGGTACATATCACAATATATTTATACTATAACATATATTATTCTATAATATAATATATATTATATTACGCGGAAATATATATTATTTATTTTTATAACATATACTGTCAAATCAATAAGCAGAATATGCATGAGATCCGCGTCGATATTAAATATAAAAAAGATACTCCGTTCGTCTCAGATACCGTGTCTGCTCCGTTCGTCTCAGATACCGTGTCTGCTACACTGTAAACACTGTAAACACGGTAGTTTAATTAAATTTTTTTAAAAAAATATATAATTAAAATTTTTAAAATGAGATTAAAGTGTGTAATCATTTTCCAAAAAAAAAATGACATGGTATCTGGGACGGAGGGAGTATAATTTTTTAAAAAAAGAAAAAAAAAATGAAAAGAAACGGATGATTATTGGAAGTGTGGATGCAAAGGAAAAGCATTTTTTTTTTGCTTTGAACTTTAGATCATTCATGAATCATTGTATGTGCTTTTTATTTATTTATTTAAGAAATGCAGGACCAGAAAAGGATGTTTGTGTCTTATTATTGCAATATTGAGATTGAGGTATGGGTGGCAATATATATGAGTATGACCCAATTCAATGTATATTTCATAGATTTTCGCAAAAATAAACATGGCTCGAAAAATCGATTTGAACTTGGCATGAAAAATTTATGCTTGAATCTAAAAAAAAAAAAAATTGAAATTTTTTTGGGCCGTGCCCTACTCGACATGATGAGAAACCGGAAACCGGACTGTGTTCGGGTCTTTAGAGATTGGATTGTGTCTAACCCGACTTATTTTTAAGATTAAATATTTTTTTGAATAAATATTTTAATAAATATATTTAAAAAATAAATATTCTTTTTGATTGACTGTAAGAGTCTCATTTACCTTTTGTGTCATTATACTTAATATTAAAAATATTCCTATATCATTTTAATAATATTATAAAACACTAATAGAAGTATTTTTGTCATTTTTTATTGATTTCTTCTATATTTTCATATAATAATTAATAATCAAATATTAACACGCAAAAAGTAAATAAAATCTTAAAGCCGAATGAAAGTAGTATAAATTAAAAGTAAAAACATGGTCTAATAGTTGAATTTATGTTTTATTAGTTCTAGGTTATGGGTTTAATTTTCATATTTATCATAAATAATTTTATTAAATTATTTTAAATTTAAAAAAGTAACTTCAAATAAAATTATAATCCGAACTGGCCCGACCCGAAATTGTTTAGAGTCGGCCATACTCGAGCCTGGCTTTCAGGCCCGACCATAAACTGGGCCGGGCCTTCTCGACATGAATAAAAACAGACCAGGCCGGCCCGTCCCAAAATTGCCTAAGAATAAAAATAGGGTTTTAAATAGAAAATGTGTGTAGCTTTGTCGTTGCCTGCTTGGGATTTGTTTTTTTGATATCCTCCAAAAGGTCTCGTATTAATGGAGTTCACTTAGGACTTATAAGGTGTAGAATTTTTTTTACAATTTTCGATGTGGGACTTAGGTTTGCACCCCAATAATATTAATTAAAAATAAATAAATAATTTTTTTTATTTACTGTATTATATGATATTTTATTCTCTTTAAAATGAATATATTTTTTATTATGATATAATTTTTAAAATATTTAAATAAATATTCTAAAATTTTTAAATATATATTAAATTTATTTAAAAATAATACTCCCTTAATCCCACCTACTATATCTATATTTTCGTTTGTTTGTGTTCCGTCTCATATCTCAGATCATTTTTCCTTTTTTTAAAATGATTGCACATTTTAATTTTATTTTAAATTTTTTAATTTAATTTTTTTAATTTTAATTAAACTAATTAGTTATTTTAATTTTAATTTATAATTATTTATATTATAATTTAATTATTTTTACTAATATATTTTTAATTATTTATTAATTATAGTTATCCTACTGAATGAGTAATATTATTAATTATATAAAAAATAAAATTATAATTTATTATTATTAATTAATTAAATATTATTTTAAATATCATATTACAAACAAAAAGTATCACTAAATCGACAGAGGGAGTTAAAATAATACTTCATCCATCCCAATAAATATAATTTTAATTGGATTGGATACAAGATTTAAGAAATATTGAAATTATTGGTAGCAGGTAAAAAATATGGATAAAAAACTTTTTTACTCTTATGAATGTATTAGTGTAAAAAGTAGTGGCAATTATATAATAAAATTAAAAATGTACAAATAATTTTATGATGATATAATTTTTTATGAAAAAAAGTATAAAAATAATAAATAAAACTATTATATTAATACTAATGAAATATTTAAAAAATAATCGTTGTGAGAAGTTATTTGAAAAGGTAGCGATGACAATACTGTACGGCTACTACTGAAGGCATGTAACGTCTGTTTTTAAGACAGCAGACTCGCTCTGCACTCTGCAATAACCTTTTTAACCAACATTTACTTAATTTAATTTTATTTGGTCAGACCCATAACAAAGTATTCATTTTTTTATTTTAGTTCATCTTATAATAAAGTATTTATTTTTTTTAGTAATTGTATTATCTATTTAACATTATAAATATCCTTACAATTTATAATATATTACACAAATGTCATTACTGTGCAAAAAAATAAATTAATATTTAGTTCCGGAACGGAATGAGTATATATATTTGTGGAAGGATACAATGGTAATTACACTACCGTACAGACAAATCAAACTGTCAAAATGAATTGTCGAGACCGACTGGACGGACTAAGATTTTTAAAATATATTTAGGGTGTGTTTGTTTGGGGATTGGATTTTAAATCAACTATTTATTTTATTTGTTTTTTGAAAATATCAAATCAAATATTTATTTTTTATTTTTTATATTATACTAAAAATCAATGTTACATTAAAATATTTAAATTTATATCACATCATACTGCTATTTAAATTTAAAATTTTTACTATTTAAATCCCAATTCAAAATTCAGTCCCCTGCACAAACACGCCCAAAAACTACATGTGTCATCCTATTTTAAACTAATTTTTAAATATTTTTGTTCTTTTTAATCAAAAGTATTTTTTTTTAATATAATAAAAATATTTTATACCCGAATAGCAACATGTTCATACTTTTATAAGAATTACAAAAATATTATTTCTTTCGTTCTATATAAATAGTAACACTCGATTTTTTTACGTAAATTTTTTAATATTACTATTATATTGAATTGTAATAAAAAAGACGAAAATACTTTTATTAGTATCGTGTATATGAAGGTGGTGACATTTATGTAATATATTATAAGTTTGAAGGATATTTAATATACTAGGTAGGTAGTACAATTACTAAATTATACAGAGAGAGAGAATACAATTTTTTACATACTCCCTCCGTTCCGCAAGAAAATTGTCATTTGATTTTTGCGTCATTGTACTTAACATTAAATATATCATTATATTTGAATAATTTACTCAAAAAATATCATTATATTTATATAATAAGAGACTTATAAACTTTTTTTTTTTTTTTTCTCTTCATTTCTATGGCTTATTGATATAATAATTAATATTAAAAAATGCGGGACGGAGGGAGTATATTACTTTAAATTCTTACTTCCTCGATCCTACCTAATATGTCCACATTGCTGTTTACGTATGTTCACATCTTATGTCACTTTTTTGTTTCGAAAAATAATTACATACTTTAATTTCATTTAAATTTTAATAATTTATTTTTGAAAAAATTTTAGTTAAAATAATTAGTTATCTTAATTTTAATTTATAATTATTTATATTATTAAATAATTATTTTCACTAATATTTTTTTAATTATCTATTAATTATATTTATCATAAAATTTTCTCAACTATAATTCATAGGAGAATTTATAATTATTATTATTATTATAAAAATAAATATAAAAATAAAAATAAAAGGACAAAATATAGAAAGAAAGGACAAGAGAGCGGGGTAAGGTGAAATTGAAGGAGGCAAAGGGAATATTGAAAATGGGTTTTTGTTTTTCACCTTTCTCTTTCTTTCAATTTCAAATCCAAATCCAAATCCAAACTCCAATAAATTTCCTCTTCCTCTTTCCTGTTCTTCGATCTTTCTCCTTCCCTAATTGATAATGGAATCTCCATAGCTGCTGCTCTGACCTCAATGTGTTTTATAGATCGATAGCGACGAAGATCGAAGTGATGAAGGAAGGAAGGTGAGTTTGTGTGGAATTAACTGCTGCAGTGTGCGTAAGTGAAGTAACTCGTAGTTAGTTAGGGTGATCGATCAGGCTGGGGAATGCGCTACTAGTACAGTCGTTGTTTCTGTGCTTCAACAATGGCGGAATACTAATTATTATCATTATTATTATGATAATTGAATTGTGTATGTTTTTGGTGAGTGTTAATGGCAGACAGGATGGAGCCAGGCAGGCAGACATTTACTTGCAATTTAATTAATTAATTAGTAGTATATGAAGAAGTAGTTTGTATTTGAGAATAATGTTGGATGTTGGATCTGTGAATTTGTAAAACAGCAATGGCGATGGCGATGGCGATGGCGATGGCGATAGCAGCAGGTGAGGTGAGTCTCATTGTGAGGGTCGATCTGTTTTATCATTATTTATTTATTTATTTATTTTAAATTTTCTTTATTATTAGTACTTCCTCCGTCCCAAACACCTGCAACATTTTATTTTTGGTATGTCTCAAACACCATGCAACATTTCCAAAATAGAAAATAATTAATTATATTTAATCTTTCACCTCACACTTTATCCTCTCACATCATCTAAATAAAAAAATAAAATATATATTTCTCTCTCCATCACATCACCTAATTTCTAAATTATCCTACTTAATACCACCCACCTAAAAACTTGTGCCAAAAGCAAATTTAGCAACTTGTTTGGGACGGAGGAAGTATTATTTTTTATCTATGGTAAAATGATGTCGACGGTGATGTCTTGTGATGCTGATAAATTACGATGTGTTCGGTTCCGTCCTGTCCTATTGGAAGAGTGACATTTGTTTTGTGCACATAATTTTTTTAATATTAGTATTATATTGAATTACAGTGGAAAAAAAAACAAAAATACTCCTATTAGAATGGTGTAATATAAAAGTAACGATATTTGTGTAATATAGTGTAAATTGAAAGAGTTTTTTTTTTTTATTATTATTATATTAGATAGGTAGAACAATTACTATATTAAGAAATAGTAACCCTGTTTTAGGATGGACAAAAATAAAAAAATAATAACATTTGAATGGGAGGAATGGAGTATAAAAAAATATTGTGTGAAATTATTGATTTTTTTTTGTTTATTGTATTACTATATGTATATAATAGCTCAGTTCGTTCAATAGTTTTCAGATGAAATAATTTTTTAGGTATGGTACGAAAAATTATGTAAAAATATAAGATATATTATCTCCGTTTCGATATAAGGTTGTCATTTACTTTTTGTATATAGATTTTTTAATATTAGTATTGTAATGGTTGTAGTGAAAATGATAAAAATATTCATATTAGTATTGTGTAATATAAAAGTAATGACATTTGTGTAATATAGTGTAAGTTGTAATGGTATTTATTATGTTAGGTAGGTAGTATAATTATTAAATTATGAAATAGTAATCTTATTTTCGGATTGAGGAAAATGAAATACTCCCTTCATCCCATTGAAAAGTTGCTATTTTTCATTTTCGTTCGTCCCAAAACAAGGTTACCATTTCCTAATTTAGTAATTATACTACCTACCTAACATAATAAATACCCTTCCAATTTATACTATATTATGCTAATGTCATTACTTTTATATTACACAATACTAATAGGGATATTTTTATCTTTTTCATTGCAATTTATTATAATACTAATATTCAAAATTCTACGTGCAAAAAGTAAACGGCAACCTTGCAACGGGACAGAGGGAGTATGATAACTTTTCAATTAGGAAATCTTAATTGAAAATTAGTATAAGATGAATACTAACATATATATATATATATATACTTTTACATGCTAAGACTTATTGATTAGCATGTAAAATGATTTAATGTCTTTATCCTTATAAAGTAAAAATAAAATTATAAAATAATAATATTTTTTTATTTGTGTGAAAAATAGGAATATTTTTTATATTTGTATATAAAGTAATTTTATTATATTAAAAAACAAATATTTTGAATAAAATAGAGGAAAAACATGATTTTTTGAGTTAGAATATAAAGGACATAATTATATTTCAAACGGATAAATATAAAAAAATATATAAACTTCCGTATTTCCTTCACTTCATGAAATTAGTCCAATTTCTTTTGGGCACGTTGTTTAAGAAATATTATGTTATGTAGTTAATTAGTTTGATTAATGAATATAATAAAGTGTTATTTTAAATATTTTTTATTTAATAAAATATTAAATTAAAAGTTAAAATATTTTTTATTTTAATTTTTAAATATTGAATTTTTTATTTGCTTATATTATTTAAAAATAATAATAATAATTGTATTTATTGTAAATCAATATATGCATTTAGATAAAAAAAATAATAATTTTAATAACTTAAATGTAATTTATACAATAAAAAATTATATAAATAATAAATAAAATTTTTTGAATTTGATTGTTGTTAGAGATAGCTTGTTATGATATACCAAATTTAATACCACATCGTATACGTACGGTACAAACACTACAAAAAAATAGTATATTTGTAACGGAATTCCGTTTTTAAAGTTTACGTAGCTAACGTAATTTCATCTCTAATTCCGTGTCTAATATCATTAGTAACAGAAAAAGTAAATTTAGGAACGAAAAAATCTCGTTACAAAATTAATAATTTCTTGTAGTGAAAATTTTTGGTATGATATTTTACCGTACCGTACAAATATTTTGGTATACCAAATTTGCGAATAAAAAATACTGAATTACGGAAATAACATGTATACTCATAAAAAAAAATACCGAAAAAATTTCAAAATTTCGATACAATATGACTTTTTTTGTATGATAACGATATGCAATAAGATATTTTCAGTGTATATAGTTGATTAAAAAAATTGGTATTTTTGTATATACTGATTATTTGATACAATATCAATATTTTTTTTATTAAATTAAAAAATTTGGTACGGTATACAATATATTTCGGTATTTTTAGTATACTATCTCAAACCATCAGTAACTGAATTGTATACACGGTATTAGAATATAATATTTTATGTCAAATACCGAAATTAAAAATAAGTTTATAATTTTGCTTTATAAATAAGTTCTATTTTTTATTTTTTTGAACAAAGAAAAAAAAAATTAATATCAAATCTTATTTTTAATTAATTTTTCAACCATAAATTTTCAAATCAAACATCAAATTTTATTATATATTACATTAAAATTTAATTTTAAAATTAAATGAATATTTATTTATATAATATTAAATATTTATTATTTTTATTATTCAAAATTTTAGCCCAACTTCTAAATTTACAATTAACAAATAATAAAATTAAGATATTAATAAATTAAGAAAATATAGTTAAATTTTTTTAATTAAAAGTATTAATTAGTAATTATTATTAAAATAGAAAAATGAACTAATTAATTTTATAGATAATTATGAAAGTTAAATAGTGGAGTAGTAAAATATAATTATTATTAAAGATATATTTTTTGTAATGTTAAATTGAAATTAAATAAAAAAATATTTTATTTTTCTAATAAAATATTCTATCAAAATATTATTTTAAAATAAAATTCAAATTAATATTTTATTTTAAATTAATTTCAAACTACAAACAAACAAATCTTATTTTGTTTGGCGGATTAGATTTTGGTTTGAAATTTAACTAGGAAAAATTTTAAATGTAAATAATTGTATAATGTAATATAAATAAATATTAATGTAATATTTATAATATAAAATTAATTTTTAATATAATACTATTAAAAAAATAAAAAATAAGTATTTTATTATATTTTTTAAGGGAAATTTTTTTATGGACAGTAGAAATTTGATAAAGTTTGTTTGTCAAACCGGCTCTGAAGATCTAAAGTGAATAAAGCTTTGAAGATTAATTATGGTTTGTTTAGCTCTATTTTGTCAAATGGGCTTTCTCAATAGGGCCCAAATTTGAGGGGATTATATTAATTTTTATTATTGGGCCCAATATAATAATTTTATTTACTATTTTTGTTCGGTCCAAAACAATAGTTTCATTTCCATAAACAATCATATCATTATAAAATTACCCTTACTTTTTCATTATTATTACACAATTGTCATTACTTTTTACACTAATACATTCACAAGGACAAAAAAGTTTTTTACCCGTATTTTTTATTCGCCGCCAATATAATATCAATATTCCTTAAATCTTGTGCCAAACACAAGTCAGACTATAATTCTACGACGGAGGGAGTATTACATTTCAATGTTACAAAACAATCAAATTTACATATTACTAGAAAGTAAATTTTTTTAATTATGATTATTTTTTCAAATGATAACATTGTGATTTATGCTTTAGAATATATATATATATATATATATTGTTTAATCTGATTATTGTTATAAGATTTATACATAATGGTTGACTCGAAGAGTTTTTAAAATATTTGATAGAATTATTACACGCAATTAGTTCCAACTCAATTTTTTTACGGTAGGTTAAAAAAATAAATCTCCCTCCATCCATAGTTGGGTTCGGCACAGAGATTAAAAAAATAAATATTTTATTGAAAAAGTGTGAGAGGTAGTTTGAGGTATTTTTGAAAATTTAGTTATAAATTAGGCTAAATTGTACAAAATCCACCTGTAGTTTTACGAAATTGTGTCAAATCTCTCGTAGTTATAAAACTGCGTCAAACTCTATCGTGGTTTCGTAAACTCTGTGTCTAACCCCATTGGCTGTCATTATTTGACGGTATTTGACATAAATGCGCTCAACCTGCGAATAAATTTTAGAATCTCAATTTCTAAATCCCTAAAATTACAAAATATATATATTTTCTTATATTTAGCCTAAAAAAATAGTAAAAATAAATTTTTAAAACCTAAAAAAAATAACTATTTTTTAGTATATTTATTATTTTTAAGAAAAATAAATATATTTGTAATTTTAAGGGTTTAGAAATAGAGATTCTAAAATTTATTCGCAGTTTGGACGCATTTATGTCAAATACCGTTAAATAAGAACTACCGAAGGGGTTAGACGCAGAGTTTATGAAACCATGAGGAAGTTTGACGCAGTTTTAGAAGTATCGAGATTTGGCGCAATTTTATGAAACCACATGTAGGTTTTGTGCAATTTAGATTAAGGTAAATGAAGAGAGATAATGTAATAAAGTTAGTGGTATTTGTTGTAAATAAGTATTGAATGAAAAATAATAACTAAATATTAATATGTTGACTTTTCTCAAAATTAATAATGAGATAATTTTAGTGAACGATTTAAAAAAAAAAATTAAAATAAATCTTACTGACAGAGGAGCATTGTTTTATTAATTAGTAAAATTATTTAATATGATTTGATATTTTTAGCTTTTAAAGCATAAAAAAAATTGTTAAAATTTGAGGTATTTTTTAAATTTAGCATCATTGGACTTGCATTCTTTTGGGTTGCTTTTAATCTAATCCGTCATCGATTAATCTGATTTGCATACTTGGACCCGATACCAATAAAATTAAACCTAATTGTCTCATATCGCTATCACTCGATCGATTGGTTGTCTTCGGAATTGACCCGCTTTCAATAGTAAAATTTTGTGTCACTCGGGTGCTGATCTTGCTTACTTCAAACTTTCCGGCAACGCCAATTTTTATTTTCAAGAGTGGATCTTCGTGCTTTAAACATCGATGTTTTTTTCTCAATGATTCGAAGAATTACTCGAAAAGTCTATTTTTCCATTATTGAAACAAAATAATTGAATGATTAGTTAGGTTGTCTATGGATCAACCCGCGGTCTTATTTCAAAGCTAGCTATGTATATGTATATATATTTTTTTAATATAATCCTTCTTTTGTTCAAATCATATATATCTTCTTTTTTTTTAATAGTATATATATATAAAAAAAAATATTGTTTTTTCACACTTAAAATTATTACAATTTATCATTTTTGCATGTCTAAACATAGAGTTTATATTTATTTTTTAGTATATTTGACACACTACACATTATAAATATTGATTTATTTATATCTAAGATCATTATATTAAATTAAAATACAGCCAACTACCATTTAAATATTATTATTATTGGATAATCACTTAATCTATGAGTTTAATATAAATGTGAATTGTATAATGATTATTAAAAGTTTTATACAGTGGTGTGATTTAGATACTATTCAAAATAGCTTTACAAATTCCAATACTACTTAAAATAATTTCGAAAATTATTGAAGTTATTCAAAATAGTTTTGAAAATTTCGAAGCAAATTAATAATTTAAATAAATAAATATATATATATATATATAATCCAGTGCCACCACTACCCGCCACCTCCTGCCGTCGCTGGAGAAGAAGACGAAGGGAGGAGGAGGTGTTGCCGCAACCGCCGAAGCCGACGTCGCCAGAGAAGAAGAAGAAAGAGGAAGAGGGGCTGCCGCCGCCGGAGAAAGAGGAGGAGAGTCCGCCGCCATCGGAGAAGAAGAAGGAGGAGGAGGATGGGATGCCGCCGCTGCCACTGCCGACGAAGAAGGATAAGGAATTAAGGTAGAAAGGAAGAGGAAAATTAATTTTGGGTGGGTAGGTGGTGTGTGTGTGTTGAGTTTCTTTAGGTTTTTTGAGGTTATGGATTTTTTTTTAAAAAAAAAAACAAAATAATTCTACCTCCGGCCTCCGAAAGTTGTAAGGGTATTAATTATGCTAGATAGGTAGTACAATTACAAAATGATATTCTTGTTATAGGATAGATAAAAATGAAAAATAATATTTTCCTTATTGGACGAAATGGAGTATTTGAATTTTTTTAAATTAGGGAGATGGTAGTTTAGGTAGGAAATTTGAATTATTTTATAGTCTCGAAAAGTTTCGAGACTATTTATTAAAACAAAATAATATATAATAAAAGTTCAAAAATTTTGAGACTAATAAGAGTTTGGAATTTTTAAAACTAATAAACATTTGAAATTTTCGAGACTAATTACAATAAGTTCGAAAGTTTTGAAACTAATTAAAGATTCAGAATATCCGAGACTAATAAAAGTTCGAAATTTTTTAGACTATTCAAAATAGGTTCGAAATTTTCAAAACTAATTAAAATGGGTTCAGAATTTCCAAAACTATTTAAAATAAGTTTGAAATTTCTAAAACTAATGAAGATTAAAATAACTAATTAGTCTAGTTAAAATTAAAATATATATATTACAAAATTTAAAATAAGATTAAAGTAAACATTTTTTTTTAAAATAATAAAATAAATGAGACGAATGAAAATAGAAAAGTCATAGTAAATGAGACATATGAAATATATTTTAAACGGCAAAATAAAAAAAAAAAAAAAAAAAAAGTAGTGTATAAACAAATGCAATTTATTCGCATTAAAAATTATAGCAAAAACAGAAAAAAAAAAAAAAAAAAAAAAAAAAAAGAAATATAGAAATAGTAGTATCCCTATAAGCTATAAGCTATCTCTCAAACCCTAACCAAGTTTCTATCACCAAAAATTTGAATATAATATAAAAATATTTAAAAATGTGCCACACACACGAAAGACCGCGTTGACTTTGCATGAAATGCAAAGGTCAACGGGGCGTGCGCCACCTTTTTCCTGTCTGCAAATATGATTCACAAACAGACAACATTCATAATGACAGTAATAAACTTTAAACAACATGCAAAATCACAAATTCAAATATATATATTATATGAATGGCTGCAATGAATACCACATCACTTTCGATGGTTACCAATATTAAATCAAATTACATATTTGTGTATATATATATATATATATAATTAAATAAAGAGAGAATTAATTTAATAATTTAATCGTGTAAGTTGACTGATTTAATCATACATTTATTTTATTTTATTTTTCAATCAATATATATTTAGGCTTTGGCTTTGTCATTTTAAATCAAAATTAATATTATTTACGCATAGTTTCTAATAGAAATATATTACTACCTCCGTCCAGTCAGGAAGTAACAGTATATTTTTGCACAATTGTATTTAACATTAAAAATATTCTTATATTTGTATAATTTACTCGAAAATATGATTGTATTTGTATTATAAGAGACTAATATATGTATTTTTGTCATTTTCTCTTTATTTGTATTACATTTTGATATAATAATTAATATTCAAATATCAATCCAAAAAAATCACTGTATACTTTGTGATTGAACGGAGGTAGTATCCTTTTTATAAAATACATTAAAATATTTTTTCAAACAAAACTTCAAATCAATATCTCATTTCAATCGTTTTTAGTATTATACTCCCTCGGTTCGGTTAAAAGAGTTATATTTATTTTTTTATGTGTTAATTTTTTAATATTAATTATTATATTGTAACGTAATTCAAAACGACAAAAATACTTTTATTAGTATCTTATAATACTAATATAATGATATTTGTATGAAAAAATTATATAAATATTAAGATATTTTTAATTTTAAATACGATAATGCAAAAGGTAAATGTAACTTTTGCAGACGGACCGAAAAAGTATTATATTATTAAGAATGTAATTTGAAAATAAATTCAACATACTCCCCCCTCCGTCTCGTAACAAAGTATCCATTTTTCTATTTTAGTATGTCCCATAACAAAGTATTTATTTCCTTTTTTTAGTAACTGTAGTATGTACCTAACATTACAAATACTCTTACAACTTACAATATACTCCCTCCATCCAGCTACAAAGTATACATATTTCTATTTTGGGACGTCCAATTACAAAGTAACCATTTCATTAAATACCCCACTTTTTTCCACAAATACCATTACTTTACATCGCATCATTACTTTTATACCAAAAAGTAAGGGCAAAAATGTCATTACACTACTTTTATCAACCTACTATAATTAAAATACTATTATTTCTTAAACTCTGCGCCAAAAGTAAATATATACTTATTGTGTGGACGGAGGGAGTATTACACAAATGTCCATTACCTTTATATTACACATACTAGTAAGGTTATTTTAGTCATTTCTATTTTATTTCTACCATATTCCAATATAATACTAATATTTCTAAAACTACGTGTAAAAAGCAAATGGATATTTACTTACGGAACGGAGGGAGTATAATTTTTTACTATTATTTTTAAAAAAAAATCTAAATTTAATTTGTGAGGTTTCGTAGCAACATAGAATTGAATAGATCGAATTTAGGAGAAAAGTAAAACCCACAAACTTTGGGGGGTCTTTTGCATTGACAATCATCTAATGTGGAAACAATCATTAAATCGACGACCCTACTCTCTATTCAAATTCTTCCCATCATGAAAAAACCTAACCTAACCCTAATTTTTTAATTTTTAAAATTATTATTATTATTATTATTATTATTATTATTATTATTATTATTATTATTATTATTATTATTATTATTATTCCCATTCTTACTATCGATCATTAGTCTTCATTCATAATAATTAACTATGTTGACATGATACACATTCCTTAACCTACGTTTCGTGTTTCTTACACAATTTAGATTTTAAGATTAATATTGGAAACCTAAGATTGATGCATGAGTGGCGCCATTGCGACCGGTTAAGCAAATCACACGACACTTTTTATTCAAATCGACAGTTGGAAATGCATTATATTGTAACATTAATTATTTTTGCATTCTGAAACCCTAATAAGATTATTCTCTTCTTGTCGTGAACGCAGCCAACGCTTCTGTTGGTGAGTCATGTAATTCTATTTTTCAATTTTTTTTTTCGTTCTTTATTATTTTTATTGCATGTGTCACAACATCAATCGTCGATATATATATATATATATGTGTATATAAAGATGCAAAATGTTGAATGGTCCATGGGAATGAATTTTGTGTACAAATTAATGCTAAATTGCACAAAATCTATATGTAGTTTTATGAAATTGCGCTAAATTCTCTATATTTTTCAAACTGCGTCAAACTTTCTCGTGGTTTCATAAACTCTGCGTCTAACCTCTCAGCGGTCCTTATTTAATGATATTTGACCTAAATGCGCCCAAACTGCGAATAAATTTTTGAATATCAATTTATAAATCCTTAAAATTATAAATATATTTATTTTTTTAATATTTAGCATAAAAAAATAAGTACATAAATTAGTGGGAATCATATATATATATATATAGGTAAGAATGGTGGGAATTAGTGGTAGAGATCAAATATGGAAATTAGGTAAAGGTTCTTAAAAAGGATGTCGAATCGGGTCAATATTCCGAAACGACATAAAAGTATTACACTTCAAATAGGATTCTTAAAGCTTCTTTGTGTTTTTGGAATTCTCTTTTTTATTCAAATAAATAAATAAAAATCAATTTATAAAAAAATGAATGATTTAATCAAGCTTATGTAAATACTACAATTTATTCATTTTTTTCATTTTGGTTTGTATCATAACACAATATTCATTTCTTTTTTTTAATAACGGTACAAATACTATTACCTTTAACGCAGTACTAATAAAGTTATTTTAATTATTTCTACTTTATTTTTATTATATTTCAATATAATATTATTATTTCTAAAACTTTGTGCAAAAAATAAACGTATGCATAGATATGAGATTGAAGGAGTACTACATTTCTCATTTAATTTTGTGTTAAATCTCTTTGGAAAATACAAAGAGACGGAGTATAGAATTTGATGACCGAGTAAAAAAGTTTCATTTGGTTCTACCTATCCATCGATCTATCTATGGATATAATTGTTTAGTATTTATAATTTTATATGTATTTGTTGTAAAATAATGTGAATTGTGAAAATACTATATAGAATAATATTTTGTGTGTTTTTTATGAACTTTTTATCGTTATAAGTTTAAAGGGTAAACTGTTTTTTAATTCCGTAACTGGACCCCTTTATCATTTTAGTCCTGTAAGTGGAGCCTGTCACAAACTAGTCCTATAAGTGAAAAATTTCGCTGTTTTAGTCCTCCGGCGCCGAAAACGCCCGCGTGGCTCGCCGGAGGTGACGTGTCCGCCATGTGTCCTGCCAGGTCAGCGACACCTGGCGGACACGTGAATTTTTTTTTCATTTTTTTATAATTTTTTTTAATTTTTTTAATTGGACCAAATTAAAAAATACAAATAAAATTTAAAATAAATTAAAAATAAGTTTTTAAAAAAATTTTAAAAAAATAAAAAAAAAAATCCACGTGTCCGCCAGGTCAGCGACACCTGGCGGACACGTCACCTCCGGCGAGCCACGCGGGCATCTCCGGCGCCGGAGGACTAAAACAGCGAAAATTTTTCACTTATGGGACTAGTTTGCAACATGCTCCACTTACGAGACTAAAATGATAAGGGGGTTCAGTTACGGGACTAAAAAAATAATTTACCCAAGTTTATATTATATATCAGTATTATATATTTTTTAGATAATTTTTGTTGGAAATTGTATAAAAATAAAAATTATAATCTTTATATATATATATATATATCTATTTTATTATGATTATTTTTCTTTTGCTATGTAAGTTTGTTGTAAGAGTATATTTATTTTGTTTGTTTTTGGTTTATATAAATATAAAAAAAAGCTTGTGTTATAATGATCATGAAAAAAATTATGTGTATTTATTATTTTTTCCGTTCACTATATATTTATTTTTTTATACGAAAATTAATAAATATTATATTTTAGTTATAGTTGATGATAATTTTGTGGAGTATGTAAAATTTATTTTATCCCTATAATATATAAAGTTATTGTGGTATTTTTATATTTCTTTTCTCAATAAGTTATCTTATATAGTTCCTCCACTTCAAAATAAATATGTCAATTTTCATTTATGTTTCTTTCATAATAAGAGTATTATTTTATAATTTAATAATTTTACTACCTAAATAATATAATAAATATTTTTATAATTTACAATATATTATACAAATACTATTATTTTTATATTATATATGCATTACTAAATATTTTTATTTTTTTATTTTACTACATGTCAATATAATACTAATATTAAAAATTGTACATTATAAAATAAACAACACTCTTCGTTCGGGACGGATGGAGTATTATAAATACTTCGAATTTGTAATTATTTAAATCAATATTATTATATCAAATTAAAATACAAGGGCAAAATAAGGAAATCCTTACAAACAAAGAGTGTGTTTGGTTTTAATTCGAGTTTGAGGTTTTAATTTTATATGGGTAAACTGATTTTTTTATCCCATAACTGGACCCTTTATCATTTTAGTTCCGTAAGTGGAGCCTGTCGCAAACTAGTCTCATATGTGAAAAATTTTCGCTATTTTAGTTATCCGACGCCGGAGACGCCTGCGTGGCTCGCCGGATGTGACGTTTCCGCTAGGTCAGCGACACTTGGCGGATACGTGGATTTTTTTTATTTTTTATTTCATTTTTTTAAATTTTTTTTATAACTTATTTTTAATTTTATTTGCATTTTTTTATTTTTTTATTTGGTCAAATTAAAAAAAAAATGAAAAATAATAATAATAATAATAAATCCACGTGTCCGCCAAGTGTCACTGACCTGGCGGGGCACCTGGCGGACACGTCACCTCCGGCAAGTTACGCGAGCGTCTCCGACGCCGAAGGACTAAAACAGCGAAAATTTTTCACTTATGAAACTAGTTTGCGACAGGTTCCACTTACGGGACTAAAATGATAAGGGGGTCCAGTTACGGGACTAAAAAAAAGTTTACCCTTTTATTATCCCTCCAACAACTATTGTCCTATTTTATTTTTTAAACACAAATTTTACATTTTTACCCTTCATTCATTTATTATTTTTAATCTTTATCATACAATTAATGACAAATTTGTCGATTATAACAAAAAGACAATCACCTAAAAAATTGTGGAAATATATTTTATGATAATAGAAATTGGACGGAGGAAGTATTTGATTTAAAAGATATTTTGATATAATATTTTATGAAAAAAAATACTACTAATATATTTTTATTAAAAATTATTCGATTTGAATAGTATTGATTTATATTTAAAATAGAAAAAATAAAAAAAAAAAACTCAAAATTATTATAAACTATCGTTTAAATAGTATTTCATCTGTTTCAAATATCCTACAATATTTTTTTCTTTGGTTTATTTCAAGCACTCTATAATATTTCTAAAATATAAAATAACCGACTATATTTAATCTCTAATAAATATACAATACAAATCATCATATTAAATCATCCCAAATTAAAAAATAATACTAACACATTTTTATCTGTAATTACATTACTTCAATTCTAAATTATTCTACTTAATACTATTTATCTAAATGTTTATATCGAAAATCAAATATTACATTATATTTAAGACGTATTGAATATTATTTTTTAAACTTAAAAAAAAATATATACATTGTGTGTTTTTCTTTTGCAATTTTTTTTTTTATCATATAATTATAACAATTATTGGTAAAAGTATATTATTCTTATCTTATAAAAATACTATTATAAGCCAATATTTAATTACAAGAAAATTCATTATTCTTATAAATTTTTTTACACTTAATAAAAAGAAGGATTCCAAATAATATTTTATACATAATCACTAATTAAATTTAATAATCTTATTATAATTTCCCACTCATGTTGTAAAATAATTAGTCCTTTCATCCATTCTCCACCATTGAATCTTTCTACAAAAAGTTTGACTCCAAACAACTAATATTATTCGAATTATATAATTATTCAATTAAATTGCTTTTAATTAATTTTATAATATAATTACAAATAAAACTTTAGTGCACAAAGCTTATCATATCAGTACAAGAAATTATTATTTTTGTAACGAAGTATTTTCGTTCATAAATCTGTTTTTTCCGTTGCAAATGACATTAGAGACGGAATTATGGATGAAATTGCGTTACCTACGTAAATTTTAATGACGGAATTCCGTTACAAATATACTAATTTTCTTGTAGTGTATATTTCTCTAAAAAAAAAATTGAAAATATTTGAATGTTATCTTTGCAATTCTATAAATTGAAGAAAATAATAATAATAATAATAATAATAATAATATAATTGAATTTGAAGTTAATAGCTATGTTTTTTAATATTATTGTTAAAACAATAGTACATATATTGCATGTGATACAACAAATAGTATGTTATTAAGTGATATGTCCCATAAATATAGTCTTAATTGGGATGGGTACGAGATTTAAGAAATATTGATATTATATTAGCAGCAGGTAAAAAAATATGGATAAAAGACTTTTTTGCCCTTGTGAGTGTATTAGTGTAAAAAGTAGCGACAATTGTGTAATAAAAATAAAAAAGTAAAGGTAGTTTTATGGTGATATAGTTATTTATGAAAATAAGACTATTGTTTTGGGACGGACAAAAATTGTAAACAAGACTATTGTATTGGGACGGAGGGAGTATATAATACTCCATCTGTCCCTTAACAATCTATCTATTTTTCCATTTTGGTTCGTCTCATAACTAAGTATCTATTTTCTTTTTTAGTAATTGTATTATCTACCTAATATTACAAATATTTTTCCAATTTACAATATATTACCTTTATATCATACAATACTAATAGAGTTAATTTAGTCTTTTTACTTTTATTTCTACTTTATCTCAATATAATACTAATATTTCTAAAATTTCATAAAAAAAATAAATTGATATATAAATATGAGATGGAGGGAGTACATAAAAGGAATTTGATTATCAATAAGCTTTTAATAATATATATTAATAACCTTCTAAATTATATTTCAATTGCTGAATTACATACCAAATTAATAGCACGAATTATTATACTATCGATTTTTATTTGCAGCTGGCAGATGTATTATTATTATTATTATCATTATTATTATTATTATTATTATTATTATGGTACGGAATTAATATTTAATTTCTGTTTTTAGATTTGCTTTATTTGTATGTGTTAAGGTATTTATGAATGATTGTAATTAATATTAAAAATATTTTTATTTTTATATAATATTTTATATAAATATTATTATATTAATTTTATAAGATATTAATATAATAAGTATTTTTGTTATTTTTTCATATTGTGTTCTAATAAAAAAATTAATATGCAAAAAATAAATATAATCTTTAAATCGGACGGATATAATATTATTTTTGAAATAAAAAATAGTTAATTTAATATTTTAAATTAAGAAAATCAAAATCAAAATTTAGTTTATTTAGATTCTTTTTAAGAAAAAAAAAACAATAATTATGAAGTTAAAATTTACAACTGACAACTGCTAGTTACTATTCAAAAGCGAATTGGATTAAATTTAATTACTATTTTCTTCTCATAGAAATATCATTTGATTTTTGTGTCTGTGTATTTAGCGTTAAAAATATTTTTATATTTGTATAATTTATTTTACAAATATTGTTATATTTGTATTATAAGTGACTAATATAAATATTTTTGTCGTTTTCTTTTTGATTTGCACTATATATTAAAATAATAATTAATATTTAAAAATCATAAAAAAAATAATAATAATCATGATATTCTTTTTACGTAACGAAATATAGTACTCCCTCCGTGCCATAACAAATTATCAATTTTTTCATTTTAGTTTGTCTCATAATAAAGTATCTATTTTCTTTTTTAGTAACTGTACTATCTACCTGACATCACAAATATCCTTACAACTTACAATATACCCCCTCCGTCCAGCTAGAAAGTATACATATTTCTATTTTGGGACGTCCAATTACAAAGTAAACATTTCATTAAATACCTTACTTTTTTCCACAAATACCCCTACTTTACATTACATCATTACTTTTACACAAAAAAAGCAAGGGCAAAAATGTCATTACACTACTTTTAACTACCCACTGTAATTAAAATACTATTATTTCTTAAACACCGCGCCAAAAGTAATTGTATACTTTTTTTGTGGACGGAGGGAATATTACACAAATGTCATTACCTTTATATCATACGTACTAATAAGATTATTTTAATTATTTTTATTTTATTCCTACTGTATCTTAATATAATATTAATATTTTTAAAATTATGTGAAAAAATAAATAAATATTTACTTATTGGACGGAGGGAGTATATATATTTGTTTTTATATGCTCTTAGAGTATAATGTGTGGTTGTGGCAAACAAGAATATTTTGTTCAAACAGATGGTCATTAATATTAGTTGGTCAAAGAACTGATTCCCAATTATATATAATTTATAAAAAAATTTAATATATACATAATATAATTAAGTGTTACTTATTCTTTGTCTTTAAAATTGCAAACAACATCTACTCAATTCATAATTTCTTTACTCCTTTCTTGCTTAATTTATATATATATATATATATTTATCATTTTAATATGTCACATTCAAGTAATCATATATTAATATATATATTTTTTTAATTTTTACATAAATTACAAATATTTCGTTACACATGTAATTTAAAGACCATTTTTGAATTTGGACGGAATGAATATATAAATTCAATTTTCAATATATATAAATAAATAAAAAAGATAACTTTTTAAAATCCATGCATATCCCACAAAATAAAATTTCAAATATTCACATCCTAAATAATTTTCGTTACCAAAATACCTTTTCCATTTTTCTCCCCCTATTTAATTCCAATATTCATCCCTAGCAATAAATATATTTTTAACAGTCCCACATCATAATAATTATTTTCCATTTTCTATTTCTTTTTTTAATTTCTCAGCCACCCCTACCACCCCATTATTTCTCATTTAAATCCCCCCTCCCCTTCACTCCACATTTCTCACACACACCCGACGTTGTGAAAATCGAAAACCATGGCCACCGCCTCCGTCCAATCCCTCCCCCAAATTTCCCTCGAGCACGGCGGCGCCGCCGCCGGAAAAGCCTTCGACGACGACGGCCGAGTCAAGCGAACCGGTAACTAATTAATTATTTATTCTATTAATATATATATTTTTATTATTATATATATATGTATGTATATGTGTATCTAATGACGGCGGCGGCAGGGACGCTGCTGACGGCGAGCGCCCACATAATCACGGCGGTGATCGGCTCCGGCGTGCTGTCGCTGGCGTGGGCCATAGCCCAGTTGGGATGGGCCGCCGGCCCGGCCGTGCTGATGGCGTTTTCCTTCATCACTTACTTCACCTCCACCCTCCTCGCCGACACCTACCGCTGCCCCGGCCCCCTCCACGGCCGCCGGAACTACACCTACATGGACGTCGTCCGTTCACACTTAGGTAATAATTAAATAAATAAATATAAATTTTGTTCTTTCTACTATTTATCTTTTTTAAAAAAAATTAATATACTACGAACATTCATTATTTTTATATATTTTATAAAATAAATACACCCAAAATATTTATGGTTACTTAGTTTCTGTTATTTATTTATTTGTTTAGTAAATTAAAGGAGAGGGTTGGTTGTTAGCTGCAATTAATATTTAGCATATCTAAAATTTAATTCACGTATTCAGACATTTCTATTAATTCGATAGTTCACATTAATTGTTATTCTAGCCGCAGCGGCATTTATTATTTATATATATATATTTATTTATTTATTTAAATTACGAATTATTTTTTAATTATATATATATATATATATGTATGTATGAATTTTTAGGTGGTTTTAAAGTTCAGCTCTGTGGAATTGCTCAGTATGGTAATCTTATCGGAATCACCATTGGATACACAATTACAGCTTCAATCAGCATGGTGTAAGTACATATATATATATATATATATTATATAAATTGATTAAAATTTAGTTATAATTTTTTTAAAAATTATTTTAATATATATACCGATAATTTATTTATTTTTATTTTTTTAGGGCCGTCGAGAGATCGAATTGTTTCCATAAAAATGGGCATAAGGATAAGTGTTCGGTCTCGAACTACCCTTACATGGCGGCATTCGCCGTCATTCAAATCGTTCTAAGCCAAATACCCAACTTCCATGAGCTCGACTGGCTATCGATTGTCGCGGCCGTCATGTCTTTCGCCTATTCCACTATTGGCCTCGGCCTCTCCATTGCCAAAGTTGGAGGTAATCGAATTTATATATAATCAACAATAATCCCTATTGTCACAGGGGTAAATTTATAAAATTATCTTGCAGATTCCTTCGTCATAAAAATTAAATAAAAATAATAATAATAATTTCTATCGTCACAATCTTTTTTATATAAAATTACTAATTGTATTGCATTGAAATAAAAATAAACCAGAAAGCGGACATCATGTTAAAACAACTTTAACTGGCGCGACGGTTGGCGTGGACGTAACTGCCGCCGATAAGGTGTGGAGGAGCTTCCAAGCCATCGGAAACATCGCCTTCGCTTATGCCTACTCCACCGTGCTCATCGAAATTCAGGCAAGTTAATTTTAAATGATTAAATTAAAAATTTTCTCGACTATATATATATATATATATACACACGAGCAAAATTATAATTGTAGCCCGATAATTTTTAGGACACACTAAAGTCGGAGCCTTCCGAGAGCAAGGTAATGAAGAAGGCTTCCTTAGCCGGGGTTTCGGTCACAACCGTGTTCTATGTCCTTTGCGGTTGCATAGGTTACGCCGCGTTCGGAAATGATGCTCCCGGAAACTTCCTCACCGGATTCGGATTCTACGAACCGTTTTGGCTCATCGACTTTGCTAACGTTTGCATTGCAATCCACCTTATCGGAGCTTATCAGGTAGTTATTATTTGAGTCGAGTATTTTATTTTTTGAATAATAATTATTTTTTTTCTAAATTGGGCTTAAACTTGAGTTTTATTTATTATACTTCCCCGTACAAAGACAATAGTTTCGTTTTGTCATTTTCGTCTGTTCCAAAACAATAGTCTCATTTTCATTTTAGTAACTAGCTCCCCTACATTTTTACAAAACTATCCTTACATTTTCACTATAATTACATAAAGTAGGGGCATTTTTGTCTTTTAAAGATACTTCTACGCCCATTATCAATATAATACTATTATTCTTTAATTTTTGTATCCATGTCAAATGTCCATAATGTTTTGAGACGGAGAGAGTATATAAAAAATATATATAAAGTTATGAACACGGGTTTTAGCATATTTTTTAAAATTGAGCTTAAGCTCGAGTTTTATTTATTATACTTTATCCGTTTCAAAACAATAGTCTCATTTTTATTTTTGATAACTAGTTTATCATAGTTTTACAAAATTATCCTCACTTTTTCACAATAATTATATAAAATAGCGGACATTTTGGTTTTTTAGAAATATTTCTATACTCATTATCAATATAATACTATTATTCTTTAATTTCTGTATCTATATCAAATGTCCCTATTGTTTTGAGCCGAAAAAAGTATATAAAAAATATATATAAAGTTATGAGCACGGGTTTTAGCGCTCTTATGAGTTTGGATTTTTACAATTAACGAGTTGAACTGAGCTGTGTTGAGTTTTCGAATACCTCTACTTATTACATGGTAATAAAATCTCTTGTCCGGACAGGTGTTCGCGCAACCGATATTCTCGTACGTCGAGCAACGGTGCGGCGAGAGATGGCCGGAGAGCAAATTCCTATCGGCGGACCATAGCTTTTGCGGATCTAATTATCAGGTAAATTACTTCCGGCTTGTGTGGCGAACGACGTATGTGGTCCTGACGGCGCTAGTGGCGATGATCTTCCCGTTCTTCAACGACATTCTTGGCCTCATCGGAGCGGCGTCTTTCTATCCGTTGACGGTGTACTTCCCGATTGAGATGCACATTGCGCAGTCGAAAATCCCTAAGTTCTCGGCGCGGTGGATATGGCTTAAGATCCTTAGTTGGTCTTGCCTGATCGTTTCGCTCGTCGCCGCCGCCGGATCGATACAAGGGCTTGCTCAGTCTGTTAAGACATACAAGCCCTTTAAGACACAGTAAAGCCTTTGTAAATAAGACTTTACTGCGTCGTTAAAACGACCGTGTTTTATTGAACATGATATCGTATTTATGGAGACGAGGCTAGTCTCGTCGAAAAATTAATGATCATTGACAATGAAATTTAAATGTAAAATGTGTTTGTTGTTTGTATTATTTTCTTCTAGTTTTATATAATTTATAATTGAAGTGTTTTATGAAGATTATGTTTATGTATATATTTTTAAGATTTTATAATCCCATCATTTTCATGATTGATATTATTTTCTTCTCTATATATATATATATATATATTATTAATTCTAACAAAAAAATTTAGGGATCCTTCTAGAAACCCGCAATTTAAAATATATTTATATGAAATTTATTAAATATAAATATATTATTAATAATACAATCGGTCCAAACAAACTACTCTGTGGACCAGCTTGAACAAAACTTATGGCCTTTGTTTGAGCCCAATTTAGCTTTAAAATTTATAAAACCATTAAATTTGATAAATATAAAAAATTAGTATTTCGTCCTATAATTAAAAAAATTAAAATATATGTTTAATTGTTACAAATCTATGTTGATCTAATTAAGTGGGTGTTGATTTAATACGTCAAGTCAGTATAGTACTGGTCTATGTTCATATTTAAGTTCAATAAAAGATGTACAATATGAATAAATAAAAAAAGAAAAAAAAATATAAATGTAAATAAAATATTTATTTATTGAGAAAAATAAAAATAAATATAAGTTTGAGTGATCCCATATACAAAGTGTAAGAAATTTAATTAAATTGTATTATAGATTAAATATATTTAAAATTGATAAATTTATTAAAATGGAAAAAATATGTTTGTTGTTATGCTACTATAGAGTATTATATTTTGTTAGATAAAAAAAAAAATAATAATAATAATAAATTGATGTAACATTTTTAACAAAAAATTATATAATGCTAAAATTCTAAAAATATTGTTTGAACAAAGTCCAGATATTCTAAAATTATTTTCATCCATACATTATTTTTGAGATTTTTTTTAAAAATATATATATTTTTTTCCTTAAAAAGAAATTACAGAAGGCCTGTCCAAAGAATAAGTAGAATATTTTTAATAATAAAATATTAGTAATTCCTCGTTCCCTTGAAAGATTACTATTTTTTATTTTCGTCCGTCCCAAAAAAAGTTATTATTTTCTAATTCAATAATTGTACTACCTACTTCACATAATAAGTATCCTTTCAACTTACAATATATTACACAAATGCCATTACTTTTATATTACACCATAATAATAGGAGTATTTTTATTTTTTTTTACTACAATCCAATATAATACTGATATTAAAGGTAAAATTGTTTATAACTCCCTTGTGGTTTTGAAATTCAGCGTAAAATCTTCTTGTATTTTAAAAATTGCATAGTACCCCCTTATACTTTAAAAAACGTTGTATGAAACCCCACCACCATGAAACTTTCCTCGTGTGATAAGAAAATAATTTCTTATCTATATGTTTTGCATGACAGGGGGGTTTTATGCAATATTTTTGAAAATATAAGTGAGCGTCATGCAATTTTTTAAAGTAAAATAGAGATTTATGTTGAGTTTCGAAACCACAAAGTGGTTTCATGCAACATTTTAGTATAAGGGGACGTCATGCAATTTTTAAAGTAGATGGAGAATTTACGCTGAGTTTCGAAACCACAAGGAAGTTATGGGTAAGTTTGCCAATATTAAAAAATCTACGTGTAAAAAGCAAACGTCATCATCCTTCCAACGGAACGGGGGAGTATTATTTTTTAATTTATTACAAAAAAATAGACAAATGTGTCTAATCAATAGTAAATATCTAACTCAAAACTAACCAGCACAACTTTCGTGGGCTTTTGGCATACCATAGTTTGCTTGGTCTTTTTAAGCTTAATTGTATTCAATTATAATAGATTCTCTTAGGCCAAATAATTAGGATATGAATTATACACAAGTTTTACAAAATTTGGAATTTTTTTTTAAATAAAAAAATTGTAATTGATGTGACATTTACAAAAAAAATATATATATTTAATATAATATTTATAAATAAATAAATAAGAGTACAAAAATTCCAAAAATATTTGTGTAAACAGAGTATTAGAATTGTTTTGTTAAAAATAAATAAATTTTATTATTTGAACTCTACGTTTTTCAAAAGAAATATAAATTTTTTGTCACAAAATATATATATTAAAAAATACATATTTTAAATAGTTACTCCGTCTCATAACAAACTATTCGTTTTTCTATTTTAGTCCGTTCCATAATAAAAGTATTTTTTTTAGTAACTGTACTATCTACTTAACATTAAAAATACCTTTACAACTTATAATATATTATACAAATGACATTACCTTTATATCACACCGTACTAATAAGATTATTTTAGTCATTTTTACTTTATTTCTACTGCATCGCAATATAATACTAATATTTCTAACTTAAAAAAATTCAAATCAAAGTTAATTCCAACTTCTTCTTCAAAAGAATCCTAAAATGGAACATTTAAAAAATATATAAATCAATATATAATAGTTGTGCTTGTGAAAAAAAGTAATATAGTAACTATTTAATTTATTTTATGTTTTCTTAGGTAAATAAAAAATAATATTTATAAAAAGAATTGTATTCTATTTTATATAATTTATAATTTATATTAAAATTTAAAAAATATATATAGAGACGTCATGAAGGATCCATAGAGGTCAAGTATAAAAAGGAAGCTCCACTTCGCATATAAGCTTTCATAAAATATATAAACTAAAAGAAATTAAAAATAAAAAAATAAAAAAGGCAAAATCAAATGCCGTGAAATTGTCACTTAGGTATGAATTTCAATTTATTTTAAAAATCAAATTCAATTTAAATTCAAACTCAATTTATTTTAGCTTTTTTAAAAGAATCCTAAAATAAAACATTTAAAAATATATATATATATATATATCAATATCAACTTCACAGAGCTTTTGTTATAGTAATAAAATTATTATTATTATTATTATTGAGGATTTGGGATGGAAATAAAGGAATAGTCAAAATTGCTGACTTTAGAAATAATATAGTAAGAATTTCTTTGGGCATAAGTAATCCAAAATGTTTTAAAATATTAATGCACGGCAAGCCTGGGATTAAATAAAAACGATTTTCGTAGGGATCAAGTCATATCAGCATTTGTTAAATTACTCTAATACCCTCGAAGACAGGGGTAGAAATGTCATTTCGGGTACGCCGACTGAGGTCCGCAATGACATGTATATCACACGCAGACGGCGTGGGCTGCATTTCCTCGGAAGTTCCTCGCGATCTCAATCGGTGAGTTGTTTCGAGAGCTTCTCAAGTTGTACGTTGGGTTTCCGGCAGGCTATGGATTCGGTCAATTCTTCTCCGGCGGTGACGGACGGGGCCGCGGATGCGAAGTGGAAGGGGAAAGTTGTGGCTCCTGCTAGGTCTTCGAAGCCATTGACTTGCGAGCTGCTGATCCAGAATTACTCGAATTTCAAGCGGAGCGCCAAGCCTGGGAGGTTCATGTTCTACGAGAACGGATCGTGGATGGATTACCCCAAGGAGTTGGCGGAGGTGATGAAATTAGGGTTTTCGGAGGGGAAGCCGATGGTGGAGGCGCGAGTTATGGGGTTCAATTGCCTCATCGACTTTTTCCGTATGCTCGAGGTTGAGCTCGATTCGGGGAATTATCGGTCTATTTCATGGATTGATGTTGATGGTAAGTGTTTCTTCCCAAAATTTTTTGTTAATAGTAGTGAAGATAGGCTTGAGGATGATGTTGTAAATTGCAACGAGGCATGCCCAAAAATCCAAATTGATATCAAAATAAGAGATAATTCTGTAGCCGGCGCGGCTTTGAAGTCGGTCGATGATGTAAATATAAGTAAGAGAAAGAGGGAGAGAAATGCCGATAATGTGAAAATGGAAGGAAGTTCGTCTAGCAGTAATGCGAAGAGGAGACATGTTGATGTTGTTGGGACTGAATTGGACTCGCCCCGTTGGGTGAAGACTCGAGTTTTGGGAGCTGAGGAGAAGCAATATGAAGTGATTACCAACTTGTTTTTGACGGGACTGCAAGCTGTCGACCCCCAGGCTAAAGTTACATCTATTCATCAGTGCACTCGGCCGGGGCCGATGGATAAGGCTCGGCGGGAGGTATTTTTGAAGCAAATGGAGATAATGGAAAGGGCCAGAGGGCGGAGTAATGTGGTTTTTGCATGGTATGGAACCTCAGCTAATGGTGTGGAGAACATTTTGTTGCATGGCTTTGGCATACCTACTGAGATGCCGCGTCACAAAGGTCACGGCATTGGGATCCACCTGTCGCCAATCCGAATTCCGGGAATTAGGTGAGGTTTCTATATGTGGCTGTGTTTAGCTTTAGCTTCTGAGTAAGTCATTTAGTTGAATTTGACCGTCGGTTTTTGTTGTTTTGTGTATTGATCAGTTACTTAACTATATACCCTAATGAGATGGATGAGAAAATCTATTGACTTATTTGTTTAATTTTAGCTCTTTGATTCGGGTGTATGAAGTCGCTTTCGGTGATTTGGTTTTTGATGTGGAACAGTGCAATGCTGTCGGACATGGATGAGAGTGGTGAGAAGCATATCATTTTGTGTAGAGTGATATTGGGAAGGTGTGAGAAGGTTGAAGCAGGGTCTCAGCAGTTGTATCCTTCAAGTGTGGAGTATGATACTGGCGTCGATGATCTGGACAGACCTAAGTGGTACACCGTGTGGCATGCGAACATGAATACCCATATTCTGCCAGAGTATGTCGTCAGCTACAAGCCCGTGAACCCATTTGGTAATAAGTGTCCTTGAAAATGGATTATTTTATTCGAAAGTATACTGTATTTTCAGATGCAGATAACATAACGCTTTTATCTTCTTTGTAGGGATAGTAAATGGTGCCGTTAATGCTCCTCATTCAGCTGAATTGGTTGCAAAGTTATTATTCAGGCTGAAAACTACTCTTCCTCCGCCGAGATTTCAAGAACTGCAAACTATATGGGCTTCATTTAAGGTGGGATAACTCTTAACTGCCTTAACTGAGAAGGATCTTGTTATAATTTATTAATTGATGTACTCTTTGGTATTAAAGAATTTTCAATTCCTTTGCAGAACGGGAGGTTGACTAAAGATCTTTTTATGAAGCAACTGCGATCAGCTGTTGGGGATGATGTTCTGCGCTCTGCCATTCAAGAAATCCGTGGCTGAGAAAAGGTCTTCTTTTGTCCTTGTCATGTTGAAATTAGGAGGAAGAGAACTTCTCTTCTAATATTCAACACATGTGTCATCCCAACTGTCGAGATTTACAGTGTCAATTGGAGCTAGATAGATGTTGGTAGATTGGAGCGTAGTTTCGTTGACCTTGTTGTTGCAAGATGGTGATAGGTTATACATTTGAGATTAGTTTTAATGACTTTGTTATCTTGTTATAGTTTGGTGAAAGTTTGCTTGTTGGTTCAGCATGTTTGTGCTTGGTTTCTTCCGATCTCCTTCACCAGACATCAACTGATATCCGGACAAGGATAATCGTCTTGGTGCTTTGAGAAATTTCATATCTGAGACATGCTAGGGATTATGATGCTGCAGTACTTGGATAACAGGTACTAAATTGGACCCTTCCAACAGTTGTACCAATCAAAAGTTTTAGTGTCAGTTCATCGCTGTTAAATCCTTCACCGGCTGAGTTGGCAGCCTTATCATTTGGTGAAGTTTTCCGGTAAGCAATGTGTGCATACCCCCTCACCTTCTCTCTCTTGTAAATGTATAGGAGAAAGGATATATACAAATCAATATCTCAAATCGTCTACCTGTTCTTGAACAGCGTTAATGATTTTCCTATAATGCTATATGTTTTTGTTAGGAATAAATTTATAGTGTAACTGATACCAACTTAATGATATGGGTGTCGATCTGGAATTGTTTTTACAGATATTCTTGGCCGAGTGAAATAGCACAAATGATGATTGTATGCAGTGTAGGGCACCCTGCGAATTCTTCATGTTTCATTATCTTTAAAGAAGCATCTACTTTCCGCTTACATGACATCGATGTGGAGCAATATGTATGATAGTGTGTACCTATTTAGTTTTCTAAAACGTTTTGTAGATTCTGACCTCCAACACCAAGCTATTTATAGAATTGCAGCGAATATGATTGTGGGATTTTGCTTCTAGGGTTTGTTTTACATTCATATCATTAATATGATACTAGTGAAAAAGGCCGTAAACATTTGTGCCCGTTCTGTAGTTCTCCTTTTGATTGCTTCTGAGTAGATGAAGCTGATCGATGATGGGTAAAGGGAATAGATATAACAGTCAAACAACTTTTGCTTGCTAGTAACATGAGTTTGTGACTAGATGTTGCAAACTTAATTGTAGTTGATGTTATTAAGGCACACTTCCTTATGAGGAATTCGTTGTATTTCTGTTTGTAGATGGGAACTATACGAACACAGAACAGTTGTGATATATGTTCTTGATGTGTTCTATTAATGGCTGTAGAAGACTTGTTCTCATGTTCTAGAAAGGTCTTCCCTTGATCCAAACTTGTAAGTGTACTTAGTTAGATGTGAGTTGTGCAACTGAGTACTGAACCTGACATGAAATCTACTTCGTGTTTGCAATATTTTACTTCTATACAAGGAAAGCTTTTTCAGGGTTTCGGAGAGGCATCGTGCACCTACATTGGCTTGGAGTGCGACACATTTCTGGTTATTGGTCATTCTTACACGGTAATCTGCAGGTATTTATTATTTATTTTGTTGGATGTATTACTTCGGTTATAGAGGAAAATTATGAAATATTCTAACCAAGCGAATTTTTTTTTGTGTGAAAATATTAATGCACAATGAAATCTGTGACTTTTTTAGTTGTAACATTCAACTTGCGGTATATTGACAACATGCTCGTAATTATCTTTAGACCGATGATTACCTTTTTGGGCATCATGAAGTTTTGAGTTAAAATCATGTCGAAAAAACTTCCTAGTTGGACAGGAAATTTCATCTTGTTTTGGACAGGTTGCGGGGATTTAGAACCAATCTTGGAATGGAAACCTCTTACATTCAAAGTTGAAATGTGACCGATCCCATCGGAACCTTACATATATTCCCCCGAGGTAATGGCAGTTCTTAGATTCTTTCTGCAGTCCCTGTTTTCTTGCTTTAATTCTTCCTTCACCATCAACGAATTAATACTCTTTCTGCATCTTCATTCATTATGCGGTCGGAAAGCGACGTATATTCACTTATGTGGCTTGATTTTAAATACACAGCTTCACATGTTCAGCAATGTGCCAAATTGTGGTCCAAATTTTCCAGATATTTTTTACAACCCCTATATATGTTACCACATAAATTTTTTGCAAATGTCATATCGATTTGTTTCATTTAGTTGGTGCATCTAAATTTTTCTGGGGGAAGAGATGATTGTTCTTGTTTGAATATGGTTTTGAGAAATTAGTGTCATTTTTTATACCTGACATGGCTCTCTCTATCCTATCTAAATTTTGGTGGTGAAATTTGATTATTTGGACACTCTTTTTAACTTGTTTGTTACTTCATTCTTTCAGTACAATAATCTGTCTATTACTCCTAATTCTTTTTAAATATTTTACATCTTTAAGAATTTATTTAAATTTTTTGTTTTTTTTTAATCTTTTTCTTTAATAAATAAATATTATATATCATAGATTAGATATTTAAAATCTTTTTCTTTTATTAAATTATTAAAAAATATTTTCAACTTAATTTTCAAAATAAGAAAGTCAACCAGCACAAAATTGCAGCATAATTTTTTTTTTTATTTATATTAATATTACGAAAATAGGATAAAAATAGAAATAAATAAATAAATTGTTGTGTTCATCTTATCCATCTTGGTGGGTGGTTGTCCTAAAGTCCCACCACGATTGATGTGTTTTTAGGCCCCCTTTCAATAGATTTTTCAAAAGACTCGAATTTTAGTTCGCAAATTAGATTCCGCAAGATAAATCAAATTAGACGATCATGTTTGGTTGGTAAAATTTAAAAGTGGCGGAGGTTCGAACACAGTCACGGGTAATTTTTTACAAGATAATAATAATATTTTATTAGTTAATATGATATTTTTTCTATCCCGATTATGGTGTCTATTTTATTATAAATACAAAAATGTACGAGGGTATAATTAGTAAATATATATTAATGAAAATAATTATAGATAAAGATAATTAATTAGTATAAATAAAATTTAAAATTTAAAATTGAGATTTAAAGTGTATAATTTGTTTTTAAAAAAGAAAATAACAGAATAAGTGTCAAATATAAATAAAAATGTGAACACGGTAAGGGTAAGGGATGGAGAGAGTAATATGTATTTTTTTATGGCGTAGAAATTCGCAATCGTTACTGTTCGAGTGCATTATGAGTAAACTTTCGACCAACTTAATAGCCTACAAATTAAAGTTAGTAAAATAAGTGAATATGTGACAAATAAAATTTGAAAGAAATTAGAATTTCAATCCATCACTTTACTAGTATATTACTCCCTTCGTCCCAATAGCATGTCCACCGTTGCTGTTTTTATTCGTCCTATATACCATGTCACTTTCCTTTTTTTAAAAATGATTACACACTTTAATCTCATTTTAAATTTTTAAATTTTATTTTTTTAATTTTAATTAAACTAATTAGTTATCTTAATCTTAATTTATAATTATTTATATTATAATATAATTATTTTTACTAATACATTCTTAATTATTTATTAATTACATCATTTCTAAAATACCGTGTCTACGGTGTATCAATTTACAGTGTATCAGACAGCTGGCACGGAGGGAGTGCTATTAAGCTTTAATTAATTGTTTTTTTCTAATTAATTCATATTCACTTTAACTTCTACCATTTATATATATATATATATATATTTTTTTTTGCTTTTACATAAAAGTATCATATATATATATATATATATTATTTTAAAATAATATTTATAAAAATTGGCGCTAATACATTTGTGTAATTACTTATTTTAAACAAATGAATGAATAACACATTTTTGTTTAATTATTACAGCAATCGTGTCCAAATTTTTCTTCGCGTCAGTTTTGGCTGCGCTGCTTTGCTTTGCTGTCTGCACCATGTAATTTCTTCATTTTGCCGTTGGACACGTGTGCAAAAACACGTTTTGTTTATTTATTTGTGGGGTTTCAGGATTAATTAATTTGTTTGTTTTGCAATACTTTTTATTATATTTCATGTAAAAAAAAACAATTAATATATTTCCTCCGTTCCATAATTATGTATTCATTTATTTTTTATACAGAATTAGTATTATATTATTATATAATAAAAATAAAGTGAAATGATTAAAATAATTTTATTAGTATTGTGTGATATTAATATAACGATATTTGCGTAATATATTGTAAGTTGTAAGGCTATTTGTAATGTTAAGTAGATAGTAAAGTTACTAATTGATATTTAGTTATGAGACATATTAAAATAAAAAAATAAATATTTTGTTATGGGAACGAGGGAGTATTACATATCTTTATATATTTATATTATTTATATAATTTTTTATATTTTATATAAAAAAATTATTTATTTCAATATTTTAGAAAATTTAATCACATTTCATATTATAAATATTTTCAAATTTATATTTTATTGAAGTCAATACATTTACATTAAGGGTGGGTTATTTGCAAAATTTTACAAAATTTTTACTATTTCTATAAAAAAAAAAAAATTAAAAAAATTAAATCAAACACAAATTTTTTACTTTTTAAATTATATTAAAAATTAATTTTATATTCAAAATTTCACATCAATATCTATTTATTATATCATGTTATACAACTATTCAAATCTAAAATTTTCACTGCTAAAAATAAAATTCAAACCCCCAAACAAACACATCCTAAATTTAAAAATAAAAGACAAAATTTATATGAAAAATATCACCAATAATCATTTCAATTCTATTAGTTGTTGGGTGTATTTGTTTTGAAAATATATTATTTTTTATGCGAGAATTGTGTAGGTAATATAAAAAATAATGAATATTTGTAATATATTAATTTTTTTTTTTTAAAAAAAATGATGTGAGGAATTTTTTATATAAAACAAATAGACATTAATCAAACATATGTTACAAAGTTGACCGATATATTTTTATACATATCTCTCAACATATTTATAATATAGATATGTTAATCTAGTCAAATCAGCACTATGCTGACTTGACCAAATCATAACAAAATCTGTGGCTATACTCCTCTGTCTCGATCCAAATGTGTCATTGGGGGTTTTGTAGTAGATTAAAAAATAATAGTTTAGCTAGTGAAAATATGTAAGTGGTTTTGATATTTTTTCCTTTGATTTTATGTAAAAAGTATTGCGTGTGTAATGATATATTTGTAATTTTGAAAAAATTTAAGGGTATTTTGGTATTAGTGTATGATTACTTTTACTGAAAAAAAAATTACTTTGAAGTGGAACACAAGAAAATGATAAAAATAGTTTTTCGAGTTTGGATGGAGGGAGTATCTTGCAACAACACTAAAGGTGTGTTTGTTTGGGGATTGGATTTTAAATATAACATTCATCCAATTTTTTTTTTTGAAAAATATCAAATCAAACACTTATTTTTCATTTTTTATATTATACTAAAAATCAATTTTACATTCAAAACATCGCATCAACACCTATTTATATATAACATCATACAACTATTCAAATTCAAAATTTTTACTATTCAAATCTCAACTCAAAATCCAAACTCGGAACAAACACACCCTAAATAAAAATCATTTTTTAATTTGACAATATAGTATAAAATCTACCCATAAATGTTGTTCTATGTAGTTTTGCTTTTTAATTTTAAAACCAAATCAAACAACTCCTAAAAGCATGGAAAAAGAAAAACAAACATATCTTGCCAAACACACCCTTATACCTTTAATGTTGTTCGGGCCGCCGACCCGACCCGGCCCGTATTCGTGTGCGTAGAAATACTCGGCCACATGCAAATGAACCCTTCCTTCCCCTTCTCTCGCTCGCTCATATCGCTTTTCCACTCGATTCCTCCTCCAATCCCATCCCTTTTCGGCCAAGAAGTTTGCCAGAAATCAATACAACCAGCTGAATCGCTTTTGTAACGGATAAACGAGGAAAGATTGTGGTGGCTTGATCGGAAATTCCAGCCGATACAAATTTATTGTGTGTGTAGAGAGTGAGATTCGATATCTCTCTGTGTGTGTGAGTGAGAAGAGGTTTCGAAGTAACTGGAGGATGGGAGGGGAAATAGTAGCGTGCAGGAAAGAGGAGGAAAGGGAAGAAGTGGAGAAAGAGAAAATGGTGGCGGCGCAGAGGAAGTGCGCGCCGGCGGCGCTAGGTGGAGGGTTTCCTTCGGCGGTGAAGACCGTCGTGGTCGGATATGCTCTCACTTCTAAGAAAATTAAGAGTTTTCTTCAGCCTCAGTTTGAACGATTTGCAAGGTATGTCGTGAAATGTAAAATTTCTTTGTTCCTTTTTCCCCTGTCGTTTTATGGCCTGTTAATTAATTATTTATTTGTTCTTATTTGAAACTATACGAAGAAAACTGCGGATTGCTGCGCAATTTTGAATGTATCTGATTTCTAGGGTTTGTAGCTGACGGTCCTGAATTGTTGATTTTCGTCTTTGTAAGGAATTTGGGCAATATAATGGTTTTTTATTCGACAGGTGCTTCTGTCGTGCTAAGTTTCTTGTTCGATTTGAACTGTTAGGCACATTTCTGTATCGATTGGGAATGTCTATTAGGGATCACTAAACTGCGAGGATTGTTTGCTTCACTTAATTTGAGATTTAGAATTTGGAATTCAAATTTTGGAAAACACTTTTTGTTAACATTAATCTACACGAAGACCAGGGAATCATGTGGTGTAAAACAATGTGCCACAACTCACATTACATGTTCGTTGTCAATTGTTTAGTTGTCCACATGCTGCATATCTGAATTTTTAGGTGTAAAATTTGATTTGAATCCAGTGAATCTGTTTTTATATTTTCTTATTTTGATGTGAATAGCAAGCTGTGTTAATTGTTTTCGTAATTTAATTTGTATCCAAGTAGTACTTCCCTGATCTTATGATGAGGCAGGAATCAGGGGATTGTTTTTGTAGTTATTGACCCGAGTAGATCCCTATCTGATCAAGGTCCTTTCGACATTGTTTTGCACAAGGTGAGTTGCTTGTACTCTATCTGCCAGTTGTTAATCCGATTTCGTTCATGATTATATGAGAGATAGATGTACATTTGTTTTGTTGTCTTTCATGCAGTTATCTGGAAAAGAATGGCGACGAATGCTTGAGGTATGTTACACAATGTTTAATGGCTTGCAAGTTTTCATTTGGTGGTAGTGTGGGATCAACAATGGAGTTTTTGCTGTAGTTTTGAATTTTATTATATCTTTTTTCCTTTAAAGAAGTCGGTGTAGCATTAACTAAAACTATTCTAGTAGTTTCACACGAAACATTTGGGACTGCAACTTAAGTTACAGCTTTTGATCGCCAGCTGCATCTGCAGTCAAGATGAAATCAATTTTTTTTCTGCATCGACTTTTGTTTGTGCTCCTTAATTTTACTTCTAATTTGAGACCTAGATTATTATTTTGCAACCTTATTGCCACTTCACTAGTTCACCACTTATTTCATTTCAGGGATTTCGATCTTCCTGATTCCGTTTGCTCTAATGCCCTGTGCAAATGAAAATGTAGTACATTTATGGGTTTGAGATTATCGTATGACTGTATACAAAATTTTTACTCTTTTACAATCATTTTCCCGTTGCTTCGTTCAAAGGATTACTGGAGCACACACCCAGAGGTCACAGTCCTTGATCCACCCAACGCCGTACAGCAACTGCACAACCGTCAGTCTATGCTTCAAGATGTTGCTAACCTGAATCTGCCAAGCTCCTTGGGTAAGTCTGGAAGATATTCCCTTGAATGGAATTGGTGCATTTATAACCGATTTATACATATTTGTGCATATAATTTCAACTATTTTTGAAGAGTGATACTTAAATATACGCTGATTGTAGGAAAAGTCGGTGTCCCAAAGCAATTGGTTATCAAGAAAGACGCATCATCTATCCCCGGTGCAGTGAACAAGGCTAGGCTGAGGCTACCAATTGGTAGATCTCCAAATTTAAATAAAACTATTTTATGGAAAGCTTTAAGTTTTTTATCGAATAACTGTATCTTGTTTGTCTAAATGGAACTTTCACGATAAAATTGCTACATACTTCAGTGGCAAAGCCTTTGGTTGCAAATTCGCACGAGCTATCATTGGCATACGACGAATTCTCCCTCCGAATGTTGGAACCGCCACTCGTTCTGCAGGAATTCATTAATCACGGTGTGTAAGAGATCCTTTGCCGTCTTTTGCAACGGACAATAACTTGAATGAAACTTTTCTTACACACACATTCCTTATTCATGTTCTAGGAGGTCTGCTCTTCAAAGTATACGTAGTCGGCGAAGCAATAAAGGTCGTCAGGCGTTTCTCCTTGCCTGACATCGGCAAACACGAATTGTCGAAGAACGCTGGTGTTTATAGCTTTCCGAGAGTATCTTGCGCTGCTGCTTCTGCCGATGAAGCAGACCTGAATCCTCGTATTGCTGGTAAGTTGTTAGTTTTATTTTTTTACGGTGGTAAATTGTATCGTCTTATCTATTCACCGGAAGCCAATTCGAGATTTCTTATCCTTAGTTTGTGATTTGGCACAGAGCTTCCTCCACAACCGTTGCTCGAGAGACTGGCTCGGGAACTGAGGCTAAGGCTGGTACACCCGTGATTTTGGGATGTTTATGTCGCTAAGCTAGCCGGAATCTATGTTGATCATCCATCGATGCTTATGAACAGGGCCTTCAGCTGTTCAACATGGATATAATTCGAGAACTCGGGACACCAGATCACTATTACGTCATAGATATCAATTATTTTCCAGGTACGTCGAATTACAAGGATGTTTATTATTTGAAATTACATCGTCTTGACCATAAAATTCGGCGTTTAACCTCCAGGGTATGGAAAAATGCCCGAGCATATATTCACAGATTTCCTTCTGAATCTGGCGAAACACAAATAAATATGATCGATCGGGTAATTCCAAGAAGATCGCAGCTTGCCTGTGCTGATTTGATCGTATCTGATCATGTAATGCGCGTTCTTGCTGCGGCAATTCGTCGTCGTCGTCTATGGCTGGATTCATTCGAGACAAATATTCTTCCTCGTGGCGACGCTCGGTTACGACGTTGATTCAGGAATGGTTTACAGGTACATTTAGTTCTTATACTTGTGCTCTTGTCGTTTAGTTAGTTGATTGTGACATAAAATAAAAATAGTTGAATGTTACATAAAAAAAATAAAATAATAGAACATAGTATCGATCGACATAGTAAACGAGTTCAATAAAGAATTTAGACTAGCATATATGATCAATTTTTTTATAATTTGTATTGTGAATTTTCAATGCACTTAATTTTCTTCATTCAATTCAATTGTTTGTTATGATCCCACTATTTGTAGGAAATGCAATCAATTAAATTAAATTAAAGCCCTTTAATTTATAGTAGTAACTAATAAATACTTTAGACAGCTAGCGCACAGCAACATCCGACCGCACGATCTCATCTCTGTCGACGCTGAAAGTAAAGAGCTAGATCTCCTGCCACGTGTCGAAATAGGAGCCCTCCATCTTATATCTAACGGCCACCAACAACGAGCCGCAGATTCAATTCAATCCCAAACGAGAGAAAATTTATAAATTAAGTAATTCCTTTTTGAGCATATGGAAAAGAGGGGTAGTTCCGTCCTTTCAAATACTATTTGGAGGGCATTTTGGGGATTTCAGTTGGGATGCAGTTCAGATTGCCGTCAACTTCAGTCCGACTGGCGCACATTTAGCGACAGGCTGGCGACAGCTGTAAGCTATGCATATAGGTATGTTAGCAGACTACTAAATATGCCACCAAATCCATAACCCCACCCCCCACCCCACCCCCCACCCCACCCCCTTCCGTCAATTTATTTTTTATTTAATTTTAGGAAAATCGAATTATGAATTTTATTTATTTACTTTTAAATTGCCACTACTATTATATCTAATTAATTTATTTATTTAAAAATTTGAGTTTAAAGTTAGTAACAGAAAAGTGCATATAGAAAGAGGTGAGTGGTGCGCGCGTCCCTATGGACTGCTGTAATTCGACTCCCGCCGCTATCCGTGCACGTTAGAACTTTACGCTCTTTTTCTCAAACCTGCGCCGTCGGCGGCTAAACCCTAATAAGTTCGGGAAATTGGGGATTCTGCTTCACCGGAGAGGGAAATTGATCGGCGATGGATCCGTGTACGTTTGTGCGCTTGACTGTGGGGAATTTAGCGCTCAAATTCCCGGTGGCGGCGAAGCCAGCTCGCAGCGCCGTGCATCCCTCGACTTCGCCGTGTTTCTGCACTATTAAGTTGAAGAGTTTCGCCCTGCAGAGCGCCGCCGTCCCCTACATTCCGCCGGAGAGCTCGCAATTCCCCGACGGGAACTCGGTGGGGACCGCCGCGAGCTTCCACCTCAGCAAAACCGATCTCGACAGGCTCACCGGGAAATCCTCCCTGTTTGCGACCTCCAAACGGCCGTACCTCAAAATCTCGGTCTACTCCGGCCGCCGCGGCGTGACGTGCGGTGTGAAATCGGGGCATTTGCTGGGGAAAGTTTGCGTGCCGTTGGATCTGACGGCGGCGGAGTCTAGGGCGGTGGTTTTCCAGAACGGATGGATTAATTTGTGGAAGGATTCGAAAGGAGTCGCACAATTTCACCTGAATGTGAAGGCCGAGCCCGATCCTAGATTCGTGTTCGAGTTCGACGGCGAGCCGGAATGCAGCCCGCACGTATTCCAAATTCGAGGCAGTGTTCGTCAGCCTGTGTTCACCTGCAAGTTCAGCTTCCGCACGGCCGACCGGAATCAGCGCTCCAGGTAATCGAAGAAAACCCTAAATTCGGAATTACTCTTTACAATGGCATTTCTGTGATTGTACGTTAAAGCAGCTTTGGATAATTCAACTTTAGATTTAACTAATGATGCCATTGAATTGAGAGTTCAAAATCTATGGAAGGAATATGATTTATAAAGGAGATATTGTCTGGATATTGTCTGTGCGTGAATATAGATTTTATTTTCCTTGATTGGTTAATGTCCATCGCCATTAAAGAAAGAAACCATACTTTGAAGTTGGAGTAAACTACAATGTTAGTTCCACCAGAACATTTCTTTTTAACTGTATTCTGTTGAATTGCACATTGCTAGATCTCTGCCGCCGGAGCACAGCGCCGGCGGCCCCCGGGGATGGTTAAGCTCGTTTGGCAGTGAAAGAGAAAGGCCGGGAAAAGAACGAAAGGGCTGGTCGATCACAATCCACGACCTCTCCGGTTCGCCAGTTGCAGTCGCATCAATGGTGACTCCATTTGTGGCCTCGCCGGGCTCTGACAGGGTGAGCCGATCCAACCCCGGCTGTTGGCTCATTCTCCGGCCCGGAGACGGCACGTGGAAGCCGTGGGGTCGGTTAGAAGCATGGCGCGAGCACGGCTCAGCCGACGGGATTGGCTACAGATTCGAACTAATTCCCGACTCAGCTGCAGCTGCAGGGATCGTCTTAGCCGAGTCGGCTCTCAGCTCCAGCAAGGGAGGGAAGTTCGTGATGGACTTATCCGGCAACAATGGAGGAATTCCTGCGGGGAGCGCAGGCGCTTCGCCTGGCTGCAGCCCACGAAGCAGCGGGGACTACGGATACGTTCTGTGGCCGTATAGCATGTACAGAGGGTTCATAATGCTGGCTAGGATAGCTGGCGAGGCGTGCCACCACCGCCGCTGCCGGGGAAAGGCGGTGGCCGCCCCTCTGGTGGAGGTGAGCGTGCAGCACGTTGGATGCACGGAGGACGCCGCCGCCTTCGTGGCGCTGGCGGCGGCGCTGGACCTGAGTGTGGATGCTTGCAGGCTGTTCTCTCATAAACTACGTAAGGAACTCTGCCCTCCTCAAGATTTACTTTTTTGATTGATCATTAATTAATCTTTCTTTCTTTGTTGATGAAATTAAGTGACAATTACACACACGTATACACATATATGATATATATATATATATATATATGATGTCTATTTGATTAGGGATAGATTGTTTTCTTGATTTTGTTTTTTGGTGTGAGTGATTTTAAGGGACTGATTGGGGGATGAGTAGATATTTATGACTAACTACAAATAGGATTTGTGTACAGATTTGAGGAAGAACGAGAATGGGTGGGTGGGTGAATGGTTTTTTTTTTTTTTTTTTTTTTTTTTTTTTTTTTGTAGATGTGTGGAGTTGGAAGTGTGTTAATATTTTAATTTTGGTTGATTGGTGTGCAAAAGTGACATGTAATTGCTGTTTGAGAAAGATGATGTTGAAATGGTATAATATGTTTTAATATTTGTTCTTTTTTACACATTGTCACTTTTGATTATTGTTGTGGGTATTGTTAAAATGTTGACTGTATATTCTTCGTTTAAAGTTTTTAAATGTTTACATTTTTTTATGATCTGGGTTAGAACCCAATAGTTTGTAAATTATTGTATGTTGTAGTATTGAGTCCATTTGCACACTTATTGGTCACCTCTTACGTGGGAGATTTGTCGTAAAAAAAAAAAAAAACTGTTTTTTACTATAGAAAATAAAAAATTATTATTATTATTCACTTTTATTGAAATTTATATTTTAATATTTGAGCACACATATGGGTGTGTTTGTTTGGGGGTTTGGATTTTGAGTTGGGATTTGAATAGTAAAATTTTTGAATTTGAATAGTTGTATGATGTGATATAAATAGGTGTTAGATGTGATATTTTGAATGTAAAATTGATTTTTTTAGTATTATATAAAAAAATAAAAAATAGGTGTTTGATTTGATATTTTTGGGGAAAAAAATTGGATGAATAATGTAAATCCAATTCAATCCCCGAATCAAACACACCCTTAGTACATTTAGTGATAACAGGAAGAGTATTAGTAATAGGGGTTTTGATTTAGAAATACAAAATATTTAATTGTTTTGCTATATATGAATTTAACTATATTGTTATAAATATTTTTGTATTTACAGTCTCACGTAAAATAATACACTAATCAAAGATAATACTAAAGAAAAATAACTCTTTACTTATCAAAATTAATTATTATTAAAATAAAAGTAATATATACTAAATTTTGTGTAAAAAGTAAATATATATATTTTTTAAATTGACCAGAAGATAATATTATTTTATTGAAAAATGTAAATAATTTTTTATATTGAAAATGGTGTAAACAAATATTATAAAAATATGGCCATTGAAATGAATATTTAAAAACAATTTATACACTTATTTTGGGGGAGTATTTATTTTGAAGGTAATAAGATAGAAGAAAATAATAAAAAAATATATTGAGTTGGGATAAAAAATATATTTTTATAAAAAATTATTTTATCTGTCTCAAGTATTTTTTTATTATTAGTTTTGTTTGTTCCATTAATTGTGATTTTTTTTATTTTAATAAAAATAATTATAAGTTAATATAAAAAAAAATAATATTTATTTAAATTATAAATATATCATTACATATATAACTATATATATAGTTAAAAAAAATAAAATTATCAAAAAGTTTTACATATTTTCAGACTAATAAAATATTATTATTATTTTTAGTTTATTATAAAATTCTAAAAAGGAATACATTTTATCATGTGTGGCAGGTGACGTCCGAATTTGAATCCACGAGCCTTACAATAATAAATAAATAAATAAATAAATAATTGTGTTTGGACAAAAAAAGAAAGAAATACATTTTCATGTGTTTGGATGTGGGTGAGAAAAAATTGTGTTTGAGATTGTAAGCAATAAAATTTTAATTTAATCGTAATATAAACAAATATTTTTATCATAATCCTTAAATATTTGATAATATAACCAAAAATATATTTTATATTTGATTAATGTTTTAAAAAATGGTGAACAATAGAAAATTGGAACAACCAAAGACACCTCTATTAATATTATCACCCAGTATTGGATTACAGGGTCCGGGACCGTTATACTATATTGGTCCCGGTCCCAATTCAAAATCCATTTCTGCCTAAAGACGATACGCTGAGAGAAGAGAGCAGAGCAGCAAGACGCGATCAGCTTCATATTACAATGGCGAAATCTTCATTATTTCTTTATGCAGACAGACATTTTACCCAAACAATTTCAATTCACGCTCAAGAACACAAAATGGAGAAAGATGTGGAAAAAGCCCCAGAAATAAATCGAAGAACCTCTCACCTCACCAAGGGTTGAAGAAGAAGTCTCCACATTTGCACTTCCAGCACATGGGCTTGTAATTCGAGAGATCATCCCCCCTCCAATTTAGGGTTTTCAATTTCGATTTCGATTTATCCATGGCCGAAATGGGGACCTGCACCGCCTCGCAACGCCTACAGTACCTGCACCTCTTCCCACACCTCGGCGGCTTCGATCCCATCGACTTCATATCCTCTTCTCGGTATCTCCTCTGCACTTCCATTGATGCAGCAGCCAACTTTAGCTTTCAAGGAAACAGAAATCAATCAACCATTAGTTAGGTAAAAAACAGTCTTACCAGGTTGCCTTCAGGGTGTTCGACGAAATGCCTAGCTGAAAAACCACAGTAATTGATGAAAAGTCAGTTAGGTAATCAGAATGTTGTGCAATTTGGGGAAGAAAGATGAATGATCGATGAGTGATTCACCTCGAGATAAACCAGAATTTAGCAAGAAGGAGATAGCCAGAATGCAAATGATCAGCCTACTTGTTCTTAGGAAAATCATGGTTCAGAATGTTTGGGGAAAAGAATCGACTCTTATATATATAATAGTAAGGATTGAGATATGAATGCATGATGATGATCATTATCCATGGTTTTTTTTGGAAGTTTGTTTGGGGTGTTGCAGTGCTGCAATGATGGAGATGGAAAGTGAGAGAGACAGCAACTTGAGGAAATGGAAAAAGTTGGAGAGGAAAGGGCTAATTCCTTTGGGGTGAAGTCCTCGTTTCATGAGCCCCAATTTGCAATTTGCAAATTGAAATTGAGATTGAGGTTTGGGGAAGAAACAAAAATCTGTTCTGATCTGATCTGATCAGAAATGGAGAGAGAGAGAGAGAGAGAGAGAGAGAAGAATGTGGGGAAAATGATGCTGACAAGAAAAGGGGGCCTATCTTCAAAATCCAAATGTTTTCTCACTCAAGAAAGGGATTTGTGAGTCAGTTCTTCCCATGGCTTTTCACTTTCAATGAATATTATCATCTCTCTCTCTCTTGCCTATCCTCTTTTAATTTATATGTTTTTGGTTTTTAATCAATCTTGTATTGGATTAATTAATTATTTAGTTAATTGGATGGGTATTTTATTTTAATTGGGTGGGGGTGGGGTTGGGGGTGGAGTCAGCAGTCAGTGCGTGTACTGTGTAAATGTAATCCTTCAAATACACGCAAGATTTTGCTCTCCCGTTTCCTCCACTAAATTAATTATATTTGAGCTGAGATTTTAATAAAAATATAATAAACTTTATTATATTAATATAATGGATTCAAAAACTAAAAAAATTTAAAGAACCTTTTTAATAAATTTAGGGTGTGCGGGTTTTAAAATTTTTAATTTGTAGTATTTGGTATTTATATGATGTATAATAAAATATTTAATAAGAATATATATATATATATATATATTTAAAAGAAATGTAAAGTTCAAATAATAAAAATATGAATTTAATTCATCTTTGTTATAAAAAATAAATTTTCTTTCATTAAATTTTGCTCATCTTTCTCTTGTTTGTTCTCGACCTCTGTAAAATAGTCGAATTTTTCCAAAACCCATTCTTTGGTCTCTACTTGTGGTCTCTTTTACATTAAAACTTGTTTCATATGACCCACCCCATCATTTCTTTATAAGCTCGCTCGCAAGAAATCATTCAACTTGTCAATGGCTTTCAATTTTGTCTAATTTTTGTTGAGATATTTTAGATATTCAGTTTTAGATTTAGTAAATTTATATCTAAATTTGATCTTGTTAATAAGATTAGATTACTTAGTCTATCAAGTTTGTTTTGTATTATTTATATATATAGTTCCACAATTTCATTATTTTTCCCCAAAATTTCTAACAATTTTTATTGGATAAAAAATAGTTATGGTATTTTCCGTGTTAATTTCGGATTTTCAGCTCTCCTATTTTTAAGTCTCTATTTATATATGTATTTTTATTGTTTATCCTTCATCAATTAAATTATTTCAACTTTAATCTTTAATTACAATCTTTGCTTATAATCTAACAATTAATTGTTGAAATTTTAAAACATAAATTTATTATGTGTTTGTTTGAGAGTTTGAATTTTGAGTTGGAATTTGAATAGTAAAATTTTTGAATTTAAATAGTTGTATGATGTGATATAAATAAGTATTGATATGATATTTTGAATGTAAAATTAATTTTTTAGTATAATATAAAAAATAAAAAATAAATGTTTGATTTTATATTTTTGGAGAAAAAAAATGAACAGTATATTTAAAATCCAATTCCCAAACAAACACAGTGTAAAAAAGCTTATGAATTGCTAATTAAAAATTAAATAACTAATTTAATAAATAAGAATCAAAACTATTAATTTAAAAAATAAAATTTGACATATAATTTAATAAGATGAAAATATATATTTCATCTATCCACAGTATTATTTACGTACAATCTTATTATTTTTATTTGGCCGATCCTGTGGTGATCAGGTCATGATGCTAATTTGTTCAACATATACTTATAGAACTAATTAACATATATTTATATATATTTTAATATTTATATTACAAAATAACATATATTGAGTTATAATATAATATATATTGTATTATAAATATGATGAGATATGGACAAATATATATATAACTCCTGCATATACTGGTGTGTTTGTTTGGGGGATTTGATTAAATTTATACTATTCATCCAATTTTTCCCCCAAAAATATCAAATCAAACACCTATTTTTCATTTTTTATATTATACTAAAAATCAATTTTACATTCAAAACATCACATCAACACTTATTTATATCACATCATACGACTATTCAAATCCCAACTCAAAAGCCAAAAGCCCCAAACAAGCACACCCTTACTTTACTCAATAATAACTATTTTCCTTTTTTTGTTTTTACATATCACATTATACATTTATCAACTTTTTAATATATTTTCTATTAACTCGAAAAAAAGAAATATTTTATCCTTTTTTTTTTTTTTTTGTATTTTATATAATATTGTATTCATAATTGCTGCATAAATTATGTGAAATACTGAAGCGTTATTGAATTTAATGTGAATAGTGCTGTGCTGGTCCACTCGAAAATACACATAAATTTTTTTGACATATTGAACGGCTAGGATTTAATCTCAGAATGCTGCCACAACATCAAACAAATTTGGCCAAATCCATATACAAAACAAAAACAAACAAGAATCCTTCTCTTTTCTGCATTCTTTTTTACAGCTAACACAGCCATGCTAAAGATTTATCATTTATATAAATAAAATTCCTCATAAAAACTTATTAATCTCAACAGAATTTCTAAATTTGGAAAAATGTATTTACCTCTTTCCTGCATATTTTGTCTCAGACAAAGAATTCCTCGAAAAATACCGGCCCGGCGAGCGACCGTGGGATACGAAGAACATAGGTTTGATTCTGTTCCTATAGCGCAAAGTTGTCGATCATATGTTGTATTACATCGGCGCCGTGAGAATTGATGCAATAATGTTGGACCTAAACGATGTAGTGCAATATTATAGACGGCGTGCTCGATTTTAAATGTAAGAACCGGACAGAATGTAGGCGTTAGATGTAATGAAAGGATGCATGCCTGAATTGTGTTGTGTGCGAGAAATCTCTGCGAGCTTCCACCAAAATTGACGTCGACTCGTTCCCAGCTCAGTCCGGTTAGTCCTCTGATCATCGTTTCTATTTTGTAATAAACAAGAAAAGATCGCTGATCAATATGTTGTAATAATTTACGATCAAGTTCTAAAGAGCGAGCGACAAAATCGAACCGAGAGCCCAACATGGAACAAAATGAAGGTCACCTTCCATATCGTGTGTCCTCCTGCGTCTCATAACTTTGACCCCCAACGGGAGTTCTTGAGCGTTGCCCGTGTTCGATTGCTGCTCGTAGACAATGTGTGGGTACTTTGCATTTCTAAGAAGACTCCGGCGCTAAAAATAAAAATAAACAAACACTTAGCAAGATATATTGCCATATTATACGCTCTCCGTCTCAACTCAAAGTATCATTTTTATAGTTTTCGTTTGTCCTACTAAAAAGTGTCTCTTTCCTATTTTTGTAAAAGTAATCATACTCTTTAATTTTTAATTTAATTACAAACATACCATTACACGCATTTATTCATAAAGACAAAGGCTAAAAATGTCAAAACTTTTTGAAACTTTCAATAACTAATACAGTAAAATACTACTCCCTTCGTAAAATAATTTACTTTACACCACATCATTACTTTTATACAAAAAAAACAAAGGCAAAAATGTCATTACACTACTTTTAACTACTCACTATAATTAAAATACTATTATTTCTTAAACACCGAACCAAAAGTAAATGTTTGATTTGTATATGGACGGAGGGAGTATTATTTTTTAATCTACTGCAAAACTCCAAAATCATAATTTAGCAGCTGACAACATAGTTCACTATAACAATAGAATTGTTAGCACATGATTTCAACTAACATAACAAAATGTTTGACATATATATATCAGCACAATAACTTCTCCCATATATATATATATATAGATTAGTCGGAACAAACATATTTACAGGAACTTGTAATGTTTACCTTTGGGAGTTCGTTCCTTCGGCGCAATGACGACGAACTCCATCCAACAATATCTAACATCAAGTGTTAAGGCCATTGAAAACTCACAGTTCAAGATGCAATGTAAAGAGATGATACACTAAGAAAACGGATGCGGATACGGTCAAAATGTACGTTAGCATAGGCAACGCGCCTCTTGAACAACTTCAAAGCAGAGCTGTAATAAGTGCAATATTAAACTTCACAGATTCAACAAACAAACAACCATTGAAAATCAGAAGAAAAGTACTAACATGAACATAAGTTCTTCGGAGTCTTTGGTCATTCTTAGCAAGAGCGGAGATTCCCCGTCCTCATTATCGCACAAGAATAAATGTTTTCCCGTTGGACCAAACAACCATGAAGTCCGCATCGCAAATATCTCCATGTTGTAAATTCCACAAAACATAGGAACCTACAATAAACCTTACTACGATAAGTTCATTCATTTACGGCGAAGAATTAAGTCGCAAATTTGTTCATCAATTCAAAGCAAGTAGTCAATAGTTATAGAAAAATAGAAATGTACAAAACTGATATACCTGCCTATGCCCTCTCGATCCAAGGTGTGGTGTTGCGACTGTAATAAAGTTCATAGGTTCGAGGCCGCAAATTGATGCTCTTGTTTTCTCTTCTAAACATATCCGCGGCTCATTTCCACTATCCTCCTCCTTTCCTTCACCGGATTTTTCCCTTATTGAATCTTGTTGGTAAAGCTTCGCAACGGCGTATCTTGCCACCAATCCACCAAGAGAATGACCTACAAAAGAAATCTTCTGAAGCGCCGGATGACGACTGACAACAGAAATCACCTGAAATATCAATAAAGCAATTACCCTTTACTTAACCTGTATCGATACTAGTAGCAATCATAATTCTAGCTCGACTAAAAGTCTTATCGTGAAATTCATTACAAACCTCGTTCGCTAATCTTGTCCCCATAACATCAATACCATCAAATGTCAATTTCGATGCATTCGACTCGCTGCCTGGACATAACATTTTCGTCAATGTTAGCGCATTTCCAGATTACAGACAGTAAAAAACACTCTCCTCAGCTTCCATAACAACGATGAAGGATTCCAAAAAAAGAGTATCTCAATGAACCACACAAGCATTGGATTTCATGTATAGCTAACTACAAACAAATTAATGTAGTTTACGATTTTGCTTATCGATTAGTTGACGAAAAACGTAGCAATACCATGTGCAGGAAACACTGGAATTTGGAACAGAATGCAACAAATGATGAAAAACACAGCAAGATTGCAATCGAAATTTCAGAGATGAATCGAGCTCACAATGCACTATAACATCATTCGGATAAGCCCTAGCCAATTGATACGCAGCATACTTCCAATCCTCAGCACTGCAGAGACACGTCAAACAACAATTTCACCGACAAATCACAAATCCAATCTTATTCCAAATACGTATTATATGTTAGAACACAAACCTGCCAATAATTCCATTGACCATAACAACCAGGTGAGTCGGCGGCTGATTCTTCTCTCCGGAATTAGCCTCCACGTCAAAGCTCCCGCCGTCGTCCCTCGAAACGTCGTCGTCCAGCTTCATACACCCAAATTTGGGCAAAAAATAACGGAAGCTCTTCTTCTTCCGCCGCGACATGGTTTTGCCTTCCTTCATACTCTGAGCACTCAATCCGCCCTCGCTCGAGCCTTCCTTCTCTTCTCTCGCTGTTGCCGCACTGTTCTCCATCTCCAACCGACCAATTAATTAATTAATCAACGCGCACGGATCACAGAGCTTACCAAAAATGAGCACATCAATTCCTGCTATGAAGTGAGAGATATTTGAGGACGGAAAGCAACGGAGAGTGCCGAGATTGACCACTTCAAAAGTGTCATGTATCGCTTTTTCTGGAATAGAAATTGTGTATTTCTAGGCACAGCAACACTTCCAGTCATCCAATGTGTACGATCTGAGTCAAATTGCATTTCTAGAACAAGTGCTTATGGTTATGGAGGATTTAGGGTACAATCTCGACCTAGATTCTAGAAGATCAGCAGAAACCAGTTTCCATTTGGGTTGGCGCAGCCGAGCTTGGAAGGAATTAAGAACCCAAACCACCTTTTCCATTTAGGGTGTGTTTGTTTGGGGAATTGGATTGGGTTTATACTATTCATCCAATTCTTTTCCCCCAAAAATATCAAATCAAACACCTATTTTTTATTTTTTATATTATACTAAAAATTAATTTTACATTCAAAACATCACATCAATACTTCTTTATATCACATCTTACAACTATTCAAATTCAAATTTTTTACTATTCAAATTTTTTACTATTCAAATCTCAACTCAAATCCAAACCCCAAAACAAGCACACCCTTGGACTCAAATGTCCTTATCAACACGGTTAAATTTTACAAAATCCACAGGTAGTTTAATGAAATTGCACCCAATTTTATGTGCTTCTAAAACTGCTTCAAATTTTTTCATGTTTTTATAAATTCTTATTTAACGATATTTGGCCTAAACGCGCTTAGATTGCAAGTAAATTTTAGAATCTCAATTTCTAAATTTCTAAAATTACAAATATATTTAGCCTAAAAAATAGTAAAAATAAACTCTTGAAACTTAAAAAATAACTATTTTTTTAGTATATTTACTATTTTTTAGAGTAAATATAAAAATATATATATTTGTAATTTTAGGGATTTATAAATTGATATTGTAAAATTTATTCGCAATTTGAGTGCATTTAGGTCAAATACCGTTAAACAAGGACCACTGATAGGGTTAAATGCAAAATTTATGAAACTACGAGGGAGTTTGAGGCAGTTTTAGATATACGGAGGATTTGGTGAAATTTCATGAAAACGCAGTGTATTTTGTTCAATTTAGCCTAATTAATAAATATATATATATATATTATTAAGTTGGATTAGTGATCTGATTTGATAATTAGAATGAGATTAAAAATGTTTGTCCTTGTCAATGATTTTGACTGACGTATTATGGAGTAAAATATTCTTTGGGGGTAATTTTGTAATTTCATAGAGGATGAAATGGGCCGTCTTGGGCCTAGGCAGGCCCATTTTGTAGCCCATCATATTTTGTGCCCTGTTTGGAAAATAATTTGAGACCATGTAGTGAGCATGTAAAACAATCGGTATTACTCGTCGATTGTTTGTTTGGGGCTTTACCTCATTCTTTACACTTTTTTCTCCCTTTTTTCTTTTTTTTTTCTAAAAAAAATAAATTTAAATGTTTTTATTTATTTATTATATTAAAAATTATTCTTTTTTGTTTTACATAAAATATTTATAGTTTAATTATATTTAAAATTTTATAATTTATATATTTAAAAAATTTTAATTAAATTATTTTAATTTATAATTATTTTATTGTATATCAGTCCCTAATTAAATAGATTTTTTTAAAATTTTATAGTAAATTAAAAAATAATAATATTTTATTAAATAGTGGAAGTGTTTAAAGTTTTTGATATTTTTGTTTTTGAATTTATGTAGGTAATTGTATCTAAAATGATATGATTGTAATTTAAATACCTTTTCGACTCATATCTATTTATTCATTAACTTTTTTCACGGAGTTTTAGAAATATTAATATTATATTAGGATACTGTAGAAATATAAGTGAAAATACTAAATTAATCCTATTAGTGTTGTATGATATAAAGATAATAACATTTGTGTAATATATTGTAAATTGAAAGGTATTTGTAATGATACGTAGATAGTACAATTACTTATAAAAAATAAAAATAAAAATAAAAAAAAAAAAGAAGAAATGAATAAATTATTAAGAGACATACCAAAATAAAAAAATAGATAGACTGTTAAGATGAATAAAATTTAAAAGTATTTTGATACTAATATATGATTATTCTTTTTTAAAAAATAGAAAATAGATATTTCGAACTAAATGAGTAATTTATATTTAATATATTATAAATTATTATTTTAATTTAAAATTTTATTATTCTTAATTCTAAAAAGATTCTCAAATGTACAATCAAGTAAATTTCAAAGACAATTTGTTTTTTTAAAAGAATTTTAGAGTTTGAAAATTTTTATACATAATAAAAAATAAATATTTAATATGACATTTTATAAAATATATATATTTAATTTGATAATTGTTTTTAAGAAAATAATGCCAACATTATAAAAATTTTCTTTGGCTTTTCTGAACTCTATGTTTTTTTTAAAAAAAACACTAATTTCATATTAAATATTAATTAAATATAAAATTTTAATATGTTTTGTTTAAATAAAAAGTATAGAAACTTTAATTTTTTGATAAATTTTAAAATAATAAATAATTGGATTAAAAATATATTTTATGTAATATAAATAAATGTTAATAATTTTGTATATAAAATATAATGTATTAAATAAAAATAATTTTAGTAATATATTTTCTAAGATATTTTATTATTTATGAATAATACGAAAACTTTTAGGGTGTGTTCGTTTGTAGGATTTTGATAAAATTCTATTATTTATCCAAAATTTTTTTCCAAAAATATAAAATCAAACACCTATTTTTTATTTTTTATATTATACTAAAAATCAATTTTATATTCAAAATATCACATCATGCAACTATTCAAATTCAAATTTTTTACTATTCAAATCCCAACTCAAAAATCAAAACCCCCAAACAAACACATAATATATTATAAATAGAATCAAATGGTGTTTTATTGTATAAAATAGTTTGAAAGAAAATTATTTTATATAAAGTATAAAAAATTATATATATAATATAAAAATAATAAATTTTTATAGGGTGTGTTTGTTTGGGGGTTTGAATTTTGAGTTGGGATTTGAATAGTAAAAATTTTAAATTTGAATAGTTGTATAATGTGATATAAATAGGGGTTGATGTGATGTTTTAAATGTAAAATTGATTTTTAGTATAATATAAAAAATAAAAAATAGGTGTTTGATTTCATATTTTTGGAAAAAAAAAATTAGGATAAATAGTAAAAATCCACAAAAATTCTTCAAACAAACACACCCATAATAAAAACACTTGAAGAACACACACCCAATCAATTGAACTATAGCACAGAGGTAAAAAAGTTCTTTTGAAGTTTTATAATAAATTTAAAAATAATATTTTTTCTTTCCAAAATTATAGTATAATTTGTGTTTAGCACGAAATTTAAAAAATATTAATATTATATTAGTAAGTGGGTAAAATATACGGGTAAAAAATTTTTTTGCCTTTGTAAGTGTATTAATGTAAAAAATATTGATACTTGTATAATAATATTATGGAAATGAGACTACTGTTTTAGGACGGACAAAAATGGTAAACAGGACTATTGTATCGGGACGGAGGGAGTATTCTTTTTGTTCCGGTTCAAAAGTGGTCATATTTGAAATTTTGTAATATATTAAAAAATAATATTATTTTATTAGTGAATGAAAGTGTATAAAAAGTTGTCATTTTTTACCATTTGGCTTTATATAAAAAGTAATTGTATGTGTAATATTATATTTGTAATTTATATCAAAGTTAAGGATATATTAGTATTGGTGTAAAATTAATTATATTAAAATAAAAAATTGATATTTTGGAGTAAACGGACAAAAATTGTAAAAAAAAGTACTTTGAGTTAGCACGGATTGAGTAATATTTTATTAGTGAGTATAAGTGTATAAAAAATTTTGATATTTTTGTCTTCTAACTTTTGTATAAATTAATTGCATGTATAATGATATATTTATAATTTACCGGATAAAATAATTGTTTTTATTACATTATCATTATTTTTATTAATATTTTTTATTATTTATTAATTATACTTTATTTAAATTCTTGTATCTAATTTAACCAAAATAAAAAGATAATGAACGTGTGTTTATTTGTGGAATTTTGATTTTGGATTTTGGTTTTGAACAGTCAAATTTTGAATCGAAATAGTTTAAATATGTATTGACGTGATGTTTTGAATATAAAATTTAAATTTAGTGTAATATAATAAATAAAAATAAATATTTAATTTAATATTTTTAAGAAAAATAATTTTTGAAATAGTAAAATAAAAAAAAAAAACAAATCACAAAAATAAACACAATTTAAAAGTTTAATAAATTATAAATGCGGGGATAAAATCATTTAACCAAACAGACCCAAACAATAGATGAATAGTAATGAGAGTTGTTGTGTGTATGGTCATGTCATCTTTATTGCATGATGGCTGTGACTGTCACTGTCACGACTGTCACCGTCAAGGGCACTGTAGCAAACCCCACCACCTCATGTCCCGCGCAAATTCCGGGCGGGGCGGATTTTCTAACACACAAAATTATGAATAAGTTACTGTACAAGGTCAAAACAAATGTCAAATCCCTTCTGTATCTATTGTGACAATACACACCATCCTTCACTCTCTCGCCACGTCACCAATAGTTTTAGAAAAGGACAAAAATAAAAAAATATGGGTTTGTTCGGTTGAAGGATTTTAATAAAATTTTACTATTTATTTAATTTTTTTTAAAAAAAATATCAAATTAAATACTTATTTTTTATTTTTTATATTATATTAAAAATTAATTTTACATTCAAAATATCACATCAATGCCTATTTATATCACATCATACAACTAATTAAATTTAAAATTTTTATTATTCAAATTCCAACTCAAAATCCAAAATCCCCAAACAAACACACCCTAAAATAATTCTTTCAAAAGAGAGTATTTTATATTTGGCTAAATTGTACAAAATTTACCTGTGGTTTCATGAAATTGCACCAAATCTCCCATACTTTTAAAACTGCATCAAACTTTCTCGTTGTTTCATAAACTTTGCGTCTAACCCCTTTAGCAATCTTTATTTAACGGTATTTGACCTAAATGCGCTCAAACTGCAAATAAATTTTAGAACCTCAATTTATAAACCGCTAAAATTACAAATATATATATATTTTTTTATATGTTTAGCCTAAAAAAATAGTAAAACTAAACTCTTAAAACCTGAGAAAAATAACTATTTTTGAATATATTTACTATTTTTTAGGGTAAATGTAAAAATAAATATATATATTTGTAATTTTAGGGGTTTATAAATTGAAATTCTAAAATTTATTCGCAGTTTAAGCGCATTTATGTCAAGTACCGTTAAATAAAGACCACTGAGGGAGTTAGACGCAAAATTTATGAAACCACGAGGGAGTTTGACGCAGTTTTAGAAGTATGGGATATTTGGTGCAATTTCATGAAACCACGGGTGAATTTTGTGCAATTTAGCCTTTATATTTTAAATGTCCCATTTTACTATAGTTGATAAAATAGTGAATTAATAAAATTATTTATTACTCTTTCTCTTCCATAACCAATTATTTATTTTTTTCATTTTAGTTTATCTCATAATAAAATATTCATTTCGTAATTATACTGTCTATCTAATATTACAAATACTCTTACAACTTATAATATATTATACAAATGTCATTGTCTGTATGTCACACCATACTAATAAAGTTATTTTAGTCATTTCTATTTTATTTCTACTATATTTAAAAATTACGTGCAAAATATAAACGGATACCTAATTGTGGGAGGGTGGGAGGAAGTATAAATTATTTTATAAGTTTAATTGATAAAATAATAGCACAATCCTTCCAAATAAATGGAAGGAGTATGTTTTCTATATTTTTTTCATTTAAATTTATATTTTTTATTATAAAAAAAATACTACTTTTACACAAGAATTTAAGAATTATATTATCAATAAATAATTTGAAATATATTAATAAAAGTAATTATAAATTAAAATTAAAATAACAAATTAGTATATTTAAAATTTTGAAAATTTTAAATATAATTAAAATGTTTAATACTTTAAAAAAAAAAATAAAACGAAAGTGAAAATATAGGACAAACCAAATTAAAAAAATGTGACATTATACGTGGGATAGAGGAAAATGAGTATTTGTTCTTTTTTTTTCATTTGAGTAAAAAATATTACTGTTCCAATACAATAATAGTCTTATTTATCATTTTTGTCTGTTCCAAAACAATAGTCACATTTTCATAAATAACCTTATTACTGTAAAACTATCTTTATTTTTTTTATTATTATTACACAATTGTCACTATTTTTTACACTAATATACTTACGGGGGCAAAAAAATCATTTATTCATACTTTTTACCAATCACTAATATAATATCAATATTCTTTAAATTCTGTGTCCAACACAACAAGACTATACGTTTGGGACGGCGAGAGTATTATTTTTTAAAATTTCTTTGTTTTTTACTTGATTTCTTAAAATTTGTGTTAAATATAGGGGTGGTAATTCGGGCCGACCCGATCTTTTTTACCGACTTGGCCCGATTCCAAGCTATGTTTGGCCAGCACGAATTAATTTAGAACAAAATATATTTTAATAATAGAAATAAAAAATTAAACCCAAAACCAAACATATGTTCCCTCCGTCTCAATATAATAGTCTTGTTTACAATTTTTGTCTCTCTTAAAACAATAGTCTCATTTCCATAAATAATCATATCACCATAAAACTATTTCTATTTTTTTATTATTATTACACAATTGCCACTACTTTTTACACTAATATACTCACGAGGGCTTAAAAGTCATTTATCATTATTTTTTGCCAATGATATAATATTAATATTCCTTAAATCACATGCTCAACACAATAAGATTATATTTTTGGAACAAAAAAAGTACATTTTTACCATCAAATCATGTTATAATTTTTGTATTTATTCAGAAATTAATATATATATATATATTTATTAAAATTTAAATATTAATTTTAAAAATCAGCCCGGACCACGCTTGACCCAGTTCACTCGTGTGTGTCGTGTCAAACACAGCCCTAAAAATTTTGAGCATAGTTTTAGAAGCTCAAGCGCGTTTTTTTTTGTATGGTACTTATTTTTTTAACCTCCAATTAAATTAAGGGTGTATTTGTTTGGGGGATTGGATTAAATTTTCACTGTTCATCCTATTTTTTCTTCAAAAACATCAAATCAAATATATATTTTTTATTTTTTATATTATACTAAAAATCAATTTTACATTCAAAACATCACATCAATACATATTTATATCACATCATACTATTATTCAAATTCAAAATTTTTACTATTCAAATCTCAACTCAAAATTCAAACTCCGAACAAACACACCCTAAATAGACATAAATTTCAGATGAAAAAAAAAATATATATATATATATATATATATAAGAGGCATTTATATTTGTAGAGGTTAAAGAAAGAAGGGGCAAGGTGCTGCAGCCTGCAGGCAGAGAAATACTATGCAGAAGACGCACGTGCTTATTCTGATTTGATTTGACACTCTGTGTCCGGTCGGCTCGGCTCGGCTCGGTCCGGACCGGACCGGGTATCAATTGAATTAGCTAGTCGGTCGTTACTTCAATTATCACAAACGGTACCTTTTCGCGTTAATAATTGGACTCGCTCTGTCCAGCATAAAGTGTTAATCATTATTATTATTATTTTCATCTTACATAATTTATTTTTTATAAAAAAATGTAACTATCCATTTTAAGTATATTTTATATATTTTAAATTGTAATAAATTATTAATTTATTTTAATTTTAATTTATAATTATTTTTATTATACAATATTTATTTTTATTAATACACTTTTAATTATTTATTAGTTATATTTTACTCTGTGATTACAGTAACATAAAAATTTTTATTAGGACCGAGCGAGTAATATTTAATTATAAATAATGCTATCAACAATTATTTTCTTCATTCCATTTTTATTGACATTTTTTTTTTTTGTTTGTCTTATAATAATCTATCATTTTTTATTTTGGATTAAATTTATTAGATTAAAATATATTTAACAAGTATAATCAACTTAATTAATTACATAACATATAATATCATACATAATGTAAGATCCACTCATAACTTCTTTATTTATATTTATTTTTTTAATATTTAAAATTTTATGTCTTTTATAAAATTAATTTATATTAATTATAAAAAAATAAATTTTATTTATTTATTTGTATTATAAAAAAATTATTCTATATAAAATAATATTTATATTATATATATTTTTTATTCGATATAACTTTGAAATATTTATATATATATTTCTAATATTTATATTAAATTTAATTTCAAAATATAAATATATCTTTGTTATGAAATTAAAAAAAAAAAACAAAAAATCATCTATAATGAGAGATGAAGAGAATATTCATTATATATATATATATATGTTGCCCTAATGCAATTTGACTTCAAAAAATTTCAGCTAATTTATATTAGTTCAGTTTTAATATAATAATCTTATTTATTATTTTTTTTCGTCTTAAAATAATAGTCTTATTTCCATAAATAACCATATCACTGTAAAACTATATCTACTTTTTCATTATTACTACACAATTGCCACTACTTTTTACACTAACACACTCAAGGGCAAAAAAGTCTTTTATCCGTGTCAAACACAATCAGATTATAGTTCTGGGATGGAGGAAGTATGATCGATCTGAAATAATTTCTTATTTTTAAATTTTTAATAAAAAAATACATTTTTTATAAAAAAAAGAAAAAACAAACAATTAGTATCAATTTTTATTAAAATTCATGCCCAACGTTTTAAACAAAAAAATTTAATGAAAAAGGTAGTACAGTTTAGCTAAGTGGGTAAAATAAAATGTACCAAAGACCAATCATAGAAAAGTAGAAAATGATGGGTTGGTAGAGAAAAATTAGTTGATGATTAATTGGTCATTAATCAACTAATTATTTTAATTAATCAATTATAATAATGTCAAATTTAATTGATCGGTACAATAAAATTTTAAAATTTACAAAAATTAATGAAGAGATAATAATTTTAAAGGTCTATTTGTTTTGTGTTTTAATTTGAATGAAATTTAGAGAATTGTGTAAGTAATATAAAAATAATTGGTACGTGTAACACATTAATCTTTTATGAAAAAATATTTCGGAAAATTTTGCTTAAAAGAACACACGCGGAGTTATAGATAACATATGAAAATTTAACTGACAATATATATTGTATAAAATGTTAGTATGTTCCGTAAATTTTACTCAATTTGTCTCTTTACAATCTATCAATTTTGATATTTTAGTTCGTTTCATAATAAAATATTTATTTTCTTTTTTAGTAATTGTATTATCTATCTAACATTATAAATATCATTTTAATTTATAATATATTACACAAATGTCATTATCTTTATATCACATAATATAAAAATCGTACAAATATTTTTATTATATTCTAATATAATACTAATATTTTTAAAACTACGTAAAAAAAATAAATAAAATAAATTGATGATAGATATAGGACAGAGGGAGTATTTTATATATTATTGTGCTATAAAAATCTCACTCCTTATCTTTATCTTTTTTTTTTCTTTTTTACTTTTTTTTTAGTTTTTACTTTCATACTCCCACTTTTTGTTGTAATTATGTTAATTTTTTCTTGTTTGTTTGTCATCGAATTTATTTATCCACAATATTATTATGGAGAAAAATTATTTTTAGTTCCAACATAATCAAAATTTATCAATTTTAGTCCAAATATAAAAATTTTATCAATTTTGGTCATAATATTATCAAAACTCATTATTTTTTATCTCAATATAACCAACACTCATCATTTTTTTGTCCCAATATAAAATTTTTATCAATTTTAGTCTCAATATAACCAAAATTCATCATTTTTTGTCCCAATATAATCAAACCTTATTTTTTTTCTCACCATCAACAAACCGACGAAAAATATTGACGTGAAAAGAAATCAAACCTTATATTTATATTCAAAGAAATTGCACAATCTTCCAAGTCCACGTCAGCATTTTTCGTAGGTTTGTTGACGGTAGGACCAAAAAAGATAAGGTTTGATTATATTGGGACAAAAAATGATGAGTTTTGGTTATATTAGAACTAAAATTGATAAAAAATTTATATTTGGAAAAAGAATGATGAATTTTGGTTATATGAGACAAAGAATGATGAATTTTGGTTATATTTGGACAAAAAATGATGAGTTCGAGTTATGTTGAGATCAAAATTAATAAGATTTTTATATTGAGATCAAAATTGATGAATTTTGATTATATTGTGACCTAAAATAATTTTTTCCATTTTATTATTTACTATTTAAAAAAATAATTAAATTTATTATTAATTATTTCATAAATTTTCTATAATATCTTTATTTTATTAGTTATTTACTATATTATAAAAGTAAAATATTATTACTCCCTCCGTTCCACATACCGTGTCTGCTACATTGTGTAGACACGGTATTTAGGAGATGTGTAATTATTAGATAATTAATAATGTATTAGTGAAAATAATTATCCTATAATATAAATAATTATAAATTAAGATTAAGATAACTAATTAGTTTAATTAAATTTTAAGAAAATAAATTAAAAAGTTTAAAATGAGATTAAAGTGCGTAATCATTTTCCAAAAAATGAAAGTGACATGAAATGTGGGACGGACAGAAACGGCAACGTGGACATGGTATGTGTGACGAAGGGAATATTTTTTAGTACATGTATCCGGACACTATGGCATAAATAGTTCAATTACTAAAACAATAAATAAATATTTTCTCATGTCACTGACCAAAATAGAAAAATAAATAAATTGCTAAGCGACAAAAAAAAAATATATATTTTAATTGATGTAATAATTCCAATCCTTTTTCGTTGGCCTTTTACTCATCAATTTGTATTTTACTTTGTCTTTTGCATCCTATTAGAGATTCACGTAGTCGATTTGTCTGGAAATCTACCTTTAATCCTTTCAATCAAGACTTTTAATCTTTTTCTTTTATTTTTTTACTCCTTCCGTCCCATATCAAATTATCTATTTTTTCATTTTAATCCGTCACATAATAAAATATTCATTTTTTAGTAATTGTATTATCTACTTAATATTACAAATATCCTTACAACTTACAATATATTACACAATTACACAAATGCCATTACCTTTATATCACACAATACTAATAATATTATTTTAGTAATTTCTACTTTATTAATACTAAATCTCAATATAATACTAATATTTCTAAATTTTACATATCTTTTTCATTTATTTTTATTTTTTATTTATTATCAATTTTACATTCCTTTTGTAAATGCATTAGTATCACTTGTAACTTTATTTATGTTTCTTCTGTTCAAAATCTCATGCTTTTCCTATTTGAATTTTATTTTTTTCGAAAAAAATATATTTTTATTTCTCACAAAACATCTCATCATATATTATTTTAATATTAAATTCAAATCATTTTTTTTTTCAGATTCTTCTAAAGAAACGTACCATTATAACAATAAAATTTTAAATTTAAATAATAATTGATATAATATAAATATATATTGATATAATATTTTAAATATAATACTCCTTAATTATATAAAAATAGTTTCATTTGATTTACATATGAATTTTAATATGATGTGTTAAAAAAAAACAAAAAATAAAAATAAAAATGGTATGATATTTACTAAAAGAGAATATACTATGTATAATTTTTTTATGACAAACAAATAAAAGAAGTAGACTTACTTTTTTTTTTTTATATATATATATATAATAAATGATATTAAAAATAAAAATTAAACTATTTAAAAAATACTTATAAAAGGTATAAAAAGTGAATTCAAAAACTACAAACAAAAAACAATTAAAAATATCATGGTAAAACAAAACATTTATAATATCAATCTATATATACATACATATATATAAATGTGAACACATCCAAAATAAATTATAATTTGTTTATTTGTGTCTTTAATCTAACAATTCAATAAGATAGTACTAAAAATTCTTAAAAGTTTTGAAATTTTTGAAGATTTTAGAAATAGTACTATAACTGGATATTTAATTCAATATTTTTTTGAAATGAAACATCACATAAACACCTATTTATATCACATTATACAACAATTCAAATTCAAAATTTTTACTATTTTAATATCAACTCAAAATCCAAATCTCCGTACAAATACACTCTAAAAAAAATATTATGTATGGATAATGCCGAATATTTCAAAATTAAAAATTGATTAAATAAATGCCTTTTTCAATCTCATTCTCAATCCAATCTATGCTTTATGAATTCTTCCACATGGTTGTTGAAGTGTTTTTTTCACACATGTATATTGAATATAATATTTTGTAAAATAACATTTTTTGAATGACAATTTATAATTAAACTAATTTGTTATCATAATTTATAATTATTTATATTATAAGATATTTATTTTCACTAATACATTTTTAATTATCTACTAATTATACCCCTTCTAAAATATCGTATCTACAATGTAGCAGACACTGTATATGGGACGGAGGGGGAAGGAGTATATAATTAACTAATTGTTACGTACGAAATTTAGAATTAGGTTAAAAGCCCAAGGTAAAAAGAAGAATGGGCCTGGCAATAGAGTTGATTGAACTAGCTCAAGGAAAATAGGTTTATTTCTAAGGAAAGTCCTCAGGACGGAAGGACCTCAGGTCGGTAGGTCCTCAAGACGGAAAGACCTCAGGTCGGAAGGTCTTCAGGTCGGTAGGTCCTCAAGACGGAAAGACCTCAGGTCGGAAGGTCTTCAGGTCGGGAGGTCCTCAAGACGGAAAGTCATCAGGACGGAAGGACCTCAGGTCGGTAGGTCCTCAAGACGGAAAGACCTCAGGTCGGAAGGTTTTCAGGTCGGGAGGTCCTCAAGACGGAAAGTCATCAGGACGGAAGGACCTCAGGTCGGTAGGTCCTCAAGACGGAAAGACCTCAGGTCGGAAGGTCTTCAGGTCGGGCGGTCCTCAAGACGGAAAGTCATCAGGACGGAAGGACTTTAGGTCGGTAGGTCCTCAAGACGGAAAGACCTCAGGTCGGAAGGTCTTCAGGTCGGGAGGTCCTCAAGACGAAAAGTCATCAGGACGGGAAGTCCGCAGGTCGGGAGGCCCTCAGGACGGGAAATCCGCAGGTCGGGAGGCCTTCAGGACGGGAAGTTCTCAAGTCGGAACTCTGCGGCAGGACCAACAAATCGGATGGTTTGTTAGTCGGGATGTCTGTAGCTACTCCAAATAAGTCAGATGGTTTGCAAGTCGGGAGGATTGGCAGTCGGACCAATGCGGTTGTAGATTGGCAGTCGGGCCAAAAGGGCGGAAGGTCTATGGTCGGCTCAAAGAGTGGAATATAGGGATAATTTTGGTCTGCTGAGGACACGTGTCAGCAGGAGAAGGATTGGAAGACGGTTGGGAAGGAGACGTTGTAACCGTTCGGACGACGGTTTTCAGTACAGTTCCCCAGAGAATATTTAAGGATTTGGATCATCATTTGACAAGGTATCTTCAATCAACTTCAACAAAGCAAAGTCAGATTTGGGGATCACCACTTTAAATTTCAGTCTTTTATTTTCCAGTTTATTTTCTGTACCATACAGTGTTTAGAGATTCCTAATCTCAGGCACTAATTAATCAAGTTTAAGGATATTTTCTATATCTTTGAATTTTACTTTATTTTTGTTGAAAAATTACATCAACACTAATAAAATATTATTACTTTATTAAAAATTAATAAGTACTCTAAGGGTGGGTTTGTTTGGAGGTTTGGATTTTGAATTGAAATTTGAATAGTAAAAATTTTGAATTTGAATAGTTGTATGATATGATATAAATAGGTGTTGATGTGATGTTTTGAATATAAAATTAATTTTTAGTATAATATAAAAAATGAAAAATAGGTGTTTGATTTTATATTTTAGAGAAAAAAATAGGATAGAATAGTATATTTAAAATCTAATCCCCAAACAAACACACCCTTAATATACTAGATTTATTTAATCAAATTAAAATTAACAAATTAAAAAATAAAATAAAAATGTAACATGTAAGTTGCTTACTTGTCATTTACAGGCCTTTCCTATAATTATGTACCATTTGTTTATTCTTCAATAAGCGTCGTCTTGTCTTGTTGCTCACCCAATTATTTCCGCCTCCGCCGCCGCCGCCGCCGCCGCCGATCCGCCCATGGTGCTCTTCCCTTCCGCCGACGTGCGCTACTGAAGGAGGCGCACCGCCTGATTCCGCACCTGCACTGGTTTTTCTAACCTCAACTTCATGAACTAGCTTCGTTCCCGCTCCTTAGGGTTTCCTTTCTTATATATGCTTCAATTTCCCGATAGGATTTGGTTTTGTTCAGAAATGGAGAATTACGATCATCAAATGAGTGAAAATATGAATTCCAGAGGCGGCGAAGGTGGTGGTTCTCTGTACGGAAGCTCAGTGCTCGCTCCGGTGAGCGGTTTTCATCTCCAATCCGGTAACTGTTTCGATCAATCCGACGGCCAGCAGCTTCCGATAGTGAAAACTGAGGATGGAAGTTTCCAGAATCGTCTTCTCAGGTTTCACCAACCGTCCACGCTCAGAGGAGATCAGATTGTTCTAGAACATCGCCGGCAACCGGAGAGCGAGAGCGTTGATTCCATAAAAGCGAAAATCGTTGCTCATCCTCAGTATTTCAATCTCCTGGAAGCTTACGCCGATTGTCAAAAGGTTCAAAGTTCAATTTCCTCTAAAGCATATTTCATAATTGGGGAAAAAAAATTAGGGAAATTAACACCGTTTACATGAATTAGGTTGGAGCCCCGCCTGAGGTGATAGCGCGGCTGTCGTCGGTCCGGCGAGAGGTCGAGGCGAGTCAGCGAGCGACGGCGAGGAGCGACGACGATCCGAAGGATCCAGAACTCGATCAATTCATGGTACAGTACATTTAACTACTCCATAGAAACAGCGATTTGCGATCTGTAATTCCAATCTCATCCAGGAAGTCTACTGCAATATGCTGGTGAAGTATCACGACGAACTGTCGAGGCCTTTCCAGGAAGCCATGGAATTCATGCGACGAGTAGAAACGCAGCTCGGCACACTCACCAATGGTGGTGTAGGAATCTTCAATTCTGGTAAACTAACGCTGTTCTTCCCCAACTTTAATTTCGTTTTCGATTTCAAATCACTGATCACAAAATCCGAAGAACAATCACAATCAGTAATCGTGTTTGAAATTAGTACCAAGTTAAGTAGATTCGGATATCTGCAGTGCAGAGGTGATTGCCTAATAGTTCAATTTGGGGATTTAGGGTTGAAGTGTGGGGGGTAACCTCTTGTCTGTGGGTACCCCCAACTGCAGCACTTCATTCAATATTGTCTGTTTGTTTTGCTATTTCCCAGTGAACAGAAACATTGACCCATGATTGCATCGTTTTCCAATGTCTCCTTAATTCCATTAAAGATTAAAACCCTAATTTCACGAGTGCACAGTGGAAGAAGATACATACATATATACATATATATGTATATGTGTGTATAATTTGGTTCCATTATGCTAACTGCTGTAATTTGGATATAGTTAATTAGCTCAGCCCCATTTTCTGTTAGAAGAACATTTATGTAGTTTATCACATTAACTTTAAGCTTTCTTCACAACTTGTCAATTCTTCTTGCTGAATCATATACATATATATATATATATATATACACATGTGCTTTTGGTAATTTAGTTGAATCTAGGAATGATGGATGTTGGCTTACCTTAAAATATATGTGTATATATATATATATTCATAGTTTTATGTGGAGAGAACAGTACATTTTGCAACTTTGGCATTGGAAAAATGGGAAACATAGGATGCTGTCGTGTATATAATATGTGTGTATATATATATATATCTTTGAGCCACCCCACTTAGCTTGTACCTTATTGTTAGTTTTCTCTTATTATTATTTGTTTCTTTTTGTTCTTTCACACACACACACACGACTGCTTTCCCAATTTCCCATGGTTTACTATTTGTTTTCAATGCTAATGTTTTTGTATTACCCTTTAGTAGAAGTTTTGGAGATTTGTAAATTAAAAAGAAAGTTGGGTGTGTTTGTTTGGCGGTTTGAATTTTGAGTTGAGATTTGAATAGTAAAATTTTGAATTTGAGTAGTTGTATGATGTGATATAAATAGGTGTTGATGTGATATTTTGAATGTAAAATTGATTTTTAGTATAATATAAAAAATAAAAATAGTTATATCTAATCCAATCCCCCAAACAAACACACCCTAAGTATTTAATATGATACTTTTTAAGAAAAAAAAAAATGTATTTAATGTTGTGTTTTTAAATATAGCTCATGCCGTCGAGGATCGACAATTTTCTGAATTCTTGATTGGTGTTATTTGATAAAAATAAGCACGTCGTGTGCTCTTAATTCTTGTCCTGTATTTAAAAACTATTAATGGAAATAATGTACTATTTAGATTATTGGTCGGTGTTTTCAGAACTCTTGATCGATATAATTTATGTGTTATAGGCCTATTGCATTAGTGAATTTGAACTTGGAACGTCGTATATATGATTGATGCACAATTAATTGTTTGTCACAATTGAACAAATGATAGAGGAGAAGCTGGATCATGGCAATGGCAACTCCTCGGAAGAAGACCAAGACCAAGACAACGACCATGACCACGACAAGGGCCTTCCTTGCGGGCAAATGATAGATCCGCGCGCAGAAGACCGCGAGCTGAAGAACCACCTGCTGAAGAAGTACAGCGGATACTTAACCACCCTCAAGCAGGAGCTCTCCAAGAAGAAGAAGAAAGGCAAACTCCCCAAAGACGCCCGCCAAAAGCTCCTCGCCTGGTGGGAACTACACAACAAATGGCCATATCCTTCGGTATATACTCTCTATATATACATACATACATACATACTTTTTATTGATTTCGCATGGAAAATAATTGATAATATTCTCAGGAATCAGAGAAGCTGGCGTTGGCGGAGTCGACTGGTCTGGACCAGAAACAGATAAACAACTGGTTCATCAACCAAAGGAAACGCCACTGGAAGCCGTCGGAGGACATGCAATTTATGGTGCTCGATGCCCAAAATGCTGCCGCGTACGGCCATTTCGGGCCTTACCGGCTTGCGCCGTGACTTATCGATCGATGTGATCGTCGACGAATGTCATGTGCTGCATCTGCTGGCTGGCTGCTCATATATATATATATATGTTTATGAAGGTATCAGGTATGCGTAATGTTGGAAGTTAATTTAGGCAGTTCTAAAATTAAATCAATATTTTTATATAATTAGCTAAGCCTGCTGGAATAGAAATGAATTAATGATGTAGTTAAGAATGATCATCGTTATCATATCCATATATATATATATATATCTATCATGTAGATTTATGGATGTAAATTGTGATGGCTTTTTAAGATTTAAAACTTTTTCTTGCTTTATAAATCATTCAATTATTTTCTATACATTATTTATTTATTTAGGATGATTTTAGAGGAAGAATTTTAATTGGATGGACCAAATTAAATGTTACATGGCATAAAAAGGCCAGACGGTGGATTGAGGATATATGCATGAAGCCCAACTAGGGTAACTAACTTTCAAATTTGGTCCTAGATGGAAGACAACTAGGGATTAGGACACAATTTGATTATTTCAATATTTGACATTTGAATTGGATTATAACAAATACTACTGTGAATCATATACGGTTAATCAAAGCATTTCCAATGATTTAAACCGAATCAAAGATAAAAATAACTAAAATTATAATTAAATAAAAATATTTATAAATTTCAAATAAAGATTAAATATAATATAATTATTAATATAAAATTAATAATATAATAATATAAATATATAAATAAACGGTTCTATTTATCGGAACAATATAAAAAATTAAAATTGAATCAAACCATTCCAAATAAATATCAAACATATACTTCCTCATTCCAACTAGAAAGTATACATATTTTTATTTTTGGACGTCCAATTACAAAGTAAACATAATATTTAAATACTTCACTTTTTTTTTTTTTCCACAAATACACATATTTTACATCACATTAATGTTATTGCATTATTTTTAACTGTCTACTATAATTAAAATATTATTATTTTTTAAACATCGCGCCAAAAATAATTGTATACTTTATTTGTGTACGGAGGGGATTGTATTTGTAATCAAATCCAATTCGTTTGATTAACAAAAATTCGATTCAATTTGACATTTTTCATGAAAATTGCTCGAGCTGGTTCAAGCGTATGGACAACTCAACAAATAAAAGTTTTTTTTTTTTTTTTTTAATTTTTTTTTTTATTCAACAACAGTTTTTATTCTAACTTAAGAAAAAAATATTTTCTTTTTGTATGTGCATGAAAGACAAAAATGATCAAAATTAGCTTATATATTTTTCACAAATAACTAAGTATTATTATTTTTTAATTTACGAAAACTTAACATAACTAATTAATTAATCTGTCATATAAATACAATACAACCAAATAAAAATACAACACTACTACTCAAACAGCAATTAGTCCTAATTAATTAATACCCATTAGAAAATCATGATTATCCTCCACCAGGGCCCTGATTCTGTCGACGGCGAGTAGCATAGTCTCCTCCGACGTATTGGCAAAGCAGACGCGAAACCACCCCGGCTCCGTACAATGGCAAGAAGATCCCGGCGACACATTCACGCCGTATTCGTATATCATCTTCTTCCACAAATCCATCTCCGCCTCGAAAGTCGCCGCCGGCAACACCCGCCGGAGATCCACCCAGCAGAACAGCCCGGCGTTGCTGCTCAGGCACCTCACCCCCGACCGGCCCAGCCCCGCCGCCAGCGCCGCCCGCCGCCGCTTCAAGCGCCGCCGATTCTCCGCCGCGTACCGCCGGAGGAACCTGCTGTCGGCGAGAATCCTCGACAGCAGGAACTGCGACTGCGACGAGATCAGGCCGAAGCTCGACATTTTGGTGGCGGCGTCGACGACGGCGGCGTTGCGCGAGTAAATCAGGCCCAGCCGGAACCCCGGCAGGCCGAGATCCTTCGACAGGCTGGAGACGACGTGCACGCGCCGCCAGATCGCGGAATCGCCGCCGGGAGACGCCCTGGCGACGGCTTCCAGGGTGCTGACGAATCTCGGGGAGTCGAATACCGTGCCAGCGTAGATCTCGTCGCTGACGATGTGGATTCCGGCGCCAGAGGAGAATTTTATGATCAGGTCCAGCTCGTCTTCCGACAGGGTCGTCCCCAATGGGTTCGACGGGTTTGTAAGAAACAGGCCCTTCACTTTCAGGCCGAGTTTACGGGCCACATCCGCGGCGTCCTCCAGGGCCCGGCCCGTGATTCGGAAGCCGTTTTCGCTTGAGGTTTGGACGGGTATGATTTCGACACCTGTCCTCCATCGGAGGTCCCTGTCCAGCCTGGACGACCATAAAACGACATCGCATTAAAAAATAAATTAATTATTAAATTTAATGTATTAAAAATATTCTATCATTTACATAATCTAACAATATATATATTTTAAGGTACCCACCCAGGGTAATAAGGGGTGGGGATTAAGAAGGCGTCGCCGGGGCCAGCGAGGCAGAACATTAGGATTTCATTAGCCGCGGTTGCGCCAGCTGTCAGGACGAGGTTGTCGGAGTCGATGATGACCCTCTTTTGTCTTATTTCCGACATGTACTTGGCTACTTCCTGCCATAAATGTAAATGTCATCCAAATTTATTCTCATTTTCTTTGTATTATTAATATTTATATATATATATTATTAGAAAATGTATAATACATATTTGTATTGAGGGAGGCCATGGTAGTCCTGAAAAAGAGCGAGATCCCGGAAACTGGAGGCTCCGACAGTCCCGAACCAGTTATTTTCCTGGTTTTTTCTAATCCATGATTCCATCTTGTCGAAGCACACCTGCATTTGCTCATACATATATATATATATATATATTCTAATATTAATTAATTAATATTTATTTTATCTATCATCAAAATTTGTTCTCATTCCTTTTATATTGTAATATTAATATAGGTATTATTACATAAGTACCTGATTTTCAGCGAGGCCGAGCTGAATAATGCCCGAAGGATTGGCTCGGGGGTCGTAGGGGTTCTTCTCGTACTCTTGCCATCCGATGAAGTAAGAAGACTCCTGGCCGTGTGACTTGCACGTGACTTTCTTCGACAGCATTATATTATATTATATTATATTTCTTAATTAATTAATTCTCATATATAAAACAGCCCAACCGAACTGAGGATCGATCTCTAGTCTTGTAACTTAAAATAAGAAGTTTTGTCTGCAGTGGAAATGTTGTGAAAGGGTAAGGTTGTATTTATAGAGGCAGGGCAACCAATAGGAGGGCTTGAGGTGACCTACCTCTCTTTATTTAATTTTTTATTATATAATTATCATAATTTTATATAATATTTTTTATATTTAACTATTACTATTTAAATTAAAAATAGAACATATATTTGTGTTAAATAAAAAAATTGTTGTGTGAATTATATATTATGTTGTGCTGCATAATCTATTTATTGTGCTGTATTTGTTATTATATAATATTACATATTATATTAATATCTGCTACTTTCTTTATAATACGTGCTGATTGAGTCAAATCATAGTATTGATTTAACACTGTACTGTCGAATTAACATGTGGTTATTTGATGTAATAATGAAAACAATATATCCACAATGGTAATGAAAATTTATCCATCTTATTTTTATTTTTATTTTTATTTATTTATGTTTTGGGATATATAACAAATCTTTCATATAATTCTCTGCTGCTCTTTCTGGCGACAGAAGTTAGATAGAAATAAACACATAAATAAATAAATACATATTTGTAGTATATAAATAAATATCTTTATTCACTTCCATGCATGCATGTTTAACTAACATGCAACTTATATCCCACCTCGTAACATGGAATCTTCTTTTTTTTTTTTTTTAAACGTGAAAATATTCATTGTGTGTGCCAATAATACAATACCCAAAAAAAAAAAAAAGAAAGAAAAAAAAATGATGAACTAGAGGATGTGAAAACACATTATTGGACTGTAAATAAATAATATATATATATATATATATCTACACACACATTATATGCTTTTCTTTTTATAGCAACAATATGAAAATCTCAGACTTTAGGGAACACAAAAGTAAGTGTAAATAATATGCTACTTTTGCCGACCATCAAGATCAGAACAATATGTGTAAGAGCAGACTCCCACCCCCCCACCCCCTGAATAGAGCTGTTAAAATGTGGGGTCACCTCGAGTATTGGTTGTTTGAGTTCGACTCGAACTTGTTAACGTTACAAGCTTGATTCGGCTCGTTAAAAAGTCGTCGGCTCGTTAGGTTCAAATTCAAGCTCGAGCTCGGCTCATAAGGCTCGATCTCGAACTCGATTTGAATTTTATACATATTATGTATATTTTTTAATACTTCATTCGTTCCGGAACTAAATATCCATTTATTTTTTGCGCGTAGATTTTTAGAAATATTAGTATTATATTGGAATATAGTAGGAATAAAGTAAAAACGACTAAAATAACCTTATTAGTACGTGTGATATAAAGGTAATGATATTTGTGTAATATATATATTGTAAGTTGTAAGGGTATTTGTAATGTTAAGTAGATAGTACAGTTACTTAAAAAAAAAATGGATACTTTGTTACGAGACGGACTAAAATGAAAAAATGAATACTTTGTTATGGGACGGAGAGAGTATATAAATTAAATATATTTAATTTTATTCATAATTTATTTATAATAAAATATTTAAATTTTAATAATAAATATAAATTTTGATATAAAAAATTATATATATCATATTAATATATAAATAATATAAATATATTATCACTAACGAGCTTAAGTGAACTATTCGTAAGCGGAGCTTGAGCTGAGCTCGTTAGTAAAAAAATAATTTTCGAGCTCGAGTTCGGCTCATTTATCTCTATAAACAAGCCGAATCAAGTTGTTAACGAACCGAATCGAATTTGACTCGCTACCTACTCGATTTGTTTAAGAGCTCTACCTCGTCTCCCTCCACCCCTACCCCACCCCATTCTTATTCACACACCACAGCGAAGAACAAAGGACGCAAATAAGAGGGCTTCAGAGGCTGCCACGTGGCGTATTTACTGATGGTCAACAAGATCTGATAATCTGTCTGTCAATTTTGACTTTGGGCATTTTTACACTGCATTTCTACCGCTCAATAAATTTATTTATTTATTATTTATCCAAAAATATTTACTGCTGCTTTGAAAATGTAACAAGCACAGCACAGCACAGCAGAGCAACGGCATCTCGGAGGAAGAAGAAATCAAGAGTCAACTCATGTAAACAATCTTTTTCACACTACACCCTCAACAATTAAGAAAAAAAAAAACCACCGGTGGCGATCTATGACTTGTCTGATCGAGCCTAATTTGCAAAGTATTAAATTCGACCGAAAATTTTACACAATGTGTATTTTCAAATAGCTGCTGCGAAATTTTACTGTCATAAAAAAAAATTACCCAACCCCAACAAGTATATATATATATACTACATTCATCCGACAACAAAAAAAATACTATTTCCTTTTTGCAAGTAGCTTTTTAAATATTAGTATTATATTAATTTGTAGTAAAAAGGACAAAAAAATGCTCAAAAGTAATAACACTTGTGTATTATATTATAAGCCGTAACGGTATTTATTATATTAGACGGACAATACAATCACAATAAATGATACCTTTTATTTTGAAACGGACAAATATAAAAAATAATATCCTTATTATATGTCCGAGGTAGTATATATATTTCTTATTAAAAACATTAGTCATATATTGTCACACTTCACTTAAAAACATTAGTCATATATGTATTCATTTGTAATTCAGCTTAAAAAATAATACTAACATTTTATTCATTAAAAAAATAAAATAAAATAAAATAATTTTGATATTTTTACAATTACAAATACAGAAAAAAGAATATTTTTTTTATAAAAATGAGAAGTATTTTAATATTTTAATATGAATTATTTTTATATCATAGACAAAAAGTGCTTTTAAATAAAAAAGATGAAAACAGTTTAAAAAATATATATTTAATTGGAACGGAAAAAATATTGAATAATAATAATAATAATAAAAAAAACCCTAAAACTTCCAAAACCCTACTAAACATAGCCTAAAATCACAAGACAACAAAAGTTATCTGAATTTCATCCAGTCACACAAACACAGCATCATCCTCCAATTCTTGCAAATTTAAATCAAAACAACAAACTGATTGGATTAAAGAGGGTAAGGTAAAATGACAAACTCACTAATGATCGATGTACACTAAAAGTGCAGATAACACATACCACAAGAACATATGAAACCAAATTGAGGGAGACAACCTCAAATTATTCATCCAAATAGAAAGTGAAAACTGAGTCAAAACTGTTGTGTACTTAAGATAACATAACACAACATGGTGGCCATAGTTCCAACCACCAAAAACAGCCAAACAACAAAAGTTGGGGTGATGTGAAATGTTCTCGAAAAATCCCTCGAAGATAACCCAACCATTTTCGAAAGATATAACACATATATCATCATCAGTCCATCACAACATTGTGGATAACATAACATTACTTAGCTAGGTACAAACTGATCCATCCATCCCACCATGTGAAACCAATGAATGCAACAAGAAAGATAATAAAACTTAAAATTAAAATTAAAATGAACAAGCTATAGATGCAAAAACAGGGCCAGCAAAGAACCTGACTCAGTGAGTGTATTTTCATATTCCATTTCGAAGGGGGTGGTGGGGGGAGCTTTATTACAACCTAGATATAAAAGGGAATTGGCACCCATTATTGGTTAAGACTTTGAATAATCCATCAATCCATCTCTTTTCATGGTTTTTCTACCCTAGTCCAGCAAGTTCTATTGTCAATTTCTATCGCTACATTCCCATCTAACAAGCTATCGATACTGTTCTAGAATTGCCATATAATGCAGAGCTGTCGGGAGGCCACATGATCAATCTCACTTTTTTAGCTAGAGGGAAATCAGAATTTTCTTGACTTTAGAAACTACAACTGTAGTTGTTCTAACACAACTTCTATAAACGGCATAGTTAACATAGGTAGGCACAAATCTAAAGAACAGATTCTTTATAAGCAATGGCCGGTGCCTAATTGGTACTGTTTCCGATTCAATGTGGTTATAAACTTGCAATGAATTATCCAGCATATAACGAGCATGTAGGAATGAAAATTTAACTTTCATTGTACGAGGAGGTATACCAGACACGGGGTTTGGGAAAATTTAACTTTATAATGATGGTCGGAGAGAAACCCCATTGACAGCGTCTTTACTCGATGCTTCCTGTAGATATTTTCTGCTAAGTATGCTGTCAAGGAGTTTAATCAGTTTGGTAAAAGAATACAGAGGAGCTCTACTTTTTTATGCAACTTTCCCACACATTTTTTAATAAAAGAATACTCCGGATTTCAAGAATCTTTCTCAACGATTTTATTAAGGATTTCGGCTATGTATACCATATACTTGATGTATGAAGCTGATTTCAGTCTTTGATCCAAGATGTGTTGAAGAGTTTGATTTCTTGATGGTTTGTTTGGACATCAATTGTAAGACTTCAGGTGAAATATTTGGCAGTTTGAATTGTACGAAGCCTTCTCCGAAGCCCGTTCGAATTTCTTTACAACAGCTTCATTTTCCTCTAAGCTTTTCTGAAGAAAAAATCTAACCCACCATGCTGTGCTCCTTAATTTCGCCTGTAACAAAACATAGGAAAAAATGCATCTTATTTTTCACAAATGATAGCACTTGACAAGAAAAAACACTCTGCTAAAGCTAGTATGATATATTAAACAAAATCGAATGGCAAAATTTGAAAATTGTAATTGAACAATGATAACCAGCCGATTTGTGGAGTTCCTAGTTCAATCATGTTTGTTATCATTAAGTTAATTTCTCCCCCTTTATTTTGGAACTTTTCTATCTGCACGGTATTGAGGATAGATTCTCGACACTCTTGACAGTAAAGGATAATAAAAAGGGAGAAGTATCTCATTAATAGATGACTTACTGAGCTTCCATATTTGGCTTTATCGCCAGATTTAGCTTTATGGTGGCGTGGGTATCCTACAAAAATACATTGACGATCACTATAATATATATATATATACACAGATACACAGTGATACATGTATCTAAGTTGTTAGCAGATAATCAGCATAATTCACACAAATTAACATTTTCTGATCCAAGAGAGCACATCCAATAGCATCTAAAGAATATAACTCAACTCAGAAAATTGGATGTTTACCGGAGAAGATGATAAGACCATCAGACGATAACCTTGCCAACTCAGGAAGGGTCCGGTTAAGATACTTTGGTGACAAGTAATCCAAAGCATCGGATATTATCACAAGAGAGAACGATTTTGAACGGTAGGGGAGTGGAAATTTAATGTTAGCTACACGAACAAGGCCCCTGTGCACCAATCTCTTGCATCTACGATTGGCATCCTCTATATCATATGGTTCGACGCCCCAAGCTTCAGTGTCATCCTCTTTTATCAATTTGGAAATAATGGAACAGGTGTCTGGACCGACATGTAATACTTTTCGCATGCTATCACCGTATGCTTTTTTCAGAAGAGGAACTACGCGTTCGACTTCTGCAGTACATGAAAAATCCCCTGCATAAAGAACATAGCCCGAGATCTATTCAAATGATGTTGAGTAAAACTCATCAGTTACTGATAAGGATATACCGACAAATGCTGCTATGCGTTTCGACAGTTAACACTTTGTACACTGTTAAATGACCACCAAACATAAAAATTTAAGCTTTTGTAGGAATATGCATCATTAATTTACATATTATATATCAACTGACATATGACAAATCAAGCGAACCAAACCAAAACAAGTTAAACTTCAAGGAAAAGTTCTGAACAAGTGTATCCCTCAAATATACAGAACCTACTAACGCAACCTGTTAATATGTTTTGAATCTAATTTGGCACTTAGCTGAGTTTTATTGGGCTTTTGAGCTCGTTTTGGGTTGAACCCGTTTGATATATTTTCTTAGTTTATTTAAACAAACTTAGAGATATGTAATCTGTATAAAAAATTGGTGGTATCTGTAATATGTAACCTAACTGTTCTCAATAAATTTGTTTTACATTTCTGCCCGTGAACGTAGCCAACACATTGTTGGTGAAACATGTAAATTCTTTACGTTTCTGTTTGTTATCCGATCATTAATCCTAATCTGTTACAACACAACCAATTGCCTCGATTTTACAATGCATAACGGATGCACCATATCGAAACAGTCCTACCCGTGCACAAGTTGCAGCAAATCTTAGGTAATTCAATTAATAAGGAACATGATAAACTAAAATTTTAAGAGCTAGCAAGCAAGAAAACATGATTACCTTCCACATGAACCCCAGCTTTAAGATTTCCAGTCGTACCTATCCCGAGAACCGTTGCCAGTTAGTCACAGAATATGAAATCATATCATTCCAATATAAGCATCCTACAAATAACACGAGGTGCATCGAGAACGGAAACAGGCATTTACAGAAACTCATCAGTGTTTATGTAGCCCACTCAATCTATCGTTATGCTATCAATTCGACTATCTGTCAATTATCAATTACCCAAGCATTCCATGGCAATCAAGCAGCCTGATTAGAAATGTTGCTAAAGAATTTAAAATCAGAAACAGAAGTGATGTAGTTTTGACACCAATCCAAATTATGGACAGCTTCATATAAGCATACATTCTCACTAATCAGAAAATCGAAATTCTAAACAGTATAGTTTAAGGCAAATTCACCTTCCACACTGAACACATCACTCAAAATTAAACTAAAACCTAAATTACACGATAGGTCTAAAACTAAAACACACAGTTTGTATAATACCTCGTCCCTGATAAAGGTAAGCAACGAGGAGCATCGACCCCTGCAAAACGTACAAAAGTGTATCACAATCTCCACATTCCGACGTAAACAAATCAAGACCACGGAATGAATATAAATCACAACCAGAAAAATCAATGCAATGGTTAGCTGCGACGTCGGATGGGATCTCGAATGAACGGCAGGTGAGTGCGGAGCTTCGTCACTTTCCGATACTCTTCGGGCAGGATTTACTGGCCTTCTTGTCGCCATTATTCCCAAGTTACTTACAGCGCCAAGAAGTAAATGAACTCACAAATTGCCTAAACCCTACTCCCCAATTTGGGAAAATTAACGGAAACGAGCTCCGATTCCTGCTTGGAGGTGAATCTTGTGAGTGAATTTTCCCCCAACAAGGAAGCGAACAGTCAGGGACAGCTGGAACTGTTTATTTTATTTTATTTATTTATTTTGTTAAAAAAAAAAAAGAAAAAGAAAATTGAAATCGAGTGATTGGCGCGTTGAGTCGGCGGAAGATCAAACTGTCGTCAACGGACCTGGCTCTCGGGACCTTATGGATTGCAAGGTCCCGGGAGCTCAGCTCTCTGAATAACAATCATCAAATCTTCTTGGGCCTCACGATTTTTGTAAACGTTGAGGATTGTGACGTGTATTAAATGGGCCGTTGAGCCCATTACAGATCCATAAGCCCAATAAATTTATTTCCTCTTAACAATAATTAATATTTTTATCTTTTGTTTCATTCAATATAGTATATATATATACTAATATTTTACTATTTAAAAGATAAATCTATTGAGATTCAATTAAAATTTTACACATACTAAAAAATTCAAAATTCAAATAACACTGGTGCGTTTGGTTACCGAGTTTTAATTTAAAAATTGAATTAAAATGAATTTATTAAATTAATATTTAATTTATGATATAATAATTATGATTAAAAATATTTTAAGAAAAAATGTATTTAAACAAACAACACAATCGTTACTTATTTTATAGTGAGGGAAATTTTATGAGGCAGTGTATTCAGAATATAATTAAAATTTAAAAATTCAAAATTCAACATCGTTGAAAATGGAAGTATGTCATTTGTTATGGGACAAACTAAAATAAAAATTGTATAATTTGTTATGAGATGAAAATACTACAAGTTAAATATTTTTGATAGTTGAAACTTTCTTTTCTTTTTTTAATTATTATTAATTTAAAATGATTTGATATGTTCCAACTTTATTTGAAGGTTAAATTTTATTAGTACATCATTTTTAGATTTTGTATAATTCTACTTTATATTGTAATTTTATCCACATGCTCAACTTTTTGTAAAATATAAAAATTATGTAAATAATATAAAAATCATGAATGTGTATAAATATTAAAATATTATAGGCGTAACTTGATCAAAATCATACACTTTTTAAAATTGTTATTTATAATAAAATATATATTAAAAAATTTATGTAATCATAAATAATACATAGAATGATTTGCATGTTGTGTAGTTGTGAAGTCGTTAAGGCACTAAATATTTTGTACCATTTTTTTTTGTTATTTATCTATTTTTTTGGCCGTATTAAATAGCCGTCATTTTTTTTTAAATATCCGCATCTATCGAATTTTTATTATTGTCGTATTCGATAATTAAATAATAAATATTAAATATCGCACTTATAAATTGATTAAGATTTTATAAATTTCTAAACCTCTTTCATAATTATTAAACATCATCTTTCAAATATTTATGGATTTGATCCTATATTTTTTCGTACACGCTCATCAATAATATAATATTTTCTGTCTACAAAACATAACATCAAATTAATATTTAAACAATTGTAATAATAAATGAATACTGAGATAGAAAAAAATGGTAAAAAAAATATTTTCAATTGACATGGATAAAGTACAGAGAATGACCATTATGCAATAGTAAAACTCTTAGCATCTACAATTCATGAGATTAAATTCACTAATAACTGTCTTATGTGATGTTTATTTTCATGCTTACTAATTTTTATTTTTTATTTTAACTAAAAAAACGATATTGAGTTCATTATATTTTGAATTAAATAAATTGTTGTATGATAGTAAACAAAAAATGACGTGTTTGATTGTAGGTTTTTGAAAGTTAAGTTTTGGGTGTTAGATACATAAAATTTTGAATTAGAATAATTCTTTAATGTATGATATAAATAAATATTGTAAATATAAATAAATTTTAAGTGTAGTGTAAAAAATAAAAATAGATATTTGATACTCTTTCCGTCTCATTAAAATGTTACCATTTTTTATTTTCGTCTGTCCCAAAACAAGGTAATCATTTCCTAATTTAGTAATTGTACTATCTACTTCACATAATAAATACCCCCTCAACTTACAATATATTACACAAATATCATTACATTTATATTACACCATACTAATAGGGGTATTTTTGTCTTTTTCTACTACAATTCAATATAATACTAATATTAAAAAATCTACCTGTAAAAAGCAAACGCACCCTTGTTGCGGGACGGAGGGAGTATAATATTTTTTAAAAGAATTATTATATGAATAGGAAAAATCACAAATCTAAAATTTATGAAATTTGGTCAAATATTGTGATAACAAGATAAGAATAAAATTGCTGAAATTTAATTTTCTTTTACAAGTTAGTAAATCAGATATACTTTATTATCTTAAAAAATCTCAATTCAATTATACAAAATCTGTAATAAACAGTAAAATGTAAAGTGCATTTTATGATTATAAATATGCAGGTCTGTGTGAACTGTAAATCAATAAAATTGTTTTCTAATTTTCTTGTATACAATAGTCATTGGTAGGTAATATGAAAATTTTAGTTTTTTCTATTGTTCTTGATTTCCTGAAAAGTATATATATAAGTTTACACTGCAAATATATATTAATTATATTATTGTTTATAATTACACAGGATTTCAGTTTTCTTATTTAAAATATGAATAACGAAGTGGGAAGAGGTAATTTTTTTTTTTCTTTCAATATGTTTTTCTAGAATTCCATTATTATTATTTTTAAAAATTTATTATAAAATCTAGTTTTTTACACATGAAGACTATTGTAATATATATATATATATTTGTGTTATTTAAAACATAATTTTCACTGTAACAGGAGTACAAGAAATCACGGAGGATCAACAAGTAAGTTGTAACTTATTAAATAATAGAATTTTATATTTGTTTACAAATATAAATGGATAATATATTTTACTTTAATTACAGATTATAGAAGACCAGCCGACAGATTATGAATTGCCAGAGTAAGGATAATTGATTAAATTTATTATTTTTTGGTAGCACAAAATATTAATATATCAATATGCACAGACATATCAAAGTATAATTATTTAACAAAGCTTTTTTTTTTTTTTTTTAAAATAGGATAATTCAAGTACCTTTCGCATTACCTCAAGAGGATACAAAGCCGCATGACCAACCGGTACAGGTGGTACAACCACCGCAAGTACTTGAACCTGTGCAGCCTCGAGAACCAGCACAACGTAGTCAACCCTACCGGTGAGCCGATAATGACCCAACAGTTTTACGGGAGATACGGGAAGAGAAACGACGGAGGAGAAGAACATAAAATGAATTATTGTGAACTATTTCGTATACAGTTAGTTATATGTGTTTCAAATAAAATATTCTCGATTTTATGATATTTAAATCATATTTGATATAGTCTTTTGTATAATTAATATTCCGTGAGTTTTTAAAATTATTTTGTAATACCATTAAATAAACATAGATATAATATATAAGAGTATATAAAGATGTGTATTGTTGTGAATTTATATTCGGATTGATAGAATTTTTTCGATCAATACATCGTAAATAAAATACTAATTAATTAAAAGAAACAAAATATCCAATAAAGTACAAATAAATAATATCGAATTGAAATCGAAATTAAACAATGAATAGTAAAATTAAAGCTAAAATCATTTCTGAAAATTAAATTAAAGAGAAACATAAACAAACAGCCCTTTTAATTGAAACACTAGGCAAGGAGTCTTCTCCGGACAGCAGCAATGGTCGACGGCAGCTCCGCTCCGGCAATCTCCGGTGTCCGATCAGCTCCGGCAGCGCTTTAATTTCCTCTATTTCTTGCGTATCCAAGCGGATGGATTCTCCAAACATGATAATAATGATAATAATAATAATAATCTAATTGTAATTTATTTTTGTATTTTTGAATAATATATAATATTTCAAGTTCATTTTATTTTTTTATTTTTAGTATTTATGAATATTTCCAGTTATTTTATATGTTTGTAAAATCAAAATCATTTATGATCAAATCACTCAATATATTGTAATTTAGTTTCAATTTCTTAGGTTTTATTATTTAGCAAGATAAAAATATACTTCTTCCATCCGCAATATTTAGCCCACTTGGGTTTGACATGATTAAGAAAAATAAATATTTTATTAAAAAAATTGAGAAAAAAGTAAAAAATTTAGTTGATAATATTTTTGAAATTTAATTAGTAATTAAAAATGATGAAAAAAAGAGAATCTAATAAAGTTGATATTAAATATGTGATTGAATAAAAATAATAATTAAATATTGAATTTTTGAAATTTTCAAATGTAATAATTAGATAAATTTAATACTAAAAAGAAAAATAAGAATAAATGGAGAGAGTACTTACTAAAAAAAACATTGGGTTTGTTTGTTTTGTAATTTTTTTTTCCGCTGTCCTTTATTTATTTATTTTAGCGTATTAAATATCTGTCATTTTTTTTAATCTGCACATCTATCAAATTTACATTATTACTGCATTCGACAATTAAATAATAAATATTAAATATTGCATGTGTAATTTGATCAAGATCGTATAATTTTCCAAACTGTTTTTATAATTATCAAAAAGTTATATTTCAAATATTTATGGGTTTGATCGTATACCTTTTTTCATACACATTTTTTTTCTATTTATTTAATCCCCCCATTTACCAATTTTTATTATTATTGTTATATTCGACAATTAAATAATAAATATTAAATATTGCACTTGCAACTTGATCAAAATCGTATAATTTTCTAAACCTTTTTTATAATTATCAAAAAGTTATCTTTCAAATATTTGTGGGTTTGATCATATATTCTTTTCTACACGCTCATTTTATTTTTTTAATCTCCACATCTACCAAATTTTTATTATTGTTATATTCGACAATAAATAATGAATATTAAATATTACACGTGTAACTTGATAACGTCGTATACTTTTTTTTAGTTGTTATTTATAATAAAAAAATACATTAAAAAATTTATGTAATCATAAATAATACATAGAATGATTTGCATGTTGTGTAGTTGTGAAGTCGTTAATGTACTAAATATTTTGTACCATATTTTTTTGTTGTCATTTATTTAGTTTTTTATCCTATTAAATAGCTGTCATTTTTTATTTTTTAAATCTCCGCATCTACCGAATTTTTATTATTGTCGTATTCAACAATTAAATAAGAAATATTAAATATCGCACTTATAAATTGATCAAAATTGTATAAATTTCTAAACGGTTTTTATAATTATTAAAAGTCATCTTTCAAACATTTATGGATTTGATCGTATACTTTTTTGCACACGCCTATCAATAAAAAAATAATGTTTTCTGTCTAAAAAACGTAACATCAAATTAATATTTAAACAACAATAATAATAAATTAATACTTTTTAGTAAGATAAACAAAAATAGTAAAAATAATATTTTCAGTTGACACGGATGAAGTACAAGAATGACCATTATACATTAAAACTCTTAGCTTCTAGAATTTATAAGATTAAATTCACTAATACTTGTCTTATGTGATGTTTATTTTCGTACTTACTAAATTTGTTTGTTTTGTTTTGTTTTGTTTTTTAATTATTTTTTTTATTGAGCTCATTATATTTTAAATTAAATAAATTACTGTATGATATTTTTAAAAAAATGAGGTGTTTTATTGTAGGTTTGGGAGTTAAGTTTTGAGTATTAAATACATAAAATTTTAAATTAAAATAATTGTTTGATATATGATATAAATAAATATTGTAAATATAAATTAATTTCTAGTATAGTGTAAAAAATAAAAATAGATATTTGATACAATATTTTTTAAGGGTGTGTTTGTTTGGGGGATTGGATTTAATTTCCACTGTTTCTTATATTTTTCCCACCCAAAAATATCAAATCAAACACTTATATTTCATTTTTTATATTATACTAAAAATCAATTTTACATTCAAAATATCACATCAACACCTATTTATATCACACATCATACAACTATTCAAATTTAAAATTTTTACTATTCAAATCTCAACTCAAAATCCAAACTTCCAAACAAACACACGAATTATTATATGAATAGTAAAAATCACAAATCTAAAATTTATGCAATTTGGTCAAATATTGTGAAAACAAGATAAGAATAAAATTGCTGAAATTTAATTTTCTTTTACAAGTTAGTAAATCAGATATACTTTATTATCTTAAAAAATCTCAATTCAATTATACAAAATCTGTAATAAACAGTAAAAGGTAAAGTGCATTTTATGATTATAAATATGCAGGTTTGTGTGAACTGTAAATTATAAAATTGTTTTCTAATTTTCTTGTATACAATAGTCATTGGTAGGTAATGTGAAAATTTTAGTTTTTTTTCTATTGTTCTTGTTTTAGTGAGAAGTATATATATAAATTTACACTGCAAATATATATTGATTATATTATTGTTTATTATTACACAGGATTTCAATTTTCTTATTCAAATATGAATAACGAGGTTGAAAGAGGTAATTTTTTTTCTTTCAATATGTTTTTGTAGAATTCCTTTATTATTATTTTTAAAAATTTATAAATAAAGATGGTAATTGCTAGTAATATCATTTTTAAAAAAAAAAAAATTGGTGTAATTATCCTTCGTTCATAATTTTATGATAAGATTTAGTTTTTTACACATGAAAACTACTGTAATATATGTATATTTGTGTTATTTAAAATCTAATTTTTATTGTATACAGGAGTACAAGAAATCACCGAAAATCAACAAGTAAGTTGTAACTTATTAAATAATAGACTTTTGTATTTGTGTACTAATATAAATTGATAATATACTTTACTTTAATTACAGATTATAGAAGACCCTCCGGCAGATTATGAATTGCCAGAGTAAGGATAAGTGATTCAATTTATTATTTTTGGCAGCACAAAATGTTAATATATCAATATGCATTGACATATCAAAGTATAATTATTTAACAAAGATAATTTTTAAAATAGGATCATTCAAGTACCTTTCGCATTACCTCAAGAGGATACTAAGCCAATCGACGACATTGCACATGGTCAACAAACTTTGGAAAATGTGCCGCGTGACCAACCGGCACAGGTTGTACAACCACCGCAAGCACCTGAACCTCTACCGCCTCAAGAACCTGCACAACGTGGTCAACGCTACCGGTCGTTGAGAATGAGGGCCGATAATGACCCAACAGTTTTACGGGAGATACGGGAAGAGAAACGACGGAGGAGAAGAACATAAAATCAATAAGAAGATATTTTTAGTTAAAAAAATTAAATTATTGTGAACTATTTCGTATATAATTATATGTGTTTCAAATAAAATATGCTCGATTTAATGATATTTAAATCTTATTTGATATAGTTTTTTGTATAATTAATATTCTGTGAGTTTTTAAAATTATTTTGTAATACCGTTAAATAAATGTAGATACAATATATAAGAATATATAAAGATATGTATTGTTGTGAATTTATATTCGGATTGATAGAATTTTTTCTATCAATACATAGTAAATAAAATACTAGTTAATTAACATAAAAAAATATCAAACAAAGTACAAATTAATAATACCGAATTAAAATCGAAATTAAACAATGAATAGTAAAATTAAAGCTAAAATTATTTCTGGAATTAAATTAAGGAGAAACAAAAACAAACAGCCCTTTAATTGAAACACCAGGCAAGGAGGTTGACGGCAGCTCCTCTCCGGCGACCTCCAGTGTCCGATCAGCTCTGGCAGCCGCTTTAATTTCCTCGACCTCCGATACCAGGGGATGTATTCTCCAAATATAATAATAATAATAATAATAATAATCTAATTGTAATTTTTAATTTAGTTTTTTTAAAAAAATAAAATTGTATTTATGAATAATATACAAATTGTCAAGTTCATTATTAATTAAATCGCAAATATTATTATTTTATTTTTTATTGTTTTGTATTTTATGAATATTTTCTTTTATTAATTAAATCTTAGGTTATATTAGTGTCGTGACCATTGATCGGTCCCATTGCAATAAATGCAGTGACGCCGCTTTGATCCGCATTGACGTGACTTATAGATGAGATTGGTAATATACATTAAAGATCTGATAACAAATTTTTCATGAGATCACAAGGTTATTCAGTGTACATTTACCCAAGTGGGAGATTGTTGGATTAAAAATCCAATTGTGGGTTAAATGTAACTATTTGGGCTCAGATAAAACTTATATTAAGTGATCTATAAATTTATTGGGCTTATTAAAATAATTTAGTAAGTGCGGGCCTCCAATGTGCAAAAACCCGGTAAATTATTAATTGGGTGACGAGGTCAATTAATAATAAGGGATATAAATAGGGTTGTGATCCCAGGTCTAGACGCAACATCCATTACGTTCCATATCTCATCATGAGAATAACGGCAAAAAATCCTAGCGGTTTTCTCAAGAGGGGTTGCGCCATAGGCTTGGAGAACACAAAATCCTCCATTGTTAGCATATCCGAATTCGACTATACTAATGGAATAAGGTTAGATTTATTTTGCTTTATTTTTATCTCAATTATGACAACACGGTAGATTCTGGGCTTAGGGTTAAATTCCTGGTAAATCCCAACAATAATTGTCCATAAATTTAATTTTTATGTATAATGTATTTTCTCTTTGGATTTCTTTTCACTGTTTTGGTTTTGATTTTTATTTAAATAATACTGATATTTTATAAGAAAAAATAATATATTTTAAATATATTGTATTCCAAAAAAAGTTTGAAAAATAATGCAAAGATTTATTTATTTATTCTTATTTTGTGACAATAATCACGAAAGTGTGAGTGTGACTATATATTATATTTTTTATAATACTAATTTAAAAGCGCATTAAAACTATAAGTTTGGTGAACATATATTTTTGCAACTCATATTTAATGAAATTAGAGTTGTATTTACTATATAAGACATAAAATGATTTGCATATATCATCGAGTTGTAAAGTTAACGGACTAATCGTTGTTCTGTATTTTTTTCGTTCTCCTTTATTTATTTATTTTACTGTATTAAATAGTCGTCAATTTTTAATCTTTTTAATCCCTGCATCTACCAATTTTTTTGTTATTGTTATATTCGACAATTAAATAAATAAATATTAAATATTGCAAGTATAACTTGATCAAGATCGTATAATTTTCTAAACCATTTTTATAATTATAAAAAAATTATTTTTCAAACATTTATGGGTTTGATCTTACACCCTTTTCCACAAGCTCATTTTTTTATTTCTTAAATTTCCACATCTACAAAATTTTTATTATTGTTATATTCGACAATTAAATAATAAATATTTAATATTACACGTGTAACTTGATCCGTATAATTTTCTAAATTGTTTTTATAATTATCAAAAAGTTATCTTTAAAACATTTATGGGTTTGATTTTATACCTTTTCCACACGTTTATTTTTTATTTTTTTAATCTTCGCATCTATCAAATATTTATTATTGTTATATTTGACAATTAAATAATAAAGATTAAATATTGGACGTATAACTTGATTAAAATCGTATAATTTTTTAATCTGTTTTTATAATTATTTAAAAGTTATCTTTCAAATATTTGTGAGTTTGATCGTATATCTCTTTCCATGCGCTCTCTAATAAAAATGCAATATTTTATCTTTCAAAACACAACATTAAATTACTATTTAATTAAAAAATATAAACACAAAACACTAAAATAACTACAAACAAAACACACTCATCTATATATATATATAATATAAGGAATGACTATTATGCATCTGATGTTCATTTTCATACTTACTAACTTTATTTATTATTTAACGAAAAAACAATATTGGATCCATTATATCTTAAATTAAGTAAATTATTGTTTATTATTATTATTTTTAATTATTGTTTATTATTATTATTTTTTTCTTTTTAATTGAGTGTTCCGTTGTGGGTTTCGGAGTTAAGTTTTGAATGTTGAATCAAAAAATTTTAAATTAGAATAATTATTTGATGTGTGCTGTAAATAGATGCTAACATGATATTTTGAATAAAAATTAATTTTTAATGTAATAAAAAAATAATTTAATATTTTTTTGAGAAATTATTTTATGAATAAAAAAAATTACGAATTCAAAATCAATGCAATTGGTCAAACATTATCTGATAACGAGATAAGAAAAAAGTAACTGTAATTTAATTTTCTTTTGCCCATTACCGGAAAGAGATGCTTTATTATCTTAAAAAATCTGAATTCACTTCTACAAAATCTGTAATAAACAGTAAAAGGTAAAGTGTATTGTATGATTATAAATATACAAGTTTGTGTGAATTGTAAATTAATAAAATTATTTATAATTTTCTTATATACAATAGTCTTTGGTAGGTATTGTGAAAATGTTAATTTTTTCTATTGTTCTTATTTTCGTGAGAGTTTATATCGTATATATATTGATTATATTATTGTTTATTATTATGCAGACTTTCAGTTTTCTTCTTCGAATATCAATAACGAGGTTGGAAGAGGTAATTCTTTTCTTTCAATATCTTTTTGAAGAATTATTTTATTATTTTTTTCAAAGATTTATAAATAAATATGATAATTTCTAGCAATGTCAATTTTTTTTTGGTGTAATTGTACTTCCGTTTATAAGATCTAGTTTTTTACACATGAAAACTATTGTAATATATGTATATTTGTGTTATTTTAAACATAATTTTCATTGTATACAGGAGTATTTCAAGAAACCATCGAAGATCAGCAAGTAAGTTATAACTTATTAAAAAATCGACTATTATATTTGTGTCTAAATATAAATAGATAATATACTTTACTTTAATTACATATTATAGAAGACGCCCGCAGATTATGAATTGCCAGAGTAAGGATAATTGATTGAATTTATTATTTTTGGTAGCACAAAATATTAATATATCAATATGCATTGACATATCAAAGTATACTTATTTAACAAAGTTTTTTTCAAAATATGATCATTCAATTACCTTTCGCATTACCTCAAGAGGATACTAAGCCAATCAACGACGTTACACATGGTCAACAAACTTTAGAAAATGTGCCGCGTGACCTACCGGTACAAGTTGTACAACCACCGCAAGCACCTGAACCTGTGCAGCCTCAAGAACTTGCACAACGTGGTCAGCGTACCGGTCGTTGAGAATTAGGGCTAATAATGACCCAACAGTTTTACGGGAGATACGGGAAGAGAGACGACGGAGAAGAAGGACATAAAATAAATAAGAAAATGTTTTAGTTAAAAAAATGAATTATTGTGAACTATTTTGTACATAGTAGTTGTTGGGAGAATGCTGGAAGAAGACCAAAATGCAAACAGAAATCAGATGTGATGAACTTCTTAAGCGTGATCATAGTGTGTTCAAACTGTTCCACCAAAACCTTTCCCTTCAATCAATTATTCTTTCTATCAAAATACGATAAATGATAACCACCAATAAACAACAGAAATAACAATATGAGACACCAAAACTTTTAACGTGGAAGACTCCTTCAAAGTGAAGGATAAAAACCACGAGACCTATCACCCGACCCAAAGCAAAATCCACTATATCAAAAAGTTCGTACAATCAAAGATAACCACAACCAAAAGGGCTATCAAACTCCACACACAATTACAAGAATTGAACCTCAATCACAAACAAGAGATCTTCCAACTACTAACAACTCATTCCAAACCCCAAGCAATAAGATTCAAAATCAAATCCAAACAAGTAAATAGTGAGAAATCAACGATACAAGAAAAACATCAAAGGACGATCGAGACCGTTGATCGGAACCGAGTTGAAGAAATTCTCTCTTGCTTGTCGATTCTTTCGAGTGCGTGGATAACTATATTCCTCTCTCAAAGTCTCTACACCCAAATGACCCATCTTCCAACTATGAGGGTTAGCGCAAAACTGCGCTCTAAATTCTTTTCGGGTTAACTTGAATTATTGAGCCCCACGCATAATAAAACTTATTTGATATATTCGTTTGCAATATTAATATCCTGTGAGTTTTTAAAATTATTTTGTAATACTATTAAATAAACATAGATATAATATATAAGAATATATAACGATATGAATTGTTTTGAATTTGTATCTAGATTGACAGACTTTTTTCGATCAATACCTCGCAAATAAAATACTAGTTAATTAATGGAAACAAAATATCAAATAAAATTTAAATTAATAATACCGAATTGAAATTGAAATTTAACAATGAATAGTAAAATTAAAACTAAAATCATTTCTGAAAATTAAATTAAGGAAGAACTCTTGAGGACAAATGTTAGCGAGAGTAAAGAAAATATATCGTGAATGTCTCTGCATATAACCGCTTCGCATATTATTTCTCTCTCCTAATTCCAACAAAAACCATACGCACTAATTTTCTTATTTTGCAATATAGTCCTTCGGATAAGTCGGGATTTTTGACACGCGTCCTCGCCTGGTCTCTTTCCCAATTATTTCCACAGCAGAAACAGAAACAATCCGCCCTTTAACTGAAACACCAGGCAGGGCGTCTTCTCCGGACTGCAGCAATGGTCGACGGCGGCTCCGCCTCCGGCGTCCGATCAGCTCCAGCGGCCGCTTTAATTTCCTCTCTTTCATGCGGGATCCAAGCGGATGGATTTTCCAAACATAATAATAATAATAATAATAATAATAATAATAATAATAATAATCTAATTGTAATTTTATTTTTAAATTTTTTTTGTATTTATGAATAATATATAAATTATCAAGTTCATTTTATTTTTTATTTTAAGTATTTATGAATATTTCCTGTCATTTGATATGTTTGTAAAATCAAAATTATTTAAAACCGAATCACTCAATATATTGTAATTTAGTTTCAATTTTTTAGCTTTTATTATTTAGCCAGAAAAAAATATACTCATTCCCTCCGCAATATTTAGCCCACCTGGGTCGGCACGATAATTAAGAAAAATAAATATTTTATTAAAAAAGTAGAAAAAATTAAAAATATAGTTGGGAATATTTTTGAAAATTTAATTAATAATTAAAAATGATATAGAAAGAGAATGTAATAAAGTTAGTAGTATTTGTTGTAAATAAGCGTTGAATGAAAGGTAATAATTAAATTTTGACTTTTTGACTTTTTCAAATATAGTAATAAAATAAATTTAACGGACAAACGAAAAAGAAAAATAAAAATAAATTAATTTGACTGATAGAGGGAGTACTTTCTATAAAACATTGGCTTTGTTTATTATTTATTTATTTTACTGTATTAAATAGCCGTCATTTTTTTATTTTTTAATATAAGCATCTATCAAAATTTTATTATTGCTGCATTCGACAATTAAATAATAAATATTAAATATTGCACGTGTACTTTGATCGAGATCGTATAATTTTCTTAACTGTTTTTATACTTATCAAAAAAGTTATATTTCAAACATTAAGCTGATCAGTGTAGGGCTTGATGGCGTATTCGGCTATAATGTTTTGAGTGGGTTTGATCGTATACCTTTTTCCATACGTTTATTTTTTTTTCTTTTTTTAATATCCGCATTTACCAAATTTTTATTATTGTTATGTTCGACAATTAAATAATAAATATTAAATATTGCACGTGTAACTTGATCTTGATCGTATAATTTCTAAACTGTTTTTATAATTATCAAAAAATTATCGTTCAAACATTTGTGAGTTTGAGTGTATATCCTTTTCCACATGCTTTTTTTTTTTTTTTTTTAATCTCCAAATCTACCAAATTTTCATTGTTGTTATATTCAACAATTAAATAACGAATATTAAAAATTGTTATTTATAATAATAAAAAATACATTAAAAATTTATGTAATCATAAGGAATTCATAGAATGATTTGCATGTTGTGTATTGTGAAGTCGTCAACGTTGTTCTAAATATTTGGTACTTTTTTGTTATCATTTATTTATTTTTTTACCGTATTAAATAGCCGTTATTTTTTATTTATTAAATCTCTGCATCTATCAAATTTTTATTATTGTCGTATTCGACAATTAAATAATAAATATTAAATACCGCACGTATGAATTGATCGAGATTGTATAAATATATAAACCGTTTTTATAATTATTAAAAAGTCATCTTTCAGACATTTATGGATTTGATCTTATACATTTTTGCACACGCTCGTCAATAAAAATATAATGTTTTTTTTTTGTCTAAAAACGTAAAATCAAATTACTATTTAAACAATAGTAATCATAAATGAATACTTTTGAGTAAGATAGACAAAAATTGTAAAAATAATATTTCAGTTGACACAGATGAAGTACAGAAAATGACCATTATGCAATCGTAAAACTCTTAGTTCTACAATTCATGAGATTTAATTCACTAATAATTTTCTTATGTGATGTTTATTTTCATACTTACTAACTTTATTTTTTATTTTAACTAAAATTTTTTTATTGAGTTCATTATATTTTAAATTAAATAAATTATTGTCTGATATTTAAAAAAAAAAATGATGTGTTTGATTGTAGACTTGGGAGTTAAATTTTGAGTATGAGATATACAAAATTTTGAAATAGAATAATTGTTTGATGTATAATATAAATAAATATTTTAAATATAAATTAATTTCTAGTGTAGTATAGAAAATGAAAATATATATTTGATTTAATATTTTTTAAAAGAATTATTATATGAATGGTAAAAATAACAAATATAAAATTTATGCAATTTGGTCAAATATTGTGATAACAAGATAAGAATAAAATTGCTGAAATTAAATTTTCTTTTATAAATTAGTAAATCAGATATACTTTATTATCTCAAAAAATCTCAATTTAATTATACAAAATCTGTAATAAACAGTAAAAGGTAAAGTGCATTTTATGATTATAAAAATGCAGGTTTGCGTGAATTGTAAATCAATAAAATTATTTTCTAATTTTCTTGTATACAATAGTCTTTGGTAGGTATTGTGAAAATTTTAGTTTTTTCTATTGGTCTTGTTTTTTGTGAGAAGTAAGTATATAACTGTAAATTGATTATAATATTGTTTATTGTTATGCAGGATTTCAATTTTCTTATTCAAATATGAATAACGAGATTGGAAGAGGTAGTTTTTTCTCTCTTTCAATATATTTTTGTAAAATTTCTATATTATTTTTTTTCAAAGATTTATAAATAAATATGATAATTGCTAGTAATATTAATTTCTCGTGTAATTGTATTTATGTTCATAATTTTACACATGAAAACTATTGCAATATATGTATATTTGTGTTATTTAAAATATAATTTTCATTGTATACAGGAGTAGAAGAAATCACTGAGGAACAACAAGTAAGTTGTAACTTATTAAATAATCGGGAGTACAAATATAAATGGATAATATATTTTACTTTGATTACATATTGTAGAAGACCCACCTGCAGATTATGAATTGCCAGAGTAAGAATAATTGATTAAATTTATTATTTTTGGTAGCACAAAATGTTAATATATCAATATGCATTGACATATAAAAGTATAATTATTTAACAGAGTTTTTTTTTCAAAATAGGATAATTCAAGTACCTTTCGCATTACTTCAAGAGGATACTAAGCCAATCGACAACATTGCACATGGTCAACAAAATTTGGAAAATGTGCCGCGTGACCAACCGGTACAGGTTGTACAACCACCGCAAGCACCTGAACCTGTGCAGCCTCAAGATCCTGCACAACGTGGTCAACCCTACCGGTCATTGAGAATGAGAGCCGATAATGACCCAACAGTTTTACGGGAGATACGGGAAGAGAAACGACGGAGGAGAAGGACATAAAATGAATTAGAAAATATTTTAGTTAAAAAAAAAATGAATTGTGTACAATTTTGTACACAATTATATGTGTTTCAAATAAAATATATTTCTTTTTATGATAAATAAAGTTTATTTGATATATTCCTTTGTATAATTAATATTAAGTGAGTTTTTAAAATTATTTTGTAATACCATTAAATAAACATATATATATAATATATAAGAATATATAAAGGTATGTATTGTTTTGAATTTGTATCCATATTAATGAATTTTTTTCGATCAATAACTCGTAAATAAAATACTAGTTAATTAATGGAAACAAAATATCAAATAAAATTTAAATTAATAATACCGAATTGAAATTGAAATTAAAGAACTAACTGTAAAATTAATCTAAAATCGTTTTTGAAAATTAATTGAAGGATAAACACAAAAAAAACAGCCAAATACTCCCTTCCTTTCTTGGTTGGATTCGGCCGAGAGAAACAAAATTATTCATTTATAAATTCCGGCGACGGAATCGTATAAATATTCGGCGCCGGAGCAATAGTGCTCTGCTCCGGCAACCAACAGCACCAGGCGGTGGGGTAACGGCGGCTCCGCCTCCGACGACCTCCAGCGTCCAATCAGCTCCGGCAACCGCTAATTTCCTCGATCTCCCGGGGATCCAAGCTGATGGATTCTCCAAACATAATAATAATAATAATAATAATAATAATAATAATCTAAATGTAATTTTAAATTTTGTTTTTCTTTTTTTTTTAATTTTTTTTTTTATTTATAAATAATATATAAATTATAAGTTCTTTTTTTTTTCTTTTTTCATTTTTATGAATACATCATGTCATTTTATATATTTGTAAAATCAAAATTATTTATTTTACATATTAAATAGGCGGCCTCATTTTTTTTTTAATTTCCGTATGTACCAAATTTTTATTATTACTTTATTCGACAATTAAATAATAATTATTAAATATTGCACGTGTAACTTGATCAAGATCGTATAATTTTTTAAACTGTTTTTATAATTATCAAAAAGTTATATTTCAAATATTTATGGGTTTGATCGTATACCTTTTTCCATACACTCATTTTTTTTCTATTTTTTTAATCTCTGCATTTACCAAATTTTGTTATTATTGTTATATTCGACAATTAAATAATAAATATCAAATATTACACGTGTAACTTGATCAAGATCGTATAATTTTCTAAACCTTTTTTTATAATTATCAAAAAGTTATCTTTTAAATATTTGTGGGTTTGATCGTATATTCTTTTCCACACGCTCATTTTATTTTTTTAATTTCCACATCTACCAAATTTTTATTGTAGTTATATTCGACAATTAAGTAATGAATATTAAATATTGCACGTGTAACTTAATCAATGTTGCATACTTTTCTAAAATGATTTTATAATTATCTAAAAGTTATCTTTCAACTATTTATGAATTTGATCGTATATCTTTTTCCACATGCTCTCTAATAAGAATACAATATTTTATCTCTCGAAACATAACATCAAATTACTATTTAATTAAAAAATACAAACAGAAAACACTAAAACAACTACAAAAAAAAAAAAAAAACACACTTATTTATATATATATGTATATATATATATATAACATAGAAAATGACTATATGCAATCATAAAACCTTTAACATCTACAATTCAAGAGATTAAATTCAGAAATATTAATTATTTTATGCATGAGATGTTCATTTTCATACTTACTAACTTTATTTTCTATTTAACTTCAAAATGATATTGGAACAATTTTATATTTTAAATTAAGTAATTTATTGTTTGATCATTTTTATTTTTATCTTTTTTGAAAAAATTGAGTGTTTGGTTGTAGGTTTGGGAATTAAGTTTTTTAGTGTTGAATCATAAAATTTTGAAGTAAAATAATTGCTTAATGTGTGCTATAAATAAATATTAACATGATATTTTGTATATAAATTAATTTTTTAGTGTAATAAAAAAAATTAATTTAATATTTTTTAGAGAAATTATTATATGAATAGTAAAAATCACGAATTCAAAATCAATGCAATTGGTCAAATATTATATGATAACGAGATAAGAACAAAGTAATGTAATTTAAAATTTTTTTACCAGTTACCAGAAAGAGATATGTTTTATTATTTTAAAAAATCTGAATTCACTTCTATGAAATCTGGAAATAAACAGTAAAAGGTAAAGTGCATTTGTATGATTATAAATATACAGGTTTGTGTGAATTGTAAATTAATAAAATTATTTTATAATTTTCTTGCATATAACAGCTTTTGGCAGGAATTGTGAAAATTTTAGTTTTTATAATGTATTTTCTATCATGAGAAGTATATATATCAGTTTCCATTGTAAATATATATTGATTATATTATTGTCTATTATTATGCAGTATTTCAATTTTCTTTTTTGAATATGATTAACAAAGCTGGAAGAGATGATTTTTTTTCAATTTTTTTTTTTTAGGAATTGCTTTATTATTTTCTTTTCAAATATTTATAAATAAAGATTAGGCAAAATTGTCCATAACTCCCTTGTAGTTTCTAAACTCGGCGTAAATTTTCTCTCTACTTTAAAAATTGCATGACGTCTTTTTATACTTTAAAAGATGTTGCATGAAACTACTTTGTGGTTTTGAAACTTAGCATAAATCTCCACTTTACTTTAAAAAATTGCATGACGGTCCCTTATACTTTCAAAAATATTGCATGGAACCCTCCTGCCATGCAAAATATATAGATAGGAAATCATCTTTCTATCACACTAGGAAAGTTTCATGGTGGTGGGGTTTCATGCAACGTTTTTTAAAGTATAAGGGGTACCATACAATTTTTAAAAGTATAGGGAGATTTTACGCTGAATTTCGAAACCACAGGAGAGTTATAAGCAATTTTACCTAAAGATTATAATTGTTAGTAATATCATTTTTTGTATAGCTTATACAAAGAACTAAAAAAATATGCTTTACGTTGCAATTTTACTCACCTACATAACTATTCCAAAATTCTTTTTCTATTTATATAAATTAAAAGAAAATATTACGGCATATATTTGGCTTTCAGTTTTGACATTCACAGTTGAGTGAGATAATAATTCATTTATTATGAGCATAAGGCAATTCAAAAAGTAAATTTATTCTTTAAAAAAAAAATAGTAGAAATAAAAATAACCAATATTATAAAAATATAAACATAACTGTTTGTAATTTTGAATATTACATATCAATATTACACTTGTGCTCTTTTATTTTGGGCAAAGTAAATACAAAAGTAATTTTATAATTTTCTATTCAAATACGTTTAAAAATTTATTATTCTTGTAATTATTAACTAGTTTATATTTATAATTGATATTTAAAATTTTGGTTGGATTAATATATAACATATATGATCTTAATATAACATATATTTTGTGACATTATATTGTAAAGTTAACATAATAATTAATTTTCGCGATATTTTCGAGTTGTCTTTTATTTATTTACCATAATGAACGGTCATCAAATCTTCGACAATGAATAAATAAATATTAAATTATTACACGTGTAAGTCGATCAAAGTCGTACATTTTTCTAAACCGTTATTTATAATTTTTTTTTTTTAAAAAAAAAGCCTTCAAAATATTATGTAACTATAAAAATATTATATGTTTAGACAAATAGTATAAAAATTAACCATAAAAATTATGGAACATGAAGAAGTTGCTACAATTTATTAGGTCTAATTCAATAATATTTATTTTCTTATACAATGTTTTATTTTTTATTTCATAATTTTCTTTATTATTATTAAAATAATATATTGAGTTTCCTAAATGTAGTCATTTGTATGTGGTGTTAATTATTACTAATTAGTGAAAATTATAATAATTTAATTATACTTATAATAATATTTCATTTTATTTCATAATTTAACTTTTTCATATGTAACGGTTGAAATATGTTTTATTATCTCAATAAATCTACTTTTTTTAAACAAAATCTATAATAAATTGTAAAAAGAATAATATATATTAAAAATACTCAATAGATAATATACTCATAATATTGAATTTCATAGCTATAAATACGAAGGTAGTGAGTTGCATTGTTTTATAGCTTTTACAATACCTTTGGTATGAAAATTTATTTTTACAATTTTTTTTTATTTATTTTAGTTCTAATAGAAGTAACTAAATAATGATATATACAATATACTTGTAGTAATTATATAATTTTTTTTATTAATGATGTAGGAAATCTCAATATTTTTCATCGAATATGAATAACGAGGCGCAAAGAGGTAATTTTCTCGTTTATAATGTATATATAGTAATCATTTGTATATTCGCGTTATTCAATATGAATTCGAACTTTATTTGATTTTAACATATTGAACTTTACTTTAATCAATAGAAGCATCTCCGGAAGTCGTTGAGAACCAACAGGTGAGATGTAAATCATTAAAAAAAATTGAATTTTTTTTTGTTTATATATAACTAAACATATATATATATTTTTTTTTTCTATACATTCAGAACGTGCAAGATTTGGGTGCTCAAGAAACTCCGGTTTCACCCACATATGAATTGCCACCGTAAGAAAACTTAATCAATAGATTTTTCTTATTTTTATAAATAACACAAACCCAATATTCTGCAAATGCATATATTTATTAAATAATAAATATATATAACATATTTAATCAAATTCTAATTATTTTTTTATAATAGGATCATTCAGGTGCCGTTCGGATCACCCCCCAAACAGGCTGAACCACCTGTGCAACAACAACAACAACCCGTGGAACGTCCACAAGATAATCGGCCCTACAAATCATTGAGAATGAGGGCAGACAATGATCCATCCGTTCTACGGGAGAAAAGAGCCCGAAAGAAATAAATAATAATAATAATAATAAAAATCACATAATATTAATACTAATTAAATAAATGGCGCACACATATATATATATATATATATATATACAATAACGAAATTATAGAATGTTGCCATAAAAATAATTTTTGCAAGTCTTGTTATACATTTCTGCATTTTCTGATTTATTTACTGTGTTTTCTTTCTCTAATTTTTTAATCTCTAAGTATATCTAAAAAAATATCTCATTCAATTCTCATTTTTCATAAAAAGTACAAAAATATATTATATTTTTACTATTTATTAATCTATAAACGCTGCAAAAAAAAACATTTTATACAAATTAAAGAATGAAAATATATATGAGGAAATAAAATAAATTATTCTTCTAATGTTAATAAAAAATTTGAAGTTAAAACTCTATATAAACTAATTTCGTATGTGGACACTGAACTATTCATGACAACATAGCATAAAATAAAGTTTGAAATAAAAAATTAAAAAAAAACCCAATATTATAAAAATATAAATATAACTGTTTGTAATTTTGAATATTACATATATGCATTCTACTCTGTGCTCTTTTATTTTAAGATGCAAGAAAACTTGAAAATGAATGCAATTTAAAGTATTAATAAAAGTAAAAACAAAAATAGGCGAAATTCTTTTTTTTTTTTTTTTTTTTTGTGCGATCTAGAAACTTCATTTGTAATCTTCCTTGCCACCCGAATAGATCTAAAAAGATTCAAAATTAATATAAGAAAATAAGCATTCGAAAGCATAAATTAAATTTAAATAAATTACCTTCGTCATTGAGTGCATCTCCGTCGGTCTTCGAGTTTCCACGGTTGCTTACCTAAAGAGAATACAAAAAAGAGATAGTTAGTACGCGATTGTGAGTCAGTATGAGAGTTAAGTTGATAATCAATACATGGATATCCCGGGACATAAATTGATACTAATGTTAAATGCAAGAAAGCTTGAAAATTAATTCAATTTAAAAATGCAATAAAAGTAATAAAAAAAAAAAAAATATATATATATATAGAGAAATTCTTCCCCTTTTTTTTTTTTCTTTTTTTTGTGCAGCCTAGCAATTTCATTCGAAACCCTACTTGCCACCCTAATAAATCTGAAAGGATTCAAAATTATATAAGTAAATAAAAATTCAAAAGTATAAATTCGATTTAAATAACTTACCTTCGTCATCGAGTGCTTCTCCGTCGGTCTTCGAGTCTACACGTCTCCTTACCTACATAGAATACAAAAAAAAAAGGATAGTTAGTCCGCGATTAGGAGTTAGTACAAGAGTTAAGTTCAAAATCAATACATGGATGTCCCGGGACGGAAATTTATTCTAAAGCTAAATACAACAAAGCTTGAAAATCAATACAATTTTAAAATGCAATAAAAGTACAAGCAAAGGTAGCAAAATTCTACCTTTCTTTAGTGCCTCCAAAGATAATTCTTCCTTTGGGTTTAAGGAATACTGAAGTTTCGGGTTTGTCTCCTTTCGCCGAGTAGGCCTTTCTAGATGAGTTTATGAAAAATTTTAGCTGAACTGATTCATCGAAACCTATTAATGTTGCAGGCAGGACATGGAAATCAACCGAATCTTCTTCCATATTCATCTCTGTGTTTGCTAGAATCATTGCAGCACCACCAGCTTCTTTCACCACCTGACCTTTCTCAGCCCTCTGGTTTATGCCCCTATCGCAGACTACCGTCTTGCCTCTAACTGTTCGTCTTGGAAGAGATCCTCTCAAGCAAAATGCGCTCCCTGTTTTTCCACCTGTGATGTAAACCAGCTCGAACTCTTTTGCCGCAGCTGCAGGTCCCTTCTCAGGGTACATAGACTCTCCAAAGAGGTACTTCCCGTTGCTTAATCGAACAATGGCTGGAAATCTCCTGTCAACTGTGCTGGCACCAATGGTAGCAATCCGGGGAGCTGCATTTGTAACTGAGTTTTGGATCGGGCCGTTGTTTCCTGCTGAGTAGACGACTGATATTCCATGCTCCATTGCCCGGAAACTGCCAATGGCTATGACATCATCATAAAATGGCGCCGGGAATCCACCGAGGGAGAGGGAAAGCACATCTACACCATCTTTGATGGCTGAATCTATTGCTGCAAGGATGTCCGAGCTGTAGCAGCCTCTGGACCAGCAGGCTTTGTAAATTCCAGTACGAGCAGATGGCGCCATTCCTCGAGCCTCACCAGCTCCATTCCCAAGGACACTAGCCGAAGGAACTGGCGCTCCCCCAGCTATGGAAGCTGTATGGGTGCCGTGGCCATGGGAATCACGAGGTGATCCATATTCCAGCCTGGAAAAACCCTGTGAAGCCATACGGTGACCTTTCTTGAAGTATCGAGCGCCAATGAGCTTCCTATTGCATTTCGATGCGCTGAAGCCCTGTCCCTGTTGGCATCTCCCTTTCCACTTCCGGGGCACCCGAGGCATTCCCCTGTCCCCAAAGCTTGGGCTCTCCGGCCATACACCAGATAACTCCAATGATTGATCCTCTGCCAAATCTAGATGTGATCCAGGCGGCGTCATCGCCCTTGGTATTCAACCCCAGGAACTGGTAAGAGTATGTAGTGTGGATCCCAAGCCTCCTGTCAGGTCTCACTGCCATAACCTCTGAATCTCTTTAACTTCTTGACTTCGGGTGTTGATAGATATGCAGCAAAACCTTCCATTCAAAATTAATATAAGTAAATAAACATTCGAAAGTATAAAATAGATTTAAATAACTTACCTTCGTCATCGAGTAGATCTCTGTCGGTCCTCGAGTCTCCAACGTTGGTTTACCTACATATAATACAAAAAAGAGATAGTTACTACGCGTTTGGGAGTCAGTATGAGAGTTAAGTTGATAATCAATGCATGTATGTCCCGGGACTTAAATGTATGCTAAAGCTAAATGCAAGAAAACTTAAAAATGAATGCAATTCTAAGATGCAATAAAAGTAAAAAGAAAAGTAGCGAAATTCTCCATTGCTTTGGTGCGGTCTAACAACTCCATTCGTAATCCTCTTTGCCCCCGAATAGATCTGAAAGGATTCAAAATTAATATAAGTAAATAAATATTCGAAAGTATAAATTAGATTTAAATAACTTACCTTCGTCATTGAGTGGATCTCTGTCGGTCCTCGAGTCTCCATGTTGGCTTACCTATAGATAATACAAAAATGAGATAGTTAGTACGCATTTCGGAGTCAATATGAGAGTTAAGTTAATAATCAATGCATGTATGTCCCGGGACTTAAATTTATGCTAAAGCTCAGGGCCGGCCATGGGCCCGGACGAGAGGGCGCCCACCCAGGGCCCAAAAAAAATAGGGGCCCATTTCGTATATATAGTGTAATATATATATAATTTTTATAAAAGGGGTTATATTAATTATATCATAAATAGATAATATTTATGAAACATGTTTTTCTGAATTAACAATAAGTCAATAATAATATTTATAATTTCAAAACTAATTAATAGTAATGGTATAATGGATATTAACTGCACTGTGGACACGCTAGTTAACTACATTCTAAAACTCTACATCCTAGGAGAGAATGAAAACGAATTGACTGATCTCTCACAACGGTTAGTATTTTTTTTATTCGATTTTATTATTCTATTCATTTTTACAAATTAATAGTTCAATTTTTGCTATATTTTTATATTTTTTGGATCAATTTTTCTTCTTCTTCACCAAGTATTGTGCTATCATTGGACTTGGATTGCATATTTGCATTGACATTGCTGCCGCCGGACACCCGGACCGCCAGTCCGCCACACCCACTCTTTACTTGTCATTTGTCTCTTCCCCACCGCTCTCTCCACACTCCACAGGACCGTCCGTCCGTTCCCCATATGGTAAGATTGCTTCTTTTATTTTTTATGTTTTTTTGTTCTATTATATTAGTCATTTAAAAATATATATAAATTTTTATTTTTTTTTTAACTCTAAGAAATTTAACATTTTAATTTTATATTTCATTTCAAATTAACTTCTACTTTTATTTTTCTTTTTTTATAATTTTACTATTTTTTAGTATTTTTAATTATATTATTTTATTGGTATAAATGAATAAAATGATAATTTTTTTATCACTTAACTTTATTTTAATTTATTTTTTATATATATATATACTATTTTATAATCAACTGATAGGTTGTTTGAGTTTGGATTAAAAAAAAATAATTCTATTATGTTTTTTTTATCGAAATATATTATGTATTTTTTTTTATATTTATCCTATGAGTCTACCGTCATGTTTTATTAGTATATATATAACATCCTATTTTATTAAAACTGTTTATTATTAAATAATAAATAATAATATAGTTTTTTTACTTGTAAATGTTAAATCATATTTATTAATTGAATTTGAATACTTGTTGATTTTTTCAGAACAGTGTTTGCAAGTTAATAAAAAAAAGATTCAATTATTGACAAAGACGATCTACAAATCAGGTGTGATTGTTCTTTATTATTTTATTTTATTAAATTTATCAATTTAGTGATGTTGCCTAAAAAATATTTATCAGGAAGTGAAAAAAGAAAAAATTCTTGATTGCACTTCGGATATTAGTCATCACTCATCACGAACAAATGACATTAATCGTAAGATGTATAAGCATGTCAAGTACTAATATTAAGATAGAAGAATTCTTTTTACAATTTTTAAAAGTAGATGATACAAGCGGTTTAGGACTTTTCAATGGATTAAAAAATGCACTTGAAGCTTTAGGTCTTGATATTAATAATATAAGAGGTCAAGGTTATGATAATGGTTCGAACATGAAAGGTAAACATCAAGGGGTTCAAAAAAGATTACTTGATAAATCTTAAAGCATTATATATGTCATGTGCTTGTCATAGTCTTAACCTTACTGTTTGTGATACGACACATTTTTGTACAAAAGCAGTTTCATTTTTTTGAGTTGTTCAACGTTTATATACATTATTTTCAAGTTCTAAAAAAAGATGGAAAATTTTACTTGATAATGTTTCAAATTTAACTTTAAAATCTTTTTCAAATATTCGTTGTGAAAGTCGAATTAAAAGTATTAAAGCTATTAGATTTCAAGGTCCTCAAATTAGATTAGCTTTATTAGATGTAATTCATTCTTGTGATGATGCTAAATCAAAAAGTGAAGCAGAAAGTTTGATTAATTCACTTGAATCTTATGAATTTTTATTAGGTATGATTATTTGGTATGATATTTTATTTGTCATTAATAGTATAAGTAAAAAAATTACAAAATGAATTTGTTTGCATTGATACTGCTATAAAACAATTAGAAGATGTTTTATTATTTTTTAAAAAATATAGAAACGAATTATTTTATAGTAGTATGAATATTGCAAAAGAAATTGCTACTAATATGGATATTGAATGTATTTTTCCAACTAAACGTAAAATTTTTAGAAAAAGAAATTTTGATGATGTTGATCAAAATGAAGAAGTTCAAACAGGAGAAAATTTTTTTAAAGTTAACTATTTTTTAATTGTAGTAGATATGACAATTACCTCATTAAATGATAGGTTTCAGCAATTAAAAAAGTTTAACAAAATATTTGGTCTTTTATTTAATTCAAATAAATTAAAATCTTTAAATGATAAAGTACCAAGAGAATGTTGTAATATATTTTCAATCACTTTTTCTGATAACAATGTATGTGATATTGACGTAGAAGAAACTATCCAAGAATTAAAAGTTTTACAAATGATTTTACTATATAATTTAACATTGCCAATAGAAATTTTTGAATTTATTAAAGTTGCGGATTGCTATCCAAATGTTTCAATTGTTTATCGTATATTATTAACTGTGACCATAATTGTAGCATCGGCTGAAAGAAGTTTTTCAAAGTTAAAATTATTAAAAATTTATTTAAGATCGTCTATGTCTCAAGAGAGATTAAATGATTTAGCTATATTATCTATTGAAAAAAAAAAATGTTAGATAAAATTGATATTGCATGATGTTATTATTGATGATTTTATTTGTAAAAATATTAGAAGAAATTGTTTTATTTGATTAATAAATTAATTATATCTATAATTATAATTCTTTTTCATATGTTGTCATAAAAATTTATTTTATTATCTCAATAAATTTCCTTTTCTCGTAAAAACATGTAATAAACCGTAAAATAATATTGGAAATTAAAAAAAAAAATATCACATAGATATACTCGTAGGGTGTGTTTATTTTGCGAGATTATTAGAAAGAAATTTTTTTTTACGTAAGATGTAAATAATTATGTAAGAAACATAAAAATAAGCATTCTGTTCACTCAGCGTTATTAGATGAATTATTATTTTTTTATTTTTTTTGGTATAAAAACTGTGTTGGTAATATAAAAAATACTCCCTCCATCCCAAAACTATGATCTTATTTGAGTTTGACACGATATTTAAAGAATATTAATATTATATTGATAATTGGTAAAAACTAAAAAGTATAAGTAAAAGACTTATTTGCCCTTGTGAATGTATTATTGTAAAAAGTAGTGATATTTGTGTAATAATAATAAAAATGTATGGATAATTTTATGGTGATGTGAGTATTTATGGAAACAAAACTATTATTTTGGGACGAACAAAAATGGTAAACAATACTATTGTATTGGAACGGAGGGAGTAATATTTTACGTTGAATAGTAGACTTTTTATGAGTAGAAAATGTATATACTATATTAATGAGAGTATATATTTATATTTTTTAAATAATATTTATGAGAAATTGTTATATCGAAAAATATTAAATGGACAAACTGATTTATGAATATATATATAATGTATTAATTTCTTTATAAAAATTTGTGAAAAAAAAATATATAGAAAAAGCAAATTCTTACACTTTTATAGTTTATGCTTATATATTTATAGTACTAACTTTATATCTTAATGGACATGACAAAAAAATAGTCATATGATAAATTTTATATTAGTTGTTATTAGTATTAAGAATATTTGTAAATTTTACAAAATACTTATAAATATAATCAATTATTTATCTAATAGTATTATTTTAATAATTAAGACAAATCGTGTAAGGCAGTGTGTCATCGCTAGTTATATTTATTACTCATCAAATTAATATATGTCAAAAATTTTCAAACTCAAACCAAATCTACATATAAAACAAACAAATAACTTCAAATATATTTTAAAATTCAAATTAAACCAAATTCAGAGGCAATATTTTTTCAAACCACCGTAGAGAAACACACAAAATTTATTATTTATTTGGAGTGTCCAAACATTCCTTTGGAAGTTGTTTTGGAATTGAAATTTCTTAGTAAAAGTTTGATTTTAAAAAATAGTATTAATATGGTATTTTTTTAAAAAAAAATAAAATTATATAATATAATTTAAAGAAACACACCCAAAATTTATTATTTATTTGAAGTTTCCCAACATTCATTTGGAAGTTGTTTTGAAATAGAAATTTCTTAGTAAAAGTTTGATTTTAAAAAATATTTTAATGTGGTATTTAAAAATATATATAATTTAATTTTTAATATAATCTATTAAACATATATAAATTTAAATTTAATAATTTAAAATAATAATAATAATAATAATAACCAAATCTACATTTCAGTCACCTTTTCTCAAATGACTGAAATAGTAGGTGTCACTTTGTTCAATTGGACAATATTAATAATTATTTTAATTAAGAATAGGAAATATTTTTTATTTATCGTAACGTGTCATGAATGTAACAAATTAGGATCAAACTTCCCATTTAATTAATGTAAATGCATCCAATATATAGGAAATTGGATTTGAATTTGAAGGAATTTAGGTATTTTAATCAATGAAGATTTTTAAATGGTAAATCTTTAAAATTTATTTAATAAGAAATAAATTTATTTTACAAAATGAAATTTGAAGTTGAATGATTGTATAGTCGTAATATAAATAAATTTTGATGCAATATTTTAAAAATAAAAATTAATTTCCAATTGAATATAAAAAAATAAGTATTTGATTTGAAATTTTTTCAATCAAAATTTTCTTACAAGATTCTCAATATATATTTTATTTTCTTATAAAAAATTCAATTTTAACATAAAATATTATTTTTTATGCTATCAACAAAATTCTTTCTCTCACATAAAAAAAAATCTCAAATCAAAATACTAAACAAACAAACGCTTGTAACGTGTTAGTTTGTGGATTTGATTTTTGGGTTTGAATTTTTAAATAGTACTATAATTTTGTTTTTGATTAGTTATTTGTCATAACATAAATAGATTTTGATGTGATATTTTTTAAAAGAAAATGAATGTAAAAATCTGTAAAAAAAAAATTTCGCAAAAGAATACGATTTCGATGTTTTTAATGAAAAAAATTAGTAAATAGTAAAATTCAAACTAAAATTCTTGAACAAAACACTAAATTAATAATAAATGAAAAATAAAAAATTTAATATTTCAATACCTCCTCAAACTCAAGTAAGCGTACATGACATAGAAGTCAATTTGAGTTTTATGTAAGAGAAACTATATATATAATTTAGGTATATAATATTAAGTAGAATAATTTAAAAATTAAGTGATCGGACAAAAAAGCGAAATGTATATATATTGTTTAAGTGATACGATGGAATACAGTATAGTGTATATATTAAATATATTTAATTATTTTTTATTTTAAAAAATATTGTAAGGCGGTTTGAAAAAATAAAAAAAATATATATATTTAAGATATTTGAGACAGACAACAAAGAAAAATATTGTAAAATATTTTAGATTAATTTAAAATTGTCTTGCAATTAGTAATGTCAACACGAGACAACAAATCAAATAAATACCCAGCTAGACATGTAATATTCATTAAAATTATCAAATATTTAAAGATTAAAAATATGCATAAGGTGACCAAATCTGTGTGTTATTTTATAAAATAATTTTAAAAAATAATTTGATGTGAATTATAAAAAATTATATAAATAATATAAAATAATAAATATATAACATATTAATTTTATTTTTTTTTGGAAAAAAATTATAAAAGAAATATACAAAAATAATACACCCCAAATATGTATTACTCCATCCGTCCCAACTACCATGTTACTTTCCTTTTTTGAAAAATTATTACACATTTTAATCTTATTTTAAATTTTTTAATTTTATTTTTTTTATTTTAATTAAACTAATTAATTATCTTAATCTTAATTTATAATTATTTATATTATAAAATAATTATTTTCACTAATACATTTTTAATTATCTACTAATTACTGTGTCTACTGTGTAGCAACCCGGTGTCTGAAACTGAGGGAATACTTTCTACTCGGGTGAAGGAAGAGCGCAGTTGAGCGCCGGCGGTGAGTGACAGCCATCCACACGGATACAACTGGATGCCACGTGTCAATCTCTCCGCTGATTATGCAACCTTTCCACCTGCCCGAGCGGTCACCCGCCTGCATCACCCACCGTGCACTCTATCATACCACCCGACGACGACACCTACCCACACTCGGGAGCAACTGGAATCCCATGAACTTGTGAAATTCCCCTTTTACCCTCCATAACGGTAAAATCAGGGGATTTTCTATTGATATATAAATCTTATTGATAAATATATAAATAAATAATTTATATTATTTAAAAAAAAAAAAAGTCGCTTTCACTCCAAAAAAAAAAAATACAAGAAAATATTGATGGATTTATTATAGCAGCACTTGCACTTATTAAAACTCATTATTGCCGCTTTTCGTGTTACATCTTTTTCTTAAATTACTAAATTAGACATTCCATCATGTAGATACACTGTCGGTGCTGAGGACAATTTCGTCAACTCACACCTCATTTAATGAATCGCGCGCTTTAAAAAAAACCCTACTTTAAACCCTTTTAAAATTAACTGTAATTAAATCAAATAAAAATTTGCTGTCACACGATTGCTTCTATTATTAGTTCCCTAATTTATTCAATCTCTTTTTCACACTGAATTAGGCACCAGATTCTGTGCTAATGCCCATTTTTATATTTAAAATTTTATTATATAATATTTTAAATAAAAATATATTAAATATAATTTAAAATAATAATTTGAAAATAACAAAAAAAATTTATATTTAAGGCCCGTCCAACAATATTCCATGTGTTATTAAAATATATATTGAATACTGTCACACTATTCCATATTTATCCATAAAATCATAATAGCTATTCATTTAATTTGAGTAATTGAATAAACAGGCTGGAAAATATAAATACTTCCTCCGTCCAGTTAGAAATTACACATGTTTCTATTTTGGAATGTCCAATTACAAAGCAATCATTTCATTAAATACCTTATTTTTTTCCACAAATACCCCTACTTTACATCTCATTATTACTTTTATAACAAAAAAGTAAGGGCAAAAATATTATTTTATTACTTTTACCTACCCAATATAATTAAAATACTATTATTCCTTAATCTCCGCACCAAAAGTAAATGTATCCTTATTTTATGGACGGAGGGAGTATAAGTTTGCCATCTTCTCTAAATAAATTCAGTCAATTTTGTGTACTTTCTTTTCCATTATTTACTTATTTTATTTTTGTACTGTGTGCTGTCCCTTGAATTTTTTTCCTTTATTTAATTTGAATTTTAAAATGTGGTGAATTTTATTTCATTGTGCTTTGATGCTTGCCCTGGAACCAAAAGAACACAACAAATGAAAAATAAATAAATATATAAATAGATAAATAAGCGGCCACAACTCATTGTCTTGGAATTTATTAGATTCATTTGTTTTATTAATATTTAGTGAATTATTTTTAATGAAATTTCAAACTTTCTTTTTGTTTGTTGCACAGTTCATTGGTCTTTCCTTTGTACCCTTTCCGAGTCTGCTTGACCAAAATTAAAATTGATTGATGTTTGATTCTTCATTATTTATTTTATTTATTTAATTATTATTATGGAAACAAAATTTTGCTAAATATAAATTGTAACAGATTTTCCCTTTTTTTTAAAAAAAAAAAAAGAGAAGGTTTGGTGTGGAGCGAGAAGTTCACAGAAGGTCCGGGGGTCGAGGTCCAGGATCAATCACACCGTTGATTTCCCATTCCTCTTTAGACAGTGGAATCAAAAACAAAGACGTGTTGAGCTGTTTCTCTCTCTCTCTCTCTCTCTGCACCTTCATCTTCTTCTTCCTCTTCTCTCTCTCTATACATCTTTTTCAATAAAAAAAATCAGTCTGTAATGCTCTGTGCAAGCTGTAAATGAATGTAATGGCTGCACAGTATAGGAGGAAAATCAGTCTGCATTTCTTCTAACCCTTCTTGTAGAAAAGTTTTCGTCGATTTGCAGTCCGCCATTGCCGCCTGAACTTGATGTTCTTGTGAAGAATTCAGGCTTTGTATCTCAAAATTGGGGATTCCTTGCTTTAATGAGCAAAGTCCCTTTCTGCAACATTCCTCGAAGCTAATTCAGAAAGCTGTGCTTTAGGGCAGATTCTCATTCCCCGATTTGACGTATTTTCTGTTCAATTCGGCGCTGGAGAAGCTTCATCTTCAGCAATGGCTCCGTCGCTGTACTGGTGGGCGAAGGAATCGCACCGGGGGACGTCGGTGGTGGTGAAAATGGAGAATCCGAACAACTGGTCCATGGTGGAGCTCGAGTCGCCGTCCGACGAAGACTTCGGCTACTCAAACGACGCCGTTTCGAAGGGCGGCCGTAACCGCAACGCCAAGCAGTTAACGTGGGTGATTCTTCTGAAAGCTCACAAGGCCGCCGGCTGCCTGACCTCCTTGGCCGCCGCATTCCTCTCCGTCGCTTCCATCGTCCGCCGCCGCGTCGCCGCCGGAAGGACCGACTCGGCCGACGCCTCCTCCGCCGAGAGCGCCGCCTTCAAATCGAGATTCTACACCTGCATCAAGCTCTTCCTCTGCTTTTCCCTCTTCCTCCTCGCCGTCGAAATCGCTGCTTATTTCAGAGGCTGGCATCTCGCCGGAACGGATCTTCGTGCTCTGGCGGACATTTTCGCCGTCGGAGATGTCTTCAACCTTCTCTACTCGAGGTGGATTTTGATCAGAATGGAATACCTGGCTCCGCCTCTGCAATTTCTAACGAATGCTTGCATCGTGCTGTTCCTCATCCAGAGCCTCGACAGATTGATTCTCTGCTTAGGTTGCTTCTGGATCAAGCTCAGAAAAATCAAACCTATTCCCAAACACGTTTCCGGCGATCTCGAATCCGGCGACGACGACGGCGGCGGCTATTTCCCCATGGTTTTAGTCCAAATCCCTATGTGCAATGAAAAAGAGGTCAACTGAACTAAACTAAACTAAATTATAAACCCTAATTAAACCCCCTTCTCCATCTACAATCTCGATTGAACTGATTGGTGATCGTTTTTTTATTAGGTTTATCAGCAGTCGATTGCTGCTGTGTGCAATCTCGATTGGCCAAAAGGACGTTTGCTGATTCAAATTTTGGACGATTCCGACGATCCAATGGCGCAGCTGCTGATCAAAGACGAGGTCCAAAAATGGCGGCAGAATGATGTCAACATTGTTTACAGACACAGAGTGATTAGGGAAGGCTACAAGGCTGGCAATCTCAAATCCGCCATGAACTGCACCTACGTCAAGGATTACGAATTCGTCGCCATTTTCGACGCCGATTTCCAGCCCAATCCCGATTTCCTCCGAAGAACCATTCCTCACTTCAGAGTAAATATCCTTCCGCCATTAATCTCCATTCCATTCCAACGCTGTTAATTGAATTACTTACCAGTTACCATCATTGATTTTAATCGATCGAGCAAATCTTCAATCCGAATTGCAGGACAACGAAGAACTCGGATTGGTCCAGGCTCGATGGTCCTTCGTCAACAAGGAGGAAAACTTACTAACTAGGCTACAGCTTATCAATTTAGCTTTCCATTTCGAAGTCGAGCAGCAGGTCAATGGAATCTTCCTCAACTTTTTCGGATTCAACGGCACCGCCGGCGTCTGGCGAATTAAAGCACTCGAAGACTCCGGCGGCTGGCTCGAGCGAACCACCGTCGAAGACATGGACATTGCAGTTCGCGCTCATCTTCACGGATGGAAATTCATCTTCCTCAACGACGTTGACGTTAGTAGATCACCGAAATCATTGTTTATTCGATTTTATCGCAATCGTTCTCATTGAAATTAACCGGTTTTTCAGTGCCTATGCGAGCTGCCGGAATCGTACGAAGCTTACCGGAAGCAGCAGCACAGATGGCATTCCGGCCCAATGCAGCTCTTCCGGCTCTGTTTTCCGGCGATTGTTAAATCGAAGGTCGATAGCTATAGCCTTTACCTACAAATATCGATTCTTTTTAACGTCGAATTGAATTGAATTCAATACTAATTCGTGTTTTTTCGTCTTCGATAATTCAGATAAGCGTATGGAAAAAAGCCAACTTGATTTTCTTGTTCTTCCTACTACGAAAACTCATCCTACCATTTTATTCATTCACACTCTTTTGCATCATCCTCCCGATGACGATGTTCGTTCCCGAAGCGACGCTCCCGTCGTGGGTCGTCTGCTACATCCCGGCGACGATCACGTTCCTCAATGTGATCCCGGCGCTAAAATCGTTCCCATTCATAGTCCCTTACCTTCTTTTCGAAAACACAATGTCGGTCACCAAATTCACGGCGATGATCTCGGGGCTCTTCCAGCTCGGAAGCGCGTACGAGTGGGTCGTCACGAAGAAATCCGGCCGATCCTCCGAGGGCGATCTGACAATGTTGGTCGAAACGGAGCGGAACCTCGAGGAACTGCGCGAGGAAATAATCAAACAGCAGCCGGAGAAGGGGAAGGAGAAGTTTCCGGCGACCAGCGCAACAAAGAAGAAGAAGAAGCACAACCGGATATACACGAAGGAGCTTGCGCTGGCGTTATTGCTGCTGACAGCGTCGGTGCGGAGCCTCATGTCGGCGCAGGGTATACATTTTTACTTCTTGTTGTTTCAGGGGATATCGTTCTTGCTCGTCGGCCTCGACTTGATCGGCGAGCAAGTCGAGTAGCTTTAGTCGACGATGACGACGCCGATGTATCGCTATTGCATTGGATTGCATCGGATTGTCAGTTTCCGATGGGGATGTCGCCGGAGCCGGTGGGGGTAAAAAGGTCTTTTTGCGTGAAAGGTATGCATATAATGAATGAATGGTGAATGGCGTACAGTGTAGTTTTGTGGATACAGAAAAATAAAGAGAGGTCGAATGAATGGTGATGTGAATTGGTGAATTGTTTTGCTGTATTTTTATTTTGATTTTTTTTTTTTTTTGGGTTAATTCTTTTGTTGTTTTAGTTTTATTCTTTTTGTAAGAAGAATTCGGTAGAATAATATACTGATGGTTACGGTGGTGTCAGTTTGTGTTATGTTAATTGTTGTTAATATAATTTTATTATTAAACTTTTAATAAATTTTTGGGAAAAAATTATTTTTAGTGTCAATATAACTTAATTTATCATTTTTTTTTGTCTCAATATAACCAAATTTATCATTTTTGTCTCAATATAAAATTTTTATCAATTTTAGTCTCAATATCATTAAAACTCGTTATTTTTTGTACCAATATAATCAAACATTATCTTTTTTTGTTCCACCATCAATAAATCGACGGAAAATATTGACGTGAAAAGAAACCAAACTTTATATTTATATTCGAAGAAATTGCACAATCTTGCAAGTCCACGTCAGCATTTTCCGTCGGTTTGTTGACGGTGGGACCAAAAAAGATAATGTTTGATTATATTGGAAAAAAAATGATGGGTTTTGGTTACATTATGACTAAAATTGATAAAAATTTTATATTATGACCAAGAATAATAAGTTTTGATTATATTTGAACCAAAATTGATAAATTTTGGTTATATTATAACCAAAAATGATTTTTTCCCTAAAAATTTTTGTAATATTTTTGTTCTTATTTATTTATTTTATTTTTACATTAAAATACTACTTATGCTCTACCTATGGTATCCTATATTTATGTTTGTGTTACATTTCATATCATTTTTTTTCTGAATAATAATTATATATTTTAATTTATTTTGAAAGTTTTAATTTATTTTTTAATTTTAATTAGAATAATTAATTATTTTAATATTAATCTAAATATTTATATTATACATTATTAATTTTATAAATATAATTTTAATTACTTAATTATATTTTTCTTAGTTCTCGTATCTAAAGTCATTCAAATATGATTGTAGGGACGAAATTATCCTCGATTTTCAACATAATTAACCGGGAGAGTAATATATTAATATAAAGATTGTCTGAACAGTTATTTTTAGAGTTTTTAATATTATTAATTAATAAAAAGAGTACTAAAAAAGTTTAATATTTAATTGTATTACTAATTAACATAATAAATACTTTTATAACTTTTAATATATTACACAAATTTAATTATTCTTTTGTTTTTATTTTTATTTTTTTGTCATTTTTCACTATAAATTAATATAGTATTAATATTAAAAAATATAAAAAAAAAACACAGATGTTACTCTTTTATTGTGACATATGTAGTATTAGATATTTTTTTAAAAAATAAATAATATTATTAAATAATACTCTCTTTGTTATATAAAATTATGTCTATTTAACCAACAAAAATATATAAAAATATATATAATAAAAAAATTATAAAAAATAATATTTTTTTATTAAAATAACATTAAAAAAAATAAAAAAAAATGCACGTAAATTTGGATGATAAGAAAAATAGTCTTGTAACTTTAGAAAATAAATGTACATGTATAATTTTTTTGCCGTGGAAAATGTGGGAATGTGTGACATCTGTCCTAAAAGGTGTCTCGTTTATAAACGGCTAGTGACAAACGAACATTTATGTCATCATCCATCTTGGTTGGTTGGCCTTGTGGTGTAGGGGTTGAACTTGTGACCGTGAGGTCATGGTTTAAACCCTCGGCGCTTCAGGTTCATCTGCCACACATGGTTCGCCTAGTGTGTCTTTCCCGTCAGATCTGGTTTGCAGGGTATTAAGTTCGACCGTAAATTTACCCCGTACGTACTTTCGGGTAGCGATTGCGAGTTCCCACGTTATAAAAAATAAATAAATAAATAATAATAGACACCCTAACTAACCAAATTAAAATTGACCCATCCATTCCTCACTCTATTTCTTGATAACGACAAAACAAGAACCCCCACCACTTATACATACATATCATATATTTATTTCCCTTTTTCCATTATTCCAAATTTATTAACCAAATTTTTTTCTTTTTTTTTTTTTCAAATAATGGGCGAGACATGTAAATTTTTAATTTGATTTATTTTATTTGATTTTTCCTTTTTGTCATTGCATACACAAATATGTAACGTTCGGGCAGTGTACATAAGATCCGTTAGGTAGCCAAATGCGTAAATAAATTTATTTATTATACAATATCAGGACCAAATATTAATGCACTAACTAATTTAATTAAATTCAATGTTATTTTGTGATAGATTCTAGTTTGAAAAAATAAAATAAAAATAAAAATTGCATGTGACATGCCATTAGTCATTTCCACAAAATTAATTATACAACAATAATTCTATGGCAATAAATAAGGATGCCATAGCCAGTAGAGACATTAAGACAAGACCATGTAGGTTGTTGCCAGTATTCAATATCCAAAAATATCCCAAATTTAAAATTTTAAAATATATATATCTCAATATTTCAAGAAACATTGCAATATTTAGTTTCAGAATTCATATATATATTTACCAAAAAAAAAAAAAAAAAGAATGATTAATTTTCAGGAATCAAATAAAATGTACAGTGCTTGATGTCTGAATCTGAATAATATTCATCAGTAAAATTTCTTCTGCTAAAACTCGAAGAACAATGGCAGATCTGCAAGTAGTTCTTCCTCTCCTCTGGTTAGATACTTCCTTCTTACATTCGACCTCTATGGCTCCATTTTGGACAGCCCTGTAAAAACATTCGATCTTGGTTTACACGAATACGACGATGAATTACGCGATAAAATCATTCCATTCTCGCAAAACATTGCATATATTTATCGATCCGAACATCTTACAATGTCGAATCGATTCCTTTCCCATTCGAGGATGTAATAAAAATGCAGTATTTAGACAATTACCGTTTATCCCGGCCGAGGAACGATTGGCGTCATATTTATAAAAATGCAGTATGCAGTATTCTTACAATGTCGAATCGATATCTTTCCCATTCGAGGATGTAATAAAAACGCAGTATTCAGACAATTACCATTTATCCCGGCCGAGGAAGGATTGGCGTCGTATCCCATTTGAAGAATACCTATGAGCTCATTGCTCCACAAATTCTGAGATTATTACACAAATGTATCATTAAAGACAGCTTCGATAGGAGAAGGTTCCGGAAATTGAATTTAGTTACACTACCTGAGGTAAAGCCGGGTGGAATGACGAGGCTGCCCCTGGGATGGTTCCCAGGGGAAGCCCCGGGAACGGACAACCTGAACTCTGTCCTAAACTGACACCAACGTTGCCACCTCGCGTCTGAAGAATCTGTCGAACGAGAATTAATTTAATGTTCTTTCCGAAAAACTACAATTTTCGACGATTTGATTGGTCTTACATCTTTGGACAGCATGCCGTTGATGTCCATGTTTAGCTCTGGATTCACGCTCGCAAGCTTCATCGACAAGAACTGCATCGAGACAGCAACAAAATCAGACAATGCTGTAAAACATAGTGTTCGACAAAATAAGACAATGTTACTAATGACACACCTCGACTTGCTGCTGTAACGACTGCACGTAGTTGATGATCTCATCGAGCATCACCGCCTTCCCGGTAATCTACAAAAATCCAAACCCAGCAAAATTACAAAAAACGACACAACGACGAATTTCAATTTTCGATTAGAATTCAATTACTTTATTACAGCCAGGAACAAGTTCTTGCAGCAGCTTCATTCTTTCACTAATTTTCTCTCTTCTCACCTGCAAACCCGAAAAGCTCGTTCGTCGAAAACACATAAATTCGAAACAATTCAATACCCCAAACAAACAATTAACCAATTTTTACCCTCTCAGCAAGACTGTGGCTGTTAGTCGCCTGTCCCCTTTTGGCTCTAACATGAATGTAATTTTCTTTCGACAATTCGGCAGCGTTACCGTCTTTAATTTGCTTCGTAGAATGCCCGCGAATGCATTTCTTTTCTCCGTCGTCGTCGGGAGAATCCGAAGAGTTCCCAGGTGGATCCTTGAGCTGATTTTCCATTTCAACATTCTAAGAACAATCAAAAGCCAACAATGTCAATTTAAATTAAGATATACATATATACATATATAGAAATCACAATTGACATAGTGTACCTTTCTTTTCCTTTTACCATTGGGTGAGATTTGGGAATGCCAATTGTTGCCATGATTTGGGGGAAGACTCGATTGGTCCATGTTGTAAGAAGTAACCATTTCTGAGTAATTCCGACTTCCCAAAAAAGGGATCTTTGGCAAAACCTGAACTAATCCTGATGATGGAAAACAAGAAGAGCTTCCAGAGACTTGATTCTCCAACATCGATGAAGGGTAGTGTGAGTTACCAAACTCACTCCCAAGAACCATGGAAGAATTCCCAATTCTTTCACCCTGAATCCTTAAATTCGATGGATCCCAAAAAGGGTCTAAACAGGATGGAGATTTGAAGATGGATTCAGAAGAAATAGGCAACAATCCAGCACCATTGTCAGGTTCTAAAGCTGTATTCATCACAGAGGAAGAAGAAAACACCACTCTATCCCCATTTTCTTGGGAACCCATAATCAAGATATTATTATTATTATTATTATTATTTTGATAAATTTAAATTAAAGTTCCCACAAATCCAAACAACCCTAACCTAATCAAACCTAACCCCAACTCCAAGCTTCCACTATTTTAAGGTAAAGAAAGGTAAGTTTGGGCTTTGACTGTACAAAGCTGGCAATGTCTTGCAGCACTCAACAAGGCAGATATATATATATATATGTATATGTAAACCAGGCAGCTTTATGGAGCTGAAATTATAGCCTAAAGAAAGCAAAAGAAACCCCTCATTGTAGCAGCAAGCAGCATCCAATGGTCACACAGAATAAAGATTTTCAAATTGAATGCACCAAAGATGTATAAATTCTAAGCAGCAACTGATTTTCAGGAACCCTAGAATTGATAATCAATGATGAATGATGAAATGTAGAAAAGAATAAGAAACTTTCAGAGCTCAAAGTAGACTGGCTATGGAGAATTTCTGTACTGAAGAACACACACACACACTCTCACTGGCTAAATAACATCTCTCACCAAACTGGTGAATTAGAAAGCAGATTCCCTTTCTCCCACCTCCCAACTTTTCCCCTCTCTCTCTCTCTCTATATCTGCAGTGGGGAGTATCAGAGTAGTTGTTACACAGTCACATCCACCACATTAACCTCAAGTGAGAGACAAACACCTCCAAATCCCAACAATCCCTAAAATGGGCAGTGTTAGAAACCACCAAATTCTGCTGGGACTTTCATCGAACAGGTGGTGTGCATACTCTACATACGTTTCAGATAAAATCGACAAAAGCTTTCTTCAAAAGGAAGACACGATTCACCAACTGGAAACCCTGCACTAATCAAAAGAAGGAAGCCATCAATTTAACAAGCATCCAACCACAAACATTGTGCTTAAAGCTACCCACATAAATTGGCCCCCAATTCCTTTTTTTTTTCCCCCCAATTTTTAACAAAAAAAGACACCCTTTTATGTTTACCTGCCCATTTTGAAATACAAGACTACTAACCACTGCAACCCCAACTGCCCCTTGCAGGTTAAACTATTATTGCAACAAACCTAATCTTCCATTCTTTAATCCCTAACCCCTCTCTCTCTCTCTCTCTCTCTCTCTCTCTCTCTCTGCATGCAAATTCAATTATATTCGACCATCATGAGATAAGAACAATCAAATTTTATAAGTAAATTTGATTCAAAATGTTCTTCTCTTCAACACCAAGCTTTCTTTTACCTCCTTTTGATGCTTTTTTTTTTTTCACTGACATTTCCCCAGACGACAGACAGACTCCTCTTTGCTGTTGCACACTCACTGCCAACCAATTATCCATCATTCAAAATTATTTTTTTATAAAATAATAAAATAAAATAACCATCTGTGAGAAGGATTCAATGATGGGGCCTGATTCAACAATGGAAAAATTTATCTCACAAATTGAGGCGCAGAAGAATCAATTGCAGAGTGTGGGATTTGATTAATGGAATTTGTCAGAGCAGTCTTTCCTCTTTTTACTTTGGGCCTTCAGTTCGGTCCTCATCACAACAAATGGAATCGTATGGGAAATTACTATATTACCCCTCCTTAATTCATTAAATTAATCAAAAGCCATAATGCAAAAGCAGTAATTATTTTTTCTTTAAATTTTGTAGGTAATAATTAAATTAATTTTAATTTTTAATTTAATTTGCATGTGTCTGTGTGTATAACATCATTTTGGTTTCACGCCTAAGGTAACCAAACTATGGCCACTTTTTATCATTATTTATTTATTTATATATTTTAATTTTATCATTTTAGTATTAAGATTTGGTACTGCTGCCTAACTTGCAATCATGGCTTTCATGCCTAATTATTATTTTTTATTTTTTATATATATAATATTTGTGAGTATCTTTCATTAAAATATATTTTTTATTTAATAACTATAAGTTAAATTGGGCCTTGAATTATAAAGCCCATGTTTGTAATAGGCCCAAATGTATTTTCTGATTTAAGAAAAGGCCCAAATCGGTCCACTGTGATAAGGAATTCTTATAATAAAGGATAGTACTGTTGATAACAGTTAGAATTCGTTACTTCCGCCCAAACATATTTGGGCATTTATGATAGTAGGCCCATCTAATATAACTATGCTATTAATATAATTATATATACATATTAGGGTAAACTCTATAATTTTTTATTACTATTGAAAATATTTATAAAATATTTCTATTTTATTTATTGCGTGAATTTCTCTTATATTAAATTTAAATATAAATAATGCGTTATTTCTATCCAAACTGGAGAAATTATACAAATAAAAGGGTACTTAGGCTTTCAGATCGGTTGTCTTAGCTAATTTATCTCATTTAATTTAGACACATAGTTTTAGGTAGTGTGTAATTAATAATTAATTAAAAAATATATTAGTTAGAACAATTATGATTTAATAAAAATAATTATAGATTACGATTAAGATGACTAAATAGTTTAATTTAAATTAAAAAATAATAAGAATTATGAATTTTAAAATATAATTAAAGTGTATAATTATATTTCTAAAAAACGAAAAGATAAATTATGTGGGACGGACGAAAATATAAATAGTGGACAAATTAAGTGAGACGGATGAAATTTTTTTATATTATTAGTAGTCCAACACGAATTTTTATACATAACATTAAAAAAATAAAAAAATAAAAAAACATATTTATCCAAAATCAATAGTCCAAGATTTACTTATTATTGGATTTTGGTTTTGGATTTACTATTTCAATTTTTTTTTAAGATATCAAATTAAATATTTATTTTTTATTTATTATATTATACTAAAATTAAATTTTACGTTTAAAATATCACGTTTATACTTATTTATATTACAACAAATAACTATTTCAATACAAAATTTTAGTATTTAAAATCAAAACTCAAAATCAAAATCCCACAAATAAACACAAGACATCCTAAGTCTACCTGGTGTCGGACCATATTCATGATTATTCAACTCTAATACTACCTCCGTCCGCCTCTAAGGGTCTCATTTATTTTTGCATATTGATATTTGAGTATTAATTATTATATCAAAATATAGTACAAATAAAGAAAAAACTACAAAAATACTTCAATTAGTTTCTTATAATACTAATAGAATGATATTTGTACAAAAAAATTATACAAATATAAGAATATTTTTAATATAAAATACAATAATAATGCAATGTGATCCTTAGAGTCGGACCATAATGATTTTACAATACAACATTTTTGCAATAGTACAATATATATACGTACATTTATTAATATATGGGAAAAAAATGTGTTTGGTTAAGGATTTGGAAATTTTATTTTATTTTTATAATTTTCTTTTAAAAAATATCGAATTAAATACAATTTTTTATATTATATTAAAAAATAATTTTATATTTCAAAATATTATATTAATTTAAATTTAAAATTTTTACTATCTAAAATATAAACACAAAATTCAAACTCCCAACCAGAACTGATTGATCAAATCAAACCATATTTTCGAAGGCCCAATGATCCAATCTTCCAAAATTCATCATTAAACCACAATATAACTTATTTTGGGTAGGCCCAACACAACTTATATATTGTGTTCAGTTGTGGTTTGAATAATAAATAATAATAAAATAAAATTTAAATAATTATACAATGTGATACAAATATATTTTAATGCAATATTTTAAATGTAAATTTGATATAAAATTTAATAAAAATAAATAAATATTTTGATTTGATATTATTTTAAAAATAAAATAAAATTAACGAATAGTAAAATCACCCAACCAACTACACTATTTAGAATTGAACACATTATATTATAGTCTCTCCGTCCACAAACTAATATCTTATTTTCTTATTTTACATGTTTATCCTTCATTTATTTATTACTTTTTATCTCTACTATACAATTAAGAGTAAATTTGTCATTTAATAACAAAAAGACAATCATTTAAAAAAATGTGCAAATATATTTTAGGATAATAAAAATTGGAGGAAAAAAAAATAATATTCATATATAATTATGTAATAAATCGATCTAGAATACATATTAAATGAATCCATTCCTAGGATAAGATTGGTGAGACATATATTTAAATATTTATTAGACCCTCAATCCCAAGATTTTCTCACATGCCTTAAAACCAATGATCAATATAATAATAATAATAATAATAATAATAATAATAATAATAATGAAATTTAAATAAAAATAAATAAAAATCCATCATGTGTGTGTAATGCGTGCGAATATTCGATTTATTACATCTAAACACAATGATATAATTAATAATTGAAAGTTGTCTGTCTGGTTATGTGTGATTTTCATCATTTTATATCATCCCTTGTGCATGTGGATTCAACCATTATTTATATTTATATATTATCATTTAATTATTACTTTCTTTTATTAAAATAAATGATATATTTTCTCCATTTTTTTTTTTTATTTTGATCTGTCTCCTTTGTTGAATTTAAATGCCCGATCCTTTAAAGCGGAAGCGTACCTGATGAAGCCATATACAAATCTTGGGTGATTAAAGGTTTGGTCTTCCAAGATCAGAGAGCCGGCTTCTTTTCTGTCCTTGACGGGTGAGGAGCAGAAACTGCAGGGAGAATTAGATCTCTTTTACGGCGTGCTGATCATGGGGACCAAACCCTAGCCTATTTATAATAGGGCAAGCATAATTGCAATTACAATTATGCCCTTAATTAATATTATTAATTTGTCACGTCACCAAAATAATAATATTATACGGGTAGCTGCATTTTTCATTCCATAACAATCAAACCTATCAGTCAATAATTAATTGTATTAATTAGATCACTTAAATAATAAGACTGAATAAAATAATGACTTTAACAACATATTCGATACACATATTTGATCCCAAATCCAACATCCTTTATATCACACATGCTAATAAAGTTATTTTAGTTTTTTATAATTATCCCAATATAGTACTAATATTTTTTAAAATTTTGTGTAAAAAACAAACGGATACATAAATATAAGACGGATGAAGTATTAAATAATACCCTTATATTTTTTTAAAAAAATAAATAAATAATAATATTTGATCAGATATTTTACTTTAAAAAAAAATAAAGAACGTATAAACTAAATAGTAAAAAACTAAAGATTTGAAGCTAAAAATAATAATAATGCAATAGTTTATAAAAAATTCCCAATACCCAAAGAGATGTTTGCTTGGTCAAAGTTATATTTAATTTTTATTTTATTTTATTTTATTTAGGACCTAAAAATTAGGAAGTCGTGTTACCATCCCTACTTGAAGGTTTTGACTGTGTTTGTAATTTTCATGTCCTAATTTTTTTTAAACTTTAATTTTGATCTAACATTATTCATAAATTGATAAATAAATAAATAGGGTTTGAAACCTATGCTACTTTTATTTAATTAATTAATTAATTAATTATTTATTTATGTTAACTCACTTTGTATGACCAAACTTTTGTCATTTATAGGTTGTCATGCCAGCAACTTTTTAGTATAAAATTATTGGTGTGAAAAGAAGTAGTACAAATTTAAATAATACCAACAAACCTTCATTTTTCAAGACATTGCCACTAACTAATTAAACTTTTTGTCATTTTTTACTATTATTATTATTATTTAAATCTAAATATTGTTAGGGTTTTGGGCTAAAAGAAAAACAGTACTCCCTCCGTCTCAAATACCTGCTACACTTTAGACACAATATTTTAGTAGTGGTGTAATTAGTAGATAATTAAAAATGTATTAGTGAAAATCTTATAATATAAATAATTATAAATTAAGATTAAGATAACTAATTAGTTTAATTAAAATAAAATAAAAATTTAAAATGAGATTAAAATGTGTAATCATTTTTTTAAAAAAAAAAGAAAGTGACATGGTATGTGGGACGGATAAAAACGTGGACATGATATTTGGGACGGAGGGAGTATCGATGGTTGTGTTACATTTTGGTGCCCAAAATTCCAAGCAAATATTTTATTAATTATATTATGTGAGGGGCAAAAAAAACAATCTTTGGAAATTGCATCGATCTTACCAGCATCATTCTCCAGGCATTATTTAATACAGGTTACAAAATAAGGGTGTATTTATTTTTATTTTTATTTTTAGAATGTCTTTTTTCTGTTATTTATTTTTAATAAATAATAATAATAATAATTATTATTATTATTATTTGACAGGTAATTCAAGAGGTAATTATGATATGTTTTTATTTTAGAGGTGGACACAAATATTGGAAATATATATTTTATGATTATAATTTATAATACTTTGTCATGTTTAAGTTATTCATAAAGATTTTGTTCTTTTCCCATTTTATTCGATTTTTTTTTTTTAAAAAAATAATATTCAAATACTTCTTTAGATTAAAAAAAATGAAAATTTAAATACTAAACTAAACTCAAAAAATGTACGAGTATTAAATTTATTTTGAAAAATTATAATATGACTATTTCTTATTGTTGGAATTGAGCCAACTCAACACTAATACGATATTGTCCGCTTTGGGCTAAGCTTCCTCTAAAAGACCTCATACTAATGGAGTTCACTTAAAACTTATTCACAACTTCCGATGTAAAACTTGGATTTCAATAATAGTAACATTATATGTATGTTTCAATAATTTAAATTTAAATTGTAGTGGTCACTCTCTTGGCATGTGAGATGAGACACCATGAGGCCATATTTTCAAGAACATCCATATGCTAAAATGTAATTTGTCAAAGGGACAGCTATATATATATATTGATGGACCATTTCTCGGGTTTGTTGTTTTTGTAATTTTAAATTAAAATTAATACTATTTATTTAGCATAATTTTTAATAAAAATATAATATTAGTTACTATCCTAAAATATTGCAGAATATTATTTAAATAAAAAATTAAATCAATACTTAATTTCAAATAAATTTTAAATTACAATCAAACAAATTTTTAGGGTGTGTTTGTTTAGTATTTTGGTTTGAAGGGCAAAAAAAAAAATTATACTCCCTACGTCCACAAACTAATGTCCTACTTTTCTATTTGGGACGTCCAACAACTATTGTCCTATTTCTTTTTTTTTAAACACAAAATTTACATTTTTACCCTTTATTCATTTATTACTTTTTATCTCTACCATACAAATAAAGGCAAATTTGTCAATTCATAACAAAAAGACAATCACCTAAAAAACCGTGCAAATATACTTTAGGACAATAGAAATTAGACGGAGGGAGTATGAGATAAGAGAATCAAGTAATATAATAATGCTTGTGTGTAATATATTAAAATTTTTAGAAAAGTATATTGAAATTTCTTTTTTTAAAAAAAAAAAACTCTTAGAATATACTCATTCTGTTTCACTCACAAATGACCCTTTTTTTTGTTCATCACAAAAGATGATTCATTTTTATTTTTAATATTAACTATACTTAACAAATATGAATTAATTTAATTAAATTTCTAACCCCACTCATTGAATACTCCGTTGTTTCTATGACTCATCAAATAATAAATATTTTTATGTACACTACTTAAAATAAAGTATTTCTAATAAAATGTTCATTTTTACTAGGACAGATGGAGTATTTATTTATAGTTTTTTTTTTATCAAAATTTGTATTCTTTTACCAAAAAATCTAAAAATATAAAATCAAATATGTATTTTTCATTTTCCAAATTATATATAAAAATAACTTTCTATTTTGAAAATCACATAAATATATACATTTATATCTCATAAAAATAATTATTTGTATTTAAAATTTTACTATTTAATATTTAAATCCAAAACTCAAATATTTAAAAACACGAATTAAAATTACATAAAATATATATATATATATTTATTCTACAAAATATTTCACTAAATATTTATTTGTATTATATTCAATATATATTTTTTATGCAGAAATTTGCCAATTGTAAAATAATAATTCAAAACAATAAAATACTTCCCACACTCAGCTAATTAAACCTAAATTAGCAAGTATAAGAATATGACTACTTACCATTATAATAATAATAATAATAAATAATAATAATAATAATAATAATACACATTGAATTATGGAACATTGTGAACGTTTATAATTTATTTGAAATACGTGTCACATTTATTTTAATACGACTATAAATTTGTTTGGAATAACTAATGGTGTGAGACCCAAAGAGATAGGCTTCCCTTACCTCTAAGGCAATTAATTCGAAACAAAAAATATACTCCCTCCGTCCCAGGTACAGTGTCTATATACCGCGTCTGCTATACTGTAGACACAGTATTTTAGGAGGGATATAATTAATAGATAATTAAAAATATATTAGTGAAAATAATTATCCTATAATATAAATAATTATAAATTAAGATTAAAATAACTAATTAGTTTAATTAAAATTTAAAAATAAAATTAAATTAAAAAGTTTAAAATTAGATTAAAATGTGTAATTATTTTTCGAAAAAAAATAAGTAACATAGTATATGAGATAAATAGAAACGACAATATGAATATGATATATGGAACGGAGGGAGTATAAAAAAATTAAAATAAAAGTAGCTGTAAGAACATTGCATTGTAGCATCGATACTGAAGCCTAATTAATTAATTTATTATTATTATTATTATTATTATTATTATTCTACTAGAAAGAAACACTAAACTCGATATGTGTGCATGACAACCCTAGTACAGGCATGATGCATTTAATCATTTTAATATTTTAATTTTACATATTGATTCAACCATTTTTTATTATTATTATTACTCTCTCCTTTATTTTTTATTATTTTAAAATATATTTACACGATTTTTTAAATGATTATTTTTTTGTTATAAATGGATAAATTTATCTTTAAGTGTATATTAAGTGTATAGTAGAGATTAAAAGTAATAAATGAATGAATGATAAAAATATAAAATTTGTGTTTAAAAAAAAAATAGGACAATAGTTGTTAAACGTTCCAAATAAAAAAAATAGGACATTAGATTGTGGACGAAGGGAGAATTATTTAATTTAGGAGTCACGTATATGACAACAAAAAAGGCCGATATGGGTATGGATATGGATACGGAGACGGATCCGGGTTCGGGTAGGTCGGGTCAAATATCAAACAATGTTGTAAATTTTTTTTCAAAAAAATAAAATAAAATAACAATATGTATATAAAATATATGGCAGGAGTAGTATTTTTTAATTTACCATAAATTTCTATTGAAACTAATGTACTTTAGAGGACATTATGTTCAATAGATTTTGGCACTATGTATAACAAATAAATTATTAATTTTTTTTAATAAAGTAATTAACAAAAATAAACACATACATATGTTATTTTTTTTAATTATATTTGTTACGTAATAAAAAAGAAAAAATCTTAGGATTGTAATCTTTTATATTCCCTCCGTTTCCAAACTACAGTGGGTAAAAAGTATAAATAAAAGACATTTTTGCCCTTGTAAGTGTATTAGTGTAAAAGGTAGTGCCAATTGTGTAATAATAATGAAAAAATAAGGGTAGTTATATAGTGTTATGGTTATTTATTAAAATAAGACTATTATTTTGTAACAGACAAAAATAGTAAACAAGACTATTGTATTAGGACGGAGAGAGTAGATTCTTTCGAGAAATTTGACAATTTAATTAATTTTTCTTCCAAAAATGAAATTAAACACTTGAGTTTTAAATTTTATTTTATATTAAAATATTAAATAGAATAATTATTCAAATTATAAATTTTATTATTAAAATTTCAAAATTAATGATTAAGATTAGTTTCAGCAAGTTGTTATTCAAATCACCATTTAATCCTATTTCATAGTTTAAAATACTAACTAAAATTTTAGGAATACAAATTATTCATTACCTTATGGGAAAATTGTAAAAAATATCTCACACATATACTTCATTATCACTTTTATCCTGTATTTATCTCTCTGATAAAATATATCCCACATATTTTCAAAAGTCGCTATTTTTATCCTTCGACCGCGCGTGGCCACGCGTGATTGCGTGTAAGGGCGCGTGGTGTGAATTTCACGCGCGAAAAAATGACATAAATAACGACTTTTATAAAAATGTGGGATATATTTTGCTAGGGAAGTAAATACAGAACAAAAGTGATAATAGCATATAAGTGTGAGATATTTTTTGCAATTTACTCGTTAACCCATCTAAATTATATTGTGCTATAGGTAATACTAATATTTTTTAAAAAAAAAATACTAATTTTGTCTTCTATAATAATGTCAATTTTTTATTGTTGGTTAAAATAATATACAATTCATTTATAACAAATAATTTATAATTTTATTATTTATATATTTTAATAATAATAACAAATTTGTCACTAATTTTTTATTTGTTATATTGTTTATTTATCAAATATTTTATAATATCCTAATTTTATTTTTATTTTTATTTTTATATTAATATATTATTCAGGCGAAAAAATATATAGAAAGTAAATTAATAGATAGATAATGGAGCAAAGGAGTATGATTAATTATGGGATAGGTGTAAATAAATAAAGAGACGTATCAAAACGACAAAATCTACATTAAAGATTGATTACAACTTGCCAACTATTTTACAGTACACGCCATTAATTTTTTGTTAATTGCACTTTGCCCCCATTTCCAAATTACGCAAATAAGTCCTTTTCTCCCACTCTCAACTCCAAATGCTTAGTTGGCAATATATTTATTTCAATAGAAAAAGACAGCTACTCTTTAATAATAATTTTTTATTTTTTTTTTTAAAAAAAACATAAGAAGAAAAATTAATTAATAATAAAAATTGTGAAGATACTAGGATTGATTTTTTACGGTTCACGTGACCTAGAGAGAGAGAGAGAGAGAGAGAGAGAGCAATGCATGCAATATTGGCAAGTGTTGTACGATGGGCAATACGTCAATTAATGCACATTGTACAACTCATTAAAGCGTCTTGACTCTTTATGCTTATCAGGTTGTTGCTCTCTATCCCCCTAGGGTACAATTCCATTGAAATTAGATAGTATAATAATAAAAGATAAAATATTTAATGTGATATTTGGAAATAATAATAATAAAAATGATGTGATTTATTATTATTTTTTTAATATTAATCAATAATGACAAAAATATATATATATATTTATGTAAACAAAGCAAATATAAAATCGAAGAGTGAAATTTTTTAAGGCTATAGATCCTGTATTGATCCGGCTAAGTTAATATGGTGCTGATTTGACCGAAGCAACATATGTTATATAATGATCAACATATATTTATATATATCTCAGCATATTATGATGTATTATAAAATAACATAAGTTGAGTTATAATATAATACATATTATAAATATATTGAAATATGTATAAATATATCGATGATATACCATTAATAAATCATTCATAATGTTGGTGACTTCCTAATATATAAATGAATAAGTGTTTGTTTAGATAAAAAATTTTGGAGGTTTTTTGAAATTTGGAAGTTTGAAAAAAAGAAAAAAATTAGTACTCTTTTCCTCTCTTAACAATTTATCAATTTTTTTATTTTGGTCCGTCCCATAACAAATATCTATTTTTTTTTTAGTAATTGTATCATCTACCTAACATTACAAATACTCTTCCAATTTACAATATATTACACAAATGTCATTAGTTTTATATCATACAATACTAATAGAGTTAATTTATTCTTTTTACCTTTATTTCTACTTTAACCCAATATAATACTAATATTTCTGAAACTCCGTGTAAAAAGCAAATGAATATATATATATATGGGACAGATGAAGTATTTGATTTGATATTTTGTGAGATAAAAAGTGTATTTGATGTGATGATTTTTAAAAAATTAATAATACCGAATAAATAAAAGCATGTTGCGCAAACAGATCATAAATAATACATATTCTTTTAAATTTAATTTTGTTTAATGAGAGAGTTATTTAACTTGTAAATTTACTTTGCGCGTGAAGGAAAATTCTGTAAATATTGAGTGTTATATTCAGATACAAAGATAAATAAAGTGACGAAATAAAAAAATATTTAATTTTTTTTTTATACACAATATAATTTTAAAATAAATATAATATTGTAATAATATTTATTATTTTCAATATACATTATCATATTTCAAAAATGAAATAAAATATTTTTTACAAACAGAAGGAACCTAATTTATTATTTAATAATTAAGAACTTCTACTACAATTTATTATTCCTTTGATTAAATTTGGAATTATTTAATTTAATTTTATAGACTTTTATTTTAAAGTATACATAATAATAATAATAATAATAATAAGTGAAGAAAGGGTGATATTGCATAAATGCCCCTGAAAATATCAAGAGCAGTGCATGAATGATATTACACGAAAAGCAAGGGTACGTAAGCAAATAAAATAGTAGGGACCCACGTGTCGTAATCCTAGTGCTGTCGGCAAAGAGGGAACGAACTTTCTTTCTCGCTCACCAATAATATGTTTCTCTCCTTAAATTAAAATAATCATTACTACATTTGTGACGTGTAAATTAAATTTCAAGTCACAAATTTTGCACACTTCAAATTTATATCTCAACATTCAATAATAAATTTAAATAAAATTATTTTGCATTTCAAAGAAAGTAACAATATTTTAAATTGTTATAAGAAAATATTACCTGGTTTTTTAAATTATTTTAATATATTTAATTCAAATTTATTTTTATTTTTTAGTATAAAAAATATCATTTTTTTTCCTCTTAATATAGAAAGAAACTTTTTTTAATTTTATTTATTTTTTTTAAAAATTCATACCTGATCAAATTGATATAATTTTATATAATAAAAATGGTAGTGTTATTACATTCTTTTCTAAGAAAAAGAATACATTTTTTTTTATATAATTTTATTATGAAAAATAATAATAATTATCCATAGTTATTAAAAACGGTATACAAACATTTGAGATATATAAAAGAATACATTAATTTATTATTTTTTTTTATAATTTTATTATAAAATAATAATACTCTCTCCATTCCGAAATTAAATATTCATTTGCTTTTTGCACGTAGTTTTATAAATATAAGTATTATATTGAGATATAGTAGGAATAAAGTATAAATAATTAAAATAACCTTATTAGTATGTGTGATATAAATGTAATGACATTTGTGTAATATATTGTAAGTTGTAAGGGTATTTATAATGTTAGATAGATAGTACAATTATTAAAAAAAATAATGAATACTTTGTTATGAGACGGACTAAAATAGAAAAATAAATATTTTATAAGGAACCGCTGGATTAATAATTATCCATAATTATTAAAATTGGTATACAAACATTTGAGATATGTATTGTGTATGTATATACATACATACAAGACATACGGTCGTCGGAGCGTGGGAAAGGCAAGTGGGATGTACGAATAGTCACTTATAAAGAACCGTGGATCTGAACACCGGACGTATCTAAGTCGTTTATTTTACGAGATCGAGAAACTCAACGATGTAGATTCATCTAATGAATAGAACTCCTGGAGCTGATAAGTTTGACTTAGGTTTGCGTGTGAATAAATGTGTTGATTTGTCTGGGGGACCGTGGCGCTGTGCACCCTCCATGACACGTCGCTATCATATTATTATTATTATTATTATTACTTTAAGGACAAATAGAGGTTTATTTATCTAATTACTTTTATTGAAACAATTCACAATAAATATAATTGAAATAGGTTTTTTTGAGTTTTTTTAATAGATTTAAAAATAAAAATATTTTATTAATAAGTGGAAGTGTATAAAAAATTTTGATATTTTTATAACTTTGTGAATAAAATAATTCTATGATTATAATTAAAATAAAAATTAGAAGGTATTTTAATATATAATGTATAATTATTTTTTTTAAAATAAATCTAAATATTTTGAATAAGACAAATAAAAATAGTAAAAAAAAATAATTTAAAATATTTTTTTCCTTCAAGTTGGTAAATTTACATTTATTTTTTATACGAAACTTAATATATACTTCTTCTATCCAATGCAAATATATTTATTTATTTTTTATAGGTAGATTTAATATATTCCCTCCGTTTTATTGAAAGTTTGTCATTTTTTATTTAGTCCGTCCCAAAACAAGGTTACTATTTCTTAATTTAGTAATTGTATTACGTACTTAACATAATAAATACATTTTCAACTTACATTATATTACACAAATGTCATTACTTTTATATTACACAATAATAATAGGGGTATTTTCGTCTTTTTCACTATAATCTATTATAATACTAATATTAAAAAATTTACGTGTAAAAAGTAAACGACAACCTTACACTGGGACAGTGGAAGTATTAATATTTTATAAATAATGGCACAATCAAATTAAAAAAGAAAAAAAAGAAAAAAGACAATTTTGTTTTCAAACTTATTTAGTTTTTAATAGTTTTATTTGCAATATTAAATTAAAATAAAAAATAACCAAATGTTTATTCTTATTGTATATTAATTAAATAGAGAAGATCAATTGAAATATGTTCTATCTTTACATATTGTTTTTAATTTAAGAATAAAATGTAATATAATAATAACTATATTAATATATATTTGAATTCATCTTTCTTTTGAGAAAAAATATTGAGTATATATAATTCTATATGTATATATATATATATAACATTTGGTGTGTGATATGTGTTTTGTAAGATTAGGATATATTTGCTTCGTATTTTATTTTATTTTAGTTTGGTTTAGCTATATTTATATTTTATATTTTTATAAAAAAAAATTATTTTTTAAAAAATTTATTTGAGTTAAAAATCAAACAATTATCTTAATTTTGATTGTTTTATATGTAAAATAATGATTGTATGCAAAAAAAAAAAAAAAACTTATATTTTGTCACAATCCACTCCTACACTATCAGATCTCCCTATAATTTTTATGCTTATAAAAGATGTTTTTGTTTGTATCTAATTTTATTATTTTTTGTAATGCTACATCTGTCCGACTTTAAGGGTTATATTTATAATATAATACAAATAAAAAAATGAGCAAAAAAAAAAAAACTTTTATTAATATCTTATAATACTGATATATCAAAAAAATATAAATATAACCTTTAAAGGTGGACATAGAAAATATTATATTTGATGATAAAAATAATACTATCAAATGTTTTGAATTGCATGAAAAAAATAAAAAATAAAATAAATCAATATAATATAGCCAAACTTACCACGTTAATTAACATTCAAAATATTAAACCATTGAAGTCAGCAAATTGTATAATTGTAACTAATATGTTGTTGTTTTTAATAATCACTTCGTCTAACTACAAAATATACATATTTTTATTTTGGAACGTCCAATTAAAAAATAACTATTTCATTAAATATCCAAAACTTCTTCACAAATACCGTTACTTTACACCACATCATTACTTTTATACCAAAAAAATAAAGACAAAAATGTCATTATATTATTTTTATCTACTAATTATAATTAAAATATTATTATTTCTTAAACTTCGTGTCAAAAATAAATATATACTTGTTATTTGAACGGATGAAGTATAAATTAATTTAATTTAAAACAATAAATTGATAATATAATAACAATATATACCATGTGTTATATAGTATATACATTATGTTCTACAATATAAAATAACTTGTGAATAATAATTCAATAAAGTATTTTTTTTATCCAGTACAATGAAAATATGTTAAAAATACCTCCGTGAAAGATGATGATGTGGAGGTTGGAAGATAATACTTCCTTCGTCCCATATCTATATATTTATTTGCTTTTTTATGGAGTTTTAAAAATATTAGTATTATATTGAGATAAAGTATAAATAAAGGTAAAAAGATAAAATTAACCCAATTAATATTGTATGATATAAAAATAATAATATTTGTGTAATATATTGTAAATTAAAAGGGTATTTGTAATGTTCGGTAAATAGTACAATTACGAAAAAAAATAAAAAATAAATACTTTGTTATAAGACGAACCAAAATAAAAAAATAGATAGATTGTTAAGGGACCAAGAGAATATAATTTTATTTATATCTTTGTATACATATTTTAAAAAAAAAATATTTATTAGTTTCTCATAAAAATATAATATTAAGGAATAGTGAATCAAAAGGCAAATAATAAATATGTATATTATTGTATTTAGGCCAAAAAAATATGTGTAAAACAAATAGTTTGAACTCATCATCTCACACAACTTATACATTTTATATATAATAATTAATAATGTTGCAAAATAAATATTTAAATATGCTGGGTTATGATTTTAAATATATATAACAAAATTGTATTATTTATCTATAAAATATTATATTAAAATATTATTTAAAATAAAATTAAGATTAAAAAATACTATCTTGTGTATTTTTATAAATCAACTCCAATGTTCAATTTTTATTTTCATCCGTCTTGTTTATTTTGTCATTTTTATTTTTTAAATTATACATTTTAATTTTATTTTAATTTTAAATTTTTTTTATTTTAATTAGACTAATTAATTATTTTAATTTTAATCTATAATTTTTTTTTTAAATTTTACGATAATATTTTTTTAATATATTTTTAATTAATTACTAATTATACTAGTAAATTTCAGAGAAAATATTATTTTTATATTTACTATTAAAAAAATCAATTTAATATCAAAGATTGATTTGTGATATAGGAAGTATTATATATATCCTAATGAGGTAAATCAAATGGTACTGATTTGTCCTAATTATAAGTAACCCTACACTATAATACATACTTACACATATAAATATATTTGACTTCAAATACACTCACCTTAAATACATATAGAGTTATATACAAATTAATATCCATATACATACATACAAACGTATATATATATATATATAGAGAGAGAGAGAGAGAGAGAGAGTACATTCTATTGGGATGTATATATAGAAGTGTAGTTGCAGAAATGCAAATGTAAATGCAATCCTGTCACAGCCCTTTCAGACAGCATACATCCTTTCCACTGTTTCCCCATCCCCTCTCTCTCTCTATCCTTTCTCTCTCATCCCATCTCATCTCGCTCCACAATTATTAGTATTTCTATTGTTTTTCATTTGAGAAACATCATCAAACTTCACTAAAGAAGCATCCCTCTGGTCTTTCCCCCTTCGCTTTCCACACTCTGCTCACCCTCAACTTAGCACACCACACAACTCATATAGAGATAGAGAGAGAAAGAAACAAAATGGGAGCAGTAGCAGTACTACCTGTGATACTTTCTCTCTCTCCAACCATCCAACTCCTCTTCTTCTTCCTCCTCCAAGCTGCTTCTTCTTCTGTCCCCAAATGCTGCAGCAGCACTGCACCCCATTTGTCTCACTAGTCACCTCTGCCCTTCTTCTCTCACTCCTGCTCTCTACTGCTCCTGCTCCTTTATGGATTTTGGGGCTGTTCCTTTTGATTCTCTGCTCACTCCCAACACCATCAACACTGCCCCTGCCATAGACATTAATAATAATGGTAAACTCAGGTGGGGGGTGGGGGGTGGTGGATCAGGATCTGGATCTGGTGGGTTCTTGAAGCTGGAGGGGGAGACCCCAATAAATGAAGAAGAAGAAGAGGAAGAAGAAGAGGAAGAAAAAGATCATCAGTTTAAAATAGCCAAAACTTGCTCCAATTCTTCATCCTTTGGCACCATTAGAGGTGCTGCTGCTCCTGCAAGATTTAATGTTAATGGCAATGGCAATGGCACTGATTCCTACCACTACAATCACCATATGCTCAGCTTCTCCTCCCCCAACTCACATACTCTCACATTCCCCTACTACAGAAACAATGGTTAGTCCTCTTCTCCTTCTGCACCATTAAATAAATGTACCCTCTGTGTGTGTGTGTTTATGGTGATGGGGGGGGGGGGGGGGGGGGGTTTACAGAGATTAGTTAAAACCTGCTGATGCTGTTGTTGTTATGAGGTCTTTTCATGACAACCTGTGCAGCAGGCAGGCAGGGGGAGGGGGGGGGGGGGTTTGTTATCCATTACACACCCACACCCTTCTTGTTCTTTTCTACTGTTCTCTGGTTTTTATGGCATAACCAAATATATACACAAGAAAGACTCTTTTTTGAACAAATATAGATATAGGGTTTCAACAGTAACAGTGGATTGATTAATTTTAAAGCATAAAGTACATACCTTGGGGTTTATTTGAGTGGTGTTTTAAAATTATTTACCAGGTAGGGATGTTGCTGTTTCAGGGTATGGCTCTACAGGGAAGAATGGCGGAAATATGGTGTCAGTATTCAGAGGGCCTTTCACTCCATCGCAGTGGATGGAGTTGGAGCATCAAGCTTTGATCTATAAATACATCACTGCAAATGTTCCCATACCTAATCATCTCCTCAATCCCATCAGAAAAGCTTTCGAATCGGCAGCTGCAGGTTTCCCTCCCTTTGCAGCTCTCAGATCCAATGCCTGTAAGTGTCACTCATCATCATCATCAGATAATCAATTTAGAAACTGGAATGATTCGATCTGAGTTTTAATAACATTATGTATGTATTACCTCTTTTGTGCAGTGGGATGGGGTGCTTTCCATCTGGGATTTGCCAGCACTGATCCGGAGCCGGGGCGGTGCCGCCGGACGGACGGCAAGAAATGGCGGTGCTCGAGGGATGCGGTAGCCGATCAGAAGTATTGTGAGCGGCACATGAACAGAGGCCGCCACCGTTCAAGAAAGCCTGTGGAAGGCCAACCTGGCCATTCCGCCACCGGAAGCACCACCACCACCACAAACACTGCCACCGCCGCTAACACTAGCAAGCTGACTCCGATGGCGGCAGCCGGTGGTGTGTCCAACAGTCTTGGCCGTAACCATCAGCTCACTAACCTGCAGCCTGGGATCAACAGGTGAATTTAGTACTGCTCTGCCATTGAAATGTGTAGTAAATGATATAAATGTTAGCCTCACCTTTGATTATTGTCTGCCTTTGTAGGAGTCTTCCGAACGGCGGCGAAAACTCAGATGGGGCGACGACTGCGTATCAGCACGAGACAGTCCTGCTGATGATGTCTCCAAAAAGTGGCAGTCTTATGAAGGATAACAACAATGCATACCAAGATTCATTGCGGCCCGAATTTGGATTAGTTTGCTCGGATTCGTTGCTCAACCCCTTGAATAAGAGCTCATCTCTGGTCCACAACGATAACAAGAGCCACCATAATTCACTCCGGGAGTTCATGAATCCGCAACCCGACAGAACTCAGCTATCGATTTCCATTCCCATGGCGACGACCAACTACCTGTCGAATGAAAAACTCACAGCCTCTCCACTCAGGCTATCCCATGAGCTCGAAATGGGATTAGGTGTGGGCTCGACAGTGGCTGCCAATGGCCACCACCGGCAGTCAACTGATTGGGTTCCGATTTCTTGGGAGCCGTCAATGGGAGGACCCCTTGGGGAGGCTCTACACACCACCACAGGCGAATGTCGGAACACTAAGCCTCTCAACCTCATCGATGGCTGGGATAATAGTCCTCGGATTGCCTCGCCATCCCCGACTGGGGTCCTCCAGAGGGGCACATTTGGCTCACTATCCAACAGCAGCGCCGGCAGCAGCCCAAGCCGGCCGACACTCGAAGGGGCCAGTCTTTGCAATGGCCTGCTGAATCCATACTTGCCTGCAATCTAAATCCCAGAAAACCATATCATTATGATCATCTAAAAATCCAATGCTAGCTGTAATTTGTTAATTTCTTTCAAACACTTTCTTTATCACTGTGTCTGTCTGTCTATTTGTCTCATTGTTAGGAAGTTCAGTGTTGTTGGTTCAGTAGGTGAGATTTCAGAAGACTCACATTCATGGCTATCTCTATCGATCTATCTATATAAATATAATATCTGATCTGGTATGAACTTGAATCGCATCATCTTGTACACTGTAGTTTGGTAGATTGGTTCTATCATCATTTCTGCTCAAGGTTGGTTGGAGGGAAGCATGCTGGTGGGTGGGAGGATGGGTGGGGAGGGGGGATTTGGGGGTGTACGGACAGTGGTGGGGTACAGACTTATTACAAACTCTCTTATCATCCTACTCATAAATAGCTGTAATAATTGGGAGTTCTTGGCTTTTCTGTAAAGGGAAAATGCATCATCATAATCATCTACTGATAAAATCTGTGAATGAGTGTGTGATAGGAAAGAAGAATCAAGTTGATTCAAGATGGGAGGCCATGGCCATGGCCATGGCCATGTGGTTGTCACTGTCTGTTAGGACCAGTGAGATCTTATTCGAAATTTTGAGAAATCTTTCTTTTAATAGCTCCAGTCTTTTATCACACACAAGGTAAGGCAAGGATGACTTCACCCACAATTAGGACACCCTTCCCCTCCCTTCCCTTCAACCTGAAGATTTCAAATTTTGGGTGGAAATGGAAATGGGGAATCCAATATCTTTAATGGCTAGGCCAAACTTTCAGACTTCTATGCATTACTTCAAATTAGAGCTATTATTTCCATTCAATTAAGTAACCTTATTTTTGAATTTGACTCAAATTTTATTAAGCCTAGGTCAAGTTTACATACTTGTTATTTTCTATGATCGAGGTCAAGCTTGACTATTTATTTTGATTAACAAATGGAGTTTAAGCTAACAACTTACAACTCTAGTCTTTAAGCCTACAAGATTGACTTTTATTGTGATTAAGAAGTTGAATTTAACCCTTACAACTTATAAGCCTCGCATTCATGGTGATGACCTAATTATATACAATATATTATGTCTAATATACTGAATTTTTATTCAGAATAGTTCAAGTTTAAAAATACCTTAAAATGTATTAGAACACACCCTGTGTAACTGAGGCACCTCTTTTAACATATAATTAACTCTCACACATATGAAAATTATTTCGAACTACTGCAACTATTTGAATATAATCAATAACTGAAATCAACACACAAACTCCAGCTAACACTAGCTAAGAATCCCATCTTAAAATCTACAATGAATGATGGAAACAAACACCAAGAATCTACATGATCAATTAATATTCCCCGTACATAAACTTCAATTTGTTTCACTGCCACAATCATTCACTTCCCATTTTATTCCATATCGTCCAAATAAACTTTAATGATACTCAAATTTGATTGGTTGTGTTTTCATACAATATTACCACTGTGCATCTGTAGCGTACTGATACTCCCCCAAAAAATAGAATATCATATATCTATTTATTATATTTTCTATCTAAAATATAGCATTAAATAGATGTTTATACGGCATTTAACAAATGCTTCAATTCAAGAGTTTTACTATTCTCAAACAATGAAAACACAACCAAACAAATCTGTGACCCAATACGACATCTTCGAATGTGGAATGCAAGGAAATTACACAAGAGGAACTGAATAGAAGCACCTAAGACAAAATGTGAAAAAATATAGTGAATAGCAATACCTTCTTTTCTTTTTTCATATGGAAGATGTATGGGTAGTGCCACTAGCAACCCTCACAATACTGATGGATTCCAGTAAATTCTATGAATCAGTTCTTCAAGAGAATTGTTCCTGGTGTTGGATTCTCTTTCACTATGAATGCCTATCTGCATGTAAGGTGGACATCACAAGGTTGGATGAATGCACAAGCACCCATAATGTTCACCAAAATGTAGCGGTTGCACTGAGGAAAAACTGGGGATACCATTACAAAAGTCTTTCCATTTTATCAAATTCAAACGTGATCATTCCTCAATGATTGCATCCGCATTAAAACACTTATCAAGAAATCCATCTAATTTGAGCCTACTTTTGGCCATCAATATTTCAGAAACCTGCTAACATGCTTATAAGATGATAGAAACAATAAACGTGGTAATCAGAATCAGACTACACAGAAATACTGATGTAACTAAAACCTGAGCTCAAATATATGATGTGTAATGGCTGCATCAATGACTAGTTCTGTTATTGAGCTTGCAGCAGAGCCAGCCTCGACAGGTTAGTGACTTTCAATGTTAAAACAATCATTTCAATGGTATAAATGCCAAAAAATGGCTGCAGGAGAATTTCTTCTACCAAATCACAGATCACATTAGTTATGGAACTCAGTCTCAGAGCACATTCATCAAGACCACAATTTCAGTCCTTAACCTGAAATATATTATCCATTGTAACCTAAGCTCATATACAATCATATCAATGCAGCTTACCATCATACAAGTATGAGGTTCGCGTCTCTCGATAGTACATATGGCTATGGTAAAACATCCAACACAATACATAATAAATACCTGTCGATCATAATGTAAGTATGATCAAGCTTACCATAATAGCTGCTTGATATGCCTTCCTGAAATCCTGAAAAGCTTTTCTTGTATAGAACAAAAATATTGCACACAAGATGTAGATTTCATATGGCCCCTAGCCAAATAAACTAACAGATTTCGATTAGGGGAAGATCTTTCTAGAACATGTGAACAAGATTTTTACAGCCATTAACAGACCACATCTACTACATATATCACAACCTTTAGTATTCACATAGCTCCCATCCAAGAACAGCAAAATTGAAGAATTCATTTAAGGAAGTTTCTGAAGTAAATGTTCACACCTCCTCATTTCCATACAGAGAAAAACTGTAGTTTGAGATAAAAATGATAAGAAAAATAGCATAACTACAATTTAACTTTGCAACATTTTTATTTACCAGCAAAAGTTGATTGACCAAAAAATTCAGTCTACCATATCCATCATCAGATTCATCTACTTAGGAGCAGTCAGAAATAAAACTACAGAACAGGCACAAATGGATTTTTTTTAGCTGCTACTCTTCACCCCCACCACCATGTCTCCAAGGATTGAGAGCTTCTCGCATAGCCTGAGCTTCAGGTGTACTCTCCCATGCCCTCTGCTCCGCCTCCAAAACTGTCACTTTGTCATCTGCTCAATATTTCAAACAAAACGTTAATTAGATGTTGCCCAAATTAAACCTCTAAATTCTAAATTCGCACCGCTCTCCCAATCGTGGAGATTGAATGCCAAATGAAATCGATAGTTATTCATTCTTTCTCGAAATTGTCCGAAATTTTGTCGAGAAAACAGCAATTTCGAGTAGAAATCATAAAATAAACTTTAGAATCCGAAAGAAAGTGTAATATTAACATTAAAAAAAATAAAATAAAATGTAAGCTCTAGCACATACGGAAGCCAGATTTGACCATGAAAAGCTCCATGGAAGCTCCGATTAAAGCTGAAAAAATTGATATCTTCAAACACCAGTCCGAAAACCTCATTCTTTTGCCAGATTTGTGCAAGTGAATCGTCTGTTTGTAACGGATAAACAGGGAACGATTTAAGTCGTTTGATCGAAGATTCCAGTCAATAGCAAATTTAACGTAGCATGCAGGAAAGAGCAGAAGTGGAGGAACACAAAATGGCGGCGGCTCAGGGTAGGTGCACGGCGGCAGTGAAGGGTGCGATAGAAGGCCATATATTCTGTGTCCATATGCTGATCATTTCATAATTTTATAAATTTTTAAGAAATGTTTAATTAAATTAATCTAATTGGTTTTATTAATATATATAGTTTTAATTATATTTTATTAATATATAATATCCACCGGCTAACTCCCTAATAATAGCCTTCAAACTTACATATATTACACAAATAACAAAGAACCTTAAGTCGACAAAATACACGTACCTCAGAGAAGAGTGATGAGAATGAAGATGAGAAGCGCAGCAACGATGGAATATTTAAGTGCGGCCACCAGAATCGCCGCCGATATCACAAACAGCTGCCACAGTACCTGCACGCTCGCCCACGTCAGCAGCCCCGTTAACCCGACGGCCACGATGTTATCCGGATCCGGATCCAGAACCAGATCCTTCCATTTCAAATTCCATCTCGGCCCTCCGTTCCTCCCCGCATCTCCGCCGTCCGCCAACCGCCGCCCATCATTTCCGCCGTCGTCGGCGCGGATTCGAAACTGCCTCGGATTCAGAAACTGGAATTTCGGAGAAGGTAGAGTGTATGGGTGGATTCGCAGCGGAGGGAGATGGTTGGACTTGGAGGTCAAAAATGGCGCCGGGGAAAATATGGCTTGAGGAGATGCGAACCCTAACATTGGACTGTTAATTTCAACGGCTCTTTATGGGGTATTTGGGAAAATCTCAAACCAGCGAGAGAGCTAAAATTAGGGCAAATTTGGGGATGAAATGATCCTGTGCGTAAAGAGGTGATGAAAATATAAAGTGCTATAAATTAAATATTACTACTATAAAAAAAAATAACATTTCAAACCACATATAGTTCCAAAATTTAGAAGTAACAATTATATTTTTCTATTTTTATAAATTTATTAAACTATAATTTGCCTTGTCAACGTAGTTTAGAAAATATTATTATGAAATGAAAAAAGTTACTATATTAAAAATTAATTTAACTTCAAAATATCATGTTGAGAGGTATTAAAATATAAAACAAAATCATAATTCTTTTTTGGATAATATAATGAGTCCAGGCCTCCGAATTCAATCCACACATCATTTATAACCTATTTTGAGGTTGTTTTGGATAAGAAAAAATTGAAGTGTTATTTTACAGCTTCATTTTATTTTTTGTTTGACTATGATATATGGTGAAAAAGTCTACCAGAAACAGAGTTTACATAACAAATTTTTACTCAGTATTATTTACTTTTTTTTTTTTAAATTATTACATCAAATATATATATAAATATTATTTTTTCAAAATACTCCAATGTAATGTTTCATATAATATGAGTGTATTACTGTAAATACGAAAATTTAAATAAAATATAATTAATAAATAATTAAAAAATAAATTAGTAAAAATAATTATTATTTTATAAAAATAATTATAGATTAAAATAAATAAATAATTTAATTAAAATTAAAAAAATTATAAAATTTAAAATTCAATTGAAGTGCATAATTATATTTTCAAAAATAAAAAAAACAAATTATGTAAAACGAGTATCTCCTAAATTTATATCATTACTAATTATAATAAAATAATAAAATCAGTATTTAATTATTATTTTTCGTTCAACTCATATTTATGTACCTTACTTCCAACAATAACACTTAACTATCTTATTACTTTATCATTTTTTAATAAAATATTCAATTTTTCTTAATTTTTAATTTTTTAAACTCATTTCTTTAATTTTTAATTTACTTTGCAAGAATTACCCAACTACTTCATTACTTTTATTAATTTTATAATAAAATATTTATTTTTCCCTGAATGTTCTATTTTTAATTTTTATTTTTTCGGACGGATGAGAGTACCAAATTAAAATTTAAAAAATAAACTCCAAAAACTCTTGTCTAAATGGAGGCTAGTTGCTTATTATAATAAACAACGATGAGAAGATCCACAAATTATGATTGTAGATGTGAGCGTAACCTTCATTCCTCGACGATAGTCGAATGCAGGCTTTGAGACAACACCAATATTCAATATTAGGAGTACCTGAATCAGCGTAGCAACATCGTCATATTTTGCTACGTTACTTATTTTTGTAACTCCTTCAAACTCGAAATGTGTAAAGATTGAAGAAATATTAACAGAAATGATATCATCACGATCGACAATAGCACTGAAGGCACGCCATTTCGAAAGCAAGAACAGTCAGTAATTGCAAAGATCAAGAGAATAACTGATGTTTCTATAGAAAAACTCCATACTAAAGCAAAATACGACATAAAAACAGGAAAAAACTGAACAATGAAACCTTCGATCGAACCAAAAAAATAAAAAGGAAGCAATCGCTACAAAATCACAGGAAAATCAATTGAAGAATATGTGAGCTCATATTCTATGGGTGTAGAAAAGGTCTACAAGCTGGGCGACAGCATTCAGAACGAGGAATTATTTTATAATCATCGCTCACCAACACAAACGTCATAAATTGTTAAATTCTAATCGAAGTTTGAGAGATGAACAATCAAGCAGATGTAATTCACTCTCAAAACTTCATCGATTACATCTAAAGCACAAAAAATCATGAACAAGTTCACGATCTAACTTACCCGATGAGCCGAAGAACGCACAGGTGCCTGGGTGCTACAAGCCTCTTATATACAGATGGAAATGGTACGGAGAAACCCTAATGGTAGATTTTGGGCTGATAAAGCCGAGGCCCATTAATGGCCCAAAACGTTGCTATTTGTTAGCGGCCGGCCCAGTCAATTAATGACCCATCGAATTCATTAGCGGTAAACATTTCGGATTTTTGACTCCTGCTAGGGTTCATCTTTCCCAAAATCGATCGAATTTGATTAATCCCGAGTCGATATTCCCCATTTCCCCGCGATCTGCTATACGGTAAAGTTCAATTTTTTCTTTGTGAAATGAGGCTCTTTGAATGAAATGTTTAATTTTTCAAATTCGTATGTCTATTTGGGATTTTACGGGTGGTGGATTTTTCGTTAATAATGAATTGCTTGCATGTTCTTTAATTTGAGTTTTGGTTTGAAACATAGGTGCTTTCCTCACGCCTGAGCTGATTTATTTTCGAATTTTACTGGATATTGCCTTCTGCAGGTCTTGTGGAGTGTTCATTGTATAAGCTGAAGGATTGCAGGCATGGATAGTAACCCTCCGTCTTCGGGTTCACAGGTATTGCTAAACGTATAGTTGATTCTGTGCCGTAGGGCGTTTGATTTATCAAAATTGAAATGTCTAATCATGTCATGTATATGTGCCTGCTCTTGTGCCGTGTGTGTGTGCTATAGAGTTGGGTTTTGTATACAAAGTAAATTTTTTGAATGAGTCATCGTGGTGATTATCTATGAGAAGAAATTTGATGTTGGTGTTAAACAGATAAGTTAGATGACATATCTGATATTGACTGCTTGTTTTGTAATTGAGTATATTCTTAACCATTAATTTGATTATCTTGTTTCTGATTTTTTTGGATATTCTCGAGTATGTTAACAAGATTTATGAAACTAGATACATGTAGAGTTAATGTCTTTTCTGGGTTTCTAATCTTGTTTCGCTTTTGTTTACCTCTTATAGTCGATTTGGTCACATCCTCCACCTGGGTCTATGGCCCCTCAAAGTTTTGCTCCTCCCTATCCTATGCAAGTATGTATCTCTGAACATTTTTTATTTGACTTCATTTTGTTTTGAAATTACGATTTGGCTAAGTTAAATACATATTGGTGCATGCATATGTTATAGTTCCGTCCTGCAGCTCAGTCACCCCAAGTGCAACAATTCATTCCCCCACCAGCTACGCAGCAATTTCATCCAGCAGGACAAGCGCAAAATCATGGGATGCCTCCTGGGCAAAGCCAACCACTTCCATTTTCTCAGTCAGCACAACAGTTTCTGCCGCAGACTGGGCATACTGGACCACCTTCATATCCTCAACCAAGTATGAATAATACACAAAGCATGTTGCAGCCTCAGCCTACTCTACCAAACCATGGGGTTGCATTCTCAACATCATACACTGTGAGATATTGGCCATTACGTTCTTCATTCTGTGGCAGATAAGTTTGAAATTATCTGATTGGTTTGTTTGTTTGTTTGTTTCCAGTATGCGTCATCTTCTTTTGGCATGCCTCAGAGTAGCATTGGCCTATCATCGCAATTTCAACCTTCATCCCAGATTACTACTCCTGTTGTACCTTCTGGAGCCCAACCATGGGCCCACTCAGGTCAAAGTGCACCTGTTGTTGCGCCGATGCAGCAACCCGGTCAACAAAGTTTCCCTATCAATGCTAATGCAATGGTATTGTTGCTGTTTAGTTGTCCTTTTCCTTTCTGCATTGCAGTTTAATGCAATAGGCTAATTTAAACTTAGTATATTTTTTGCATAGATCATCTCAAATTTACAGTCACATGGTTAATTATGTAGACACAATATAGTGTCAAGTTTTCCTTTTTTTATTAAACATGGATTATTGTTCACTGTATAGTGTTTATTATGAGAATGAACGTATGGTAATTGGTGATGCACTTTTTTGCTTTTCCCCACTTCATTAATGCCCAAATTTTCGTAATTTTCTGTGTGGCTAGGAGTTGGTGTTTTTAAAGCATAAATTACCTCATTAAATATCAACATTTTACGCCTTCCCTTTCTTGACCTGTATGTAAAGAAAGAGAGATCTGGAGATTATATATATGTATATATATATTGAAGGATCTAAACATTGACTTGATATCCTTGTATGATTTGGTACACACTTACTTTTCAGATAAAACGTGTATGCTTTATATGTTTTTCTGTCATTTGGAACTTTGTTGTTGCTGGTAAATAATGGTACCTGATTTTTATTGATTGAGGCTTTGTTTAAATGAATTTAATTTAAAGGGTTATGGTGGTGTTTTATATTGAATATAATTATAACCCAATGCGGCTCATTTTCACTTCATTTACCTTATTATAGTAAACAATATGGTATTTAATTATCCTTCTAGATTCTGTTTTTAAGTAGAATTATTTTGTAATGTTTCAGACTGCTACTAATTCTGGTACCCCTCAACAATCTGCTTCTGATTGGCAAGAATTTGAGGCGGCTGATGGAAGAAGGTAATTTATCCTCACGCGACTCTGTAACTTGTTAATGCAATTCACTTTACGAACAGGGAACTCGAACCTTTGACATTTCTGGGGACCTGGCTTGCCAATCATTGGTCCTTTGTTTTTAAAAAAATAAGAAAATATTCAAATCCTGTATAATACTGAAATTTTAATTCTTTTTTATGAATATATATGTTCTCAGATATTATTACAACAAGATCACAAAACAGTCCAGTTGGGATAAGCCTTCTGAATTGATGACTCCTCTTGAGGTGAGTTTTTTGATGTGGTACTTTTTCAAGAGTTCTTGCATCTGCCTACATCTTTTGTCGATAGCAGCTTATTTGCTTTGGAGTTGTGTGAATGCTGATCTATACTGTGGATTTGCAGTCTCATAATGCTTAAGATTAGTTCATGTGTATTGTCGTTTATTTGCATATCCTTCCACTGGTTTGTAGATGTCATTGGCAAGTCAGGGGATTATAACGACTGCTCTTTGTCCTCACTTTGAAGGCGGTTTCACTTTCTCAAGGCAGGCAACAATTTGCTATTTACGTTTAACCTGTACTGTTGGGAATTTTATTTTTAAATAAATTCTATGGCATTCTTTGGATGCTTGGTGGCCTATCTTCACTAGGACAGTTGTTTGATTTTGGGAGCACATGCACGAATTGATGACACTGCTAGATGTAACTGATTAAAAAGGAAATGTTCAACTAAAGTTGTGCATTATTTTGTCATGTGTTCCTCGGTTCTTTCTACTATAAGGTTTATGGAGGTTGTTTTACTATATCACTTGAGTGTAATGATTTTGATACCGTAAGTGTTACAGTTCAAAGCATGAGCTGCGACATCAATGCTAAAACACAATGCTTTGAACTGTAATCATTATATTTCATCAAGCACTCTTGTCGGCCAGTAAAGTTATGCATTATTTTGTCATATGTTTTACTTTTATTGGTTGTTCCACATTATGTTTTAGCCTTTTCTCTTTCATCAATTCATTGCTTTATGAATACTGGACAATTTGTGAACTATTTGCATACTCCCTATTGGTCTGATTAATATCTATTCAACTGAGGACCTTTGTTTTGACAGAGGGCGGAAGCGTCGACTGTTTGGAAAGAATTTACAACTCCTGAGGGTAGAAAGTAAGTATAACTGGAAATTCTGTTTTACTACTACCCTCGAATCTGCAATCTTTCAGTGGTCTTGCTTGAATTTTTGACTAATTTACATCAAAATATTTCGATGGAAATTTAACAGGTATTATTACAACAAGGAAACAAAGCAATCCAAATGGACAATTCCTGATGAGTTGAAGGTTTGTGGGAGAAAAAGCTCTTCTATAGTTATTTTCTTTCATTTGTAATTAAATCTTGTAAATATCCTACCAGTTGGCTCGTGAAAGGGCTGAGAAGGCTGCTGCAGAGGGAGTACACCCAGAAATTAATAATAGCTCTGGTGTGCCTGCCACTGCTAGTGGAACTTCTGTTGAACAACCAATTTCTACCACATTGACCGGGGTTGGACTCAGTTCTAGTCCTGCCACAGCTGTATCCAGTGGTCTTGATGCTAATGCTTCTACTGTAAAGGTTTCTGAATCATCAGCTGTTCCTGCAGCAGAGACTTCTACCACCAGCACCCCTGGGTTGCAAGCACCGGGAGATGCTGTGGCATCCTCATCCTCTGAATTTCCTGGAAGTTCAGATGTTCCTGCATTGTCAAGGACCAAGTCTACATTAGCGTATGGAGCTTCAAATTGATTTTGGCTTCATTTTTTTTTTCTTTAAAAATTTTCTGAAAGGTTTTATGATTTCTAACGTGAAATTATTTCAGCACCAGCATGGAAAGTCCATCTTCTCACATTGGAAAAGGTTCCTTAGGTGTATCTTCAGTCCAGGAAATTGAGGTATGATAGTTAGTAGAATTCCCATTTATGGAAATTTGTACACTCAATCCTGTATTGGATCTATGCCACCATTTTATTTATTATTTCATCCAGCAAAAATCCTCTTGCTGCTGCTCCTACATTGCCTTTTCTCCTCTCTCCCCCATCCTAATGCTTCATTATTGTATCCTTTCTGTCTGTCTCTCTCTCCCCCTCTTCCAACCTTCGCTATGGTGAACTTTTTAATTGAACAACCTTGTGATTGCTTGTTCTTCAGAGGAGTATTGGCTGCTTTATGGATTGCAATAGAGATATTTACTGTTGATACAACTTAACACACCCAATCGATGACAATGGACTATTCTCTTATTTTTCAGGAGGCAAAGAAAGGAATGGCTGTTTCTGGGAAAACAAATGTTACACATGGGGAAGAGAAAACAGTTGATGATGAACCTATAACATATGCTACCAAACAGGTCATCACCTTGAGGTTTTCTATCACTTAAATTTAAAGCTGGAATGTGTTTTAAGAATCTTATGTTCTTTCAGGAGGCCAAAAATGCATTTAAAGCATTATTAGAATCTGCAAATGTTATGGCTGATTGGAATTGGGACCAGGTATATTAGATATTCTTCTCCATGTTTTTCCTCAAATAACTCTGAATTTTCTAATGTAAACACATTATCAGGCTATGCGGGTTATCATTAATGACAAAAGATATGGTGCTCTGAAAACCCTTGGTGAACGCAAGCAAGCATTTAATGAGGTAATTTATGCTTGAGCTTATTGATAATGCTACCATACTTTTATGATATACCAGCAGATTTGTGTTCGATTGCATTGTCAGACAAATATAATATTGATATTTGACCTTTTTCTATTTTGGTTGGTCACAGTACTTAATGCAAAGGAAAAAGGTGGAAGCTGAGGAGAGACGGCTCAGGCAGAGAAAAGCAAAGGAGGAATACATGAAGATGCTGGAAGTATTGAACTTCTCTCAGTAGTTTGTTTCTTAAATTTCTATGATTTGCTATATCTGCTTCTACCTTTATACATGTCATGAAGAAACATTTCTCTTGCATGCAAGAAAGTGCTATTTCACTGCTCATTACGTTGATATTCTGTAATTGTGCCCATATGCAAACACAACATTTTTTTTTTCATCTGTATTTGCTAGCTATAGCTGAGACTAATCAAATTTCCATTTTACTGTTAGGAATGTGAAGAACTGACATCATCCACACGGTGGAGGTTGTTCACTCTCTCTCTCTCTCTCTCTTGTTATATTATAGATATTGGGCATAAAGTATCCTATTTAACACCTTTTAATATTGAACAGCAAAGCGGTGACAATGTTTGAGGAGGATAAAAGGTTCAAGGCTGTTGAGCTAGAATCAGATCGTGAGGATCTCTTTAGAAACTACTCGATGGATCTTCAAAAAAAGGTAAACAATAATGTAATCTGCTTTCTTAGGTTCTTGTGAGTGCTTTGTAATGTTTATAATGCAGCCAGACACATGGATGTCTAGATATTGCTTAAGTTCAAATATATACATTTTGACGGATGTGCTTCCTGTAACAGCCTTCTGCATCAGATCACCTCAGCTCCTTCTTCCTTTAATATCTGAGCTCTAGTTTGTATGCAAAGTATGTTGGCAAAGTTCTACAATATCCTTGCACCTGATGTTTTTGTTGTTTTGTGTATTGTCCAGGAGAAGGCAAAGGCTCAAGAGGAGCATCGGAGATATAGGTTGGAATTCAGGCAATTTTTGGAATCCTGTGACTTTATCAAGGTATAATGAGTAATGGTTGTTAAGTTCTTATGCTTTTCATCTTTCTTGCAAATATATTATGTTCTCTGTTTTCTTCAATTTACCCTTATTTTATTTATGATGTTTAGGTTGACAGTCAGTGGCGGAAAGTACAAGACCTTTTGGAAGATGATGAAAGATGCACACGCCTCGATAAAATAGATAGGCTGGAAATTTTTCAGGTTGGAAACCATTCATTAATTTATCATTGATTTTCTACTGTGAGTCCATTTATACAAGAACTCATTTATGCCTTGTAGTCGATTTTCTCTTTGACATCATAATCTCTATGGTGACCTTAAGGTGTGTTCTTTTGGAATATTTTCCAAAATGTCTACTATTCACAAAATCACCCCCCCCCCCTCCCAAACACAAAATCAAGTAAAGCACTTAATTTTTTTATTTTTTACAAAACATTGTATCAATACTTATATATATAATATTATACAACTATTCCAATTCAAATGTTTTGCTATTCAAATACGAACCCCACAATCCCAACCCCCAAACAAACACACCCTAAATGTTTCCTAGTTGTAAACCTGGATCCTCTTTAAGTGTACGTATATCATTTGTACAATGGTGTATCTGTAACTGCAGTATTATATCCGTGATTTGGAGAAGGAGGAGGAAGAGCAGAGGAAGAAACAAAAGGTATTCAGTTGAGCAACTCCTATGTTAGTTTTTCTAATCTGCTTGCTGAGATAGATTATGTCTTGTCATCAAGGAACTATTGAGACGAGTTGAGCGTAAAAATCGTGATGCATTTCGCAAGATGCTGGAAGATCATGTTGCTGCTGGCACTGTTACTGCTAAAACTCACTGGCGAGATTATTGTCAGAAAGTATTTACCCTTTCTTTTGTTACTAGTTTCTTGTCATTGCTCCTCAGAAAATGTTACTCATATGTTACCCTATAATCTAGTCATTATCACAAATTAAATGTTACATAAACTTTATAGGTGAAGGATTCGGAGGCTTACCAAGCAGTTGCCTCAAATCTTTCTGGCTCTACTCCCAAGGATTTGTTTGAGGATGTTGTAGAAGAACTGGAGCAAAAGGTACTTTTTGGCCATTTTAAAGAAAAAACCCTGGAGCTAAAACTATACTACTTTATGGCCATTTATTTGTTTACCTGTCTGGCTACTCATGTTTTCAAATCAGAAGATGCTACAGATGTTTGGACTTTATTATGAGCATCCACACTTTTGTTATATTTGAGAATATTTTTCTTTCTGCATAGCCATCAGTTTCTTTCTGTTCCATTTTAATTTAATTTATTTGCATTCATAATTTTTCCATGCTTCTGACAATTGCTTACAATGGTTGTCAGTATGATGAAGACAAAGCTTATATAAAGGATGTTATAAAGCAGGAAAAGGTTGGACTCTTATGATTTATCTATCATCTATAATAAGTTGGTGTTTGTAATGCTTACTTAAGTGCATCATATTTTTGCCTCTAGATTACAATTTCATCTTCGTGGACATTTGAAGACTTCAACTCCTCTATTAAAGATAGCATGGACATCTCCATGATATCTGATATAAATCTACAGGTATTGATTTTAATACGTGCTTCCAAACAATGAGGCATAACAGTTGCTTTCCTTATTCTAGAAAACTGGTTATCTAAATTTTTAGCCAAAATTGGTTTCATGACTTCCAATTACCATCACAGTCATTTTTGCCTGGAACTTGGCAATATTCAATTTCTGTGACATGTCTGGGATGTGCGAACATTCCTTTACTTTTCAGCATAATATTGCCATTGGGTTCTTGCTTTGAACTATCTTCTGTTTATACTGTGGTACAGATGAGGCTAATGAGCTAGATTTGTCATGTACCCATACGGTCAAGGTTTACTGGTTCTTGTGCGTGGGGATAAAATGTTGTCTGTCCACCATGAAATGATCACCTTCTGTAGTGTTTATATCACTAGAAAACAGTAATGAAGATTGAGTAGGTTTTGAAATCAGCTGAATTTAAGACCAAAAAGTTAGTATCTGGATGATGTCCTTTACAAGTACTTACCCTACATTGTTACTGGACAATTGGAATGATCTTTGTTTGAAGCAAGGCTGCATCAAATGGTTTTACTAATATTGGTTTGAAACTGCAGCTTGTATATGAGGATCTAATTGATAGGGCTAAAGAAAAGGAAGAGAAAGAGGTCAAGAAACGTAAACGGTTGGCCAAAGATTTTACAGATCTATTGAGCACCATCAAGGTATGAGTTTTACTTCTCTTATGAGGGATATTATCATTTCTTGGTTGCATGTTATCATGCAGTGTAGTTTGGCCCCCAAAAACGCATAGGAAAAAAAAAAAAAAAAAACCAAAGGTAAAAATCTATATGACAAAGAAGTATAGTGCAATTTTATTTTTTATTTTTTTTTAAAAAGTAAAGTCTATATATTTGTGTCACAATTAAAGAATTACATGCACATCCAGATATACCTTTACTAATATAAGTTTATTTATTCTCTAAACTATCATTACCATTAGATATAATTACAACACCTGATTATTTTATATAGATATTATCAAACCAATAAATCAAAAACACAAGCTTTGCACCATACAAAAAATGTAACCAAACAAAGCCATTGTCTTTCCTATCCTTCTCAAACTTTATAGATACTTTGCATAACATGTTCTGTTTACTCATTATAGGAAATAAATGCGACATCTACATGGGAGGAATGCAAACAACTTGTTGAGGAGAGCTCTGAGTACAGGTAAACACTTCTCAGTTGGATATGTCATCCGTAACAATGGAATGTGGAGAACTGCATGCTCATGTTTCCTGAGAATTCTGTCATGCCAACTGTTTTTCAGGTCAATGGGAGAAGAAAGCTTCTGTGTGGAGACATTTGAGGAATATGTATCTCGCTTAAATGAGAAAATGAAGGACAAGGAGCGCAGACGGGAGGAAGAAAAGGTAATGCAAACCAGGATGCTTGTATAATTGGTTTACTCCTGCGAATGCTGGTGGCATTATTTAATTGTCTGCTTATGTATCTATTTTCCCTTTCAGGCCAAAAAGGAGAAAGATAGGGAGGAGAAAGACAAGAGAAAGGATAAAGATAGAAGGGAAAAAGAGAAAGAAAAGGAAAGGGAGAAAGATAGGGATCAGAGAGAAAAGGAGAAGTCTAAAGATCATGCCAGAAAGGATGAAGAAATCGAGGATGAGGATGATGTCGAAAGCTATGGACACAAAGATGACAAAAGAAGGGAAAAGGAGAAAGATCGGAAACATAGGAAGCGTCATCACAGCACAGCAGAAGATGTGAGCTCTGATAGAGAGGAAAAAGAGGAGTCAAAGAAGTCCCGCAGACATGGTAGCGACCGAAAGAAGTCAAGAAAGGTACATCTGGTTGCTAAGTTAAATTTTAGATTTTCAATGATAGGTTAACCTCAATGATCTGATGTGCTATAATTGTTTCTTTCAGCATGCATATTCTCCTGAATCAGATAATGAGAGTAGATATAAAAAATACAAAAAAGATCACCGGGATGAATCTCGACGAAGTGGCCCATACGAGGAGCTTGAGGATGGTGAGGTTGGTGAGGATGGGGAGATCCAATAATCATTTCAGGCCTTTTCCTGCCTTCTCAACTATTATCCATGACATTACTATATCATGGTATTTTACTGCAAAATCAACTGTTTTGCTGGATGATTAGATTGGTTCCCTATGCTTGTACTTTCCCTCCTCATTGGGTTCACTTTGTGTCATGAAAAATTTTCCTGCGGCAAAATACTGTTGGAGTTCTAATAGATATAATGTTTAAGTTGGCAGATGGGAGAAGCGGTCTGGCATGACCATCTTTGGCATCTGTTAATTCTTGCTAGTTATGCATTCATCAGCCTTTCAGAATGTTTTGGGAACAGTTTATGTAGTGTGGATGCTATATGCAGGCGCATAATATACATAGTATTACTTTTGTGCTTATAATTGTCTTAATTAGATTAGTGACATGTGCAAAATCTGTTACCTTAATTTGTTCAACTCAACACATGGTCAGGGTAATAATTACCTATCAGTCAGGAATTGAATATTATAAAATTTTGGGACATACAAGAAGCATTTTGAGGGTTACAGAATGAGGTTAGATAGTAGATTCGCTGATGTGATGAGTTTGATGCTCACTGATCAATATTGGACATATTTGTGGTAGTGACATTTTTTATGCTTACTAATGGCTGGCCGAAATTTCTTGATTGTGTGATTAAGCCTCTGTCATGTCATGTCATTTATGTTCAGATGAAATAAATTTTTATTTTTTGTGAAGTATGCTGATCATTGTTTATTACAAACATGTAACGTTTGGATTTTCAGTTAACAACAATTTCTTGAAATGTATTTGAATTTTGCAGGAAAAGTTCTATGGATGATTTTTTCAGGTAGATCAGAAGTATACTTCATGATAAGTATGAATTGTATATATAATAATTGTACACTAACCTTTAATGATGAGTTAAGTGCTGTGTAAATTAGAATTAGAAAGTGAGAAGTGAGAAGGGATTTCATACTTGAATTCTTGAAGTTGATTGAATGATTTTATAGTCATCCTAGAATACAGAAGCCTACTATATTAGCAAAATAGCATCTCATGGATAACATCGGCCAAAATAGCTTCCTCAATCTCCTTAGAAATTTCCATGCTCTGCTGCTCAGAGTCCTCTCTCTTTACTCCAACCAAGAAATCATGATATAGCAGATGAACAGTGTTATTTTCATCTATTGGTTCTTGACTCCATTCCCATACTTTTTCGCAAACAAGCTTCCAAACTTCTTCAGCCCCCAATATTTTCCTTATCTGTTCTCTCCCTATATCTCTTTCCCTACAATATTCTATTACCTCTCTAACACAATCAATCAACAGCTGCTTTGTCTGCTTCATAGCTTTCTTGTTTATAATGTACTGTGAGTAAGAATCCGAGCCTATAATTCTAGGCAATCCCTGAACACTATAATGTAGCTGCTGCTTTGCCTTGTTTTGAGATATTGATGCTGAGGATTCCCCTTGTGATGATGCCTTGAAATTGGATTTTCCTGTGCATAAGTTTTTTAGATTTTTTGACCTTTAACGAATTCCTTTACATAGGATTATCTTTAGGTATTAACTTACTCTGATTAATTGGTGAGCCTTCATCTGATTCAGTTTCTTGTAGGACAGAGATAGGGCTGAGCTGTTTGCTCTCCTCCACTGATCCCCATTTCCCCCTTTTCTCGACGGTAACCTGTTTGGTTTGCAAAAAGCCAAACACAGATGAACAAAACCAGGCTTGCTAAATTTAGAACATATGATTGCACTTCCACTGGAAATTTCTTCTTTATGAATAAGTAGGAGTTAAATACCTCTTTTGCTATGATATCCCTTCCACGCTTCGTGACTGAGTATTTGGACTTAGCTGTGCTGCTTGATACTGATAACCTGCACTTTCCTGTATATTTATGTGTCCACTTCTCCACAAACGAATTCATCCAACCTCCATTGGTGCTCTTTATCATGCATGTATTATCATCAATCATGCGGTGGCTGACAACAGATTTGATGAATTTAGTACAATGAGGAACTAAGTGCATTCTCTTTTTTAGACTGCAGCTTTCCAAAATCTTGATGCTTCTGAGATAGCCTCTTTCAAGAAGGTAAGCCTCTAAAACAAAGGGCTCTTGCTGCTCTTGCAGAAGCTCCCCCAACAATTTGGGCATTGCTGTTGTGACTTCGATGCTTAGTTTGTGGAGTTGTGGTTGCAGAGAATAGAGTTATGGTTTTCAGGAAGTGACATGATGAGGACAAAGGATAGAGAGTTTGTTTGTTGCAGGTGCAATAATGAGGTAAGACAGTGCATTCCTTCTTCAGTTAGAGACTGATATGTATCAGAAGATTGTAGAGCCTATAAAGCCTTGAGACATAAATTTAAGGTATGGGCATACACTGCATATATATATATACATACATACTCATCATATGCATCTATGTATGGTAGAAGTGAAGAAATTGACCTGACAATGGCCCTTCAGATATACTTGTCTTTCTTGGCTCTATGTGAATTATAATCATAATATGCTTGTTTGTGCTGTTTCTTATGTTCAAATTTCAAAATGGGATATTTGCCATTGACATGGTTTCTTCATGTTCAATGATTTATTTTGTGCTGTGACTTGAGGTCACTAATTTGATTCCCTTAGTGATATATTGGAAAAAAGATACTACTTGGTGTCTTGAAGTTGCAGCACATATAAAGTATGATTCGATTTGAATTCTTTGAAGCTCCCGGGATCCTCAAGACCAAATGGGCTTCCAAGAAATCAACCACAGGTGAGTTAATTTTGCCTGAGTTTTTGTCAGATAGTTGTAAATGCTTAGATCAAAGTGTTGGCTGACAGTATGTGTATATGTTTATATATCTATATATATATACATATATACAGTGGTCCCTTAATATTTGTCATCTTGCAAAGGTTGGTGCTATATTATTAATTGTGGAACATGTAATTGGGAAAATGGTGGAAACAAACAAGCCTAGAAGTGAAATTAGAAATGCCCTCTTTAGTGGGGATTCATTCCCATTTCATGACATGTTATTACTGCTCTTCATTCACTTGCACTAAATTAGAGTGGTTAAAATTTATCTATGAGATGATGGGATAGGATCATAGGGTGAAGTTATGGGCAAAAGATGATAGTGTTTTGTCTTTAATATTATATATATATATTTATGCATCTGCAGGTGGATTGATATTTCCCTGAAATGACAATAATACAATTCTTGAAAGTAACTTCACTTTGCACAGGACAGTATACACTATTACTCTAGTCCACACACGTTATATATTAATAGCAACTGGGATTTGTGGATCTCCCTTTTTCAGGCATTATTTATTTATTTATTTATTTTTGCTGATATATATAATACAGTATAATGTTGTAGAATTCCATTTGGATTTGTCGATTTGAGCTTAACTAAAATATTGGGCTTAGATTTGTGGTGCAGCCCAATGTTCAGGATTTGGGCCTGCAGATTATATTCAAGACTTTTCTCTTCTGCCAATTAAGTAAAGATATTTTGAATATTTTATTAAGGTACATGGGTTTGTTTCTTTTGCTTTTAAATTTTAGAATTTTTATTATTTCGATATTGTATTTTTTAAAAATATATTTTTTTTTACAAAATATTTTATTATATACTCCCTCGTTCTCAAATATTATGCAACATTTTTCTTTTTTTATCACAATATTTTCAAAATAAAAAATAATTAATTATACTTAATATCTATATAATATTTTATCATTTCAAATAAAAATAAAATATATATTCTCCATTTATTCACTTAAAAATGCGTGTTGCAGTTTATTTGAAACGAAATGAATATTATTTTAATATTAAATATAAACTATTTTTTTATCTATAAAAAAATAAATAAAATAAATCGTGTATGTATTATTTTATCAAAAAATAAGTATATATTTTTATGAAATAGAAAACTCCTATAATAACTTATTAAAAAAAAAATTAAAACTGGAACCCTGCTTCTACAGTTCTACTGCAACATCTTCTTTCCTCTTCACTTCACACCTTACTTCCTTCTTCTTCGTCACTCACGAGTCTCCGACGGGCCGTCGTCAACTGGAAGTTAGACCGGCCGGCCGTCTGGAACAGACTTGGCAGATGGTGACTGGCGATGCCACAAGGTAACGACTAGGCCAATTTTCTAAAATAAGCGCCCTTCTTCTCTGGTATTTATTCTCCAGCCTCGTTCGTTCCGTGCTTTCTTTTAAGAGATTGGTATGCTTTTTTTTTCATAATTTTATAAACTTATCGTGCTGTTCATATCGATCTTTAACATTGCAACTAACTCTACCACCACAATTTTCATACACAAGCAACTAAAAGCAAAGGAAGATGGAGAAGAGAGAGCTTCCGCAGCAAAACGAAGTATCAATTTAGTCATGTCCTGAAACAGACTCCCTGAATTTCCATGGAATCCCTAAAATCCTCTTTCCTACACCCCTCTTTGTTGAAGCCCCCTTCGAAGGTCCATAAGCGTGGCAAACCGCCATCTCCCACAGTACTCTGCTGCCTCAAGCCAGATCCCTGGTCCCTCAGTTCTGGAAATTCCAAAGATCTAAATAAACCGAAACCTAAATCCAAACACCCCAAGAATGTCCTGTCCGACGACAATGCCCGCCGGATAATCAAAGCCAAGGCAAGGTACTTGAGTGTTTTGAGACGAAACCAGGGCTCGCTTGTGCAGACGCCTAGATGGATCAAACGAACCCCTGAGCAAATGGTGCAGTATTTGGAGGATGATAGGAATGGACATTTGTATGGTCGCCACGTGGTAGCGGCGATTAAGTGTGTGAGGAGCACTTCGGGGATGCGCGAAGGGAGCTATAATATGAGGGAAGTAATGAGCTCGTTTGTTGCTAAGCTTAGTTTTAGAGAGATGTGTGTTGTGTTGAAGGAGCTGAAAAATTGGCGCCAAGTGAGAGACATGTTTGCTTGGATGAAATTGCAGGTTCCGCTCTCTATTTCTATTCTACTGCGTTCGTGTTTATATGAGTTGAGTCTTTTTTAGTATAATATCGAATCTATTTACATTGTATTGAGTGCAATTACTATAATACTCCCGGAATTAGGCTGGTGCTAGGTAACTCTCGAGTATGGATGAGCGGGTGCTAGGTCATTCGGGATTGAATAGAGATTAAGTGGATTGAATAGACTAATTATGTCAATAATGTGAACATTCTTTTCCGGAGCTCCGCCGAAAAAACTTTAAGAGTTAGGCCGGTGCTAGGTAACTCTCGAGTATGGATGAATGGGTGCTAGGTCATCTAGGATTGAATAGAGATTAAGTGGATTGAGTAGGCTAATTATGTCAACAATGTGAATATTCTTTTTCGAAAGCACTGCTGAAAGAACTTTAGAGTTAAAAGTGTGTAATTTAAGGATTGATGACCCTAGGAGTCTCATAGGGCACATGAGTGAGGATGCCTAAGGGGCTAGTTAGCGTGCTTGTTCTAGAGTAACTTTAGATGTGTGACCCCTGGGAAGTCTTATAAGGTGAGTGAGTGAGGATGCCCGAGGGACCCTAAACCCTAAACCAGTCTGCAATCCCAATACGCCGGAGCTTGCTGGCCGAGGTGTCACAATTACAATGTTTTTGATTGAAATCTTGAGATGAAAATAGGTTAGTCGGGCTCTCTACAAAACTTATTGCTATATTAATTTCAACATTGATGTTCTAATGGCCTACTTCATTTTTAGCTGCACCTCATTCTTCATTAAAGCCTAGGGTCGTTACTTTGATGAGTTTTTGTTCATCTCTAGAAGTGGTTACAAGCTTTAAATTCATAACTTCTTATGTTTTGGTTTAGATGCAACTAAGCGGAATAAGAATTACATATTTTATAGCTATTGATTAGTTGTAATGTAGAATTTTTCTATAACAGTTATGCTACAGGCCCAGTGTGATCGTATACACAATTGTTCTCCGTGCACTTGGCCAAGCCGGTAAAATAAAGCTTTCTGAAGAGATTTTCTTGGAGATGCTTGAAGCAGGGTGTGAACCTGATGAGGTGGCTTGTGGAACAATGTTATGCTCGTATGCTAAATGGGGCCGCCCCAAGGCAATGCTCTCATTTTTTGCTGTAGTTCAGGAGAGAGGGATAATACCTTCGACTGCAGTTTTTAATTTCATGGTATCCTCCTTGCAGAAGAACTTGCTTCATAGTGATGTTATATATGTTTGGAGACAGATGGTTGGTAAAGGAGTCGCGCCAAATGAATTTACATATACAGTTGTAATTAGCTCACTTGTGAAAGGAGGGAAAACCGAGGAAGCTTTTCGAACATTTAATGAGATGAAGAATTTTGGTTTTGTGCCTGAAGAGTCAACTTATAGCCTTTTGATTGGTGTATACTCGAAAGATGGTGACAAAACTCGCGCCCTTTGTCTTTATGAAGACATGAGATCCCGCAGAATAGTACCTAGTAACTATACGTGTGCTTCACTCCTGGCCTTGTACTATAGAACTGCAGACTATTCGAGTGCCTTTTCACTTTTCACCGAAATGGAGCTGTATGGGGTTGTTGCAGATGAAGTTATCTACGGCTTACTAATTCGTATATATGGTAAATTGGGTCTTTATGAAGATGCACAAAGGACATTTTCAGAAATCGAGAGATCGGGCCAGCTTACCCGTGAAAAGACTTACACAACGATGGCGCAAGTCCATCTTAATTATGGGAATTTCGACAAAGCTTTGGATGTGATGGAAAAAATGAAAAGTAAAAGTATTCCATTCTCAAGATTTTCGAACATCGTATTGCTGCAATCCTACATATTGAAGATGGATCTTGCTTCCGCAGAAATTACATATCAAGCTCTTAGTAAGACTGGAGTTCCTGATCCCACTTCTTGCAAATATATGCTTAATTTATATCTGACACATGGATTTTCTGAAAAAGCGACAAGTTTTGTGGATCAGATCAAGAAAGACGGAATAGAGTTTGATGAGGAGCTTTTCATGATAGCTATGAGGGTTTATTGCAGGGGAGGCATGCTACAGAATGCGGAACAACTGATAGAGGGCTTGAGTACAAAAGAAATGTTTCGGAATTTCCCCCCTTTTAAGGCATTTCATATGGCTATGAATGGACAATACAACACATCAGCAGAATATGAAAGTTTTCTTGGTACCTTGGGACAAGGAGGAGAGATTGCGATGGAATTGATGATCACACTGTGTTTGGCTGCTCGAAATGAAGTGTCAGTGCAACTAAAGCTTGAGCTGTTGCTTCAGACCAAAGTTGGCATGACAGTAGGCAATCAAATGATCACCAAATCTGCAAAAGAAGGTATGTATATATTCATGGGATATTAGCCACATGCTAAGTTTCACGTTGTGAGTTATTGTCCTCTTATTTCATTTATTTCCATCCTTATTTTTTCCTGAAGATATGATATGATTACATGCTGCAGGTGATCTTTTGTCTACTGAATATCTGTACAGGTTAATGATAAAACTTCGATGCAGAATAGAGGATGCCGCTGGAGCATCTTTGATTGGTGCATATGCAAAAGTAAACAAAGTCAAACAAGCAGAGGAAGTTTTTGCAGCTGTAGCAGGTTGTGCTACAGATGAAAATGCTGTGTACGGTTCGATGATTGAGTCTTACATAACATGTGGTATGGAGGAGGAAGCATACATGTTTTATACAGAACAAGAAGTGAAAGGGCACACCTGGGATCCAGTTTCTATCAGCATACTTGTGAAAGCTTTGGTAGGCTGTGGTAATGTGATATTAGTTCCTTTTTTTATTTTATTTAATCGTTTATTGTAGTTTTCAGCTCACCCATTATTCTAGCTAATTTTGAGCCCAGCAGAAGCAGTTCTAAAATTTAGGATGCTAATACTTGCTTATTTGAACCAAGTAAAAAGTATTTTACCACTTATTTCTATGTTTATCTAGTTAATGCTAAAGAAGAATTGCGCGTCAATAATACGCATTAATTCTAGTCATACAGATTGGACAAATGGATGTTTTTATTGAAGATTTATTGCTATTATTTGCAGGTAAATATTCTGAGGCTAGGGAGATCATTCTTCATAGTTTTCGCAAGAATTTGAAGCTTGATACTGTGGCCTACAACACTTTCATTAAGGCAATGTTAGATGCAGGTTCATACTGTCGTTTCCTAAAGCCATGAATATTATTGGCGATAGCATATGGTGATAAACTGATATTTTTAATGGCACAGGAAAACTTCATTTTGCAATCAGTGTATACAAGCGCATGGTTTCCTCGAACATATCTCCAACAATTCAAACATATAACACGATGATCAGGTCTGACAGTGATTTTGACTATTGTGGGGATATGTTGTAGGGGGAAAGAGTTATTATCCACCAATTTGATTGAGATTCATGTTTTTGTAGTGTGTATGGACGAGGCCGAAACCTTGATAAAGCAGTGGATATGTTTAACATTGCTCAGAGCATGGGCGTGGCATTGGATGAGAAGATATATACCAACATGATTTGCACATATGGGAAAGCAGGTGCAACTCTAACTGTAGGTTCATTTTGCCCTAGTGTTTTGAGGGCCTTATATAAAAAATTAATCACAGGATTCTTCGATAATGCTTGAACACACAATGGAGACATATGGTATCAATATCCGACACTATTGTGGGATTAAACCTTGGATGATGATGATGATAACTAACTCTACTTTTAGTTTTAAGTGCATATGTTGAAAATAACATTGTGAAAGGCTACAATCTAAGCAACCATGAACTTAATCAGTAACGAAAATGAGATTGTAAATAAACTGTGGTTGAGCATTGAAATTCACTGTAGGGAGTATAGCTCAAGTTTCATTATCTGCCAGCATATTTTCTGAGTTGGAGTTAATTTTGCAGGCAAAGTTTGTGAAGCATCGGCTCTATTCACTAGAATGCAGGAGGAAGGAATAAAACCTGGGCTGGTAAGTATTTTCTGAACACGGCATGAACTTATTTCTATCACATATTTTGGGTTGATGATGGTGTTGTGTAGTCCATTGGACTTAAACAAGAATTCCAAAATGAGGGACTTCTGATAAATGACAATCACAGTATTGTCATATACACCGATGTTAGATGGAACTACCACAGGCATTCTTAATGAACAACACAAAATCAAAACACATGAGGAGATTGTAAAGTTATGTGCCCCTAAGTATCACAGGCTAGTAGTGTGCATTTCAACGGTCGATTGCGTTCTGTTTCATATTTTCCTTGGTGTTGCACCATGCAGATGAGCTACAACATTATGATCAATGCCTTTGCTGCTGATGGACAGTACCATGAAGCAGAACAGATATTGCTAAGTATGCAGAGAGACGGTTGCTCACCTGACTCTCTTACATATCTGGCTATTATTCGAGCTTATACCAAGGCAGAGAAATATTCCGAATCAGAAAGGGTCATAAAGCTAATGCAGGAGGAAGGACTCTGTCTGTCTTCTGCTCATTTTAACCTCTTGCTGTCAGGTTTCACCAAAGAAGGATTTATAGAGGAAGCTGACAGAGTATACAAGCAAATTTACACAGCTGGATTAAAGCCTGATCTAGAGTCCCGACGCATAATGCTTAGATGCTTCTTGGATTATGGGCATGTGGAAGAAGGAATCTATTTCTTTGAAAGAGAATGCTGCTCTATCAATGAGGATAAGTTTATTTCGAGTGCCGCTGTTCACCTTTATGATTCAGCCAACAATAAACGGAAGGCCAAAGAGGTTTTAGACTCTATAAATGCTTCGGGAGCAAAATTCTTGGATAATCTTAAAGTTGGAGCAAGGGCAAAAGGTATGTGAGTGAGAGCAAGTCGCTTGGGTCGAGCCTAAGTATTATGTATCTATCTTTTATTTATCTTTATAAATAGGTAGGAGTTAAATACTTCTTTTTCCGTATTAGCTGCGCTGCTTGATACTGAAAACCTGCTCTTTCCTGTATATTTATGTCGGATGTTCCATTTCTCCGCAAACGTATTCATCCAACCGTCGTTAGTGTTATCATTTGTGGGATTTTCCATGTTCTAAGATTATAGAATTGTTGAAGTACTGTAGCTTTCATGTAACAAGAATCCCTTATTTCGCAGCTGTAGCAACCTATTGTCCTCAGTAGAGGGAGTAGTTCTTATCTTGGATTGTCCGGTCGGTAAGATATCTCAAACACTACCCTGCCTTGTTCGTTGTTCAATTGATTTTTGTTTCTGATTGCTTGCTTGCTTGCTCTATTTTGCTGTTTCTTCTCTTAGTGAAGCTTTAGCTGATCTTTATTCTGTTTCCCCAGCCAGCTTGGAGAAAGAAATTTCAGACAGATTTCTTGATCTTGATGTTGTTTTGTAAGTATACATACATTCATATATATATATATATATATGAGATTAATGACATGATATTTGCTTCAATCGGTGTTCGTTCATAGCACAAATTTCTGAGACAATGTAACAACTAAGGCAAAGGAGAAAGTGAGGTTTATCAAATACTATAGTCAATCTGTATATGGATCTTTGCAATATTTTGTCGATTCTGCTTCTACAAACACTACTCTAATCTTATTTGTGTGTGTTTGGTATAGAAACTACGACTGCGGATCGAGGATCCACCACGAAGGAAGCGTCGTATGGTTTATCTTGGAGCTGCACTACTTATCAAGGTGATTATATTTCCTTCCCTGTTCATGCTTGCACTCAATGAATGTGCTTCGCCCCGTGTGTATATATATATATATATATGTGTATGTAGAATTTCATTTGGATATGTCAATTTGAGCTTCACTCAGCATAGATTTGTGCATCGTATTTGGTTGAATCAGCATATGTCATATACATAATCAGCATAGTTCTAATATAACATATATACGCTTAATATATGCTTATTCAGTCATGACTTAGATCGGATCCACAGTCCATGCCCGGGAGGATTTCATATCTCTAATGCCTTATTATTGTTAATTAATGTCTTTTAAGGGTAAATATGACTATTCATTATTTTTTATTCTATATATAAAATATTAATATTAAAAAATTTACTTGGAAAAAAAAAATAAAAATTATGTGCACATGGTGCATGATGTTTTTTTTGTTTTTTTCCCTTTCTTTCTTTCATATACTGTTCCTATTTATTTTGTTGATTTTTTGACAATGTTTTTATAAGAAATAGAGTTGAATATATACCCTATGTATAGTACACCAACATTATTGTTTCATTATTAAACCTTAATTGTAATTATTTAATTAGGTAATAAAATAGTACACAGTTAATAATCTTATATATATAATGTCAACTAATTTCACATCAATTGGCCTTATTTTCAAATTTCTTTACCAAACTCATCATTAAGTCACTTTCTTATCTCATACAATGTTTTACTAAATATTTTGAAATTATTACTTATAACCTAATTTTGATTAACTTAAGATGCTCTAAATTAGTAAATATATATTACTAAAGTGGAATCTGACGATGCATTCCATTTATACATGTGGGTGTGTTAAATGATTTTATTTTATTTTATTTTTTAATTTATATAAGATCATAAATATGTTACACAAAAGAATAAATTAAACTAAAGAATATTTGAAATGATTATATATATATATATATATAATGGAAAAGTGTAATATTGCATAACATTAAAATATTTATATGCTCTGCACTTGGTCAGTTGAAATTTAATAATTAATGGATGATTCACAAAAAAATATTTAACATTATCTAATAAATTTAGCAATGAAGACCTCATGACGTGGCTGGGTAAGTCGATAATCATGATGACAATTTGTCAATTATTGATTTTATTTTATTTTTTCTAAATAAAATTATTTCCACGTTACTATGTTATTTGAAAATAAAATAGTAATTAAATATATTCAAATATGGCACGCTATAATAATCAATTCAAACCACATCACCGATTCAATTTTCTTCTTACAAGGTTTGTTTGTTGAATAAAACCCATTTGTTCATACCCGACAATTTCTCGGCACTCCCGGGACCTCCAACTCCATTCCCCCATCCGGGGAGACAAATAAGTATAAAAATTGAGGACCCTTTTTTACTTTTACACATGAAATAACATAAACAATGAATCAATAATCTATTTATTTTATATTATAGATTGCTATAACAGTTCTATCCTTAACAAAATCACATGCCATGTCCATGGTTCTGAGGTCCCGGACCTCTCCAATCACCTCCGGCCACTCACGCACTTTCCTCCGCCCACTGGATTGAAACTAGCCGCCGCCACAAAGAGACGTTTCTTAACTTATTTAATAATAATAATAATAATAATAATAATAAAGACAACGTTTGCGAACGAGTTTTAACCGAGCCGAGTCCACGAATAGCTCAGTTCGTTTAACAACTTTATTTGTGGTAAATTAAATTAAATTATTATTATTATTATTATTATTATTATTATTATTATTATTTTTATAGTTTTATATATATAGTATTATTTACAATTTTAAAATAAAAATTACATAAAACAGTGAGTGAACAAATTCTTATATGATAAATAAAAATATGATAATACATTTATATTACATTTTCAAAAAAGACAGGAAACAATCGAGGAAATAAAAGTTGATGAGTCTGTTCTTTTTAATCATTTAAGATTTTTAATTTAAATAATTATTTTGATATAATATACTTAAAAGGTCCGTCAAATTTATTCTTATTATTCTTTTTTGGTATGTTCGTCTTTTTAATTTATTCCATTATTATATTTAAAAAAATAAAAAAATCAAAATTTAATTATTAATCTACATTCAATACTTATTTACAATTAAATCACTTATTTTATTACATTCTTTTTCTATTTCTCTTTAGTATTTAATTAATTTTTAAAAAATATTTTCAACTATTTTTTTTTAAATTTTTTTTACTATCTTAATAAATAAAATATTTATCTTTTTCTAATCCACGAGCCCAAATGGGCTAAATTTCGTGGAATGGGTATATTTAAAAAACGATATATTACTTTCATCCCATAAAAAAGTAATATTTGGTTTTTTGCATGTAAATTTTTTAATATTAGTATTATATTGGTTTATAATGGAAATGACAAAAATGCTAGATTGTGTGATATCTTAAAAATTTGTAAGGGTATTAATTATGTTAGATAAGTAAAAAATTACTAAATTAAAAAATAATATTTTGAAAGACAAAACTGAAAAATAGTACTATCTTTCTTATAGTGATAGAATATATTTTTACAAAGAACTTAAAAATTAAATAATACTCACTCCGTCCCAATGGATGTCTTGGTTACTGTAGACACCAAAATTTAAGTTAAATATAATTAGTAGATAATTAAGAATGTATTAATAAAAATAATTAATATATAATATAAATTATTATAGATTAAAATTAAGATAATTAATTACTTTTATTAAAATTTAAAAAAAACTAAATTAAAAATTTAAAATGAGATTGAGATGCATAAATATTTTTTAAAAAATTTTAATATGAAATGTGGAACGAATAGAAATGAAAATAAGAACATGGTAGTTGGGACGGATGAGTAATAATAATTAGTAGTAACCAAACGCGGCTAGGTGTCCTGTGTTAAACAAACAAACAAACAGACCCTAATTATTACATAACTTTCCGCGCTACGGCAATACGTACACACACAAACACGTACACATATGTGTGTGTGTGTTTATATATAAATATATATGCCATAACCTAACGCCCAATTGTTTTTCAATTTCTCAAACGAAGCCTCGAAAAGTTTTAATTACATCAACCTCCCCAAAAAAACCACTTTTTGGAAATGAAGACAAGAGGAACCCAACACAACAGATTCCTCCGCGTAATCTCGATCCCGTACCGGGCGCTTTGCAAGGTCCGGGACTTCTACGTCAACAGCATCATCGACTGCACCAACAGCAACGTCGTCGGCGTGCGCGGCGCCTCCCAGGCGGCGCCGCTGCCGCGGAGCTTCAGCCGCGCTAGCTCGGCGCGCTCCGACGACAGCGAAGATTTTCGCGAGCTGGTCAGGGCGGCGTCGGCGAGCTGGCGCAGCAGCCGGCTCGACGCCGAGCTGAAGATGCGGGCCGCCGCCGCCGGCGACGGCGAGAAGCGGTCGCTGCCGCCGCGGAGCGTCAGCGTCGGAATGGGAAGGATCGACGAGGAGCGGCCGTTGAATTATTTCGCGGGAGAGGGCGGCGGCGGTGATCGGAGGAGTGTCGCCGGCGACGGGAAGAAGATGGATTTGAAGTATCCGAGGAGCAAAAGTCACGCCGTCGTGAGAACTTCGTTTTGACTGTGATCCGCCATCGCCGCCGTGGAAGAGAAGCTTTTCCGGTGGGTGTTAATTGTCGGGGAGCGATTTCGGGAAGATTGCGCGCAGGGGATGGTCCGGGAGTACGGGTCCCGGAGTGGCTGAGCTATTCCGCGTTGAGGAATTCTGTGGATTGCCAATGGTTTTAAGATTTATTATTATTATTTTCGTGATTGAAGAAAAATAGAAAATAGAGTAATTAAGGTATGTTTAGTTGGCATATTATCCGTCAAAAGTTTTCTTTTGAAAATATGAAGTTAATTCTTTCATTTTTTAATAGTATTATTAAAAAGATTTTATTCTCTATTTAATATCATATTCCATACTTATTTTTTTTATTATTTTTATAATTGAGGGCAATTTAATCTCTTCGATAGTTGAACAAATATTGACTAAATAAGCATCCATAAATATCTTGAGAAAGTGCCTATTCGAGTAATGACTTAGTCAAATTAATATCTTTTTTGACAAGCGGTGCTGTAGCTGATAGTTGATTTTAGTTTATTTAATTAGACTAGCTTATCTTTTTATTTTATTTTTTTAATTTTTTTAAATTGTACCAAATAAAAAAATTTAAAAAATACAAATAAAATTTAAAATAAGTTTTAAAAAAATTAAAAAAATAAAAAATAAATAAAAAAATCTACGTGTCTACTAGGTCAGCGACACTTGGCGGACACGTCACCTCCGGCTAGCCACGCAAGCATCTCCGGCGCCAGATGACTAAAACAACGAAAATTTTTCACTTATGAGACTAGTTTGCGACAAACTCCACTTACGAGACTAAAATAATAAGAGGATCCAGTTACCGGACTAAAAAAAACAGTTTACCCTAATAATAATAATAATAACAATAATAATAATAATAATAATAATTTGAAATCAGATGATTACTATAATTATTCATTTAAAATAGAATTATTCATTTAAATGAATCTTACAGATCTTTCTTGCTATTCATGGATTTGTCTCGTTTGTATTTCAACTTACTATATTTACTTCATTTGTATGATTTTAATAAAATATATTATTTATTTTTATAAAATATTATTTAAATTCAAATTCAAATAAAAATATATAGTAAATCTTAATTTTATAATTCTGAATGTTGTGCAGTATCTTAAAACCTAAAGGTTTAGTAATTATTCCCAAGAAAGAAGACGACAGTGGCCTACTCCCATGTTGTCCCAACTATTCCTAGCACTTCCCTTTTCAACAAGGTATATATTTTGGGTATAAAATATTTAGGATTTATTATTTTTTCTTAAAATAAAACAATATTAAATAATTATTATTTTATATTATTTACAGAATTTTCTATTTAAAATAAAAAATTATAATATTATTTTAAACTATATGACAAAACAAACATACTCTTAATTAAATTACATATCTCCGTTCACTAATATAACAAATTTAGTCATAATTCTTAAGTAGTATTAGTGAAAAAAACTAACAAATTTTAATATATGTACATACAACAATTATACATTATCAAAAAAATAAAATCAATAATTCAATTAAAAGAACTAAACATTTCATTTATTATACTCCCTCATCCGTCTCATATCTATATATTCATTTGCTTTTTGCACGAAATTTTAAAAATATTAGTATTATATTGAGATAAAGTAGAAATAAAGGTAAAAAGACTAAATTAACTATTGTATGATATAAACGTAATGTCATTTGTGTAATATATTGTAAATTGTAAGGGTATTTGTAACGTTAGGTAGATAATACAATTTCTAAAAAAAAAAGGAAATAAATACTTTATTATGGGACAGACCAAAATAGAAAAATAGATAGATTGTTAAAAGACGGATGAAATATTACTGAATTATTTTTTTATTTATTTTTATATATAACACTTAAAACTAAACACAAACACTTTAATATTCAGATTTTTGTAGATCAACCGGTGAGACAGTTAAGATTTTTAATAAAAAATATGTAATTTAGTTTCTAAACAATATGAAAAATAAATTCAAAATATAAGTAAAGAACCTTTAATTGATGGGTTTTATTTTGTTACTATTTTAAATTCAAATCAATATTATTTATCAACATAATTTTTATTAAAAATATACTATTAATTTTATAATAAAGTATAAAATATCACATTCAAATACTAATTGAAAAAGAAAATGGCAGATCTAACACATTATTTCAAATAAAGTTAAAAAACACAACCAAACAAACCCAATGAAGTGAAGTTAAATTTGTAGACCCTTTAACGTGTTTATACGTATGTGTAACTAAATTTAGGAGATATTACTTCATGAAGAAAATCGAAGCCGTTGCTATATTTCTTCATCGTACGGCTCACATTGTCCTAATAAATACAAGGCGGCAGATACAGTGCTGACCCTCGGAACACATCGCGAATGCGATTGCGACCGAGTCGAAGAGGATATAATCAGGACGCTTAGAGAGAGAGTTCCGTGGCAAATCGAGTCGATACCGTCAATAGCGACTGCATTGATGGACGGTTACGATCGTCAACAATATACGTGGATGTTAATTTGGGGGAACGATATTGTCGGAAAACAAAGATTAGCCGTCGGAATAGCGAAGGCGGTATTCGGTTCTTCGGATTTTTTATTCTGTTTGGACCCAAAGAATAATTGCCCGTTTACGGTGTCCGAGAACTCGGCCGCGCTCGAAATGGCGTTGCGGAGCGTCGGAAAGCTCATTGTGTTGGTCGAAAATGTCGATTCGGCTGATCCCGGGTTTCTTAGGTTTCTCGCCGATATTTTGGAGGGGCGAAAGTGTCGTACGTGGACACGTGTTATATTTATATTGACAATATACGGCGACGGCGATTATGACACGTGGTGTAATATGTTTGGGGATGACGATGTAGTATCGACTGTCATTTCGATGAAACTCATTGTTTGTAAATCGAAATATTCAAATCCGAACCGTAAAAGAAAGATGAATCGAGATGACGCGGCAATTAGGCCGTGGAAGTGTCCGAGGAGGTGCGACAAAATCGATGAAGTCGAGGTTGAGAAAAGTGTTGGCCTCGTCCTCGCCCTCAACCTCAATGTAATAGCTGACGATGACAACATAGGCGACAACGAAAACTATAGTCCGATATCGAGCGATGTGACGTGCGAGCCGACGGTAACGGGACAACATAGTTCTCCGTTAGCGTTCCTTAAAACCATCGAAACTCAGATCTTTTTCGACAGGTTGGACGATGATCGCAAGCGGGCAAAGCGAGCGTTGCGATCGAAATTCGAATGTGCTTGCGGCGACCAGGCGGTTTTCTTGGATGTCGAGGAGGCGGTGGTGGACGAGGTTTTCCGGTGGTCGGAAATGTGTGGCGGCGGTGGCGGCGTGGTGGAGGAATGGATAGAGGAGGTCTTGGGGAGGAGCTTAGGTATGGTTAGTGAGGGAGGGAATGGTAGGAATGTTGTTAGGGTGTGTTTGGGAGGGAAGGGACGACAAATTGGAATTGGATATAAGGGAAGTTGTCTTTTAAAAGGATTTCTGTTTTGTTGGCGGACTGAAATCTCACAAACAAACAGGGCACAATCTCTCTGTTCTGTATTTAAGGGAATTGGATATAAGGGAAGTTGTCTTCCGTAGTCTCATTTACCTTTTGCGTTATTGTATTTAACATTAAAAATATCTTTATATTTGTATAACTTTTTTTTTGCACAAATGTCATTATAATAATATTATAAGAAATTAATATAAATATTTTTGTCATTTTTCTTTAATTTGTACAATATTTTTATATAAGAATTAATATTCAAATATCAAAATGCAAAAATAAATGAGATCCTTAGAGCTGGATGAAGATAACACAGTATTACATTATTTCTCAAAAAATATTATTCAATATAAAATATTATTTTTATATTACTTACAATATTTATACTTTATATAAGAAAATACTTCAAACTAAAATACTAAACAAACACAAACTCTAAAAGTAAAAACACAACCATTTTTAGTTCTTTCATTTTATAGTTTTTTTTTTAACAACAATATTTTTTTAATGCGAAGCTTTTAATGAAAACTATATATTAATTATGATATGTTTTAAAATATGAAAATGTAAATTACTATAATGTAGATAACACAAAAAAAATAATTTAAAACATGTACGTCTTTCGTTATACATCAGGTGTCCATTTTTTTTTTTTCGAATGTTTCATATGATTTATTTCAATTTTTTTAAAATATAATTATACATTTTAATCACATTTTAAAATTTATAATTTATAATTTTTTTATACAATAATTATTTTTAGTAATACACTTCTTAATTATATACTAATTATATTTTATTTAAATTATCATATCTACGTTAATATGGACACTTTCAGTGGGGCGAGGAAATACTCCATCCGTTCGCCTCTAAGGATTACATTCACATTTTGCGTCATTGTACTCAATATTAAAAATATTATTATATTTATATAATTTTTTTTATACAAATGTCATTACATTTAGGGATGTCAACGGGGCGGGTTCGGGACGAATTTTGCAGGCCCCGGGATCCGCCCCACTAAAAAATATTATGACCCAAGACCCGCCCCATCCCACTTCAACCCGGCCCCAGGACCCGTCCTGTTCGGGTTCAGGGCCAACCCGACAAATCCGTTTTTTTTTAAAGAATAAAATATATATTTTTAAAAAAAAATAATTTAATAAAAAAAAAATGTGTCAAAGTACTAAAAGATTATAGTTCTAAAAATAAGAACAATCAAATATTGACGATAGTTCGTAGTGATGACGTTCAACAGTAGTCGCAAATATAAAGAAAATTATAGGATAAACAAATGCGAACATAAATTTGATTTATAATCAAAGTTGTATTTTATATTTAAACTTTTTCAAATAAAAAAATAATATAATTTATATTGTATATAAATATAAATAAATTATAATAATTATTAAAATATCTGGGTTCGGGTCCGGGTCCGGGTCCGGGTCCGGGGTGAGGCGGGTTTATAGTAAAATCCGTAACCCGTCCCCAACCCGGCCGAGTCTAAAACTCAAAATCTACAACCCGGCCCGAACCAATTTTTTTAGACCTGAACCCGCTCCATTAAGACCGGGTCCGGGGCTAACCCGCCCCATTTGACATCCCTAATTACATTAGTATTATAAGATACTAATATAAGTATTTTTATTTTTTTCTCTTGATTTGTATTATAATTTGATATTATAAATAATATTCAAATATAAACACGCAAAAAGTAAATATAGCCTTTAGAATCGGACCAAGGTAATAGTATAATTTAATTGTCCTTAATTATTGGAGCTAGGATTGGTAAATGTCAGTTAATTGTGCCTCCAAATTGCTGACATTTTAATTTTAGTAGCATCCTGTACGTAGGAATGGAAATAGGCCAGACCTAGTCCGATCTATTTACTAAAAGTGTCATGTCAAAAAATTTTTAAAGCTTTTTTATTTAAATAGAACATGCTTAGGCTTAAAAAAATATTTTTAATTAACAGACCGATCTATTTATATTATTATTTTTTTATAAAAATATTTTTTATTATTATATATTAAAAATAATTTTCTATCTAATAATAATATTTATTAAATAATTTTAATTATAAATTTATTATAAAAAATAGAATTCTTTAACTTTTATATATATTAAATAATTGTACGTACTTTATTTATTTTTTTATTTCTAACTAAATTTGAAAATAAATAAATAAATAAAAATATTATGTAGTCTTTTAAATAGGTTTGTAGGTCGAATTAAACTTTTAAAAAAATCATGCTCAGGCTTTTAAAAAGAAATTTCAGGCTTACGGGCCAGATATTTTAAAAACATGTCAAACCTACTTAATTAAAGTCTGGCTTGGTCTGGCCTATTTCCACTTGAGGCTCCTACCCAAAATATATTTGTTTATAATTCAACACTATTTTTTTTTCCTATATTCTTTTTATTACAGACTTTGATTTTTTTTTTAAAAAATAGTCATTACATTCATTTTAAAAAAATATATTTATTTTTGGTATAAAGTTTAAAAAGCTAATTATTTTAATTATAATAGATAGTTAAAACAGTGTAAAAATGATTTTATCTTTAATTTTTGGTGTAAATTTATTGATTTTGATTTGAAATAGTGAAAAAACAAACATGTAATAATATGATGATAAAATATAAATATTTATAGGAAAAAAAAATAGGGTTTAGAGTTACTTACAATCCAAAATAAATATATATTTTTTATTAGTGGATAAATTGAGTATTTACTTATCACACTTAAATCACATTAAGTTATTATTTCACTTAAAAATTACAAAAGATGTGTTTATTTAATATTTTAGTTTGAAGTATTTATTTTATACTATGAGATATGTGAATAGTATCATTAATATTAAAAATAATATTTTGTATTGAATAATAATTTTATGCGAAAGAATATAATATATTATTACTTTCGTTTTAAAAGAAGATTACCATTGACTTTATATGCGTAGATATTTGAATATTAAATTTTATATTAATATATAATGCAAATTATTATAAAAAATAAAAATATCTTTATTAATCTTTATATTTATGAAATAAATTATATAAATATAAAATTATTTTAATGTTAAATATGCAAAAAATAATAATAAAAAAATAGTACTCTTCTTATGAGACATGTAATTATATTGAGAATTATGTTAGTTTAAAAAAAATGTTTGAATGAACAAAAACCAAAAACTTATATCGACAAAATATAAATAAAAAACATAATTAATTTACAATTTTGAGGCTATAGTTATTATTTTCTCTGTTTCTATAAATATAATTTTTTTAATATAAATATCGATTATCGAATACTTATTTTGTATTTAATTAACTATACCATTAAATTTTTTTTTTCTATTTAAAATGTTAATAAAAAAAATAATTCAAAATATCAACAATAAGTTAAGCTCTATTTAGAGTTATATTTTCTTATTTTTTATTTTTTAAGAATGAAAATAATAAAACTTAAATTGAATATTTGATGTACTATAAAATAATTATATTTACCAAGAATTCAAAAAAATATAAAAGTAACCATGTAGTTTAGTATTCAAAGGCTACTACAATTAATTGTTACAACCAATACCAGAACAAATCAAACTAAATTTCAATATAGCTTACGGTGTGTTTGTTTACGATGTTTTGTTTTTAAAATAGTAAAATTTTGAATTCAAATAATTATTTGGTTCGATATAATAATAATAATCATAATAATAATAATAAATAAATAAATAAGTAAAAACAATAAAAATAACACAGCATAAAAGTGTCTCATATTTCCTGTGTCCGTCAGTCATTGCCATAAAATGTGACGACAGTAAGTTCAAAATTAAAGATGTGTTTACGTTACCATATTTAAATTTATATCTAATCTATTCATAATAAATAGTTTTATTTATTTAAAATTTTATTATTCATATTTTAATAAATATTAATTAATTTTTCGCTATTTTTACTTATTTATTTTATCAATTTTTAATAAAACTTTTTATAATACTCAGGGTATGTTTGTTTTGTGTTTCTTTTTTTTTTTTTTTTTTTGTATTTTTGTTTGAGGGTGTGTTTTGTGTTCTATTCTTAAAATATAATTTTTTTCACCATCCGCCTCACTTTCTCCCTCTACCACGTCAACTTGATGACATTCTATTTTATTTTATACCTACAACAAAGATACTTATTCTAATTTTTAATTAATTTTTATTTTCACACTCCCTCCGTCATGCGAAATTAGTCGCGTTTCTTTTTTGCGCGGAGTTTAAGAAAAAATGGTTTATATAGTTAAGTAGTGTGATTAGTTAATATAATATATAATAAGATGTTATTTTAACTATTTTTATTTGATGAAATATTGAAATAAAAGTTGAAATATTTTTATTATTTTATATAGCGCATTTTCATCTTTTTCACTACAACTCATTATAATACTAATATTTAAAAATCTATATGCAAAAAGTAAACGGCGACTTTGCACTGGGAAGGAGGGAGTATATTCTTTAAAAAAAATATATATCATATTTAATATTTTATATTTAAAATTTATTTTATTTAAAACACTCTCACTTAAATATCCTTATATATTTATTTATATGGCAAAGGACCCAAACTCGCCCAATGAATAATTCTCTATTGTTAACCATAGCCTTCAAAAACCATAAAGTTCAAAGCCATTAAACTTTTAATAGATACGTTTGATTGTGGTTTCATAACATTAATTTATTTACAAAATATTTAAAATTAATAAAAATAAAAAAAAATTATAATTTTTTTATAATTTTCAATAGTTAATTATAAAAGTTCAAAATATTGGGTGTGTTTGTTCGAAGGATTTGCAAAGATTTATACTCCCTCCGTCTCAACCACCCTGCAATATTTTTTTTTGATATATCTCAAACACTCTGCAATATTTTCAAAATAAGAAATAATTAATTATACTTAATCTCTACACTACACTTTATCCCCTCACATCATCCAAATAAAAAAAATAAAATATATATTTCTCTCTCCATCCCATCATCTAATTTCTAAATTATCATACTTAATACTACCCACCTAAAAACCCGTGCCAAAAGTAGAAAATAGGGACAAATTATGAAAATTATGCGGTACGGACAAAAATAGAAAATATGGACAAATTATGTGGGACGGAGGAAGTATTTAAAAATCACATTAGTATGACAATATTAACTTATATTATATCAAATGATTATTCAAATTTAAATTTTAATTATTAAAAAAATTCAAACCAAAAAATCAGACCTACCAATAAACATTGGTCTAGCATTTCTTTTAAAAAATACTTATCAAATGCCAATTTTTCATTTAAAATATCATATTTATTACCTATTTATATTATATCAAACATTTTTTTTATTCTATTTTTTTTTTTTTATTTTCATATTTCCTAATCAACTTAAAACTCCAAAATATTTTTCAAAACATATTTCTTAACATAAATTTAATACGGGGCAGTGAAGGCTCGCGAAATAGACAGCAAGCAGCAAGCAAGAGCTTCTCAGCCCCTTCTATAAAAGCGTTAGCGCTTGAAAGCATTTAATATTAGGACATATAAGCACCGTTTACTTGATTTCAAATTCTTTACTTTACTATTTTTTATAACTTTTTATAAATTATACTCCCTTCGTCCCAATATAATAGTCTTGTTTACCATTATTGTCCGTTCCAAAACAATACTCTTATTTTCATGAATAACCATATCACCATAAAATTATCTATACTTTTTCATTTTTATTATACAATTGTCACTGTTTTTTACACTAATACATTCGCAGGGCCAAAAAAGTCTTTTATCTATATTTTTTACTAACTATCAATATAGTATTAATATTCTTTAAATCTCGTGTCCAACCTAATTAAGACTATAGTTTTGGGACGGATGGAATACTGTTATTTACATACACTAAATATAAAATTCAAATTACTATTCATACCTAAAAAAAATCATAATAAAAACTCAAACAAACACGTAATAGCTTGGTACTCGGACCAAAAAAATATTGATATAAACACACACATATATATATCAACATTTTATATTATTAATTATAATATCAAAATTAAATAATAATAATAATAATAATAATAATAATAATAATAATAAGGGTAAACTGTTTTTTAGTCCCGTAACTAGACCCATTTATCATTTTAGTCATGTAAATGGAGCCTGTCGCAAACTAGTCCCATAAGTGAAAATTTTTCGCTATTTTAGTCCTCCGGCGCAAGAGACGCCCGCGTGGCTCGGCAGAGGTGACGTGTCCCGCCAGGTCAGCGACACCTGGCGGACACGTGGATTTTATTAGTTTATTGTGCTAAAGTGTTTGGTAAAATAATAGTTTTGTATTAACTGTAATTAAGGATATTATATATATATATATTTGTAAAAAAAAATATTTAGTTGAATTTTTTTGATGGGTGGGTTGTTTTAGAATTTTTATTATTAATTATTAAAAATTAGAAAAAAATATCAAAATATTTATTTTTATTTTTTAAATATTTTGTAAAAAAAATAATGTAATTTTATTGAAATATATATATTTCATAGTATAAATATATATATAAATTATTAGTATATATACTTTTATTAGATTGATTTTTAATTAATATATATTTTCATTAAATTTATAATTTTAAATAAATATATTTATTTTTAATAAAAAAATTATATGATAAAATATATAAATGAATTAATAATATTATATTTTATATATCTTTGCTTTAAAAAATTTTAAAATTAATTTAATAACAAATCAGGAAGAATGAAATATTAAAATGAAAAAAAAAATTCAAAATGGCTGGAATATAGAGCATTTTTTAAATTAGTTTTTCGGTTTTTAAAATTAGTTTTTTGGATTCAATAAGTTAATTAAAAACGTTAATTTACCAAACAATAAAATTAGCTAATTTATTCTTCTATAAGCTAAAAGTTGTTGAAAAAATTGTTTGTCAAACACTCTCGAAGTTAGTACATTAACCTTAAGCAATCAGCATTAGGGGTGTCAAAATTAAACTTGACACGAAAAATCAAACCCGTTCGACCTGAAATTTTCATATTCGAGTTTGGATATTTCGGATTTACACAAAATGAGGTCGAACGAACCCGAAATAAAAAAAAAAAATTATTATTGTATTTCGGATTGACCTAATAACCTGAAATATAAAAAAATCGGTCAAGTTTCAGATTTGGGGTCAACCAGAAATTATTTATTATTTATTATTATTATTATATTTATATTATTTTATAAATAATATAAAAATAAAAATAAAAATGAATTTTTTTTAGGTTAATTTAATTTTTTAAAATTTTCGGGTTTGCTTCGTATCAGGTTTCTTCGGATTTCGGGTGACTTGAAACTAATTCAAGTCAACCTAAACTCGACTTGAAAGAATTTGTATCGTATTCGAATCTAAAATTTCAGGTCAAATTTCGGGTTCAAGTCGGATTCGGATTGACTGTTTTTTTTTTTTCTATGATTCAACTCGACCCGAAAACACTAATTGACATCCCTAGTTAGCATCCAATCACAAGTCAAATAACATTATTGAGCACAAATAATAATAATAATAATAATAATAGTAGGATTCTTGATGGTCTGAATATAAGCCAAAAGGCCCAAAAGTCGGGCAAAGAAGAAGTATCGGTGGAGGTCGGGCATGGAAGTCGGATGAGATAAAGTTGGGCACGGAAGTCGGACAAGATAAGGTCGGACAGGATAAGGTCAGACACGGAGGTCGGACAAGATAAGGTCGGGCACGGAGATCGGACGTGATACGGTCGGGCAGGGAGGTCGGACATGATAAGGTCGGGCTCTAAGGTCGGACATGATAAGGTCGGGCACGGAGTCGGACATGATAAGGTCGGGCACTGAGGTCGGACATGATAAGGTCGGGCATGGAAGTCGGACAAGATAAGATCAAACACGGAGGAAATAATATGCATCCAGGTTGGACGACATATAGGTCGGGCGAAATGAAGTCGGGGGAAGAGATGATCGATACGGAGGACGGTCAAAAGAGGAAGTCGGCCGAAAAAGGATGAGACGGCCGATGCGGAGGTCGGTGAAAAAGAGGTCGGACGAAAGGAAAATTCTGTTAATTGGTCGGGCGAATAAAGGGTCTGTTGGTTGGGCGCTTAATTAAGCGACCTATTAATCGCCTGATCGATTTGTCGGTCACTTGGTCAAACAGTAGGTCAGTCGCTTGAAAGGGCGATCAGTTGGTCGCTTGATTGGGCAACCGAATGAATCGTCTGGACGAATGGTTGTTCAGCCGATTGAAGGGACCAGATGGTTGTCGCTTGATTGCGCGACCAATGAGTCGTCTGAACGAATGGTTGTTCAGCCGATTGAAGGGACCAGATGGTGGTCGCTTGATAGGGCGACCAATGAGTCGTTTGGTCTAGCGACCAGTTAGTATTTGGATTGGTCGGTTAGCCTGCAGTCCGTCTAAGGAGTCAGGGGTTATTTTGAGCGGCTGAGTAGCCGGTCGAGCCAGCCACCCATTTAAGGCGGTAAGGTGTTCAGAGGCGGTCGGCCGAGCCAGTTGAGTGCTGTAACTGGCGCGAGCGGTTGGTGAGTTGGTTAACACACGTGTCGACAGAGGAGGACCTTATGGGCGGTTGACAACGGTTGCTGCAACCGACCAGACGACGGTTCAAACCGTTTATTTAAGGGGTTATTTAAGTATTCAGGTCTGTTCTGAAAAACCATTTTCAATCGACATCAAATTCAAGAAAATTACTTTTGGGGATCACCATTTACTTTTTCAGTCTGTAGTTTTTTATTTTTCTTATTTTACTTATGTATCCTACAGTGCCTAGGAATTCCTAATCTCAGGCATTTATTTTATCAAATTCGAAAATAATTTCTATTTTTCGAATTTTACTTTTTATTGTTGAAAAATTGCATCAACAAACATTTATTGTGTTTTATAAAAAAAAATTATGATATTACCATATACCGTTATTTTATGTGTTGTTTATTTTATATATTTGTGCTAATCAAATCAAATTAACTGTTGTAATTTTCTAAGAATAAAAAGTTCGAAATGGTAGTCTATTCTTGCCCATTATTCCTTGTCCAAAATTTGGGTACATTATTATTATTATTATTATTTTTATTATTATTACTCCATCCGTCCTATGTAATGTGGTGTATTACCGTAGACACGAGAATTTAGGTAAAGTATAATTAGTAAGTAATTAAAAAGTATATTAGTAAAAATAATTATTATTTAGTAAAAATAATTATAGATTAAGATTAAGATAAGTAAATAGTTTAATTAAAATTAAGAAAATTATAAAATTTAAAATGCGATTAAAGTGCATAATTATATTTCCAAAAATAGAAAAGATAAATTATGTCGGACGAACGAAAATAAAAAATAGTGATAAATTATGTGGGACGGATGGATGGAGTACTTTATTAAGTCACACTAGGCGAATTAGACATGTCTATTTTCACACCGTTTACCATCCCTTACGGAAGATTCTTTTTTTCTTGAAATTAATTTCAGCACGTATGTTGAATAACTAGAAATAAATTATGCGAATTTATATTATTAAATTATATAATTAATATAATTATATATAATTAATGTTTAAATGTGAGTATCTCCTGTTGAAATTAACAAGGATCCATGTTTTTTTTTTATTATTTAAAATTCAAATTCAAAATTCAAAATTCAAATCCAAATACATCTAAAAACAACAATCATGATAATTACCTTATATAACTCATATAATATTTCTAAATTTATAATTTTAAATTTGATTCCTATAAAAACATTTATATTGAAATAAAAATAGTGATAACTACCTTATATTAGTATATACCTCATGTAACACCTAAGAGTACAATGTTATCATTTTAAATTAAATTTCTATTGAAGTATATTACTTAAAAAGAACAATAATGATCATTACTCATATATAACTCATATTACACCTAAAAATACAATAATGCAAATTTAAATTAAATTCTTATATATATATATATATATATAAAACACATTATATAGAAATAACAATAATGATAATCACCTTATTCCGAACTAATATTGCTATCTTAAATATGTTAGCTATAGAAAATAAATATTAACATTAATTGAGTATATTTATTCTAGTATGCACTTGCCAAAAATTACAAATTAATTAATTACACTGTAATTTTGCAATATAAATAAGACCCAAATTTTAGCATATCAATATATACATAATTTTTGCTAAATATCTATCATGAAAAAATTTATTTATTTTGCAATTATTTATATGATAATTTTATCGATATTTGCCGTCAATGAGACTGAAGCTACTAGTTCAGCCATATGTGTGTTCATATGCAATTTTAAGTGCTTTTTGAAAAGGGGGTATAAGAAGAAACAATGTCGAAAATTTATACAAAACAGTAAATATTTGGACTGGAGAAGGGGTTTAGAATTCTTTGTAAGTGTGGATGAATACTGTAGTTATTTTTTTAAAAAAAAGTAATTTAATTTTTAAAATTATTTTAGTTTTAATTTTTTTTTAAAAAAAATTGTGTAAATATTCAGAGTTGTAACAAATTAAATTTATTGTGTTGGCAGCTAAAAGAATGCACAAAATAATTGATGTTGGAATACCATGAAATTATGGATTTGTTCTTTATGTCTTTTGAGGAGTACAATTTTTTTTGAATCTATAAAGTTTGTATATTAATTTTACTTGATTATTACTTTGGCAAAGTACAAAATCTAATATTTAATTATTATTTTTTCTTCAATATGTATTTACCATAATTGATATTACATTTATTATATTTTCTTTTTTTATTTATTATTAATTAAAATTGTAAAAATATCTTCAATTAACTTTTTACCATTTTCTTTTTTAATCTTTCCGTCTGCTCCAACAAAACTAAGTTTTTCAAACAGAAATATTATTTTTTTCTTTTATTTTTATATAAAATATTATATTAAACAATTATTTTAACTAAATAAATAAAATAAATGTCGAAAATGAATTAAAAAAAACTATTATATGCAAATTTAAAGAAAAAAAAAAAGGAAAAGAAAAAACAGAATGTTATATTTACTATGTATAAGGGTATGCCTTACACATAAATTTATATTAACTAATTTTATGTCAAGACATTAAAGTTGGTAATCAACAATGAATAATATATACTATATATATATATAAATATTATTGAATTTATTTTTAATATCGCTCTGTTTTCCCTAACATTATTTTGAATTGTGATTCTTTAAAAAAAAATAATAATAATAATGTATAAAATATTTTATACAAAAGTTAAAAAAAAAAAAAAAAAACTTCAAATACTATTTTGCAAAAAGTCAAAATATTAAAAAGAACTTCAAATATTTATTAAAAAAATTAAAAAGTTAAATATTAACTTAAAATAATTTATATTATTTTTTTATATATACAATTTTTCATTCTATACATAATAAAAAAAAAATTATTTCATCTACAAATGTTGGTGAACGGAGCCAATATATTTTTACACTTTTAAGCTAGGGTACAATAGGGCCAAAGGAAATTTACATTGAAAAAAAAAAAAAGAAATGAGTGTATGTTTTTTTTTTAAAGAAAAATAAAAATCATATGCATATTTTTCTAAAAAATTAATATATTATATATATTTATTATTTTAATATTTTTACAATTTTTTATTTCTTAAAAGAATCTCTTTAATTATTTAAAAAAAAAAAAAAAACACACCAGACTGTTTAAATTGTATTTGAGACTATTTTCAATTTTTTTTTTTCTAAAACTATGAAATTACATATATTATTTGATTTATTTAATACACCTCCTCGGAAAGATATAGATTTTGTTATCCTTATCGGTTTTGAAGTATGGAATACTTTTATTTTGGGTAAATTTAATTACATTGCATATTATAAATATTTCCAAATTTATATTTATCTACATAAATATTACTCAAGAATATATTAGTGAAAATAATTATCTTAAAATATAACTAATTATAAATTAAAATTAACATAAGTTTAATTAAAATTTTAAAAAAAATTAAAATTTAAAATAAAATTAAAGTGTTCGAAAAATAAAAATGATATGAGATGTGGGAAGAACACAAACGACAATATAAACTTGGTACATGGGACAGAGAAGTATTATATCAAATTAAAATTCATTAGATACAAAATATTCTACAAACTGATGTTATTACTTCTGAAAACTTCCTTTAGAAAACAAATGTATTATCTATAGACTCGAAAAGAGTATTACATAATAAATTAAAATATATCTACATCAAACGCTATTTTATTTTTATTATTCTCAAACCAAAAACCAAATCGAAATTTTATTTTTATTTATTCTCAAACCAAAAACCAAATCGAAATATAGTCCAAACACACTTTACTTTATATAACTCCTAAACAGCTAAGAATGCAATAAAAACACATTATTAGGAAATAACAGTAACGACGATCACTACAATCTTAAATATGTTAAGGTACAAGTACAACAATAGAAATTAATTATTAACATTAATTGACTGTACTATATAAAAATGAATACTACTCTACTTACCAAAAATTCCAAATCCATCAAATTAGATTGCAATTTTGCAGTATAAATAAGACCCAAAATTTGGCATATTAACACTACAGAAACAACATAAACACACACAAACACATATGTTTTAAATTTTATCTACCATGAAGAAAGTTGTTTCTTTTGCAATTATTTATATGATAGTTCTATCGATGTTTGTCGTCGACGAGACTGAAGCTAAAAGTTCTATTGGATGTGTATTCATATGCCATTTGAAGTGCCTTTTCAAATTTGGGCACAAGAGAAAGGAATGTATGTTAGATTGCTACGACGAGCGTTGCGTTGCACACATGGAGGGAATGCGGAAAATTTAGCGAAAACAGAAAATAATCGGACTGCAGAAGGGGTTTAGAATTGTTCTTTGGAATATGCACTTTGAAATAAATATATGTACTGAAATCTGAAGCAGACAAGAAAAGATTTTCATAAATCCGACATTTTCCCCCTTTCATGTTTTCTGTTTCAGTAAATTACAAAATCTCAGGACAAAATCCATATGGCTAACTAAACTTAAACAGACATCAGCAATCAGTGTCACCATCGATGTCAATCTCAAGCCAAAATCCTTCTGAATTTCATTCCACAAAAACTTAAGAGGAGGGAGCTATAATGTTACCTGAAATAGCAGCTGTATTGCGCCGAGAAATTTTGAGGGGTGGAATGTATCTTCATCACTTTTCGTGGGCTTCACTTTTTGGAAGTAGATCGACTCTCCTGAATCTGAAATTAAACCTACCACCTGAAGGTAGAGAGGTTGAGTAGAAGAGACATCAGAACTACAAAAACTTTTAAGGCCTGCCCGAGTTAAGTATTGTGGCTAATAAATATATAGCATAGATTTGGGTTGAAGTGTTACCTATGGATCTTCTTGAAAAGAACTTCATTATCTCATCAATTACAATCACCTGTGAAGTTCAATAGAAAATCGAAAAATCACCCACCAGTTGTGCGCAGAGCAGAATTGGGTAGTGAAGAGTTTAAAGCAACGGTGAGGAGAAGTGACTTACAGGGAAAGAGAGATACAAGACAACAGTCCATTCAGCCCAACTCAGTGGTGCCACCTGCATAAAAGAATACACCAGCATGCGATAATGAATTGAGAAGAAAAGAAATATGTTGCAGATTCAAGATGACAGAGAATGTTAACTTACGGAGAAAAGAATAGAAAGCGGTTCCACGTAGAGGATGAGTACATGAAGCAGCATTGTAAGTGCAATTGATCCAAGAAGCCATAAATTACTCCAAGGGGGGATCACTCTAAAGGTCAAATGCAAAAAGATTGTTAATTGTTTGTATAACTCTGTAGCTCCTTGAGACGACAAAGAAAAATATACGAGATGGATAATAGTTTTTACATATGAGTATCATAAAATTCAAGAATGAGTATTACTCATGCATTTTCTAAAATTGTTGTTAGTTCAAACAGGTAAGGGTATGAGTAGAAATGCAATTTGCAAACTTGTATCAATAATAACAGAAATCTAAGATGTTAAAAATGTAAGTGCATGTAAGAGATGCTCGGTAAGAATGTGATAGTGGCAGATGAAGCTCGAACTAAATCTTTGGCAACATAAAAGTGAACTACATAATATTTGCACAATTTCACGCAGGTGACACATAAAAATATGTTACCACTCACATGAGGGATTGATTTTCACTGAGGTTGTTTAACGCATTGAACATCTCAACAACGACTAGGACGGTCATTGAAACTGTCGAAGGATGTCGATCACTGAATACAGTGCAGCTATAATCTGTTGCCCTTGTTGGGCAACTGTCAAAATTCATCTGAAATGTAAAGAGGAATTAGTCTGACAAATGTATTCAAGAAGAATACAAAACCACAATAAACTAGACTTTAAAGCTGTAGCAACCAAACTTATCAATTACAACAATTGGGGTTGGAAACTGAGAGCTCTTATTCTTTCTTTCAGATGTCCGAAAATAAGACCCCTTTTTCTAGACTGGAAATTCATTATCCAAGCTACCATCATTAGAAGTTTGATGCCTACATAGCTAACTTTCAACCATGAATTTCATAAGTTGTCTTTCGGTCATTCATAGCTCAATGCAAATTTGGTATTCCAGATGAATGATTTACATGCTACACTATTTATAAACCTCCAAAAATCCCACATAATCACAAAGTTTAGTCGAGATACACAATTATACTCCTCTAATACTTCATTAGTTTTTCATAACCTCATTCACATTGACCATAGTACAAAGATTTTATTAACCCTGATCCACACTGTTCATTGAAACTTACCAGCTCAGTGTACGGTAATTTAGGTCCATTATCTGAGTAGAGAAACCACCACACAAATCCAGCAATAGTAGCAAGCCCAACATAAACTGCACCACCCAAATCAATGAAATAAGAAATTAAATAATAAAAGAGGAATACACCGTACAAGGGAGAAGAGATATTAGATTTACTAAATAGTATATAATAATAATAACTAAAAATATTAATTGAAGGACATAACTATATTCTCTTTCTTTAAAATTTGAAAATTGAAAGATAGCTGCCAGTCATCTCTTTACTCATGTTTCACCAGTTTCCCAAAGAGCAGAGGTGTAACTTTTACTGCTTATGCTGTTCTTGGCTTATTTTAATAGCAATGTCATGAAGAAGCCAACATATCACAATTTGAACTATTATTGTCACAGAACTTAGAAGGGAAATTTAAAAACTGGAATTCTAGTCAACTAAAAAGTTAGTTATAGTTACTCCATTGTTCTCGAATATAAATTTGAATGGTAAGTTATTAACATGACCAATTCACAACAGATGATAATTGGACGATAGCAACCAAGAAGATAACATGTTCATGGGTACCTCCGATAATTAAATAACGGAAGAACAGCCATCCAGTGACCACAGCTTCATTGACCTGGAATTCAGACAAGTTAAAGAAGGTTAGCAATACCTTATCAATAAAGACAACCTGTCAATTCCCGCATGCATCAATAAAGATTAAGGGAATAAAAATAAATAAATAAACTTAAGAACCATATTTGAAAATGGCTACAGGATAGTGATATATGATGCAAAAAAATTTCAAAAGATTAAGTATAATCTATCCTGATTGGGTCATAAGCTGAAAGTGTGATCCCAAACAATTTCAGGCATTGCTAATTGTAGATATTCTGGCAGTTCATCATAGTTAGAATCATGTTAATTCAATTTTATGGACATGACAAACAACTGGGGTTCCCTTAGCTTCAGACAGAGATTACTGATACAAAACCAAATGAAAGAGGTACAGAAATAATTTTCTTGTCATAACTCAAAAAATACTACAGGTAGTATGCAATAGTAGAAAGATCATGTCCAAGAGACCTTGCGAGGTTTGGCCCTCATAACATCACTGTCTTGTTTATTGAACCCAATCGCGGTTGCTGGCAAGCCATCAGTTACTAAATTCACCCAGAGCAGCTGGACCTGTAATGAATGAAACGTAAATGAAAAGACCATGATGGAACGTTCTTGACTCTTTAGAAGTGATAACATTCAGAATGCATCTGAATTTTGAAGGTAGATTTCATAGATAGTTGAAAACTATAATAAATGTTGTAACCTACAGATCTGAATACAACCACACATGATTCAATAAAAGCAGGAAAACTTCAAAAAGGCTAAAAGATGAACATATTATCAACTTCATAATATGAATTAAATATGCCCATAGAAATTAACTCACAGGCACAAGAGTGTCAGGAATGCCAAGCAAAGCAGCCACGAAAATGCATACTACTTCACCAATATTTGATGAAATCATGTATCTGATGAACTGCTTTGTGTTATTGTAAATAGCCCGCCCCTCTGCGACAGCCTAATCACAAAACAAGACATGATTAACACAGACAAAAAACGAATTATTGGGAATAGAGATTAATCCAATCAAAACAAAATAAATGTGTAAACTTACTGCAACAATTGTGGCAAAGTTGTCATCTGCCAAAACCATATCGGAAGCACTCTGCAATTAAAGATAGAGAAACCAAATCAGAAAATACTTATGCATAAAGATATTTGAAGGTTCATAAACAAAAATGCCAATTTGTGATACAAATATAATAGATTCAAGTTTGAATACAGGATAAAACATTATTTGAACTATTTGGAAGTCAAGCAATAAGATAAGTCACAGTCGAAGTATTCATTTCCACCTATAGACCAACAGAATTTCAGTATGCAATCAAACAACAAAAGTTACAACACAACTGCCCATGTTTACATATCTGAGAAGAGAACAGAGAAACAGAGATCCATGTCTACTTGATAGATAATGATAGATATAAATCACATGCCAGTGGGCACTCCTATGCAAAACTGAAGCTAAATAAATATTTCCAGCAAACAGTTCCTGAGGGGAGCACCTTTGCTACTGCAGTTCCAGATCCCATAGCTATTCCAATATCAGCTTTCTTCAGGGCAGGTGCATCATTAACACCATCTCCAGTCATAGCAACCTTAAAAAAAGAGACCAAGGTTTGTAATTAGAGACAAGTGAGAACATGTCTCAAGCGTGTATTCAGCTCTTTAGGCATGGTGCAGTGCTTCAATTCTGAGGGCCAATGAAGAAAATTACAAAACAAGAGACTAGCAATCATAGACCCATTACTCATGCCCATGTAAACTAATGTTAGTCCAACAACTGGAAGATATGATGCATTTAGTTGGTGCACTGCAGAGACTCTGTAACTTTTAGGCGATATTTTCCTTACAGAAATAATTAATATACTGCCTCGATTTTGCTGCCTATCATGGATAGAAGTTTTTGCCTGTCTAGCAGCTTAACGAAGGTAAAAACAGCCGGAGTAAGTATCATTCTCTTTGATTTTTTCCCCCTTTATTTTACTACGCAAATTTTCAAAATTTCTCAAAAACCATCACATCCAACACCCATTTTTCGTACAGAACATCACATCTAACAATTATTTCACCTCAAACATAAAAACTAAAAACACATAATCTATTAAAAAAAAAATCCCAGAAAACTCCAAGAGTTATTACATTGCATTACAATATCAAGCACAACATAAAGGATCAAAGAGAGGCATTTTGTTGTTTTGCACAAAAAAATCCAAGTCAACGTATCACAAATACAATAATAATAATAGTTAAAATATAATAATTTAAGCACTTTACCACTTCATTTTGATGCTGCAATGCTTCAACAAGCATCCTCTTGTGAGATGGTTCAACCCTAGCAGAGCCACAATTTAAAAAATAATAATAATAAAAATAAAAAATTCTGTGACATGAGAGACAAGACTGAACAGTTGGGGGAAGAAAGAAGGATAATAACATGTGAGCAATACCTGGTGAAGATAGTCATCCGCTGCAGTGCCACTGTCTTCTGCAATGCTGGAAGATTCTCAAACTCAGAAGCAGTATACGAAAGCCCAGAAAAATCATCCGAGAGATCAAAGGCACCAATTCTTTGGCACAATGATTCAGCTGTAGCCTGCAAGTACATAGAAAATTAAGTGGTATTTTCTTCCCAAATAACAGGATGTAAGAGAGACAGAAATAAAACAAATCTACGAATATTGCTTTATTTCACCTTGTTATCTCCAGTGACAACTATTACACGTATTCCAGCCGTCATACAAGAAAGAATAGCATTTCTTACTTCCTCCCTTGGTGGATCAAGCATACCGACCTTTTCATTCATAAAAACAGATACAGGAAAGGAATTATGATGGACTCAATGATGCCCAAACAAGAAAGTGAAAATATAATAATAACAATAACAACAATAATAATAATAATAATGATAAAAATAATAATAATAATAATAATAATAATAATAATAATAAAATGAAATTGTGAATAACATAGAACCACAAGAGAAGGTTAGATATGAAAAAAAATCTGTTTACAGTAAGTCATCCAACCATGACTGAATAATGAAATCAATTATTCAAATATATATTTTAGTTGGTAAAAAGAAAATTGAGATTCCAAAAAAGAAAGCATACCAACCCAATAAATGTAAGGTCTTTCTCATCATCAAAGGACAAAGTTTGTTGATCAGGTGGCATCCTTTTCAATGCTAGAGCCAAGCATCTTAAGGTTTCTTTTCCGGCAAAACTGTCACGGACAAACAGATCATTTCCGTATAAGGCAAAAGGTTGCCAAACAAAAACCAGCAGCTAATGATAAGTTTTAATGTACCCATTTAAAAATAGACATTAGCTCCATGTTTTCTTGGTGAAGGCAATCAAACATATAAGAATAATATCAGTTTCACAAAATTTCGTTGTTGAGTATCTAGATGCCCCTTATTGCAAGGATTTTATTTTGAAAATTTCATACCACTTGAAAACAAAATTTCGCATAATAATAATAATAATAATAATAATAATAATAATAATAATAATAATAAATTGCAGTACTAGTAACAGTGTTTGAACTACCAAAGGTGTAGATAAGGAAAATAAAAATAACTTCCGATAAAAAAAAAAAGGAAAATAAAAATAACCACATCCCCATTATAAAATATGAAATCAGGTTATGTACCAATAAACCTTAAACTTTCAGAATTCTAGCCATGATACCAAACTTGTATATAAACTCAAAAAGGTACAAGAATGTACACAAAAGGGTCTTATTCAAAAGAGACAATCAATGCAGGCTTCATTTAGGTATGTATATAATGGTTTAAACATACGAGTGTTTCTTGTGCAAAGGTTTCTGAAATAGAGTAAGACACATTATATATGTTACGATTAGATGATTTTATAGAAAAAATTGAGGGTATGAATGTACATAAATATGAATGATGATTTGAAACTTAATAAATAATGTTTAGGCTTGAATTTTGTGTAACGTACAAGAGTGGGAAAAATTGAAGATCAATATGATTGGAGTTGTATGTTTGTGTTTCATAGTTCAAAATCCCAAAAAGTAAATTAAAGTGTGGATAAAAATATTTTTAGCATAAACAACAAGAGAAAATTGCAGTAAAATATACCAGACCTTCGGAATTTTGACTCTATCTCAGACCTAATGTCTGCTGTTAACCGAATTGTTGAACCATCATTGTTGCACATGATATTTGAGCATCTAGAAACAATACTCTCTGGAGCACCTTTTGAGAACATGATTTGTGCCTGCTTCCGGCTACAGAGGACACTCATCATTTTTCTATCACGAGAGAATTCCAAAACAGAGACCTACAAGAACAATGTTTTTGAGGGAATGCTAAAAGATATCATATTTACAAAGGATGATAAGGTATATTAGGATATGTTAAAGCCAAACACTGAAATTATTTACTAGAGAATACATGTGCATTATCAATTATCCTGGAGTTAAAGTGAAAAACCAGAAAAAAATGGTCCTTGCCCATTATTAGCACATGAGACGAAAAAAAAAAAAACACTAGCATGTAGCATAAGCAGAAGTAGAAGCAGAAGCAAACCTTTTTGAATTGATTCTCCCAATAATGATTGCAATATGATGCCCGTTCATGTTTGGGTAGCATAGTAAGAGCTGAAGGCATAGAATCAAAACCAGGAAGCCCAATCTGTAGAAAATGATAGAGACAATCAGATTCAGTAATTAAAAATAGAAAAATGAACTTGGTTGTTTGGATGTAGGTTGGATCTCGCACTATTCATCATGTTTTTCCCTCTAAAAAACATCACATCAAAATCTATAATTCATTTAAAATATTAACATCCAAACATCATTTTACATCATCACATCAAACACCCATTTACATGACAACAAATAAACCTATCTAATTCAAAATTTTAGTATTTCCAAACCACTCCCAAACCACATCCAAAACAAAAACCCAGGAATTTGTCAGAATCGGTAAATTAGCCTGTAAACACTAACCAACCTTTTCAGCAAGTACTCGAAGTGCAACTTCAGTTGATTCACCAATCTTTTCATAACTTTTCTTATCTGGGTTGTATTGAAGAACAGATTCATTACACAGTGCAGAGCACATTGCGGTATGTAGAAGACAATGAAGATGGGCCGGAACCTCAAGCTGCATCATGTCCCACACAAATATTAATTCAGGCAAATTAACATCAACATATCATGGCAACATATTTTTTCTGTAATATTAAAAAACACATGTGACAAGTTAATATATTAAAGGTATAGAAAGAAATGGGAAAAAATAAAGAACCCTCACATATAATTATGAAGGTTTAAAGTACAATAATCAGAAGAAAGATGCAAGCATATTTCAAAGACATTTTTCTAATTGGATCAATAACCAAGCTGAAGACTGGGAAGCATCTGGAATCGCATAGATATTAATTCTTAATCTAGGCATATAAGAATTAAACAATTTCCAAGAATGGAATGAAGATACAAATTACAAACTGAGTTAACCATAGGTAATTGATTAGATGGCTAACAAATTATAAGTAGAAGTAAAGAGCCCTGTTCTTTTACATTTCTCGCAATTCCAATAATTTTTTAACCTACATTTCCGAATTGAAATAAATTATTTTCTCAGACAAAATATTAAAAAAAAAATAAGAAAAGAAATTATTTTACCCAAACAACATTACAATTCCCCAAAACACTTTTTCACAATTACCAATAACTAAAAGCAAAAATCCCACAACCATAGGACACTAAAAGAACACAACCAAAGAATGCATTAGAAATATAACTACCTGCATCTCTGTACTGCTGTCAAAGAGGGCACCTTCTGGCGCATATGTTGTGCCGCTTACGCTATAATCAGCTACAACAGGAGAGTCATATGCAGAATGAAGAACTGATACCTGCACAGGAAAAACATACAATTTGTCTAGAGTCAACTTTTCACGTTGTTTCAAAGGGTCACCCATCGACTATGAGAACGCTAAGTGTGAGAACATTAGTTACAAATCTTCTTAGAAAGATTAAAAGTAGGGAATTATCAGTTTATCACTTTGTTGATGATCTTTGTACAGCAATGTAAGAAGAGGAAATGATAGAAAATAAAATAAAAAATATAAAGTAATAAATTGTATTCCACAGAAAATAATTGGAAAAAAAAAGGTGTTGCAAGTATACATATACATTTGCATGCATCAAAGAATTGAAAATAAATCGCACTTAGAAGCCGAAACAAGAAATAAAAACTTCTTATTTGATAAATTGATGCAGAGAAAAGCTAGCTAGTTCAGTGAGCCAGAAAGGATATGGTGTCTAATAATAAATCATCTTAATCCATAAGTGTAATAATTTCAAAAGTTCAAATATTTCTTGCAGAAAAGAAACACAAATATATTATCGAATTGCATATTTCCAATCCTCCCCTTCAGAAACTTAAAAGTGGAATATTGAAAGATTATATAATAAAAAGAGAAAATTTATGGAAGCACCTTTGATACAGACATCATATTGGTAGTCAGTGTACCCGTCTTATCGCTGCAAATTACTGTTGTGCAGCCTAAGGTCTCTACCGATGGCAATGACCTAACTATCGCATTTAAACGAGCCATGCGTTTGGTACCAAGAGCTAAGCACCTGTTAGCATGCATGTATAGGCAAGTATTAAATATGAATGTGGTAAAAAACTCACTGACTCTAACAAAACCCTGTCACTACAATTTTTTTTATGTAGTATCATATCACGAGGACGTTTCATAAGCACTTTTTTAACTTTCAATGAAACATGCTCTGAAAATGCAAAGTAAGTTTAACCCTATTTCAACAATGAACTTAAGATGTGCGCAAGACAAAGACTACATTAACATAGGAAATCTGCTTAGAGGCATATGGAGAACTTATGAAGCATAGATGTCATGAATGCATAAGATGGAATAAGATTTCAATCTTCATGGATGCATTAGCTACAACATTGAATTCTAGAGATAGAAAAGACTTAATTTTGAGAGAATTGTTATAGAACATATGTGCACAATCTGCTTCCCAAGACAAAGGGCATACATAATTTGCCTTTAGGTCAAAACCATATACGAGCAATGCTCTACAATTACACATGTAGAACATCATAACTACAAGAGCAGAGTTAACGACTAACGTTGTAACAACAGCAGGTAGTCCCTCCGGAATGGCTGCAACAGCAAGAGCAACTGCAATCTAAAAATAATAGCATTAATTAGGTTTATCAGACACATATAAGGAGAAAAATGAAAATGCAAAAGTGTTGCATAGTAAAACTATCAACACATAAACTCAGTTGGAGACAAACTGAAAATTTTAATTTCATTAATTATAAAAAAAAAAAAAAAAAAAAAAAAAAACATTAATATATTTCATAGAATTGACTTTGGATATGCCTGATCAAAGCATATAGTATTTCATTAAAAAATTCAATCATTTAACCTCTATAATGAGTACAAGTAATGCTATCTCCACAGTTTGAAGTAGGAATGGACTAATATATGAAGTACCATATGAGACAACTTAAAAACATCTGGTGCAGATTAATGTAAAATTGAGATTCTAGTGGCAAGAATAAGTTATACAAAGTGTGGGGAAAGTTCAGTAACATTAGCTTTAGCAATGTCCCAACCCACCAAAATCTTAAATAGAAGAGATGTGCTACTTTTAAAATTCTGTATACAACATATTCGTGTACCTTGAAGTAATGGATTGCCCCGCGAAGGAAGCCACCGTGGGCGGGATCCCGGAAATGACCAATGTTAACAATCCAAACCAAAACACATATTCCTGCAATAACCTAGAGCAAGTAATCTCAGAAAGAACTAACATGCCTGGCTATGTTAGGAGTACAAAAAATGAAAAATCAGACACATTGAACAAAAATGAAAGAGCTAATTGATGCATTCACCTTAGCCAAGAAGGTACCAAATTCATCTAACTTCTTCTTTAGTGGTGTCACTTCCTGCAAAATATAGTAGCCAAGTGAAGGGAAATGTGTGTTCCATTGCCACTCATAAGGATGTTTACGTTTGCATGCCGCAATATTTAATGCAAATCCAGTAATAAGGAGAAAATAAAGGATATTTTAAGATTTTGGCTACACACTGGCTTCATTTTAATACCAGATATAAGCATATGTCTATATCTACTTTGCAGTAGTTGAGGTTCATTTATTTATTATAGAGATACCCATGTTTTGCAGACCAAATAATCCATACACTATGTTCCACCTTAACAAGAAAACAAGCCTGTAACAAACCAAAACCTACTGAAAGTAACAGGTTCAAAGGTGCATACATCTTCGGTTTGCAGCATGGAGTCGCGTATGCTTCCCATTGCAGTGTTAGAACCAACACCAGTTACAACCGCTCTTGCTCTCCCAGCTACTACAACTGTTCCCTGGAAAATAACGGAAGGCAAGTTTTATATGCCAATTGCTCACCATAATTAGGATGATTTCTTTAGCCAACAATTTTAAACCCTGGCATCTTAGCATGCAAAAGAAGTATTAATGAGCGGGCAATTGATATCATACCAATAGCAGAATTGGTTTCAGACTAGGAAACCAAACAAATCAATTAAAGATCACTGATCTTGTTTAATATTAATAATACTTAAAGAGGATCGGATGCAATCTATTCCCAAGACAAATCACTGCAGAGTAAAATCACAAATTGGTATGTACAAAGAGGTTGAGCAAAAGTGCAAAGTTTTATGCAACTATATCCCACATCACATTAGTAGTAGTACACACGTGGTCTCCTATTTCATAGACAAATCAAAACAATTTGACCAACCTAAACAAAGAATCCATCCATAAGACCAACAAGTAACTAAGTCATGGCAATTGCTTGCAAGCAAGAAATTTAATCTGAACACAGAACTAGCTGTGCCACAACAAATGCACCATTATCCAACAGTAATTGGCAGAACATTCTGTTTTGGGGTTATCAATGGAAAAGCTTTCAAATATTACCGAGAAAAGAATGTTTGTCTTGTCTTGATATACTGCATTAGTCACATTGGTGGCATCCAGTTCCTTTTCCACAGAAGCACTCTCACCTATTATAGTCCAAGAAAAAAGAATTATGCATGCCTTTGTAGCAGCACAAGATACGAGGAATTATAGAAGAACACTATAAACACAACATAGAATAGCATGCAGTGGTAAACGGAAATAAATACATGGAATTGAATATAAATCCAATTTTTGGCTTAAATGCAGTTGAAGTTATGCCATAACCAGTACCTAAGGTCAAAGTTTCACAGATTATACAAGATCATAGGAATTACTATCGATAAGTGAGAAACAGAACTAAATTTCTTGTCACTAACATTACTACATGAGAAGCAGAACTGAATTCGCTAAAAATGCTTGGAAACAAAACAAACAAAATTTGAGCATGCAAGTTCAATACAATGCGATGACCTCACAAAGTTAGTATTAACAATGAAAAGTGGCATGTCTATTGTTGTGTGACATACAAGGCATAGTTGATAATAGCGGATGGCACAGCACATGTAAATATTAAAACAAGCTTAAAAAATAAAAATATTAATATTAAAACTGCACCTTACACCATGCAACATGGAAATGTCATAGGAGCCCCTGGCCATAGCATATATGGCAGAGAGGCTAAGCCATTTGCAACTGGGGAGCGAGGATGAACAAATAGCATACTTGTTACAAAAAGGGTTCACAAATACAAATTTAAAACAGGTACCTAGTACTAAAATAATGCACAGCCAAAGTTCCATCATGTGAGCACACAAAGTTTTTTGAAAAAGAACATGACAATAAATGTAGAACACCTCTAAATATTCAGCACACAGCAGTCTCTAAAGTAGAACATAGATTCAGAGATGCCTATATATCCTAGCAAAGTTAATGCCTTATGTAACTCATTTTCCTAGGAATGTCATTTTAAAGCCCAAATACATCAAGATAAAGTACCTGTAAGAATGGCTTGATCAACCCGCAACTGATCACTCAGCAACTCTATCATTCTCATATCTGCTGGAATCTTGCACCCCACTACAAGACCACAATAAACAAAATTAGATCAGATATGTACAAGGATAATGATGCAGCACCATGGCTTTAGTAGTAATGGAAAGTGATTGAAAACATACCACAAACTTCAACAATATCTCCAGGGACAAGGTCAGTTGCCGGTAAGATTGAGAAACAGCCTGTAGAAAAAAAAAATTATGATGTTGAATATGTTTTGATGTGAAAGATCTTCGAAAGCACCACCAGAAAAAATCAGAGACGTGATTAGTATAAAACATAATAAGCAACAATCAGAATGAGGAGACCAATAAGTATCAGGTTGCTAGAAGTTAAGAGTAGAGAATGATAAAACAAGGAATAATAATGTACTTCCCTAGGTAGGTTACAAATATTCATAAAATGTTTGTATTTTAAGATTGAGCACTACAACAAACAAGATTACACATTAACTGATCAGCGGCAATTCAAATCGCCTGTATCAATATCATGTAACAAATCAAGCTCACAAAAGCATACAGAATGATGATAAGAATTTTAACCATAGAAATTTTATGAAAAAAAAGGAGAATGGAAAATTGGAAATGGTGGCTTAGGAGTTACGAATGCTTGTTTACCATTTCTCAAGACAGTAGCCACTTCAGCTTGATATGCTCGCAGCTCCTGCAAACCAAGAAAACAAAGATAAAAGAAAACTTCAACCAGGGGAAGAAACCATCAAAAAGTGAGAAACAGTTTAATATGTCTGTCAAACGCATGACACGGGTTAGATTGAACTTTATTTTTCTTTGAATAGCGATGGTCATAAATTCAATGTCACTTTCTTTCATAATGCCTGTAAATCTTATTATCAACAACCAACTTTGTACACAGTTCCATGGAAACACAACCTATGTTTGCCTGTTTAGCAAACATAGCAGGACAGAAACTGCATTGAGGCTGTAGTGAATTCTCAAGATTGTGAAACATCTGCGAAGCATCCAGCAACAGCGACTAATGCAATTCTTGTTAGAAACTCAACAAGCACTCTTAACAATATAGTATTATGTAGGACATTTAAGGTAATCATGCATGATATCAAATGTTCCAATTATTTATGAGAAAACTGACCTCAAGGGCCTTTTCAGCATTTGTTTCCGTGATGACTCCAACAGCTGCATTTGCGGCCAATATCATGAGGATGACCTGTATAAATATGCTTATGTAATTGTTTACATCTAGCAAAGATCTATTTTAAACTATATCCCTAGTTAGGTACAAGTTTTACAAATATATGATTTATAATTCCAACAAAACACTCAATTGCAGAACTCAAAACACGTCAAGGAGGTTACTTTTAGCACCATAGGCTTTCTTCATGCATCATCATATGGATGAGTACAGCAATTAAGAAAGTTATCTTACTGAAGGCTCCAAGAAGGCAGATAATCCTGTCTCTCCGTTTGCCAACGCTAAAAAGAAGGACACTACGGCTGCTGCAATCAATATTCTCACAAGTAAATCGTCAAACTGCTTCAGCACCAATTTCCAAAAAGGAGTGCCTGTAAAAAGTAAGAACCAAGATCTGATCACATAGCGCTTCCAACCTCAGAAATAACTTCAACAAACAAAGAGTGTAAGTGATGAAATTGAAATACAAAGAAAAAAGCACCTTCTACATATATAAACATCAGAAATATTTTCTATTCAACAAACAAAGAAGAAAAACTTCAGATAATTCCAAGTAAACCTATATAAAGCCTTGTCAAAAGTATAAAATAGCTTTCCTGATAAAATGTATGTAGCATAATACTAACATATATTATGACATAGATCCAATCAAGCCCAAATGTTTTGGATTTTTAAGGTATGCATCAGTTTTTGGTTTTCGCTCTTTGTTTCCTAAATCTATGCAGCTATAATTTTGCACTTTCTATAATTAAATCTCCTTAGTTTTCCAAAAAAAAAAAAAAAGGATATATGTGAAACATATCTAACAAAATGCGGATGCAGCTAAATAACATGCAGCCATCGATTTTATGTCACCAAGATCTTCTCCCTGAGTACAACATGCTTATTTGTCCCGGTTTGATTTCCTAGTTACCCAATGACAACAAACTAACTACAATTAATGTTACTGCAGTAAACATAGGGGCATAATATTAAGTTTTGAGTTAATAAAGAGCCAGAAATAAAGGAATCTTGTCAAAACTAAGAGTGACCAGACATATAACTACAGAGAGGTAGAGTGAAACTTGTAGCCAACGTACTTTGTTCTTGGGGCAGCACTGCAACCAAGCAAATTACATGCATCAAAAAGATGACAAGGCCACACATTAGTGAGAGTACGATAGATATAGTCTCATAGCATAACCAAAACTGTAAATTTGAAGGAATTAATAAGACAGATATTGCCATACCATTTTTTCCATATAATCTACAATGCTGCACGACCTGAAAATTATCTGGAGTTAGTAACCACATTGATCCGTACCATTGGTTGCACAAGCAGAAACAAGAACTAATTTACCTGGGAATCCGTCAAGCCTTTTGTTGGATCCACGGCAAAGAATTCCAAAACCTGTTCAAATTCACAGAATTTCAAAAGCGTAGAAAACGAAATTGTCAAGATCCATAACAAGTCAGAAAGGAAAATTTCATAAGCACTCAAATCCGCAAAGGAAGTCACACGAATGCCTACACAACAAAACTGAAGCCGAGAACAACTAAGCTCCACTGTATTCTACAACTGCACTGTGCTGATTGATTTCAAAAGAACAAGAAATTGAGAAAAAGAAAAAAAAAGATTATTAATTGGCTTGCTTCACCAAATGTTGAATTTCTTTACCTCACTAACAGATCGAGCGTATGCATCGTCCATTGTTTCCCCGGTGTAGCTCCCAAGTTTCACCAAGAAATAAGAATGCTTTCGGAAATCTTCTTGTATTACAAAATTAAAGTATTAATTGATTCATTCAACTGGGGCAGTGAAACAATAAGATACTGCAAAATCCAAACGTCAAAATGAAGCAATTAATTGGGTGGGATCGAAAGGGGTTTAGGGTTTCGGGCCGTGGGTGCGTTAAAAAAGATTGATTTCACATGGAAATGGAGATGGAAGTGGCGTGGCGTGGAACACTTGTTGGGGGTCTGGTCTCCCTTCGAATTCGATCGCTAGCCTGTTTGGTATCAACTAAATAAAGTGCAGTGTGTTGCGTTAGTCACATCTACGGCAGGATATATGCTGAAACTGATACTTTCTTAATTTAGCAAATATTGTATAAATATATTGTTAATTTCATACTACTTTCTTTCCAACTTAATTTATCCATAATTATAAAAATAATAATAATAATAATAATATTAATTTTTATATCAATGTATTACAAATTAAAAAAAAAAATACAAAAATATATTATGGAATATTTGTACAAAAAATTATATATTAAAAAAGGTAAACATAAATATTACATATTTAAAAACTGTTCAGTTCTATAAAGTATTCTCTATGGTGCAACATTTGCTTTAGGCACTATTTTTTAGGTGGATGGTATTAAGTAAAGGGTTGAAATTAAATATAAATAATTATTTTTTATTTTAAAAATATTGCAACATGTTTGAACCATATCAAAAAGAAAACGGGTTTAAAATAAAGGAAGTATCTTAATAACTATAGATATAGTAGTGCAAAGACTAATTATGTGTTTATTTAGTGAAATAATTTGAAATTATAATTTTATGTAAATATAAATAATTTTGTAGATAATATAAAAATAATAAATATGATATATATAATTTTTTTTAGAAAAATATGCTATTTGTTTTGATAAAAAGAACGTACTGCAAATAGTAATTGTATAAAAAAGTAAGGGCAGAATGATAAATAAATAAATAAAATATATATTTAAAAGTTACAGATAGAGTCTACAGTGACATATAAATTGTGAAGTAAAGGTAAATTGGATCCTTATTATTTTAGTTCCGTAAGTGGAGCCGGTCGCAAACTAATTTTATAAGTGAAAATTTTTTGTTGTTTTAGTCCTCCGGCGCCGGAGAAGCCCGCGTGGCTCGCCGGAAGACATGTGTCTGTTGGGTGTCTCGCCAAGTCAGCGACAGGCGGATATGTGGATTTTATTTTATTATTTTTTTTATTGGACCAAATAAAAAAAATTAAAAAAGACAAATAAAATTTAAATAAATTAAAAATAAATTAAAAAATGAAAAAATAATAATAAAATCCACGTGTCCGCCAAGTGTCACTGACCTGGCGGACACATAGCCTCCGGCGAGCCATACAAGCGTCTTCGACGCCGGAATACTAAAACAGCGAAAAAATTTTACTTATAGGACTAGTTTACGATATGCTCCACGAGACTAAAGTGATAGGGGTCGGTTACGAGACACAGTTTACCCTTTCATTATACATACAATTATTAAAAAGGAAAAATGTTAAAAATGGAAATGTGTAAAATATTTTGACATTTTTGATTTTTTATTTTATATGTAAAGTAATTGTATATATAATATATATTTGTAATTTAGGTAGAAGTTAATTACATTTAAAATTAATAGTATTTTAATATTAATGTATGATTATTACCGACAAAAATAATTAAAAGTTAATTTTAAATTGAAATAAAGATAGTATTATTTTTTTAATCTATTACAATAATCAAAATACTTTTTGAAATGAGACGGGAGAATATTTTCGGTTAAAAAAAAAACAAAGGATTTTCTTTTGTCTATTTCAAATAAATATATTTGGGGTGTGTTTGTTTGAAAGATTTTGGTGAACTTCTACTATTCACAAAATTTTTCCTTCCCCCCTCCCAAAAAAAACATCAAATCAAACATTTATTTTTTATTTTTTATATTATACTAAAAATTAATTTTACATTCAAAACATCACATCAATCCATATTTATATCACATCGTACAACTATTCAAATTCAAATTTTTTACTATTCAAATCTCAATCTAAAATTCAAATCCCCAAACAAACACACCTTAGCTGTGTTTTAATAAAAAAAAAAATATCTTTTATAGATTTTTTTTTAAAAAAAAAACAGTATTATACTAGATATTCTTTAGGGGTAATTATTTAAGATTTTGTAATACGTTACGAAATAGTAATATTTTATGAATAAAATTAATAATATGTGATGATATATTTGTAATTTATGTAAGTAAAAATTATTTTGATTTTAATGTACAAATAAATCCATATATGAATAAAGAACAAAAAAATATCAAAATTATTTTACATTATTTTTCTTAATAAAAAATTTTACACATAATTTTTAATTAAAAATATATAATTAAGCCATTATTTCAAAATTTTAAACCACTCGGTTCACCAAAAAAAAATGTAAATCTTGTCGGTATGCCGATGAAGTGTAGTTCAAACGGTTGACTACTCTTTGGTCAGGTTGTGGTTCAATCCCGTAAAGTGCATAAATGTGTAAGTTTAAAAATAAAATAAAATAAAATAAAATGTTTGATAGTGCATATGTGAACTCGTTATCCCAAACTATTATGTTCGACTAAAAATTTATTCAGGGCGTGTTTGTTTGGAGGATTGGATTAGATTTCCACTATTCATTTTATTTTTTTACCCAAAAACATCAAATCAAACACCTATTTTTTATTTTTTATATTATACTAGAAATTAATTTTACATTCAAAACATCACATCAACGCCTATTTATATCACATTATACAACTATTTAAATTCAAAAATTTTACTATTCAAATCCCAATTCAAAATAGTACACTCCAACTTAAAAAATAGTGATTGTAAATTCTCACGTTATTTGCTAAAAACTTTGTAAAAAATTTGAAATAATAATAATAATATTTTTTCGTCCGGCTGTACGGGTGTGTTTGGTAGATAGAAATGATACCAGATAAATGGAAATTGTCTCATTTCTCTGATTTGTTTGAGTCATATAAATGGAGAGAAATGATGTTGCAGTATATATTTTTAAATTTTTTTTATCTGTTTGGTACTTTAATTTTTATAATTTTTGAAAATTATATTATTTCAATTTTACAAAAAAGCAAATTTAATTTATTGTTATAGTACTTAATTTTTACGATTTTTTAAAAAAATTGTACTAAAATATAATCTTAAAAAAAACATCGTATATACTTTATAATTTTTTTTAGAAAAGAAGTCACCAAAAATATTTTTCATAAATTCTCATTAGTTAAAACTTTTTTTTTTAATATGAGTAATTATTTATTTTTGTTTGATCAATTCATATATCTACAATTTTTTACCTTTCTCAACGGAATTCTCTGTTTTACCAAACAACATAATTAATTGTTATTCTCTACTCAATTTCATTTATCTCCAATTTCATTTTCAATTCTCATTTCTCTGCAATTTTATTCTATGTACCAAACGTCCCCAAGAGTGTTATTTACTTTTTACGTCATTGTATTTAACATTAAAAATCATTATATTTACTTTTTGCACAAATATCATTACAATAGTATTATAAAACACTAATAGATGTATTTATTTTACTTTCTCTTAGTTTGTGTTACGTTTTCATGATAATAATTAATATTCAAATATCAACGTACAAATAATAAATGGTACCCTTAGAGCCAGACGGATATAGTACTATTTATTAATATTATTTTTCTAAAAACATATTTTTCAACAAATACTTATTTCTAGTTATAGGATTTTATGTCATTTTTTTTAACTAAAACTTTCAAAACTCTTATAAAAAAAATTAAAAATTTGGTGTTATTTAAATAAAATATATTAAATAAAAAATATATATTTGATGCAATAAATTTTTGAAAAATTATTATTAATAATACTATAAATTAATTTTACTTTCGTAATATTATATCAACGAGTATATATATTATACCAAATAAATATACGGAAACTTGCGAGGATTACCTTTTTTTATAAGTTGTAACAAAATTTGCGACATAGGAAAAAATAGGTTGGATTTTATGTAAATTGTAAGGGATACTTGCGAAGTAATTTTGTCAATGAATTTTTTAATTTCTACATTTTTGAAGAAATTTGCGAGAGATTTAAAATTCTCAAGAAATTTTAAATTAAAATTCTACTCGAGTCCACTCCTTCCGGGGCAATGGCAATGGCAGCGGCAACAATGTGCACTCTGATAAGTTCCAGATTATATATATATATATGTATAATATAAATATTTGTACGCGATGGCTAAATTCGATTGTTTTTTAAAATTTTTTAATTGCATATATATTAATATATAAATTATTGTTGGAATGACTTGTTATTTTATAAATGTAGAACAAATTTAGGAAATTAACAAATATTGGGGTTATTTTATGCCAAAACCAAAATCTATTCCAGCTGCATAATTTTGCAAGGAATTAAATATTCAATTCATATTTAAATATTAATTGATTTTTTTCCATATTTATTTGAATACAACAAAATTTACCATAGCTGTCGGGTTAAATATTTCAAAATTTGAAAGATTACCTACGAGTTTTTATCATGCACAGAATTGATCATTGATTAGGTGGGTTGGGTGGGTGGGTGGAGTAGGGTGGCCACAGAAGGACCAAATCATTGCAAAATGGCCGTTCCCTCCAATTAATTACAAGTTTTTACAACTGGTGTGGCCTCCACCCCAAATCCAATCCAATCCTCTCCATTCTTCATCTTCTTCTTCCTCCTCCTCTTGCTTCAATTTGAGCACAGCCATGGCGTTTGCAGGGACGACACAGAAATGTATGGCCTGCGAAAAGACCGTTTATTTAGTCGACAAACTGACGGCTGACAACAGGATTTATCACAAAGCTTGCTTCAGATGCCATCACTGCAAGGGTACTCTCAAGGTATTGTTAGTATTCATTCTCTTCTTCACTTGCACTGTGTGTATTTTGGAAGATCTAAAATTAGGGTTTCGAATTTCAAATCGATTCGGGAATTGAATCCTCAATCGGATTGTGCTTTTTCAATTTCGTACTCCAAACGCATCGATCCGATCGTGGTTTAAACAGATCTCTGTGTTATGCAAATCCAGAAAGCAAATTAACAGTTTTATTGTGTGGTATGTGGATTCATTACAGTTGGGGAACTACAACTCTTTCGAAGGAGTGCTGTATTGCAGACCACACTTCGATCAGCTCTTCAAGCGAACAGGAAGCCTCGACAAGAGCTTCGAAGGTAATTAATTGCTAGTTTATCCATGGTAGAGCTTCGAACACAGAGATTTAGTTTTCTTACATGGTTTTGAATTCATGCTTTTGATTTCCGCCATTAAAGGAACTCCTAAGATTGCCAAACCAGAGAAACCTGCCGATTTCGAGGTAATAATTCTGCATCCTCTGCTGATTGCAGTTTGAAGAACTTTACCAATCTTTGAACCTTGTTTTTCATGATCCAGAAGCTGCAGGGAAACAAAGTTTCCGGCATGTTCGCCGGGACGCGAGAGAAATGTCTGGCCTGTAAGAACACGGTCTATCCAACGGAGAAGGTAACAATTAGTACACATTTGATGCAATGGGAAAGAACAATTACGACTTCAAAGTGATCAATGCAAAATTATGAACAGGTTTCGGTGAACGGGACAGCGTACCACAGGAGTTGCTTCAAGTGCAGCCACGGCGGGTGCACGATCAGTCCGTCGAACTACATTGCGCACGAGGGTCGTCTTTATTGCAAGCATCACCACATCCAGCTCATTCGGGAGAAAGGAAACCTTAGCCAGCTCGAGGGCGGCGAAAAAGATGATTCGGTAAGCAATGGCGCGGCGTAATTTGCTTATGCGATTTTAATTTTTCGGGTTTTTCGTTGCTCGGATCTCTGAATTTCTATCTTGTTTGCGGGATCGATGTTATTGAGTTTGTGACATTAATTGTGTGAGCGTGAATATATATATATTCGAATTCGAATCAGATCGATCATACATGCTTTTAGGTTTATTACATCTGTTGTCTATCAAGAGACCTTCGGTCTTTCCGTGTATTCGATTTTCCATTACTTCCCTCGAAGATCTCCCCGATCAGATCTTCGATCTTTTCCGGGGAAGGATATGTCTTTGACCGGGGAAGAATCTGCGAATACGCATCATAAAAGTCCGCATACGCCGGCACGACTAGCTTCACCGTCGCCTCCTTCATCTGCGCCCTCAAATCCGCATCGGAGACAATCTTGTAGATTGTCCGATGTTTCTGACACATATCGTCGAACGCTGTCATAAAAGCTTCGATTTTTCCTCGAACAAGCCCTCCTCTTCCATCTTTCAACATTCTGACGTCCTCGATGTCCAAAAGTCGAACTAAACCACCCCACGCTTGTTTCTGATACAGATACGCTGATTCCTCGGCGGCGTATCTGAATCTGCACAGAAATAATGCATTTCTCTGTCAGCTTAAACTTTTCGACGTTATTTAATTGTTCGAAATCGAAGCTACCTTTTCTTCATGTGCGGCTCTCCCAACAGCTTCCCGAGCTCGGTATTTCTACTCCTCATGTAGATATACCAAAACGTGTTCATCGCGAAGATATGCTGCGCGATTTTATCCTTGTACCGCGATTTCTTCGAGTCGACGTTCCTTTGGATGGCCTCGACAACATTCAAAACTGCATCCCTCAACAGATCTTGCTCGTTTTCGGGGTTCGAAAGGATCCCGGCTTTCCAAAGTTGCTCGGTTTTGAGCACCTGCGCCATCGTCGCACTGTAACCCTCCGTCGTAAGGTTGTTGAGGTAGTTCACGGCGTACCGCACAAGTTTCGGCACTGAGCCGTCTTGCGGCGGCAGGAGGCTGTCCTGAATGTTGCCTTCGATCTGCAGACCAAACTCGAAAAAGACTCGACTTGAGCTATGGATTAGAAGCTTTTCGAGCTCTCGGAACCTCGAGCAGATATCTACCCCGGCGTCGCCGTCGAAGACCTCAGAGAATTCGGGTTTAAGCTTTTCGAGGGAGTCGAACATTTCGAGGAGTTTGAATAACTTCTGGGGCTCCTTGGTGCTACGCGCGACGCCTTCGCCGAATCGGAAAAAGACCGCCATGATCTTGTCGGCAACCTTGACGAAGCACTCCGGCCAGATGGCTCCGGCCATGACGTTTCCGAGGACTTGGCGGCAGAGATCCTTTTCGGAGACGAATACCGTTTTTACGGCGAGTTCGAAGTGGTCGATCCATAGGGCGATCGCCGTTTCCAACGACTCCCAATCCATCTCGTCGATATTTTCCGGCGTGTAGGTTTTGAGATACTCTGGGTTTAGCCGCATGAGCGCTTTGGCTGCCCGTCGATACCGTACCTTCACGAACATGTCGATGCATATGTCGAGACAATCGTTCGCCGTCAGCATGCGGGAAATCTTGCTCAGAACTTCGATCTCCAGCTCGGTGCCGAGCCCAGGTTCGACGACAGCTGTTGGATCATCGTCGACCGGATCGCCGATGTTCCGATGCTTCAACTTCTGCAGCAACTTCTCGTACTCGTCCTGCAAGTTCAGCAGCGCGTCGTCGAGCAACCCCTCGAACTTCATCGAGACAATCTCCGTCTCGCAGACCGCCTTCAGTGTCAACAAAGTCTCGCGCAGCCGACGCGTCTGGTAATGATCCGTCGCCTTCGTCCGGCTCAAGAACTCCACGACTTCTTGCAGCTTCTGGATCGCAGGCTCGCACTCCCGGCCGATCGAAGCGATCGACTCGTTTAACTTGTCGACGCAGTCGATGTACCTACAAAAAAAATGTAAGAAAATATCCGAATTGAGTATCGAAAAAATCGACGATTCGAATCTACTCACTCGACCAGCTTCTCGAGCCTCGCGTACGATCTCTTGTCGGACGGGAGCTTCGACGCGATTCGGAGAAGCTTATGTTGAAGGGATTCGAAGATTTTGAAGGCGGCGAGGAGGGACAAGGCCGGGGCGACGGCGCGGGTGATTCTCGCGTCGAGAGCTTTGTTTGCGATCGAGAGCGACTGCAGCGGCGCGACGCGTTTGGAGGCGAGGTTTAGCGTTTGATGCATAGCCTCGAACTTGTCGTTGATTTTGTTGTAGGATGCATCAATGGCGATGGATTCTTTGATGAGGTTTTTGAGGTTGTGACAAGCTGAATGCAGAGAGACCACATTCGGGACATCGTTTTGGATCGGCTGCGCCATTGTTGGAGGTCTATGTGCAGACGATGTCTGGTTGAGGAAGAAGAGTTAATGATGAGGGTGAGTTGGATTTCGATCAAAACTAAGAATCGACACATGCCAGTCCAAAAATGGATTTTTGAAAAAAACAGATTGGCGTACCGAAACGACAGCCGGCCTTGAACGTGAACGTCTAGGAATGAAAAAAATGTGGGTTTTTTTTTTTTTTTTTTTTAAAATTACTCAATCCATCCAAAGGTCATATTTACATTTACGTTTTTGGCGTATTATATTAATATTAAAAAAATATATATATACAAATATCATTATATTAATATTATAAGATACTAATAGAAATATTTTTGTAATTTTTTTTTAATTTATATTACATTTTGATATAATAATTAATATTCAAATATCATAAACAAAAAGTAAATGAGACCCTTAAAGCCACACGAACTTAGTATATAACACATTTTCGTAAAAATGTACAAAACATCATAGTTGTATTCTTTTGTGGATTTTACTAGCTGTTTTTACTATTTATATATATTTTTTTCCTCCAAAAATATCATATCAAACAATTATTTTTATTTTTCAAAATTATACTACAACTTTATTTTACATTTCAAACATATGTTTATATCACATCAAATAACTATTCAAATTCAACTTTTTACTATTAAAAAATCCAAACTCAAAAACTAAAATCCATGAACACACTCCATACCCCATGTGTTTTATTTATTATGTGAAAGTCTTTGTGTTAATGTAAAATTTGCATGAAATATTTTCTTTCTCCAAAACTGATATTCGATTCTAAATAAACACCTAAATTATGCATTTTCTTTTTTGGTATATTCTACCCTTTTTGGGGTATATTATACGGCCTCAAATATGGAGTAATATTTAGTTTTCAGTTCGAGAAATTTAGGTAAAAAATATTAAGCAAAATGATTTAAAAATTAAATGGTGAGATGAAAATAGAATTGTATATATATATTTTTTTATAGATGTGTGTTTTTTTGGGATGAATTTGAAGAAATTTGATTTAAATTTAATATTAAAATAATAAAATTTGGAGAAATCTAAGAAGAAAAGAAACATTAGAGTCCCTAGAAATTTGTGTGTTTGTTTTGGGGTTTGGATTTTGAGTTGGGATTTGAATAGTAAAAATTTTGAATTTGAATAGTTGTATGATGTGATATAAATAGGGGTTGATGTGATGTTTTGAATGTAAAATTGATTTTTAGTATAATATAAAAAATGAAAAATAGGTGTTTGATTTGATGTTTTTGGGGGAAAAAATGAAATGAATAGTACAAATCCAACAAAATACTTCAAACAAACACACCATAAGTGATATTTCAGATTGATTTAATTTTTTGTTTCATCAATTTATGCGAGGTCGGTTGTTACGGGGCTGAACTTTAATATCATATGCTAACAAATAATATTCAATATTACTATAGACACAATATTAATACAATATATGAACAATTGATTTTAGTATATATATTTTTATTAAACACATATCTTAATTACAACGAAACAATAAAATTTATGGAATTTTAAAATTTGACTTATTGACTTACTATTAAAAAATTTATTAAAAGAGTTTATTTTTTAAAATTTTGTATTTAATATTTCGATATTTAAAAAAAATAAAAATCTAAGTAATATATATTAAAATTTTAGAAAACTTATACAAATAGTTTGGGGGTTTGGGATTTGAGTTAAGATTTGAATAGTAAAAATTTTGAATTTGAATAGTTGTATGATGAGATATAAATAGATGTTAACGTAATGTTTTGAATGTAAAATTTATTTTAAATATAATATAAAAAATAAAAAATAGGTGTTTGATTTGATATTTTGGGAAAAAAAAATTATAATGAATAGTGTATTTAAAATCCAATCCCCAAACAAACACACCTTAATAAATTCCGCAAATATTCGATTCGAAAATAAATTTTAAATTTCAATTTAATTGGGATCGAATATTGCATTTTGGATATTTTCTACAATCTTAATTATATATTTAATTTGCATAGAGATATAGAATTAGGCAGCACTACAATTGAATGGACAAATGAAGCCCAACAAGTGAGCAATTATTTTTTCCTGATTTATTTATTGCTCTTGTGGGCAAAACGGTCCTTTTGCTGTGAGGCGGAGAAAATCATGCCCGAAATCAGTCATTTTTTATTTGAATGATGTGAGGGGATAAAGTGTAGTATAGAGATTAAATATAATTAATTATTTCTTATTTTGGAAATATTGCAGAGTGTTTAGGATATATCAAAAAAGTTGTTACTAAAACAAAAATTGGTAAAAAAACACATTCACTAAAAGAAAAAATCATTTCTGTAACAAAATTTTTTTGTCTCTAAATCTACTTTTTCCGCTACTAATGACATTAGAGACAGAATTAAGAATGAAATTATATTAGCTACGTGAACTTTAGGGACGAAATTCTGTTACAAATATATTATTTTTTTGTATTTGTGTACATTTTTAGTGTAGAAAGCAAAAAGTAACTATTATTATTATTTTTATTAAAATTCATGATCAAATATTTAAGAACATATTTAGCGACGGGGTATTATTTTGACTCACAAAATATCATATTAAAATAATATTTAAATTAAATGTCAAATTAAATACTAAAATCAAATACACCCCTTCTATGTTTGAATATGATGCAAAATTAATACTCATTTTTAAAAAAAAAAAATAAAAAAATCTTGATGATTATAAATAAATAAATAATCTAATAATAATAATAATAATAATAATAATAATAATAATTTGAGAAAAACACCCTCCTACAAAAATGAATTGTATAATTGTAGAGTTTGTTAATATTGATTATTGATTAATTGCTAAATCACCTAACAAATTTTATTGTGTTTGTTATGATACATATATTTATTTATCTATTAAGCTCTATGATTGGATGTTAATTAATTATCATAATTCATGTATTAGTATATTACTTAATTTAATTGATTTAGATACCACCTACCAAATTATTAATCTTACAACTAATTTAGATGCTTTACCAAATATTTTATTTCACTCATTTCATACTATATTCCTAACCATACCTAAGCTCCTCCCCAAGACCTCCTCTATCCATTCCTCCACCACGCCGCCACCGCCGCCCCACATTTCCGACCACCGGAAAACCACGTCCACCACCGCCTCCTCGACATCCAAGAAAACCGCCTTGTCGCCGCAAGCACATTCGAATTTCGATCGCAACGCTCGCTTTGCCCGCTTGCGATCATCGTCGAACCTGTCGAAAAAGATCCGAGTTTCGATGGTTTTAAGGAACGCTAACGGAGAACTATGTTGTCCCGTTACCGTCGGCTCGCACGTCACATCGCTCGATATCGGACTATAGTTTTCGTTGTCGCCTATGTTGTCATCGTCAGCTATTACATTGAGGTCGAGGTCGAGGTCGAGGACGAGGCCGACACTTTTCTCAACCTCGACTTCATCGATTTTTTCGCACCTCCTCGGACACTTCCACGGCCTAATTGCCGCGTCATCTCGATTCATCTTTCTTTTAAGGTTCGGATTTGAATATTTCGATTTATAGACAATGAGTTTCATCGAAATGACAGTCGATACTACATCGTCATCCCCAAACTTATTACACCACGTGTCATAATCGCCGTCGCCGTATATTGTCAATATAAATATAACATGTGTCCACGTACGACGCTTTCCCCCCTCCAAAATATCGGCGAGAAACCTAAAAAACCCAGGATCAGCCGAATCGACATTTTCGACCAACACGATGAGCTTTCCGACGCTCCGCAACGCCATTTCGAGCGCGGCCGAGTTCTCAGCACCGTAAACGGGCAATTATTCTTCGGGTCCAAACAGAATAAAAAATCCGAAGAACCGAATACCGCCTTCGCTATTACGACGGCTAATCTTTGCTTTCCGACAATATCGTTCCCCCGAATTAACATCCACATATCTTGTTGATGATCGTAACCGTCCATCAATGGGGTCGTTATCGACGGTATCGACTCGATTTGCCACGAAATGCTCTCTCTAAGCGTCCCGACAATATCCTCTTCGACTCGGTCGCAATCGCATTCGCGATGTGTTCCGAGGGTCAGCACTGTATCTGCCGCCTTGTATTTATTAGGACAATGTGAGCCGTACGATGAAAAAATATAGCTACGGCTTCGATTTTCTTCATGAAATAATATCTCCTAAATTTAGTTACACATACGTATAAACACGTTAAAGGGTCTACAAATTTAACTTCACTTCATTGGGTTTGTTTGGTTGTGTTTTTTAACTTTATTTGAAATAATGTGTTAGATCTGCCATTTTCTTTTTCAATTAGTATTTGAATGTGATATTTTATACTTTATTATAAAATTAATAGTATATTTTTAATAAAAATTATGTTGATAAATAATATTAATTTGAATTTAAAATAGTAACAAAATAAAACCCATCAATTAAAGGTTCTTTACTTATATTTTGAATTTATTTTTCATATTGTTTAGAAACTAAATTACATATTTTTTATTAAAAATCTTAACTGTCTCACCAGTTAGATCTAAAAAATCTGAGTATTAAAGTGTTTGTGTTTAGTTTTAAGTGTTATATATAAAAATAAATAAAAAAATAATTCAGTAATACTTCCTCCGTCTCTTAACAATCTATCTATTTTTCTATTTTGGTCCGTCCCGTAACAAAGTATTTATTTCTTTTTTTTTTAGTAATTGTATTATCTGCCTAACATTACAAATACCCTTCCAATTTACAATATATTACTTAAATGTCATTACCTTTATGTAATACAATAGTTAATTTAGTCTTTTTATCTTTATTTATACTTTATCATAATATAAAACTAATATTTTTAAAACTTCGTGAGAGAGTTTACTTTTTAATGATAGAAATAATGATATTTAAGTGAGAGAGTTTTAAATAAAATAAATTTTAAATATAAAATATTAAATATGATATATATATTTTTAATGAATATACTTCCTCCGTGCAGTGCAAGGTTGCCGTTTACTTTTTGCATGTAGATTTTTAATATTAGTATTATAATGAGTTGTAGTGAAAAAAAATGAAAATGCGCCTATTAGTATTGTGTAATATAAAAGTAATGACATTTGTGTAATATAGCATAAGTTGGAAGGATATATATTATGTTAGGTAGATAGTACAATTACTAAATTAGGAAATGATAACCTTATTTTGGGACGGACAAAATGAAAAATGACAACCTTTCAATGAGACGGTCGGAGTACTATAATTTACAGTATAATTAATACTATAAAAGTAAATTAAAAAAAATGTAATTACAATATATTTTTAGACACGATTAGCGTTATGCTTGAGAAATAAATTTAAGTTAACACAATTTATAACTTCAGGAATGTATATTGGTGCCCAATATTTAAGAAAATGACAATTATAATGACGTTAATTATATTTAAATAAAGAGAAATATTTTCATTACTTTTTATTAAAGGATATAAAAAATAATTATTTCGCTAAAGTAAATATAATTATATATACTTCAAATCAGAAGTTTGAATTTTATATATAAAATATTGATTATTTACTATTAAATTTCTAATTAGTGAAAATTATGACATGTGCTCTCTTAATTTTGTGTTACATTTGTAAATATTAATATAAATACTATATAAAAAATAGTATATTTGTAATCGAAATTTCGTCTCTAAAATTCACATAGCTAACGCAACCAATCTTTAATAGTCACTAATATCATTGCTAACAAAAAAAAATAGATTTAATGGCGAAAAATTTGTTTTCTTAAAATGAAATGATGTACGCACAACCGGTTCATGCGAACGATACCTTTAGGATTTTTCATCAGATGGGTGTTGTGTATAGCTGTCAGCCTAATTCTTATATTATTATTTATATATAAATCATAATTATTTATATGCTTATAATATAATACTCTCCATTTTATATTTATGTAAATTAAAAAATATTTATAATATTAAATAATTATTAAAAAACAAAAATAGATAAATTGTTACCAAATCAAATCACTCCAACAATCCAATTCACGCGCCGCCGTCACCCACCTTGCCCTCCGCCGTCTTTCTTCTTCCTTTTTCTTTCTTTCTTCCTTACTTTCTCCCCCTCTTCTCTTTTTTCTTTCCTTTTCTTCTAAGTTGCGCCGCCGCCGCCGCCCGCTGGAGTATCCGGTGCGGCTTTTTTTAATTTCCCTCTCTTTCTTCATTTCCCTCTGATTGTGCTTCCGTTTACTAGGAAATCGAGTATGTTTTAACATTTTCCTCATCTATTTTTTCATTTTTTTTGCTTCTCCTACCGGTGGTCTCCGGTCGCCGGCGCTTCCGTTTCAGACCTCTTTGCCCAAGTTTTTCCAGTAGCTAGGGTGCACAGAAAATCGCACAAACAAACAAACAAACATGGCCAAGTTTATTCTCTAACACCAGTTTTGCTTGTAGGTTTTGTAAGTCGTTAGTCGAAAATTTTGAGATATACAGGATCGTGCGTTTCCTTATATTCCACTTCCACAAGGATATACAGCGGTCCGATTTTGAGATCACTGCGCAAGCGAATCAACAGAAGAGCTAGATTGGCAGCAAAACCTGTTCTAGACAAAACAGTTTTCCAAAAATGTGTATCTCAGCTGCTGCCTAGGTTCACCCCGGAGGATCTCCACAATGTGATAATCGAACAGGACGATCCATTGGTGTGCTTCAATTGGGCGTCTCAGCAGCACAGATTCAGGCACACCGTGTTCACCTATCACGTCACGATCCAAAAGCTCGGTGCGGCCAAAATGTACAAGGAAATGGACGATATCGTCAATCAGGTTCTAGCTATCCCTAACCTGGGCTCTGAGCCTCTTTTCAATACCATGATATATTACTTCATTGAGGATAGGAAGCTTGTTAGGGCTGTGAATATATACAAGCATATGCGTGCTTCCCGGAATTTAGATTGCCGGCCGTCGATTCGTACCTATAACATATTGTTTGCAGCATTTCTGAGCCGCAGGACGAACAACTATATTAACCGAATGTATATTGAGACAATAAGGTGCCTGTTCAAGCAAATGGTTGATGATGGAGTCGAGCCCGATATTTTTTGTTTGAGTGCTATGATAAAAGGGTATGTGATGTCACTTCGTATGAACGATGTCCTTAGAATTTTTCATCAGATGGAATTGTAAATAGCTGAATAGTCACTTAAGAAAGCAAACTATCTCATCGTTTGCGTTCATTAAATTTTTGTTGTTAGAGCAAGGAGTGCTTAGAGAAAGTTGCGGAAACCATCAAATTTCTATCGGCACGCGGAGACTCTTACATCCTATTACTCACAGGTGGGATTCGTAGTCATCACTTCAATTGTGCTTTACTCTTGTTTCTACATATCGACATTGGATTATACCTTCCTTGAATATGCGGCCTCTTTTTGTGTTTCTTCAAACCATTTTCTTCATTACTTTGTTGTTCCTCGTACACATAAGATTAGACTTTGCGACATAGATGAACTTAAACTAGATTGACGATAGTTTATATCCTATAAAGTGGCATTTTCAACAGGCATGAAATCAATTATTGTTCTTCTATGCTCCAAGTTTAGATAAGGGGTTTTCAGGTATTAGAAGGGAAATAATGGAGCTTAGCCCTCAGTTTTCAATTAATCTAAATTCATCCGATTCTAATTCCATGGATGTGGAAGACTCTATACTCTGTTATGATCACAAGGGATACAATAGTAGCTGTGAGCTCTTGAAATCACGCCCTCAGTCAGTGTAAATCACAAGGATTTTTGGAATACCTTAAGTTCTACTATTGTGACTGCCATGAGAGTGGATGGACTTTTTTGGTATTTGGTGTCTGGCTTGCTGCATTGTTCTATCTATTAGGCAATACGGCAGGCAGCCGATTATTTCTGTATTTCTTTGGAGAAGCTTTCCAGTCTGTTGAAGCTCTCTCCCTCCAACTGTTGCTGGAGTCACTCTGCTTGGTGCTTCTGATGTATTTGCTAGTTTTGCGGCTTTTGTAGGGACTGGAGCCGGGGAGGTTGGGCTCAACAGTGTGCTCGGAGGAGCAGTCTTTGTTACTTGCATCGTTGTTGGGGCTGTTTCACTTTGTGTTGCGCAACAGGACGTCCAGATTGATAACAAGTGTTTTGTAAGGGATATTTTGTTTTTCATCTTTACACTTACGGCCCTTTCATTAATCTTGTTTGTTGGTAAAGTGACTGTGTGGGCTGCTATTGCTTTTGTATCGATTTATGTAGTATATGCCTTTGTCGTTGCTGCTAATGAACTGTTGAGGACCCATACCCAAAGGCTGAAATTGGATGCGTTTACTCCATTGCTTCCAGTTGTAGGAAGTCTGTTTTCCATGGGAAATCAAGAGGATGAGTCCATGTTTAGCTCATTGCTTGAGGTTGAAACCGAGAGTAATGCGCAGTCACATGCTTCGTTGCTGCAGTGGATGTGCGCTACTAATGTGGCAATATGACGGAGACAAGAATCTGTGGAGATGGAATGAGGAAGATACGGAAGCACATCGGCCATTGTTTTCATTTTTGAAGCTATGTTCTCTAATGCACTTGCCATTAACAGTTCCAAGGCGACTCACTGTTCCTGGTCTAAGGTATATGCTGTTGGCTGTGCCTTATGTGCACCAATTCTTCTTGCATTTCTATGGAAAACAATCTTGACAATGGACATCTTGAGCAAGATTGTTTTATTTCAATTTTTGCTCCCAAAGATTTCAAATACGTTTCTAAATATGATGTTGAATTGGCAACATTTGTGTGAGTGAAATTGGATTCATATTCTTGGAGTAATCGTGACTGATTCAATAGAACTTTGAATTTGTGTTTTTGCTTGAATTTGAGTTGCATAGATCTTTCATCTTTAGGGGATTGACTATTCACACATACGAGGAAACAAGAAGCTTTGTAGGCAATGTGATTATTTCCGGTCTTAATTTTGAGGAAAAGATTGATTGCAATTGCCAATTGGTGAGACCAAGATTTTATGGCTTGCTATATTTTATTATCCTTCTGCAGAGAATATTTCGCTTAATTTTAATTACAGTATATATGTATAAGTTTTGATGGATTTATGTTAGATATTTGATGCACCATAATATGTGTTCATGGTCTGTAATTATAGAAACATACATTTGTGGTATGTTATTCTGCGAGGATTGATCATAAATAACTATTTTTTTTTACTCTAATCACGCAGGTGTGGATACATCACGGCTAAGGATTTTCTTGAATTAGTTGAGGAACATATCCTAAAGGGTGAAATCGTTGAGAAGCTTTGGAGGTTTAGCAATTCTCTCTGAATATATATGTTCTCTTCTCCTCCCCTTCTTATCTTACAAATTATATGCATTATTAATTAAATCAGGGGCCAAATGGGTACTACTATTGGCAAATCAAGTGTGGCCTTATTTGATAGCCACAACCCACCAAGTGGACTTGATACAGTTAAAGTTAAATAAAAAAAAGATGCCACCTGGATTGTGGTTATTATATTGAGCATCACTTCAGCTGCTACTATTGCTTATGGCATCTACCGAAGAAGAAGGTGAAGTTTCCTTAATCTCTTTGCCATGCTTACAATTTATAATAAAGAAAGAGCTATAGTAGTACTACTAATAGTTCAAGTGAGTAGTCATGAGTCTTAACTGTTGGTGAAGTTGGTTAATTTCCGTTACTCTTCAAATGTTTGCTGTTGTTTAGCCTCTTGACGTTGATAATGCAGATGCATGCATAAGAAGGATAATATGATATGTTTGTTAGGGAACTTCTAGAAATATCGTTTCATGCCACTTTGTTTGTTATTTTCATGCAAAGACCAATGTTTTAGTGGTTTATTTCAAACGGCCTATTTATGATGAAAGTTATACTTGATGTTTGAATTCATGAAAACATATATTTTGAAACATTAGTCCGCTGGTAGTGAACTTTTGAAGAAACACATATTGCATACCTATTATGAAAGTAGTATATAGGGATTTGTGAATAATGTGTTGCTCTGTAAAATATTGTTTAAATTATGTACGAAGGAAGTGAAATTCTATGTTCTCTAAGTGCCAATTGATTTAAGCTATTATTCACAATCAGGTGTTGCAATTTTAATATTTCAACTTGCTTTGTTAAGTTTCGTCGAAAGGTTTGTTTAAAATTTATTTTATTCTTCGTGGTTCTTTTATTTAGAGATTACTGCCATATACCTAACAATGTGGAATTTTAATTAAATTTACGAAATTTCTGCATGATAGATATTGTTTTGTAAATTTGTTAGACCAATTCATGGTTAATTATCACTAATATATGTCCAGAGATCTTTTTTGATTTAGAATGGAATAAGGTTGATTTTAGACTTGCCCATTCGGTTTCGAACCTTCGGTTTGCCGATTTTTGAACCGACGGTTACGGTTCAAATCGAAATCCGGCACAAACCGAACCGAAATCGTCATCCCACGGTTCGGTTTCGGTTTGTGAATTTTCCAAATCGTAACGGTTTGAACCCGCGGTTTATATTATTTTTTTTTAAAAAAATCTCTCACCACTCACAGGGAGGCTAGGCAAAGAAGAAGAAAAAAAAGAGGAAAGAGGGAGGAGGGAACAGGAAGACCGAAAAGAAAAGAAAAGGAAAACCTGTTGGCGCGGCTGCCGTCTGCTGTCGATGATGATATAGTATGTGTAAATGTATTATTGATTAGGAATTTAGGGTAAATTGTGTATATTAATAATAATGATATTATAATTATGATTAATTTTTTATATATATATTATTAAACTTTTCTAAATATAAAAATAATATTAATCTTAATAAATATCAATAGTTATTAATAATATTAAAAAAATAATACTATTATATATATTTAAATTTTGTAATTTTTTATCATATCAATATTTTTACATTTATTTTTATGTTCTTTTTTTATTTAAAATTTAATTTAATTATTTACTATATTTATTATTTTAATTATTTTTATAATGTAATAATTTAATTATTTATTTATATATATGATTTTTACATAATAAATAAATAATAAATATATCTGAATAAAATTGATATCAAACTTAATAAATTTTAAATTAAATTCAAATTTAGAAAAATAGAAAATAAAAAAGGAAAATATTAAAAATGAATATATATAAACCGGCGGTTCGAACTGTAATCGACGGTTTTTAAATTGAAACCGGCGGTTTATAAATCGTAATCGAAACCGTCAAACCGTAACCAAAACCGTTATTTGGAAGGTTCGGTTTCGATTTGATATTTTGACAAACCGTAACTGGCGGTTTGAACCGTTTTGGCGAGTTTAGTTGATTTCTCTTCCACTTCAACCCCTCGTATAAATGATATGATCTCATGACATTCATTACAGTTACTAACTACTGAATCATGTTTGTTTAATCTTGTATGGGTGCAGATACCGATAGAAAATTTGAAGTCCGAAGTACATCATATGCCATCAATTCTATTTTATTCCTTTTATGGATGTAATTGTAAGTATTTTAACTTTTTTTTTTGTGAAATTTTTATTTTCTACCCCCATTTGAGATATATAATATAAGATTATGTTCCTAAGCAAGAAAGTAGATTGAATGAAGTTTATATAATAATGAGATTCTTAAAACTTTAGTGGATTAAGCTATTGCAATGTGCTAATATGGTGTCTATCGTATTCTAATCATTCACCATTTGCAACTTGGAAATCTACATGTAGGCATCAAATATGCTTCGGTTTTGTAATTTCCATCATGTTAAATGAAGAAGATAGCATTTATTTTCGATTGATAAATTTATGTTTTACTAGGTGCACTACATTTTTATAAAGTTGAAATATATAGTTAATTGCATCAAAGGTCGATTCTTTCACTTCATGTGGTGTAATTTTTTCAAATTTCTGCACCTTAAAATGTCAATTTATCATGCCACGGTTTTTGCTTGATCCTATATATCCATTAGTTTATAGAAAGTTAGAAACATAGTCAAGTTATTGTGCATAGTTTAGTAAGAAATTGTAAAATAACTATAATTATGTGTGCAAATTAGTCAAGGATGAAATTTCGTGATTGATGTCATGAGTAATTTACTTATAGAATTATTTATTGAATTTTCTTGTAAGGAATTGCTTACGAGTTATTACTAACAGAATACTCACGTGTGTCCTAGTTTGAGTACTATTAAATAGTGAATTTGTTGAGTGTTTACGTAGAATGAATGAAAAATTTATAAAGGACACACATATCTTATGTATAAGGTAATACCTATCTTAATTTGTATATGTTATTATAATAATTATTATATACAGTTGAGCCCATATTTACAGAGCGGTTGACAGTTTTTGATCATTGATTTGAACATAAAAGCCACAAGAACAGTTGCCATTTGTACTACAAGTAGCAACATTCTAGTTGAATATGAGCACTACCTATATAGGCTTGCAATATAATTACAATTTTAAAATTCCAGTATTCATGTGTATGTATATGTGTGAATATTAATTTGTTGTCCACTAATTGTTGAACATATTTTCGTAAGGCAGAGGGGTCAAATTTTATTTATAACGATCAAAATAGTTGTAATGTTGTGCTTAATAATTTTCTAACGGGCATTTGTTTCTTTCCCATGAATTATGCTATGTTGGCACATTAAAGATGATATGAATAGATTGTTTGTGAGTTGGTATTAAATAGTCTTAGTTTAAAGAATTTGATAAACTGTATTTTGTAATAATAATGCTTTGGAAATTTCATAATAACAGTTATATAAAAGACCAGTGTAATCATGATTTTTATTTTTTTACTTAATCTCTTACTTCCAGTAGGTATATGTGGAAGCATTGGGAAATGGCTTCTCTAGTGCAGCACCATTGCAATTCGATACAAATGGATTGTTGGAAAAGACTTCAACATATCAACGGATATAAAGGAAAAGGCTTCAGCATATCGGTGGATTCAAATTTTAAGGTATGTTGCTTCCATAATTTGAGAAAGTTGACATCATATTTAGTAAAAAAAGTGTGGCAATTTCAGGCTGATATTACTCATTCCGACACGCAAAAAATCAGTGCATTTTTTGCTAGGGAAAGAGTAATATTTTTTTGGTTTCTCTCGGGTTGTTTTAAAATTCAAGCCCGAAAGGACCGGCCTGATTTTGGATTGGGCTTGAAAACCCAAAACAAGGCATGGCCCGGTTTCAAATTATACCGGGCCAGGCCAGCCCACATTTTAATATTAAGTTTTAATTAAGTTTTGTATTTTTTTTATTAGAAAATAAGTTATATTAGTCTAAATTGATATAATTAGGAAAAAAATATGTTATTTGATAATTAAAAATTTTTAAAAAAATTAATGCATGCAAGTCCCGGGACGTAAATATGATTCTATTACTATATGCAAGATGCTATAATAAATGCAAAACATAAATGTAAAAGAAAAAGAACGAAATACTCCCTATTATGTATTCGGTCGTCCGATCACCCGGCCACTCCGTCTCGTATGCATCTAAAAAGATTTAAAATAAATATTAGTATATATATGCATAGGAAACAATAAAATAATATTAAAATCACTTACCTTGGATTTGAAATCGAGATCGAAGAATCTTTCCGCTTCCTCGAATCTCCCCATAAGCTTTACCTACAAACTAAAAACACTAAAAAAATAAGTTAGTATAAAATATAGAAACAAAATTAATGCATGCATGTCCCGGGACTTAAAAATAAATTAAATGCATAAATGTAAAAAGAAGGGGACGAATTACTCCCTATGATGTATTCGGTCGTCCAATCATCCGGCCACTCCCTCTCGTATGTATCTAAAAAGATTTAAAATAGATATTAGTATATATATGCATAGGAAACAACAAAATAATATTAAAATCACTTACCTTGGATTTGAAATCGAGATCGAACGATCTTGGCGCTTCCTCGAATCTCCCCATAAGCTTTACCTACAAACTAAAAACACTAAAAAAATAAGTTAGTATAAAATATAGAAACAAAATTAATGCATGCATGTCCCGGGACTTAAAAATAAATCTATTTTTATATGCATAATGGTAAAATAAATTAAATGCATAAATGTAAAAATAAGGGGACGAATTACTCCCTATGATGTATTCGGTCATCCGATCATCCGGCCACTCCCTCTCGTATGCATCTAAAAAGATTTAAAATAGATATTAGTATATATTCATAGGAAACAACATAATAATATTAAAATCACTTACCTTGGATTTGAAATCGAGATTGAAAGATCTTTCCGCTTTCTCGAATCTCCCCATAAGCTTTACCTACAAACTAAAAACACTAAAAAAAAGTTAGTATAAAATATAGAAACAAAATTAAAGCATGCCTGTCCCGTGACTTAAAAATAAATTAAATGCATAAATGTAAAAAGAAGGGGACAAATTACTCCCTATGATGTATTCGGTCGTCCGATCATCCAGCCACTCTCTCTCGTATACATCTAAAAGGATTTAAAATAGATATTAGTATATATATGCATAGGAAACAACAAAATAATATAAAAATCACTTACCTTGGATTTGAAATCGAAATCGAAAGATCTTTGCGCTTTCTCTAATCTCCCCATAAGCTTTACCTACAAACTAAGAACACTAAAAAAATAAGTTAGTATAAAATATAGAAACAAAATTAATGCATGCATGTCCCGGGACTTAAAAATAAATCTATTTCTATATGCATAATGCTAAAATAAATTAAATGCATAAATGTAAAAAGAAGGGGACGAATTACTCCCTATGGTGTATTCGGTCGTCCGATCATCCGGCTAGTCCCTCTCGTATGCATCTAAAAAGATTTAAAATAGATATTAGTATATATATATGCATAGGAAACAAAAAAATAATATTAAAATCATTTACCTTGGATTTGAAATCGAGATCGAAGTTTCCTTGCGCTTCCTTGAATCTCCGCATAAGCTTTACCTACAAACTAAAAACACTAAAAAAATAAGTTAGTATAAAATAAAGAAACAAAATTAATGCATGCATGTCCCGGGACTTAAAAATACATCTATTTCTATATGCATAATGGTAAAATAAATTAAATGCATAAATGTAAAACGAAGGGGACGAATTACTCCCTATGATGTATTCGGTCATCCGATCATCCGGCCACTCCCTCTCGTATGCATCTAAAAAGATTTAAAATAGATATTAGTATATATATGCATAGGAAACAATAAAATAATATTAAAATCACTTACCTTGGATTTGAAATCAAGATCGAAGGATCTTTGTGCTTCCTCTAATCTCCCCATAAGCTTTACCTACAAACTAAGAACACTAAAAGAATAAGTTAGTAAAAAATATAAAAACAAAATTAATGCATGCATGTCCCAGGACTTATAAATAAATCTATTTCTATATGCATAATGCTAAAATAAATTAAATGCATAAATGTAAAAAGAAGGGGACGAATTACTCCCTATGATGTATTCGGTCGTCCGATCATCAGGCCACTCCCTCCCGTATGCATCTAAAAAGATTTAAAAAGATATTAGTATATATATACATAAGAAACAACAAAATTACATTAAAATCACATACCTTGATTTGAAATCGAGATCGAAAGATCTTTGCGCTTCCTCTAATCTCCCCACAAGCTTTACCTACAAACTAAAAACACTAAAAAAAATAAGTTAGTATAAAATATAGAAAAAAAATTAATGCATGCATGTCCCGGGACTTAAAAAAAAATCTATTTCTATATGCATAATGCAAAAATAAATTAAATGCATAAATGTAAAAAGAAGGGGACGAATAACTCCCTATGATGTATCCGGTCGTCCGATCATCCGGCCACTCCCTCTCGTATCCATCTAAAAATATTTAAAATAGATATTAGTATATATATGTATAGGAAACCATAAAATAATATTAAAATCACTTACCTTGGATTTGAAATCGAGATCGAATGATCTTTGCGGATCCCTCGTCTCCAGATAAGCTTTTCCTACAAATTAAAAACACTTAAAAATAAGTTAGTATAAAATATAGAAACAAAATTAATGCATGCATGTCCCGGGACTGACGTTAAAATAAATCTATTTCTATATGCATAAATGTAAGTGGAAAGGGACGAATTACTCCCTACGGTCGTCCGATCATTCGGCCACTCCCTCGTCTCCACATAAGCTTTACCTACAAATTAAAAACCCTTAAAAATAGTTAGTAATAAAATATAGAAATAAAATTAATACATGCATGTCCCGGAGGACGTAACAATAAATCTATTTCTATATGCATAATGCTAAATTAATGCATAAATGTAAGAAAAGGGACGAATACTCTCTACGGTCGTCCGATCATCCGGCCACTCCCTCGTCTCACTAAGCTTTACCTACAAATTAAAAACACTTAAAAAAGTTAGTATAAAATAGAAACAAAATTAATGCATGCATGTCCCGGGACTGACGTAAAAAAATCTATTTCTATATGCATAATGCTAAAATAAATTAAATGCATAAATGTAAAAAGAAGGGGACGAATAACTCCCTATGATGTATCCGGTCGTCCGATCATCCGGCCACTCCCTCTCGTATGCATCTAAAAATATTTAAAATAGATATTAGTATATATATGTATAGGAAACCAAAAATAATATTAAAATCACTTACCTTGGATTTGAAATGAAATCGAATGATCTTTGCGGATCCCCTCGTCTCCCGATAAGCTTTTCCTACAAATTAAAAACACTTAAAAATAAGTTAGTATAAAATATAGAAACAAAATTAATGCATGCATGTCCCGGGACTGACGTAAAAATAAATCTATTTCTATATGCATAATGCTAAATTAAATTAAATGCATAAATGTAAGAGGAAAGGGACGAAATACTCCCTATGATGTATCCGGTCGTCCGATCATCCAGCCACTCCCTCTCGTATGCATCTAAAATTTAAAATAATATTAGTATATATATGTATAGGAAACCATAAATAATATTAAAATCACTTACCTTGGATTTGAAATTGAAATCGAATGATCTTGCGGATCCCTCGTCTCCCATAAGCTTTTCCTACAAATTAAAAACACTTAAAAATAAGTTAGTATAAAATATAGAAACAAAATTAATGTATGCATGTCCGGGACTGACGTAAAAATAAATCTATTTCTATATGCATAATGCTAATTAAATTAAATGCATAAATGTAAGAGGAAAGGGAAAATACTCCCTATGATGTATCCGGTCGTCCGATCATCCAGCCACTCCTCTCGTATGCATCTAAAAATTATTAAAATAAAATAGATATTAGTATATATATGTATAGGAAACCATAAAATAATATTAAAATCACTTACCTTGGATTTGAAATTGAAATCGAATGATCTTTGCGGATCCCCTCGTCTCCGATAAGCTTTTCCTACAAATTAAAAACACTTAAAAATAAGTTAGTATAAATATAGAAACAAAATAATGTATGCATGTCCCGGGACTGACGTAAAAATAAATCTATTTCTACATGCATAATGCTAAATTAAATTAAATGCATAAATGTAAAAAGAAAGGGACGAATAACTCCCTATGATGTATCCGGTCGTCCGATCATCCAGCACACTCCTCTCGTATGCATCTAAAAATATTTAAAATAGATATTAGTATTAATGTATAGGAAACCATAAAATAATATTAAAATCACTTACCATGGATTTGAAATCGAAATCGAATGATCTTGCGGATCCCCTCGTCTCCCGATAAGCTTTTCCTACAAATTAAAAACACTTAAAAATAAGTTAGTATAAAATATAGAAACAAAAATTATGCATGTCCCGGACTGACGTAAAAATAAATCTATTTCTACATGCATAATGCTAAATTAAATTAAATGCATAAATGTAAAAAGAAAGGGACGAAATACTCTCTACGGTCGTCCGATCATCCGGCCACTCCCTCGTCTCCACATAAGCTTTACCTACAAATTAAAAATACTTAAAAATAAGTTAGTATGAAATATAGAAACAAAATTAATGCATGCATGTCCCGGGACTGACGTAAAAATAAATCTATTCCTATATGCATAATGCTAAATTAAATTAAATGCATAAATGTAAAAGAAAGGGACGAAATACTCCTACGGTCGTCCGATCATCCGGCCACTCCCTCGTCTCCACATAAGCTTTACCTACAAATTAAAAACACTTAAAAATAAGTTAGTATAAAATATAGAAACAAAATTAATGCATGCATGTCCCGGGACTGACGTAAAATAAATCTATTTCTATATGCATAATGCTAAAATAAATTAAATGCATAAATAAAAAGAAGGGACGAATAACTCCCTATGATGTATCCGGTCGTCCGATCATCCAGCCACTCCTCTCGTATGCATCTAAAATATTTAAAATAGATATTAGTATATATTGTATAGGAAACCATAAAATAATATTAAAATCACTTACCTTGGATTTGAAATCGAAATGGATGATCTTTGCGGATCCCCTCGTCTCCCGATAAGCTTTTCCTACAAATTAAAAACACTTAAAAATAAGTTAGTATAAAATATAGAACAAAATTAATGCATGCATGTCCCGGGACTGACGTAAAAATAAATCTATTCCTATATGCATAATGCTAAATTAAATTAAATGCATAAATGTAAAAGAAAGGGACGAAATACTCCCTACGGTCGTCCGATCATCCGGCCACTCCCTCGTCTCCACATAAGCTTTACCTACAAATTAAAAACACTTAAAAATAAGTTAGTATAAAATATAGAAACAAAATTAATGCATGCATGTCCCGGGACTGACGTAAAAGTAAATCTATTTCTATATGCATAATGCTAAATTAATTAAATGCATAAATGTAAAAGAAAGGGACGAAATACTCTCTACGGTCGTCCGATCATCCGGCCACTCCCTCGTCTCCACATAAGCTTTACCTACAATTAAAAACACTTAAAAATAAGTTAGTATAAAATATAGAAACAAAATTAATGCATGCATGTCCCGGGACGGACGTAAAAGTAAATCTATTTCTATATGCATAATGCTAAATTAAATTAAATGCATAAATGTAAAAAAAAGGGACGAAATACTCTCTACGGTCGTCCGATCATCCGGCCACTCCCTCGTCTCCACATAAGCTTTACCTACAAATTAAAAACACTTAAAAATAAGTTAGTATAAAATATAGAAACAAAATTAATGCATGCATGTCCCGGGACTGACGTAAAAATAAATCTATTTCTATATGCATAATGCTAAAATAAATTAAATGCATAAATGTAAAAAGAAGGGGACGAAAAACTCCCTATGATGTATCCGGTCGTCCGATCATCCAGCCACTCCCCTCGTATGCATCTAAAATATTAAAATAGATATTAGTATATATATGTATAGGAAACCATAAAATAATATTAAATCACTTACCTTGGATTTGAAATTGAAATCGAATGATCTTTGCGGATCCCCTCGTCTCTCCGATAAGCTTTTCCTACAAATTAAAAACACTTAAAATAAGTTAGTATAAAATATAGAAACAAAATTAATGTATGCATGTCCCGGGACTGACGTAAAATAAATCTATTTCTACATGCATAATGCTAAATTAAATTAAATGCATAAATGTAAAAAGAAAGGGACGAAATACTCTCTACGGTCGTCCGATCATCCGGCCACTCCCCGTCTCCACATAAGCTTTACCTACAAATTAAAAACACTTAAAAATAAGTTAGTATAAAATATAGAAACAAAATTAATGCATGCATGTCCCGGGACGGACGTAAAAGTAAATCTATTTCTATATGCATAATGCTAAATTAAATTAAATGCATAAATGTAAAAAGAAAGGGACGAAATACTCCCTACGGTCGTCCGATCATCCGGCCACTCCCTCGTCTCCACATAAGCTTTACCTACAAATTAAAAACACTTAAAAATAAGTTAGTATAAAATATAAAACAAAATTAATGCATGCATGTCCCGGGACAGACGTAAAAGTAAATCTATTTCTATATGCATAATGCTAAATTAAATTAAATGCATAAATGTAAAAGGAAAGGGACGAATTACTCCCTACGGTCGTCCGATCATCCGGCCACTCCCTCTCGTCTCCACAAGCTTTACCTACAAATTAAAAACACTTAAAAATAAGTTAGTATAAAATATAGAAACAAAATTAATGCATGCATGTCCGGGACGGACGTAAAATAAATCTATTCCTATATGCATAATGTTAAATTAAATTAAATGCATAAATGTAAAAAGAAAGGGACGAAATACTCCCTACGGTCGTCCGATCATCCGGCCACTCCCTCGTCTCCACATAAGCTTTACCTACAAATTAAAAAACTTAAAAATAAGTTAGTATAAATATAGAAACAAAATTAATGCATGCATGTCCCGGGACGGACGTAAAAGTAAATCTATTTCTATATGCATAATTCTAAATTAAATTAAATGCATAAATGTAAAATGAAAGGGACGAATTACTCCCTACGGTCGTCCGATCATCCGGCCACTCCTCTCGTATGCATCTATAAAGATTTAAAATAGATATTAGTATATATGTATAGGAAACAACAATAATATTAAAAATCACTTACCTTGTATTTGAAATCGAGATCGACGGATCTTTTCGCTTCCTCAAATCTCCCGATAAGCTTTACCTACAAAATAAAAACACTAAAAAAATGTGTTAGTATAAAATTTAGAAACAAAGTTAATGTATGCAAGTCCCGGACGTAAAAATAATTCTAACTCTATATGCAATATGATAACATCAATGCAATGCATAAATGTTAAAGAAAAATGAAGAACTACTCCCTATTATGTATGGTCGGTAGTCCGATCATGCGGCCGCTCCCTCCCGAATTAGAATCTCTAGTCGAGGAGGAAATGCCATCGCCATCGCCTTGGGTGCTGCTGTCCGTTAGGATCTTCCCACCATTTTTATTGACGTTTTCAGCAGCTTCTTGGACAGTCTCTTCTTTGGGAAGACATGTACATATGGGGGTAGAAGGGTCTCTTGTGTCTCCTACAAAATAAGCACACAACATCATCGATCCAGAATAACTAACAATCACATGCTTAAGTGAAGAGTCAAATCCAAAAGCATTCATTATTAGGTACATCATAACCAAGAAAAGTTCTAAGATTGAATTCTAAAATTTTCCAAGAAAAGTGCCAAAGTTCCAAGATTGGATTCCAAAATTTTCCAAGAAAAGTTCCAAGATTGGATTCTAAAATTTTCCAAGAAAAGTGCCAAAGTTCCCAAGATTGGATTCTAAAATTTTCCAAGAAAAGTTCCATTTGATTCTAAAATTTCCAAGAAAAGTTTCAAGATTGAAAAAGCACTTAAATAAAGCAACAATTAATTTGTATTTTACCGATGAATATAGCAGCAAAAAAGGCTCTAAACCCTTGTAAATATTGAAGACTTCACCAAAATTACATTACCACTAGAGCAGTACTTACTTGTCGACAAGTGTCAGCTGGATCCCCGAAATTCTGCAGAACCCTCTTCACAAAAACCTTCGGAATTCCACCTGCCCCTGCCCTTGCTTTGCTGCTATTGCATCGATCGATCGATCGAGATCGAAGCACTGCACTTGACCTCTCCCTTAAATGGAGCGCCCTCCTAAGCACTGCACTTGACCTCTTCCTAAATGGATCGCCCTCCCTCGTGTAAGCACACCTCTTCCTAATTCCTAATTCCTAATTCCTAATTTCCTGTCACAAAACCAAGAACCCCCCTGCCCCTGCCCTGCCCTGCTCGTACCCCCCCATTGCATTTGTATTGCACCCCAAAACTTATAATAATGTATACAAAATAAAAATCAAGAATATTTATAATGTATGTTTTAACGGCTACTTACCTAAAATAAACCACTTACCATATATAATTTATATTTTAATATTATGTGTATATTAAAATTAAAATCAAATTCAAATTCAAAATCATTATACTTAACGGCTACTTACCTAATATAACACTTACCATATATAATTTTATATTTTAATATTATGTGTATATTAAATTAAAATCAAATTCAAATTCAAAATCATTATACTTAACGGCTACTTACCTAATATAAAACACTTACCATATATAATATTACATTTAATATTATGTGTATATTAAAATTAAAATCAAATCAAATTCAAATTCAAAACATTGTACTTAACGGCTACTTACCTAATATAAAAAGTTAACATATATAATTTCACATTTTAATATTATGTGTATATTAAAATTAAAATAATTTTTTTTAATATTATGTGTATATTAAAATTAAAATCAAAATTATTATGCTTAACGGCTACTTACCTAATAAAAAGTTACCATATATTTTCACATTTTAATATTATGTATATATTAAAATTAAAATAATTTCTTTTTTTTTTAAATATTATGTGTATATTAAATTAAAATCAAAATCAAAATCATTATGCTTAACGGCTACTTACCTAATTTAAAACATTACCATATATAATACCCTCCTCCTATCTAATCTAATAAAAATTAAAATAATTTCTTTTTTTTAATATATAATGTATATATATTTTTATATTTAAATTATATTTTATTGCTTCTATAAAAATATAATATTTTATTTGAATATACTGCTGAAATTACATATATTATTTATAAATCATTAATTTTATTATATTACTAATGATATTTTAAATAGATTAATAATTTAAAATTTATTTTTCTGGTGTATTAATTTTTGTATTTTAAGTTTAAAGTAGTGTAAAAAAAAAATACCCCCTCCGTCCCAACTAATCTGTCCATTTTAGCTTAGGCACGAAGTTTTAGTTATGATATAATTAGTAAGTAATTAAGAAATAATTAGTAAAAATAATTATTGTCGCTACCGATTTCTTCGACCATTGTCGAGGGAATGAAGTGCGCATCGGCGATGAGTTCCTAGCTGAATCAGCTAAATTTATTACTAATATCAAAAAAAAAAATAAAAAATTTATCACTAATATCAAAAGAAAAAATTTAAAAATACTTTTACAAAAACGTCATATTGCAAACAAAGTGAAAAAGATTTAAAATAGATATTAGTATTTATATATGTATAGGAAACCATAAACTAATATAAAATCACTTACTTTGGATTGTAAATCGAGATCGAATGATCTTTGCGGATCCCCTCGTCTCCACATAAGCTTTACCTACAAATTAAAAACACTTAAAATAAGTTAGTATAAAATATAGAAACAAAATTAATGCATGCATGTCCCGGGCTTAAAAATAAATCTATTTCTATATGCATAATGGTAAAATAAATTAATGCATAAATGTAAAAAGAAGGGGACGAATTACTCCCTATGATGTATTCGGTCGTCCGATCATCCGGCCACTCCCTCTCGTATGCATCTAAAAAGATTTAAAACACAAATTAGTATATATATGTATAGGAAACCATAAACTAATATTAAAATCACTTACCTTGGATTTGAAATCGAGATCGAAGATCTTTGCGCTTCTCTAATCTCCCCATAATTTTTACCTACAAACTAAAAACACTAAGAAAATAAGTTAGTATAAAATAAAGAAACAAAATTAGTGCATGCATGTCCCGGGACTTAAAAATAAATCTATTTCTATATGCATAATGCTAAAATAAATTAAATGCATAAATGTAAAAAGAAGGGGACGAATTACTCCCTATGATGTATTCGGTCGTCCGATCATCTCCACTCCCTCTCGTATGTATCTAAAAAGATTTAAAATAGATATTAGTATATATATGCATAGGAAACAACAAAATAATATTAAAATCACTACTTGGATTTGAAATCGAGATCGAAGGATCTTTGCGCTTCCTCGAATCTCCCTAAGCTTTACCTACAAACTAAAAACACTAAAAAAATAAGTTAGTATAAAATAAAGAAACAAAATTAGTGCATGCATGTCCCGGGACTTAAAATAAATCTATTTCTATATGCAAAATGCTAAAATAAATTAAATGCATAAATGTAAAAAGAAGGGGACGAATTACTCCCTATGGTGTATTCGGTCGTCCGATCATCCGGCCACTCTCTCTCGCATGCATCTAAAATATTTAAAATGGATATTAGTATATATATGCATAGGAAACAACAAATAATATTAAAATCACTTACCTTGGATTTGAAATCGAGATCGAAGGATATTTGCGCTTCCTCTAATCTTCCCATAAGCTTTACCTACAAACTAAGAACACTAAAAAATAAGTTAGTATAAAATATAAAAACAAAATTAATGCATGCATGTCCCGGGACTTAAAAATAAATCTATTCCTATATGCATAATGCTAAAATAAATTAAATGCATAAATGTAAAAAGAAAGGGACGAATTACTCCCTACGGTCGTCCGATCATCCGGCCACTCCCTCGTATCCACATAAGCTTTACCTACAAATTAAAAACACTTAAAAATAAGTTAGTATAAAATATAAAAACAAAATTAATGCATGCATGTCCCGGGACAGACGTAAAAGTAAATCTATTTCTATATGCATAATGCTAAATTAAATTAAATGCATAAATGTAAAAGGAAAGGGACGAATTACTCCCTACGGTCGTCCGATCATCCGGCCACTCCCTCGTCTCCACATAAGCTTTACCTACAAATTTAAAACACTTAAAAATAAGTTAGTATAAAATATAGAAACAAAATTAATGCATGCATGTCCCGGGACGGACGTAAAAATAAATCTATTCCTATATGCATAATGTTAAATTAAATTAAATGCATAAATGTAAAAAGAAAGGGACGAAATACTCCCTACGGTCGTCCGATCATCCGGCCACTCCCTCGTCTCCACATAAGCTTTACCTACAAATTAAAAACACTTAAAAATAAGTTAGTATAAAATATAGAAACAAAATTAATGCATGCATGTCCCGGGACGGACGTAAAAGTAAATCTATTTCTATATGCATAATTCTAAATTAAATTAAATGCATAAATGTAAAATGAAAGGGACGAATTACTCCCTACGGTCGTCCGATCATCCAGCCACTCCTCTCGTATGCATCTATAAAGATTTAAAATAGATATTAGTATATATGTATAGGAAACAACAAAATAATATTAAAATCACTTACCTTGTATTTGAAATCGAGATCGACGGATCTTTTCGCTTCCTCAAATCTCCCGATAAGCTTTACCTACAAAATAAAAAACACTAAAAAAATGTGTTAGTATAAAATTTAGAAACAAAGTTAATGTATGCAAGTCCCGGGACGTAAAAATAATTCTAACTCTATATGCAATATGATAACATCAATGCAATGCATAAATGTTAAAGAAAAATGAAGAACTACTCCCTATTATGTATGGTCGGTAGTCCGATCATGCGGCCGCTCCCTCCCGAATTAGAATCTCTAGTCGAGGAGGAAATGCCATCGCCATCGCCTTGGGTGCTGCTGTCCGTTAGGATCTTCCCACCATTTTTATTGACGTGTTTCAGCAGCTTCTTGGACAGTCTCTTCTTTGGGAAGACATGTACATATGGGGGTAGAAGGGTCTCTTGTGTCTCCTACAAAATAAGCACACAACATCATCGATCCAGAATAACTAACAAATCACATGCTTAAGTGAAGAGTCAAATCCAAAAGCATTCATTATTAGGTACATCATAACCAAGAAAAGTTCTAAGATTGAATTCTAAAATTTTCCAAGAAAAGTGCCAAAGTTCCAAGATTGGATTCCAAAATTTTCCAAGAAAAGTTCCAAGATTGGATTCTAAAATTTTCCAAGAAAAGTGCCAAAGTTCCCAAGATTGGATTCTAAAATTTTCCAAGAAAAGTTCCATTGGATTCTAAAATTTCCAAGAAAAGTTTCAAGATTGAAAAAGCACTTAAAATAAAGCAACAATTAATTTGTATTTTACCGATGAATATAGCAGCAAAAAAGGCTCTAAACCCTTGTAAATATTGAAGACTTCACCAAAATTACATTACCACTAGAGCAGTACTTACTTGTCGACAAGTGTCAGCTGGATCCCCGAAATTCTGCAGAACCCTCTTCACAAAACCTTCGGAATTCCACCTGCCCCTGCCCTTGCTTTGCTGCTATTGCATCGATCGATCGATCGAGATCGAAGCACTGCACTTGACCTCTCCCTTAAATGGATCGCCCTCCTAAGCACTGCACTTGACCTCTTCCTTAAATGGATCGCCCTCCCTCGTGTAAGCACACCTCTTCCTAATTCCTAATTCCTAATTCCTAATTTCCTGTCACAAAACCAAGAACCCCCCTGCCCCTGCCCTGCCCTGCTCGTACCCCCCCATTGCATTTGTATTGCACCCCCAAAAACTTATAATAATGTATACAAAATAAAAATCAAGAATATTTATAATGTATGTTTTAACGGCTACTTACCTAAAATAAACCACTTACCATATATAATTTTATATTTTAATATTATGTGTATATTAAAATTAAAATCAAATTCAAATTCAAAATCATTATACTTAACGGCTACTTACCTAATATAAAACACTTACCATATATAATTTTATATTTTAATATTATGTGTATATTAAAATTAAAATCAAATTCAAATTCAAAATCATTATACTTAACGGCTACTTACCTAATATAAAACACTTACCATATATAATATTACATTTTAATATTATGTGTATATTAAAATTAAAATCAAATTCAAATTCAAATTCAAAATCATTGTACTTAACGGCTACTTACCTAATATAAAAAGTTAACATATATAATTTCACATTTTAATATTATGTGTATATTAAAATTAAAGTAATTTTTTTTAATATTATGTGTATATTAAAATTAAAATCAAAATTATTATGCTTAACGGCTACTTACCTAATATAAAAAGTTACCATATATAATTTCACATTTTAATATTATGTATATATTAAAATTAAAATAATTTCTTTTTTTTTAAATATTATGTGTATATTAAATTAAAATCAAAATCAAAATCATTATGCTTAACGGCTACTTACCTAATTTAAAACATTACCATATATAATACCCTCCTCCTATCTAATCTAATAAAAATTAAAATAATTTCTTTTTTTTAATATTATATGTATATATATTTTTATATTTAAATTATATTTTATTGCTTCTATAAAAATATAATATTTTATTTGAATATACTGCTGAAATTACATATATTTATTTATAATCATTAATTTTATTATATTACTAATGATATTTTAAATAGATTAATAATTTAAAATTTATTTTTCTGGTGTATTAATTTTGTATTTTAAGTTTAAAGTAGTGTAAAAAAAAATACCCCCTCCGTCCCAACTAATCTGTCCATTTTAGCTTAGGCACGAAGTTTTAGTTATGATATAATTAGTAAGTAATTAAGAAATATATTAGTAAAAATAATTATTGTCGCTACCGATTTCTTCGACCATTGTCGAGGGAATGAAGTGCGCATCGGCGATGAGTTCCTAGCTGAAATCAGCTAAATTTTATTACTAATATCAAAAAAAAAAATAAAAATTTATCACTAATATCAAAAGAAAAAATTTAAAAATACTTTTACAAAAACGTCATATTGCAAACAAAGTGAAAAAGATTTAAAATAGATATTAGTATTTATATATGTATAGGAAAGCATAAACTAATATTAAAATCACTTACTTTGGATTGTAAATCGAGATCGAATGATCTTTGCGGATCCCCTCGTCTCCACATAAGCTTTACCTACAAATTAAAAACACTTAAAAATAAGTTAGTATAAAATATAGAAACAAAATTAATGCATGCATGTCCCGGGGCTTAAAAATAAATCTATTTCTATATGCATAATGGTAAAATAAATTAAATGCATAAATGTAAAAAGAAGGGGACGAATTACTCCCTATGATGTATTCGGTCGTCCGATCATCCGGCCACTCCCTCTCGTATGCATCTAAAAAGATTTAAAACACAAATTAGTATATATATGTATAGGAAACCATAAACTAATATTAAAATCACTTACCTTGGATTTGAAATCGAGATCGAAGGATCTTTGCGCTTCCTCTAATCTCCCCATAATTTTTACCTACAAACTAAAAACACTAAGAAAATAAGTTAGTATAAAATAAAGAAACAAAATTAGTGCATGCATGTCCCGGGACTTAAAAATAAATCTATTTCTATATGCATAATGCTAAAATAAATTAAATGCATAAATGTAAAAAGAAGGGGACGAATTACTCCCTATGATGTATTCGGTCGTCCGATCATCCGGCCACTCCCTCTCGTATGTATCTAAAAAGATTTAAAATAGATATTAGTATATATATGCATAGGAAACAACAAAATAATATTAAAATCACTAACTTGGATTTGAAATCGAGATCGAAGGATCTTTGCGCTTCCTCGAATCTCCCCATAAGCTTTACCTACAAACTAAAAACACTAAAAAAATAAGTTAGTATAAAATAAAGAAACGAAATTAGTGCATGCATGTCCCGGGACTTAAAAATAAATCTATTTCTATATGCAAAATGCTAAAATAAATTAAATGCATAAATGTAAAAAGAAGGGGACGAATTACTCCCTATGGTGTATTCGGTCGTCCGATCATCCGGCCACTCTCTCTCGCATGCATCTAAAAATATTTAAAATGGATATTAGTATATATATGCATAGGAAACAACAAAATAATATTAAAATCACTTACCTTGGATTTGAAATCGAGATCGAAGGATATTTGCGCTTCCTCTAATCTTCCCATAAGCTTTACCTACAAACTAAGAACACTAAAAAAATAAGTTAGTATAAAATATAAAAACAAAATTAATGCATGCATGTCCCGGGACTTAAAAATAAATCTATTCCTATATGCATAATGCTAAAATAAATTAAATGCATAAATGTAAAAAGAAAGGGACGAATTACTCCCTATGATGTATTCGGTCATCCGATCATCCGGCCACTCCCTCCCGTATGCATCTAAAAAGATTTAAAATAGATATTAGTATATATATACATAAGAAACAACAAAATTACATTAAAATCACTTACCTTGGATTTGAAATCGAGATCGAAAGATCTTTGCGCTTCCTCTAATCTCCCCACAAGCTTTACCTACAAACTAAAAACACTAAAAAAAATAAGTTAGTATAAAATATAGAAACAAAATTAATGCATGCATGTCCCGGGACTTAAAAATAAATCTATTTCTATATGCATAATGCTAAAATAAATTAAATGCATAAATGTAAAAAGAAGGGGACGAATAACTCCCTATGATGTATCCGGTCGTCCGGTCATCCGGCCACTCCCTCTCGTATGCATCTAAAAATATTTAAAATAGATATTAGTATATATATGTATAGGAAACCATAAAATAATATTAAAATCACTTACCTTGGATTTGAAATCGAGATCGAATGATCTTTGCGGATCCCCTCGTCTCCAGATAAGCTTTTCCTACAAATTAAAAACACTTAAAAATAAGTTAGTATAAAATATAGAAACAAAATTAATGCATGCATGTCCCGGGACTAACGTAAAAATAAATCTATTTCTGTATGCATAATGCTAAATTAAATTAAATGCATAAATGTAAAAAGAAAGGGACGAAATACTCTCTACGGTCGTCCGATCATCCGGCCACTCCCTCGTCTCCACATAAGCTTTACCTACAAATTAAAAACACTTAAAAATAAGTTAGTATAAAATATAGAAACAAAATTAATGCATGCATGTCCCGGGACTGACGTAAAAATAAATCTATTTCTATATGCATAATGCTAAAATAAATTAAATACATAAATGTAAAAAGAAGGTGACGAATAACTCCCTATGATGTATCCGGTCGTCCGATCATCCAGCCACTCCCTCTCGTATGCATCTAAAAATATTTAAAATAGATATTAGTATATATATGTATAGGAAACCATAAAATAATATTAAAATCACTTACCTTGGATTTGAAATCGAAATGGAATGATCTTTGCGGATCCCCTCGTCTCCCGATAAGCTTTTCCTACAAATTAAAAACACTTAAAAATAAGTTAGTATAAAATATAGAAACAAAATTAATGTATGCATGTCCCGGGACTGACGTAAAAATAAATCTATTTCTATATGCATAATGCTAAATTAAATTAAATGCATAAATGTAAAAAGAAAGGGACGAAATACTCTCTACGGTCGTCCGATCATCCGGCCACTCCCTCGTCTCCACATAAGCTTTACCTACAAATTAAAAACACTTAAAAATAAGTTAGTATAAAATATAGAAACAAAATTAATGCATGCATGTCCCGGGACTGACGTAAAAATAAATCTATTCCTATATGCATAATGCAAAATTAAATTAAATGCATAAATGTAAAAAGAAAGGGACGAAATACTCCCTACGGTCGTCCGATCATCCGGCCACTCCCTCGTCTCCACATAAGCTTTACCTACAAATTAAAAACACTTAAAAATAAGTTAGTATAAAATATAGAAACAAAATTAATGCATGCATGTCCCGGGACTGACGTAAAAATAAATCTATTTCTATATGCATAATGCTAAATTAAATTAAATGCATAAATGTAAAAAGAAAGGGACGAAATACTCTCTACGGTCGTCCGATCATCCGGCCACTCCCTCGTCTTCACATAAGCTTTACCTACAAATTAAAAACACTTAAAAATAAGTTAGTATAAAATATAGAAACAAAATTAATGCATGCATGTCCCGGGACGGACGTAAAAGTAAATCTATTTCTATATGCATAATGCTAAATTAAATTAAATGCATAAATGTAAAAAGAAAGGGACGAAATACTCTCTACGGTCGTCCGATCATCCGGCCACTCCCTCGTCTCCACATAAGCTTTACCTACAAATTAAAAACACTTAAAAATAAGTTAGTATAAAATATAGAAACAAAATTAATGCATGCATGTCCCGGGACTGACGTAAAAATAAATCTATTTCTATATGCATAATGCTAAAATAAATTAAATGCATAAATGTAAAAAGAAGGGGACGAATAACTCCCTATAATGTATCCGGTCGTCCGATCATCCAGCCACTCCCTCTCGTATGCATCTAAAAATATTTAAAATAGATATTAGTATATATATGTATAGGAAACCATAAAATAATATTAAAATCACTTACCTTGGATTTGAAATCGAAATCGAATGATCTTTGCGGATCCCCTCGTCTCCCGATAAGCTTTTCCTACAAATTAAAAACACTTAAAAATAAGTTAGTATAAAATATAGAAACAAAATTAATGTATGCATGTCCCGGGACTGACGTAAAAATAAATCTATTTCTACATGCATAATGCTAAATTAAATTAAATGCATAAATGTAAAAAGAAAGGGACGAAATACTCTCTACGGTCGTCCGATCATCCGGCCACTCCCTCGTCTCCACATAAGCTTTACCTACAAATTAAAAACACTTAAAAATAAGTTAGTATAAAATATAGAAACAAAATTAATGCATGCATGTCCCGGGACTGACGGAAAAATAAATCTATTCCTATATGCATAATGCTAAATTAAATTAAATGCATAAATGTAAAAAGAAAGGGACGAAATACTCCCTACGGTCGTCCGATCATCCGGCCACTCCCTCGTCTCCACATAAGCTTTACCTACAAATTAAAAACACTTAAAAATAAGTTAGTATAAAATATAGAAACAAAATTAATGCATGCATGTCCCGGGACTGACGTAAAAATAAATCTATTTCCATATGCATAATGCTAAAATAAATTAAATGCATAAATGTAAAAAGAAGGGGACGAATAACTCCCTATGATGTATCCGGTCGTCCGATCATCCAGCCACTCCCTCTCGTATGCATCTAAAAATATTTAAAATAGATATTAGTATATATATGTATAGGAAACCATAAAATAATATTAAAATCACTTACCTTGGATTTTAAATCGAAATGGAATGATCTTTGCGGATCCCCTCGTCTCCCGATAAGCTTTTCCTACAAATTAAAAACACTTAAAAATAAGTTAGTATAAAATATAGAAACAAAATTAATGCATGCATGTCCCGGGACTGACGTAAAAATAAATCTATTCCTATATGCATAATGCTAAATTAAATTAAATGCATAAATGTAAAAAGAAAGGGACGAAATACTCCCTACGGTCGTCCGATCATCCGGTCACTCCCTCGTCTCCACATAAGCTTTACCTACAAATTAAAAACACTTAAAAATAAGTTAGTATAAAATATAGAAACAAAATTAATGCATGCATGTCCCGGGACTGACGTAAAAATAAATCTATTTCTATATGCATAATGCTAAATTAAATTAAATGCATAAATGTAAAAAGAAAGGGACGAAATACTCTCTACGGTCATCCGATCATCCGGCCACTCCCTCGTCTCCACATAAGCTTTACCTACAAATTAAAAACACTTAAAAATAAGTTAGTATAAAATATAGAAACAAAATTAATGCATGCATGTCCCGGGACGGACGTAAAAGTAAATCTATTTCTATATGCATAATGCTAAATTAAATTAAATGCATAAATGTAAAAAGAAAGGGACGAAATACTCTCTACGGTCGTCCGATCATCCGGCCACTCCCTCGTCTCCACATAAGCTTTACCTACAAATTAAAAACACTTAAAAATAAGTTAGTATAAAATATAGAAACTAAATTAATGCATGCATGTCCCGGGACTGACGTAAAAATAAATCTATTTCTATATACATAATGCTAAATTAAATTAAATGCATAAATGTAAAAAGAAAGGGACGAAATACTCTCTACGGTCATCCGATCATCCGGCCACTCCCTCGTCTCCACATAAGCTTTACCTACAAATTAAAAACACTTAAAAATAAGTTAGTATAAATATAGAAACAAAATTAATGCATGCATGTCCCGGGACGGACGTAAAAGTAAATCTATTTCTATATGCATAATGCTAAATTAAATTAAATGCATAAATGTAAAAAGAAAGGGACGAAATACTCTCTACGGTCGTCCGATCATCCGGCCACTCCCTCGTCTCCACATAAGCTTTACCTACAAATTAAAAACACTTAAAAATAAGTTAGTATAAAATATAGAAACAAAATTAATGCATGCATGTCCCGGGACTGACGTAAAAATAAATCTATTTCTATATGCATAATGCTAAAATAAATTAAATGCATAAATGTAAAAAGAAGGGGACGAATAACTCCCTATGATGTATCCGGTCGTCCGATCATCCAGCCACTCCCTCTCGTATGCATCTAAAAATATTTAAAATAGATATTAGTATATATATGTATAGGAAACCAAAAAATAATATTAAAATCACTTACCTTGGATTTGAAATCGAAATCGAATGATCTTTGCGGATCCCCTCGTCTCCCGATAAGCTTTTCCTACAAATTAAAAACACTTAAAAATAAGTTAGTATAAAATATAGAAACAAAATTAATGCATGCATGTCCCGGGACTGACGTAAAAATAAATCTATTTCTATATGCATAATGCTAAATTAAATTAAATGCATAAATGTAAAAAGAAAGGGACGAAATACTCCCTACGGTCGTCCGATCATCCGGCCACTCCCTCGTCTCCACATAAGCTTTACCTACAAATTAAAAACACTTAAAAATAAGTTAGTATAAAATATAGAAACAAAATTAATGCATGCATGTCCCGGGACTGACGTAAAAATAAATCTATTCTATATGCATAATGCTAAATTAAATTAAATGCATAAATGTAAAAAGAAAGGGACGAAATACTCTCTACGGTCGTCCGATCATCCGGCCACTCCCTCGTCTCCACATAAGCTTTACCTACAAATTAAAAACACTTAAAAATAAGTTAGTATAAAATATAGAAACAAAATTAATGCATGCATGTCCCGGGACGGACGTAAAAGTAAATCTATTTCTATATGCATAATGCTAAATTAAATTAAATGCATAAATGTAAAAAGAAAGGGACGAAATACTCTCTACGGTCGTCCGATCATCCGGCCACTCCCTCGTCTCCACATAAGCTTTACCTACAAATTAAAAACACTTAAAAATAAGTTAGTATAAAATATAGAAACTAAATTAATGCATGCATGTCCCGGGACTGACGTAAAAATAAATCTATTTCTATATACATAATGCTAAATTAAATTAAATGCATAAATGTAAAAAGAAAGGGACGAATACTCTCTACGGTCATCCGATCATCCGGCCACTCCCTCGTCTCCACATAAGCTTTACCTACAAATTAAAAACACTTAAAAATAAGTTAGTATAAAATATAGAAACAAAATTAATGCATGCATGTCCCGGGACGGACGTAAAAGTAAATCTATTTCTATATGCATAATGCTAAATTAAATTAAATGCATAAATGTAAAAAGAAAGGGACGAAATACTCTCTACGGTCGTCCGATCATCCGGCCACTCCCTCGTCTCCACATAAGCTTTACCTACAAATTAAAAACACTTAAAAATAAGTTAGTATAAAATATAGAAACAAAATTAATGCATGCATGTCCCGGGACTGACGTAAAAATAAATCTATTTCTATATGCATAATGCTAAAATAAATTAAATGCATAAATGTAAAAAGAAGGGGACGAATAACTCCCTATGATGTATCCGGTCGTCCGATCATCCAGCCACTCCCTCTCGTATGCATCTAAAAATATTTAAAATAGATATTAGTATATATATGTATAGGAAACCAAAAAATAATATTAAAATCACTTACCTTGGATTTGAAATTGAAATCGAATGATCTTTGCGGATCCCCTCGTCTCCCGATAAGCTTTTCCTACAAATTAAAAACACTTAAAAATAAGTTAGTATAAAATATAGAAACAAAATTAATGTATGCATGTCCCGGGACTGACGTAAAAATAAATCTATTTCTACATGCATAATGCTAAATTAAATTAAATGCATAAATGTAAAAAGAAAGGGACGAAATACTCTCTACGGTCGTCCGATCATCCGGCCACTCCCTCGTCTCCACATAAGCTTTACCTACAAATTAAAAACACTTAAAAATAAGTTAGTATAAAATATAGAAACAAAATTAATGCATGCATGTCCCGGGACTGACGTAAAAATAAATCTATTCCTATATGCATAATGCTAAATTAAATTAAATGCATAAATGTAAAAGGAAAGGGACGAATTACTCCCTACGGTCGTCCGATCATCCGGCCACTCCCTCGTCTCCACATAAGCTTTACCTACAAATTAAAAACACTTAAAAATAAGTTAGTATAAAATATAGAAACAAAATTAATGCATGCATGTCCCGGGACGGACGTAAAAATAAATCTATTCCTATATGCATAATGTTAAATTAAATTAAATGCATAAATGTAAAAAGAAAGGGACGAAATACTCCCTACGGTCGTCCGATCATCCGGCCACTCCCTCGTCTCCACATAAGCTTTACCTACAAATTAAAAACACTTAAAAATAAGTTAGTATAAAATATAGAAACAAAATTAATGCATGCATGTCCCGGGACGGACGTAAAAGTAAATCTATTTCTATATGCATAATTCTAAATTAAATTAAATGCATAAATGTAAAATGAAAGGGACGAATTACTCCCTACGGTCGTCCGATCATCCGGCCACTCCTCTCGTATGCATCTATAAAGATTTAAAATAGATATTAGTATATATGTATCGGAAACAACAAAATAATATTAAAATCACTTACCTTGTATTTGAAATCGAGATCGACGGATCTTTTTGCTTCCTCAAATCTCCCGATAAGCTTTACCTACAAAATAAAAAACACTAAAAAAATGTGTTAGAATAAAATTTAGAAACAAAGTTAATGTATGCAAGTCCCGGGACGTAAAAATAATTCTAACTCTATATGCAATATGATAACATCAATGCAATGCATAAATGTTAAAGAAAAATGAAGAACTACTCCCTATTATGTATGGTCGGTAGTCCGATCATGCGGCCGCTCCCTCCCGAATTAGAATCTCTAGTCGAGGAGGAAATGCCATCGCCATCGCCTTGGGTGCTGCTGTCCGTTAGGATCTTCCCACCATTTTTATTGACGTGTTTCAGCAGCTTCTTGGACAGTCTCTTCTTTGGGAAGACATGTACATATGGGGGTAGAAGGGTCTCTTGTGTCTCCTACAAAATAAGCACACAACATCATCGATCCAGAATAACTAACAAATCACATGCTTAAGTGAAGAGTCAAATCCAAAAGCATTCATTATTAGGTACATCATAACCAAGAAAAGTTCTAAGATTGAATTCTAAAATTTTCCAAGAAAAGTGCCAAAGTTCCAAGATTGGATTCCAAAATTTTCCAAGAAAAGTTCCAAGATTGGATTCTAAAATTTTCCAAGAAAAGTGCCAAAGTTCCCAAGATTGGATTCTAAAATTTTCCAAGAAAAGTTCCATTGGATTCTAAAATTTCCAAGAAAAGTTTCAAAATTGAAAAAGCACTTAAAATAAAGCAACAATTAATTTGTATTTTACCGATGAATATAGCAGCAAAAAAGGCTCTAAACCCTTGTAAATATTGAAGACTTCACCAAAATTACATTACCACTAGAGCAGTACTTACTTGTCGACAAGTGTCAGCTGGATCCCCGAAATTCTGCAGAACCCTCTTCACAAAACCTTCGGAATTCCACCTGCCCCTGCCCTTGCTTTGCTGCTATTGCATCGATCGATCGATCGAGATCGAAGCACTGCACTTGACCTCTCCCTTAAATGGATCGCCCTCCTAAGCACTGCACTTGACCTCTTCCTTAAATGGATCGCCCTCCCTCGTGTAAGCACACCTCTTCCTAATTCCTAATTCCTAATTCCTAATTTCCTGTCACAAAACCAAGAACCCCCCTGCCCCTGCCCTGCCCTGCTCGTACCCCCCCATTGCATTTGTATTGCACCCCCAAAAACTTATAATAATGTATACAAAATAAAAATCAAGAATATTTATAATGTATGTTTTAACGGCTACTTACCTAAAATAAACCACTTACCATATATAATTTTATATTTTAATATTATGTGTATATTAAAATTAAAATCAAATTCAAATTCAAAATCATTATACTTAACGGCTACTTACCTAATATAAAACACTTACCATATATAATTTTATATTTTAATATTATGTGTATATTAAAATTAAAATCAAATTCAAATTCAAAATCATTATACTTAACGGCTACTTACCTAATATAAAACACTTACCATATATAATATTACATTTTAATATTATGTGTATATTAAAATTAAAATCAAATTCAAATTCAAATTCAAAATCATTGTACTTAACGGCTACTTACCTAATATAAAAAGTTAACATATATAATTTCACATTTTAATATTATGTGTATATTAAAATTAAAATAATTTTTTTTAATATTATGTGTATATTAAAATTAAAATCAAAATTATTATGCTTAACGGCTACTTACCTAATATAAAAAGTTACCATATATAATTTCACATTTTAATATTATGTATATATTAAAATTAAAATAATTTCTTTTTTTTTAAATATTATGTGTATATTAAATTAAAATCAAAATCAAAATCATTATGCTTAACGGCTACTTACCTAATTTAAAACATTACCATATATAATACCCTCCTCCTATCTAATCTAATAAAAATTAAAATAATTTCTTTTTTTTAATATTATATGTATATTATTTTTATATTTAAATTATATTTTATTGCTTCTATAAAAATATAATATTTTATTTGAATATACTGCTGAAATTACATATATTTATTTATAATCATTAATTTTATTATATTACTAATGATATTTTAAATAGATTAATAATTTAAAATTTATTTTTCTGGTGTATTAATTTTGTATTTTAAGTTTAAAGTAGTGTAAAAAAAAATACCCCCTCCGTCCCAACTAATCTGTCCATTTTAGCTTAGGCACGAAGTTTTAGTTATGATATAATTAGTAAGTAATTAAGAAATATATTAGTAAAAATAATTATTGTCGCTACCGATTTCTTCGACCATTGTCGAGGGAATGAAGTGCGCATCGGCGATGAGTTCCTAGCTGAAATCAGCTAAATTTTATTACTAATATCAAAAAAAAAATAAAAATTTATCACTAATATCAAAAGAAAAAATTTAAAAATACTTTTACAAAAACGTCATATTGCAAACAAAGTGAAAAAGATTTAAAATAGATATTAGTATTTATATATGTATAGGAAACCATAAACTAATATTAAAATCACTTACCTTGGATTTGAAATCGAGATCGAATGATCTTTGCGGATCCCCTCGTCTCCACATAAGCTTTACCTACAAATTAAAAACACTTAAAAATAAGTTAGTATAAAATATAGAAACAAAATTAATGCATGCATGTCCCGGGACTTAAAAATAAATCTATTTCTATATGCATAATGGTAAAATAAATTAAATGCATAAATGTAAAAAGAAGGGGACGAATTACTCCCTATGATGTATTCGGTCGTCCGATCATCCGGCCACTCCCTCTCGTATGCATCTAAAAAGATTTAAAACACAAATTAGTATATATATGTATAGGAAACCATAAACTAATATTAAAATCACTTACCTTGGATTTGAAATCGAGATCGAAGGATCTTTGCGCTTCCTCTAATCTCCCCATAATTTTTACCTACAAACTAAAAACACTAAGAAAATAAGTTAGTATAAAATAAAGAAACAAAATTAGTGCATGCATGTCCCGGGACTTAAAAATAAATCTATTTCTATATGCATAATGCTAAAATAAATTAAATGCATAAATGTAAAAAGAAGGGGACGAATTACTCCCTATGATGTATTCGGTCGTCCGATCATCCGGCCACTCCCTCTCGTATGTATCTAAAAAGATTTAAAATAGATATTAGTATATATATGCATAGGAAACAACAAAATAATATTAAAATCACTTACTTGGATTTGAAATCGAGATCGAAGGATCTTTGCGCTTCCTCGAATCTCCCCATAAGCTTTACCTACAAACTAAAAACACTAAAAAAATAAGTTAGTATAAAATAAAGAAACGAAATTAGTGCATGCATGTCCCGGGACTTAAAAATAAATCTATTTCTATATGCATAATGCTAAAATAAATTAAATGCATAAATGTAAAAAGAAGGGGACGAATTACTCCCTATGGTGTATTCGGTCGTCCGATCATCCGGCCACTCCCTCTCGCATGCATCTAAAAATATTTAAAATGGATATTAGTATATATATGCATAGGAAACAACAAAATAATATTAAAATCACTTACCTTGGATTTGAAATCGAGATCGAAGGATATTTGCGCTTCCTCTAATCTTCCCATAAGCTTTACCTACAAACTAAGAACACTAAAAAAATAAGTTAGTATAAAATATAGAAACAAAATTAATGCATGCATGTCCCGGGACTTAAAAATAAATCTATTCCTATATGCATAATGCTAAAATAAATTAAATGCATAAATGTAAAAAGAAGGGGACGAATTACTCCCTATGATGTATTCGGTCATCCGATCATCCGGCCACTCCCTCCCGTATGCATCTAAAAAGATTTAAAATAGATATTAGTATATATATACATAAGACAACAAAAATTACATTAAAATCACTTACCTTGGATTTGAAATCGAGATCGAAAGATCTTTGCGCTTCCTCTAATCTCCCCACAAGCTTTACCTACAAACTAAAAACACTAAAAAAAATAAGTTAGTATAAAATATAGAAATAAAATTAATGCATGCATGTCCCGGGACTTAAAAATAAATCTATTTCTATATGCATAATGCTAAAATAAATTAAATGCATAAATGTAAAAAGAAGGGGACGAATAACTCCCTATGATGTATCCGGTCGTCCGGTCATCCGGCCACTCCCTCTCGTATGCATCTAAAAATATTTAAAATAGATATTAGTATATATATGTATAGGAAACCATAAAATAATATTAAAATCACTTACCTTGGATTTGAAATCGAGATCGAATGATCTTTGCGGATCCCCTCGTCTCCAGATAAGCTTTTCCTACAAATTAAAAACACTTAAAAATAAGTTAGTATAAAATATAGAAACAAAATTAATGCATGCATGTCCCGGGACTGACGTAAAAATAAATCTATTTCTATATGGATAATGCTAAATTAAATTAAATGCATAAATGTAAAAAGAAAGGGACGAAATACTCTCTACGGTCGTCCGATCATCCGGCCACTCCCTCGTCTCCACATAAGCTTTACCTACAAATTAAAAACACTTAAAAATAAGTTAGTATAAAATATAGAAACAAAATTAATGCATGCATGTCCCGGGACTGACGTAAAAATAAATCTATTTCTATATGCATAATGCTAAAATAAATTAAATGCATAAATGTAAAAAGAAGGGGACGAATAACTCCCTATGATGTATCCGGTCGTCCGATCATCCAGCCACTCCCTCTCGTATGCATCTAAAAATATTTAAAATAGATATTAGTATATATATGTATAGGAAACCATAAAATAATATTAAAATCACTTACCTTGGATTTGAAATCGAAATCGAATGATCTTTGCGGATCCCCTCGTCTCCCGATAAGCTTTTCCTACAAATTAAAAACACTTAAAAATAAGTTAGTATAAAATATAGAAACAAAATTAATGTATGCATGTCCCGGGACTGACGTAAAAATAAATCTATTTCTATATGCATAATGCTAAATTAATTAAATGCATAAATGTAAAAAGAAAGGGACGAAATACTCTCTACGGTCGTCCGATCATCCGGCCACTCCCTCGTCTCCACATAAGCTTTACCTACAAATTAAAAACACTTAAAAATAAGTTAGTATAAAATATAGAAACAAAATTAATGCATGCATGTCCCGGGACTGACGTAAAAATAAATCTATTCCTATATGCATAATGCTAAATTAAATTAAATGCATAAATGTAAAAAGAAAGGGACGAAATACTCTCTACGGTCGTCCGATCATCCGGCCACTCCCTCGTCTCCACATAAGCTTTACCTACAAATTAAAAACACTTAAAAATAAGTTAGTATAAAATATAGAAACAAAATTAATGCATGCATGTCCCGGGACGGACGTAAAAGTAAATCTATTTCTATATGCATAATTTAAATTAAATTAAATGCATAAATGTAAAAAGAAAGGGACGAAATACTCTCTACGGTCGTCCGATCATCCGGCCACTCCCTCGTCTCCACATAAGCTTTACCTACAAATTAAAAACACTTAAAAATAAGTTAGTATAAAATATAGAAACAAAATTAATGCATGCATGTCCCGGGACTGACGTAAAAATAAATCTATTTCTATATGCATAATGCTAAAATAAATTAAATGCATAAATGTAAAAAGAAGGGGACGAATAACTCCCTATGATGTATCCGGTCGTCCGATCATCCAGCCACTCCCTCTCGTATGCATCTAAAAATATTTAAAATAGATATTAGTATATATATGTATAGGAAACCAAAAAATAATATTAAAATCACTTACCTTGGATTTGAAATTGAAATCGAATGATCTTTGCGGATCCCCTCGTCTCCCGATAAGCTTTCCTACAAATTAAAAACACTTAAAAATAAGTTAGTATAAAATATAGAAACAAAATTAATGTATGCATGTCCCGGGACTGACGTAAAAATAAATCTATTTCTACATGCATAATGCTAAATTAAATTAAATGCATAAATGTAAAAAGAAAGGGACAAAATACTCTCTACGGTCGTCCGATCATCCGGCCACTCCCTCGTCTCCACATAAGCTTTACCTACAAATTAAAAACACTTAAAAATAAGTTAGTATAAAATATAGAAACAAAATTAATGCATGCATGTCCCGGGACTGACGTAAAAATAAATCTATTCCTATATGCATAATGCTAAATTAAATTAAATGCATAAATGTAAAAAGAAAGGGACGAAATACTCCCTACGGTCGTCCGATCATCCGGCCACTCCCTCGTCTCCACATAAGCTTTACCTACAAATTAAAAACACTTAAAAATAAGTTAGTATAAAATATAGAAACAAAATTAATGCATGCATGTCCCGGGACTGACGTAAAAATAAATCTATTTCTATATGCATAATGCTAAATTAAATTAAATGCATAAATGTAAAAAGAAAGGGACGAAATACTCTCTACGGTCGTCCGATCATCCGGCCACTCCCTCGTCTCCACATAAGCTTTACCTACAAATTAAAAACACTTAAAAATAAGTTAGTATAAAATATAGAAACAAAATTAATGCATGCATGTCCCGGGACGGACGTAAAAGTAAATCTATTTCTATATGCATAATGCTAAATTAAATTAAATGCATAAATGTAAAAGGAAAGGGACGAATTACTCCCTACGGTCGTCCGATCATCCGGCCACTCCCTCGTCTCCACATAAGCTTTACCTACAAATTAAAAACACTTAAAAATAAGTTAGTATAAAATATAAAAACAAAATTAATGCATGCATGTCCCGGGACAGACGTAAAAGTAAATCTATTTCTATATGCATAATGCTAAATTAAATTAAATGCATAAATGTAAAAGGAAAGGGACGAATTACTCCCTACGGTCGTCCGATCATCCGGCCACTCCCTCGTCTCCACATAAGCTTTACCTACAAATTTAAAACACTTAAAAATAAGTTAGTATAAAATATAGAAACAAAATTAATGCATGCATGTCCCGGGACGGACGTAAAAATAAATCTATTCCTATATGCATAATGTTAAATTAAATTAAATGCATAAATGTAAAAAGAAAGGGACGAAATACTCCCTACGGTCGTCCGATCATCCGGCCACTCCCTCGTCTCCACATAAGCTTTACCTACAAATTAAAAACACTTAAAAATAAGTTAGTATAAAATATAGAAACAAAATTAATGCATGCATGTCCCGGGACGGACGTAAAAGTAAATCTATTTCTATATGCATAATTCTAAATTAAATTAAATGCATAAATGTAAAATGAAAGGGACGAATTACTCCCTACGGTCGTCCGATCATCCGGCCACTCCTCTCGTATGCATCTATAAAGATTTAAAATAGATATTAGTATATATGTATAGGAAACAACAAAATAATATTAAAATCACTTACCTTGTATTTGAAATCGAGATCGACGGATCTTTTCGCTTCCTCAAATCTCCCGATAAGCTTTACCTACAAAATAAAAAACACTAAAAAAATGTGTTAGTATAAAATTTAGAAACAAAGTTAATGTATGCAAGTCCCGGGACGTAAAAATAATTCTAACTCTATATGCAATATGATAACATCAATGCAATGCATAAATGTTAAAGAAAAATGAAGAACTACTCCCTATTATGTATGGTCGGTAGTCCGATCATGCGGCCGCTCCCTCCCGAATTAGAATCTCTAGTCGAGGAGGAAATGCCATCGCCATCGCCTTGGGTGCTGCTGTCCGTTAGGATCTTCCCACCATTTTTATTGACGTGTTTCAGCAGCTTCTTGGACAGTCTCTTCTTTGGGAAGACATGTACATATGGGGGTAGAAGGGTCTCTTGTGTCTCCTACAAAATAAGCACACAACATCATCGATCCAGAATAACTAACAAATCACATGCTTAAGTGAAGAGTCAAATCCAAAAGCATTCATTATTAGGTACATCATAACCAAGAAAAGTTCTAAGATTGAATTCTAAAATTTTCCAAGAAAAGTGCCAAAGTTCCAAGATTGGATTCCAAAATTTTCCAAGAAAAGTTCCAAGATTGGATTCTAAAATTTTCCAAGAAAAGTGCCAAAGTTCCCAAGATTGGATTCTAAAATTTTCCAAGAAAAGTTCCATTGGATTCTAAAATTTCCAAGAAAAGTTTCAAGATTGAAAAAGCACTTAAAATAAAGCAACAATTAATTTGTATTTTACCGATGAATATAGCAGCAAAAAAGGCTCTAAACCCTTGTAAATATTGAAGACTTCACCAAAATTACATTACCACTAGAGCAGTACTTACTTGTCGACAAGTGTCAGCTGGATCCCCGAAATTCTGCAGAACCCTCTTCACAAAACCTTCGGAATTCCACCTGCCCCTGCCCTTGCTTTGCTGCTATTGCATCGATCGATCGATCGAGATCGAAGCACTGCACTTGACCTCTCCCTTAAATGGATCGCCCTCCTAAGCACTGCACTTGACCTCTTCCTTAAATGGATCGCCCTCCCTCGTGTAAGCACACCTCTTCCTAATTCCTAATTCCTAATTCCTAATTCCTAATTTCCTGTCACAAAACCAAGAACCCCCCTGCCCCTGCCCTGCCCTGCTCGTACCCCCCATTGCATTTGTATTGCACCCCCAAAAACTTATAATAATGTATACAAAATAAAAATCAAGAATATTTATAATGTATGTTTTAACGGCTACTTACCTAAAATAAACCACTTACCATATATAATTTTATATTTTAATATTATGTGTATATTAAAATTAAAATCAAATTCAAATTCAAAATCATTATACTTAACGGCTACTTACCTAATATAAAACACTTACCATATATAATTTTATATTTTAATATTATGTGTATATTAAAATTAAAATCAAATTCAAATTCAAAATCATTATACTTAACGGCTACTTACCTAATATAAAACACTTACCATATATAATATTACATTTTAATATTATGTGTATATTAAAATTAAAATCAAATTCAAATTCAAATTCAAAATCATTGTACTTAACGGCTACTTACCTAATATAAAAAGTTAACATATATAATTTCACATTTTAATATTATGTGTATATTAAAATTAAAATAATTTTTTTTAATATTATGTGTATATTAAAATTAAAATCAAAATTATTATGCTTAACGGCTACTTACCTAATATAAAAAGTTACCATATATAATTTCACATTTTAATATTATGTATATATTAAAATTAAAATAATTTCTTTTTTTTTAAATATTATGTGTATATTAAATTAAAATCAAAATCAAAATCATTATGCTTAACGGCTACTTACCTAATTTAAAACATTACCATATATAATACCCTCCTCCTATCTAATCTAATAAAAATTAAAATAATTTCTTTTTTTTAATATTATATGTATATTATTTTTATATTTAAATTATATTTTATTGCTTCTATAAAAATATAATATTTTATTTGAATATACTGCTGAAATTACATATATTTATTTATAATCATTAATTTTATTATATTACTAATGATATTTTAAATAGATTAATAATTTAAAATTTATTTTTCTGGTGTATTAATTTTGTATTTTAAGTTTAAAGTAGTGTAAAAAAAAATACCCCCTCCGTCCCAACTAATCTGTCCATTTTAGCTTAGGCACGAAGTTTTAGTTATGATATAATTAGTAAGTAATTAAGAAATATATTAGTAAAAATAATTATTGTCGCTACCGATTTCTTCGACCATTGTCGAGGGAATGAAGTGCGCATCGGCGATGAGTTCCTAGCTGAAATCAGCTAAATTTTATTACTAATATCAAAAAAAAAATAAAAATTTATCACTAATATCAAAAGAAAAAATTTAAAAATACTTTTACAAAAACGTCATATTGCAAACAAAGTGAAAAAGATTTAAAATAGATATTAGTATTTATATATGTATAGGAAACCATAAACTAATATTAAAATCACTTACCTTGGATTTGAAATCGAGATCGAATGATCTTTGCGGATCCCCTCGTCTCCACATAAGCTTTACCTACAAATTAAAAACACTTAAAAATAAGTTAGTATAAAATATAGAAACAAAATTAATGCATGCATGTCCCGGGACTTAAAAATAAATCTATTTCTATATGCATAATGGTAAAATAAATTAAATGCATAAATGTAAAAAGAAGGGGACGAATTACTCCCTATGATGTATTCGGTCGTCCGATCATCCGGCCACTCCCTCTCGTATGCATCTAAAAAGATTTAAAACACAAATTAGTATATATATGTATAGGAAACCATAAACTAATATTAAAATCACTTACCTTGGATTTGAAATCGAGATCGAAGGATCTTTGCGCTTCCTCTAATCTCCCCATAATTTTTACCTACAAACTAAAAACACTAAGAAAATAAGTTAGTATAAAATAAAGAAAAAAATTAGTGCATGCATGTCCCGGGACTTAAAAATAAATCTATTTCTATATGCATAATGCTAAAATAAATTAAATGCATAAATGTAAAAAGAAGGGGACGAATTACTCCCTATGATGTATTCGGTCGTCCGATCATCCGGCCACTCCCTCTCGTATGTATCTAAAAAGATTTAAAATAGATATTAGTATATATATGCATAGGAAACAACAAAATAATATTAAAATCACTTACTTGGATTTGAAATCGAGATCGAAGGATCTTTGCGCTTCCTCGAATCTCCCCATAAACTTTACCTACAAACTAAAAACACTAAAAAAATAAGTTAGTATAAAATAAAGAAACGAAATTAGTGCATGCATGTCCCGGGACTTAAAAATAAATCTATTTCTATATGCATAATGCTAAAATAAATTAAATGCATAAATGTAAAAAGAAGGGGACGAATTACTCCCTATGGTGTATTCGGTCGTCCGATCATCCGGCCACTCCCTCTCGCATGCATCTAAAAATATTTAAAATGGATATTAGTATATATATGCATAGGAAACAACAAAATAATATTAAAATCACTTACCTTGGATTTGAAATCGAGATCGAAGGATATTTGCGCTTCCTCTAATCTTCCCATAAGCTTTACCTACAAACTAAGAACACTAAAAAAATAAGTTAGTATAAAATATAGAAACAAAATTAATGCATGCATGTCCCGGGACTTAAAAATAAATCTATTCCTATATGCATAATGCTAAAATAAATTAAATGCATAAATGTAAAAAGAAGGGGACGAATTACTCCCTATGATGTATTCGGTCATCCGATCATCCGGCCACTCCCTCCCGTATGCATCTAAAAAGATTTAAAATAGATATTAGTATATATATACATAAGAAACAACAAAATTACATTAATATCACTTACCTTGGATTTGAAATCGAGATCGAAAGATCTTTGCGCTTCCTCTAATCTCCCCACAAGCTTTACCTACAAACTAAAAACACTAAAAAAAATAAGTTAGTATAAAATATAGAAATAAAATTAATGCATGCATGTCCCGGGACTTAAAAATAAATCTATTTCTATATGCATAATGCTAAAATAAATTAAATGCATAAATGTAAAAAGAAGGGGACGAATAACTCCCTATGATGTATCCGGTCGTCCGGTCATCCGGCCACTCCCTCTCGTATGCATCTAAAAATATTTAAAATAGATATTAGTATATATATGTATAGGAAACCATAAAATAATATTAAAATCACTTACCTTGGATTTGAAATCGAGATCGAATGATCTTTGCGGATCCCCTCGTCTCCAGATAAGCTTTTCCTACAAATTAAAAACACTTAAAAATAAGTTAGTATAAAATATAGAAACAAAATTAATGCATGCATGTCCCGGGACTGACGTAAAAATAAATCTATTTCTATATGCATAATGCTAAATTAAATTAAATGCATAAATGTAAAAAGAAAGGGACGAAATACTCCCTACGGTCGTCCGATCATCCGGCCACTCCCTCGTCTCCACATAAGCTTTACCTACAAATTAAAAACACTTAAAAATAAGTTAGTATAAAATATAGAAACAAAATTAATGCATGCATGTCCCGGGACTGACGTAAAAATAAATCTATTTCTATATGCATAATGCTAAATTAAATTAAATGCATAAATGTAAAAAGAAAGGGACGAAATACTCTCTACGGTCGTCCGATCATCCGGCCACTCCCTCGTCTCCACATAAGCTTTACCTACAAATTAAAAACACTTAAAAATAAGTTAGTATAAAATATAGAAACAAAATTAATGCATGCATGTCCCGGGACGGACGTAAAAGTAAATCTATTTCTATATGCATAATGCTAAATTAATTAAATGCATAAATGTAACAAGAAAGGGACGAAATACTCTCTACGGTCGTCCGATCATCCGGCCACTCCCTCGTCTCCACATAAGCTTTACCTACAAATTAAAAACACTTAAAAATAAGTTAGTATAAAATATAGAAACAAAATTAATGCATGCATGTCCCGGGACTGACGTAAAAATAAATCTATTTCTATATGCATAATGCTAAAATAAATTAAATGCATAAATGTAAAAAGAAGGGGACGAATAACTCCCTATGATGTATCCGGTCGTCCGATCATCCAGCCACTCCCTCTCGTATGCATCTAAAAATATTTAAAATAGATATTAGTATATATATGTATAGGAAACCATAAAATAATATTAAAATCACTTACCTTGGATTTGAAATTGAAATCGAATGATCTTTGCGGATCCCCTCGTCTCCCGATAAGCTTTTCTTACAAATTAAAAACACTTAAAAATAAGTTAGTATAAAATATAGAAACAAAATTAATGTATGCATGTCCCGGGACTGACGTAAAAATAAATCTATTTCTACATGCATAATGCTGAATTAAATTAAATGCATAAATGTAAAAAGAGGGACGAAATACTCTCTACGGTCGTCCGATCATCCGGCCACTCCCTCGTCTCCACATAAGCTTTACCTACAAATTAAAAACACTTAAAAATAAGTTAGTATAAAATATAGAAACAAAATTAATGCATGCATGTCCCGGGACTGACGTAAAAATAAATCTATTTCTATATGCATAATGCTAAATTAAATTAAATGCATAAATGTAAAAGGAAAGGGACGAATTACTCCCTACGGTCGTCCGATCATCCGGCCACTCCCTCGTCTCCACATAAGCTTTACCTACAAATTAAAAACACTTAAAAATAAGTTAGTATAAAATATAGAAACAAAATTAATGCATGCATGTCCCGGGACGGACGTAAAAATAAATCTATTCCTATATGCATAATGCTAAATTAAATTAAATGCATAAATGTAAAAAGAAAGGGACGAAATACTCCCTACGGTCGTCCGATCATCCGGCCACTCCCTCGTCTCCACATAAGCTTTACCTACAAATTAAAAACACTTAAAAATAAGTTAGTATAAAATATAGAAACAAAATTAATGCATGCATGTCCCGGGACGGACGTAAAAGTAAATCTATTTCTATATGCATAATGCTAAATTAAATTAAATGCATAAATGTAAAAGGAAAGGGACGAATTACTCCCTACGGTCGTCCGATCATCCGGCCACTCCCTCGTCTCCACATAAGCTTTACCTACAAATTAAAAACACTTAAAAATAAGTTAGTATAAAATATAGAAACAAAATTAATGCATGCATGTCCCGGGACGGACGTAAAAATAAATCTATTCCTATATGCATAATGTTAAATTAAATTAAATGCATAAATGTAAAAAGAAAGGGACGAAATACTCCCTACGGTCGTCCGATCATCCGGCCACTCCCTCGTCTCCACATAAGCTTTACCTACAAATTAAAAACACTTAAAAATAAGTTAGTATAAAATATAGAAACAAAATTAATGCATGCATGTCCCGGGACGGACGTAAAAGTAAATCTATTTCTATATGCATAATTCTAAATTAAATTAAATGCATAAATGTAAAATGAAAGGGACGAATTACTCCCTACGGTCGTCCGATCATCCGGCCACTCCTCTCGTATGCATCTATAAAGATTTAAAATAGATATTAGTATATATGTATAGGAAACAACAAAATAATATTAAAATCACTTACCTTGTATTTGAAATCGAGATCGACGGATCTTTTCGCTTCCTCAAATCTCCCGATAAGCTTTACCTACAAAATAAAAAACACTAAAAAAATGTGTTAGTATAAAATTTAGAAACAAAGTTAATGTATGCAAGTCCCGGGACGTAAAAATAATTCTAACTCTATATGCAATATGATAACATCAATGCAATGCATAAATGTTAAAGAAAAATGAAGAACTACTCCCTATTATGTATGGTCGGTAGTCCGATCATGCGGCCGCTCCCTCCCGAATTAGAATCTCTAGTCGAGGAGGAAATGCCATCGCCATCGCCTTGGGTGCTGCTGTCCGTTAGGATCTTCCCACCATTTTTATTGACGTGTTTCAGCAGCTTCTTGGACAGTCTCTTCTTTGGGAAGACATGTACATATGGGGGTAGAAGGGTCTCTTGTGTCTCCTACAAAATAAGCACACAACATCATCGATCCAGAATAACTAACAAATCACATGCTTAAGTGAAGAGTCAAATCCAAAAGCATTCATTATTAGGTACATCATAACCAAGAAAAGTTCTAAGATTGAATTCTAAAATTTTCCAAGAAAAGTGCCAAAGTTCCAAGATTGGATTCCAAAATTTTCCAAGAAAAGTTCCAAGATTGGATTCTAAAATTTTCCAAGAAAAGTGCCAAAGTTCCCAAGATTGGATTCTAAAATTTTCCAAGAAAAGTTCCAAGATTGGATTCTAAAATTTTCCAAGAAAAGTTTCAAGATTGAAAAAGCACTTAAAATAAAGCAACAATTAATTTGTATTTTACCGATGAATATAGCAGCAAAAAAGGCTCTAAACCCTTGTAAATATTGAAGACTTCACCAAAATTACATTACCACTAGAGCAGTACTTACTTGTCGACAAGTGTCAGCTGGATCCCCGAAATTCTGCAGAACCCTCTTCACAAAACCTTCGGAATTCCACCTGCCCCTGCCCTTGCTTTGCTGCTATTGCATCGATCGATCGATCGAGATCGAAGCACTGCACTTGACCTCTCCCTTAAATGGAGCGCCCTCCTAAGCACTGCACTTGACCTCTTCCTTAAATGGATCGCCCTCCCTCGTGTAAGCACACCTCTTCCTAATTCCTAATTCCTAATTCCTAATTTCCTGTCACAAAACCAAGAACCCCCCTGCCCCTGCCCTGCCCTGCTCGTACCCCCCCATTGCATTTGTATTGCACCCCCAAAAACTTATAATAATGTATACAAAATAAAAATCAAGAATATTTATAATGTATGTTTTAACGGCTACTTACCTAAAATAAACCACTTACCATATATAATTTTATATTTTAATATTATGTGTATATTAAAATTAAAATCAAATTCAAATTCAAAATCATTATACTTAACGGCTACTTACCTAATATAAAACACTTACCATATATAATTTTATATTTTAATATTATGTGTATATTAAAATTAAAATCAAATTCAAATTCAAAATCATTATACTTAACGGCTACTTACCTAATATAAAACACTTACCATATATAATATTACATTTTAATATTATGTGTATATTAAAATTAAAATCAAATTCAAATTCAAATTCAAAACCATTGTACTTAACGGCTACTTACCTAATATAAAAAGTTAACATATATAATTTCACATTTTAATATTATGTGTATATTAAAATTAAAATAATTTTTTTTAATATTATGTGTATATTAAAATTAAAATCAAAATTATTATGCTTAACGGCTACTTACCTAATATAAAAAGTTACCATATATAATTTCACATTTTAATATTATGTATATATTAAAATTAAAATAATTTCTTTTTTTTTAAATATTATGTGTATATTAAATTAAAATCAAAATCAAAATCATTATGCTTAACGGCTACTTACCTAATTTAAAACATTACCATATATAATACCCTCCTCCTATCTAATCTAATAAAAATTAAAATAATTTCTTTTTTTTAATATTATATGTATATATATTTTATATTTAAATTATATTTTATTGCTTCTATAAAAATATAATATTTTATTTGAATATACTGCTGAAATTACATATATTTATTTATAATCATTAATTTTATTATATTACTAATGATATTTTAAATAGATTAATAATTTAAAATTTATTTTTCTGGTGTATTAATTTTGTATTTTAAGTTTAAAGTAGTGTAAAAAAAAATACCCGCTCCGTCCCAACTAATCTGTCCATTTTAGCTTAGGCACGAAGTTTTAGTTATGATATAATTAGTAAGTAATTAAGAAATATATTAGTAAAAATAATTATTGTCGCTACCGATTTCTTCGACCATTGTCGAGGGAATGAAGTGCGCATCGGCGATGAGTTCCTAGCTGAAATCAGCTAAATTTTATTACTAAAATCAAAAAAAAAAAAAAAAATTTATCACTAATATCAAAAGAAAAAATTTAAAAATACTTTTACAAAAACGTCATATTGCAAACAAAGTGAAAAAGATTTAAAATAGATATTAGTATTTATATATGTATAGGAAACCATAAACTAATATTAAAATCACTTACCTTGGATTTGAAATCGAGATCGAATGATCTTTGCGGATCCCCTCGTCTCCACATAAGCTTTACCTACAAATTAAAAACACTTAAAAATAAGTTAGTATAAAATATAGAAACAAAATTAATGCATGCATGTCCCGGGACTTAAAAATAAATCTATTTCTATATGCATAATGGTAAAATAAATTAAATGCATAAATGTAAAAAGAAGGGGACGAATAACTCCCTATGATGTATCCGGTCGTCCGATCATCCGGCCACTCCCTCTCGTATGCATCTAAAAATATTTAAAATAGATATTAGTATATATATGTATAGGAAACCATAAAATAATATTAAAATCACTTACCTTGGATTTGAAATCGAGATCGAATGATCTTTGCGGATCCCCTCGTCTCCAGATAAGCTTTTCCTACAAATTAAAAACACTTAAAAATAAGTTAGTATAAAATATAGAAACAAAATTAATGCATGCATGTCCCGGGACGGACGTAAAAGTAAATCTATTTCTATATGCATAATGCTAAATTAAATTAAATGCATAAATGTAAAAAGAAAGGGACGAAATACTCTCTACGGTCGTCCGATCATCCGGCCACTCCCTCGTCTCCACATAAGCTTTACCTACAAATTAAAAACACTTAAAAATAAGTTAGTATAAAATATAGAAACAAAATTAATGCATGCATGTCCCGGGACTGACGTAAAAATAAATCTATTTCTATATGCATAATGCTAAAATAAATTAAATGCATAAATGTAAAAAGAAGGGGACGAATAACTCCATATGATGTATCCGGTCGTCCGATCATCCAGCCACTCCCTCTCGTATGCATCTAAAAATATTTAAAATAGATATTAGAATATATATGTATAGGAAACCATAAAATAATATTAAAATCACTTACCTTGGATTTGAAATCGAAATCGAATGATCTTTGCGGATCCCCTCGTCTCCCGATAAGCTTTTCCTACAAATTAAAAACACTTAAAAATAAGTTAGTATAAAATATAGAAACAAAATTAATGTATGCATGTCCCGGGACTGACGTAAAAATAAATCTATTTCTATATGCATAATGCTAAATTAAATTAAATGCATAAATGTAAAAAGAAAGGGACGAAATACTCTCTACGGTCGTCCGATCATCCGGCCACTCCCTCGTCTCCACATAAGCTTTACCTACAAATTAAAAACACTTAAAAATAAGTTAGTATAAAATATAGAAACAAAATTAATGCATGCATGTCCGGGACTGACGTAAAAATAAATCTATTCCTATATGCATAATGCTAAATTAAATTAAATGCATAAATGTAAAAAGAAAGGGACGAAATACTCCCTACGGTCGTCCGATCATCCGGCCACTCCCTCGTCTCCACATAAGCTTTACCTACAAATTAAAAACACTTAAAAATAAGTTAGTATAAAATATAGAAACAAAATTAATGCATGCATGTCCCGGGACTGACGTAAAAATAAATCTATTTCTATATGCATAATGCTAAATTAAATTAAATGCATAAATGTAAAAAGAAAGGGACGAAATACTCTCTACGGTCGTCCGATCATCCGGCCACTCCCTCGTCTCCACATAAGCTTTACCTACAAATTAAAAACACTTAAAAATAAGTTAGTATAAAATATAGAAACAAAATTAATGCATGCATGTCCCGGGACGGACGTAAAAGTAAATCTATTTCTATATGCATAATGCTAAATTAAATTAAATGCATAAATGTAAAAGGAAAGGGACGAAATACTCTCTACGGTCGTCCGATCATCCGGCCACTCCCTCGTCTCCACATAAGCTTTACCTACAAATTAAAAACACTTAAAAATAAGTTAGTATAAAATATAGAAACAAAATTAATGCATGCATGTCCCGGGACTGACGTAAAAATAAATCTATTTCTATATGCATAATGCTAAAATAAATTAAATGCATAAATGTAAAAAGAAGGGGACGAATAACTCCCTATGATGTATCCGGTCGTCCGATCATCCAGCCACTCCCTCTCGTATGCATCTAAAAATATTTAAAATAGATATTAGTATATATATGTATAGGAAACCATAAAATAATATTAAAATCACTTACCTTGGATTTGAAATTGAAATCGAATGATCTTTGCGGATCCCCTCGTCTCCCGATAAGCTTTTCCTACAAATTAAAAACACTTAAAAATAAGTTAGTATAAAATATAGAAACAAAATTAATGTATGCATGTCCCGGGACTGACGTAAAAATAAATCTATTTCTACATGCATAATGCTAAATTAAATTAAATGCATAAATGTAAAAAGAAAGGGACGAAATACTCTCTACGGTCGTCCGATCATCCGGCCACTCCCTCGTCTCCACATAAGCTTTACCTACAAATTAAAAACACTTAAAAATAAGTTAGTATAAAATATAGAAACAAAATTAATGCATGCATGTCCCGGGACTGACGTAAAAATAAATCTATTTCTATATGCATAATGCTAAAATAAATTAAATGCATAAATGTAAAAAGAAGGGGACGAATAACTCCCTATGATGTATCCGGTCGTCCGATCATCCAGCCACTCCCTCTCGTATGCTTCTAAAAATATTTAAAATAGATATTAGTATATATATGTATAGGAAACCATAAAATAATATTAAAATCACTTACCTTGGATTTGAAATTGAAATCGAATGATCTTTGCGGATCCCCTCGTCTCCCGATAAGCTTTTCCTACAAATTAAAAACACTTAAAAATAAGTTAGTATAAAATATAGAAACAAAATTAATGTATGCATGTCCCGGGACTGACGTAAAAATAAATCTATTTCTACATGCATAATGCTAAATTAAATTAAATGCATAAATGTAAAAAGAAAGGGACGAAATACTCTCTACGGTCGTCCGATCATCCGGCCACTCCCTCGTCTCCACATAAGCTTTACCTACAAATTAAAAACACTTAAAAATAAGTTAGTATAAAATATAGAAACAAAATTAATGCATGCATGTCCCGGGACGGACGTAAAAGTAAATCTATTTCTATATGCATAATGCTAAATTAAATTAAATGCATAAATGTAAAAGGAAAGGGACGAATTACTCCCTACGGTCGTCCGATCATCCGGCCACTCCCTCGTCTCCACATAAGCTTTACCTACAAATTAAAAACACTTAAAAATAAGTTAGTATAAAATATAAAAACAAAATTAATGCATGCATGTCCCGGGACAGACGTAAAAGTAAATCTATTTCTATATGCATAATGCTAAATTAAATTAAATGCATAAATGTAAAAGGAAAGGGACGAATTACTCCCTACGGTCGTCCGATCATCCGGCCACTCCCTCGTCTCCACATAAGCTTTACCTACAAATTAAAACACTTAAAAATAAGTTAGTATAAAATATAGAAACAAAATTAATGCATGCATGTCCCGGGACGGACGTAAAAATAAATCTATTCCTATATGCATAATGTTAAATTAAATTAAATGCATAAATGTAAAAAGAAAGGGACGAAATACTCCCTACGGTCGTCCGATCATCCGGCCACTCCCTCGTCTCCACATAAGCTTTACCTACAAATTAAAAACACTTAAAAATAAGTTAGTATAAAATATAGAAACAAAATTAATGCATGCATGTCCCGGGACGGACGTAAAAGTAAATCTATTTCTATATGCATAATTCTAAATTAAATTAAATGCATAAATGTAAAATGAAAGGGACGAATTACTCCCTACGGTCGTCCGATCATCCGGCCACTCCTCTCGTATGCATCTATAAAGATTTAAAATAGATATTAGTATATATGTATCGGAAACAACAAAATAATATTAAAATCACTTACCTTGTATTTGAAATCGAGATCGACGGATCTTTTTGCTTCCTCAAATCTCCCGATAAGCTTTACCTACAAAATAAAAAACACTAAAAAAATGTGTTAGAATAAAATTTAGAAACAAAGTTAATGTATGCAAGTCCCGGGACGTAAAAATAATTCTAACTCTATATGCAATATGATAACATCAATGCAATGCATAAATGTTAAAGAAAAATGAAGAACTACTCCCTATTATGTATGGTCGGTAGTCCGATCATGCGGCCGCTCCCTCCCGAATTAGAATCTCTAGTCGAGGAGGAAATGCCATCGCCATCGCCTTGGGTGCTGCTGTCCGTTAGGATCTTCCCACCATTTTTATTGACGTGTTTCAGCAGCTTCTTGGACAGTCTCTTCTTTGGGAAGACATGTACATATGGGGGTAGAAGGGTCTCTTGTGTCTCCTACAAAATAAGCACACAACATCATCGATCCAGAATAACTAACAAATCACATGCTTAAGTGAAGAGTCAAATCCAAAAGCATTCATTATTAGGTACATCATAACCAAGAAAAGTTCTAAGATTGAATTCTAAAATTTTCCAAGAAAAGTGCCAAAGTTCCAAGATTGGATTCCAAAATTTTCCAAGAAAAGTTCCAAGATTGGATTCTAAAATTTTCCAAGAAAAGTGCCAAAGTTCCCAAGATTGGATTCTAAAATTTTCCAAGAAAAGTTCCATTGGATTCTAAAATTTCCAAGAAAAGTTTCAAAATTGAAAAAGCACTTAAAATAAAGCAACAATTAATTTGTATTTTACCGATGAATATAGCAGCAAAAAAGGCTCTAAACCCTTGTAAATATTGAAGACTTCACCAAAATTACATTACCACTAGAGCAGTACTTACTTGTCGACAAGTGTCAGCTGGATCCCCGAAATTCTGCAGAACCCTCTTCACAAAACCTTCGGAATTCCACCTGCCCCTGCCCTTGCTTTGCTGCTATTGCATCGATCGATCGATCGAGATCGAAGCACTGCACTTGACCTCTCCCTTAAATGGATCGCCCTCCTAAGCACTGCACTTGACCTCTTCCTTAAATGGATCGCCCTCCCTCGTGTAAGCACACCTCTTCCTAATTCCTAATTCCTAATTCCTAATTTCCTGTCACAAAACCAAGAACCCCCCTGCCCCTGCCCTGCCCTGCTCGTACCCCCCCATTGCATTTGTATTGCACCCCCAAAAACTTATAATAATGTATACAAAATAAAAATCAAGAATATTTATAATGTATGTTTTAACGGCTACTTACCTAAAATAAACCACTTACCATATATAATTTTATATTTTAATATTATGTGTATATTAAAATTAAAATCAAATTCAAATTCAAAATCATTATACTTAACGGCTACTTACCTAATATAAAACACTTACCATATATAATTTTATATTTTAATATTATGTGTATATTAAAATTAAAATCAAATTCAAATTCAAAATCATTATACTTAACGGCTACTTACCTAATATAAAACACTTACCATATATAATATTACATTTTAATATTATGTGTATATTAAAATTAAAATCAAATTCAAATTCAAATTCAAAATCATTGTACTTAACGGCTACTTACCTAATATAAAAAGTTAACATATATAATTTCACATTTTAATATTATGTGTATATTAAAATTAAAATAATTTTTTTTAATATTATGTGTATATTAAAATTAAAATCAAAATTATTATGCTTAACGGCTACTTACCTAATATAAAAAGTTACCATATATAATTTCACATTTTAATATTATGTATATATTAAAATTAAAATAATTTCTTTTTTTTTAAATATTATGTGTATATTAAATTAAAATCAAAATCAAAATCATTATGCTTAACGGCTACTTACCTAATTTAAAACATTACCATATATAATACCCTCCTCCTATCTAATCTAATAAAAATTAAAATAATTTCTTTTTTTTAATATTATATGTATATTATTTTAATATTTAAATTATATTTTATTGCTTCTATAAAAATATAATATTTTATTTGAATATACTGCTGAAATTACATATATTTATTTATAATCATTAATTTTATTATATTACTAATGATATTTTAAATAGATTAATAATTTAAAATTTATTTTTCTGGTGTATTAATTTTGTATTTTAAGTTTAAAGTAGTGTAAAAAAAAATACCCCCTCCGTCCCAACTAATCTGTCCATTTTAGCTTAGGCACGAAGTTTTAGTTATGATATAATTAGTAAGTAATTAAGAAATATATTAGTAAAAATAATTATTGTCGCTACCGATTTCTTCGACCATTGTCGAGGGAATGAAGTGCGCATCGGCGATGAGTTCCTAGCTGAAATCAGCTAAATTTTATTACTAATATCAAAAAAAAAAAAAAATTTATCACTAATATCAAAAGAAAAAATTTAAAAATACTTTTACAAAAACGTCATATTGCAAACAAAGTGAAAAAGATTTAAAATAGATATTAGTATTTATATATGTATAGGAAACCATAAACTAATATTAAAATCACTTACCTTGGATTTGAAATCGAGATCGAAAGATCTTTGCGCTTCCTCTAATCTCCCCACAAGCTTTACCTACAAACTAAAAACACTAAAAAAATAAGTTAGTATAAAATATAGAAATAAAATTAATGCATGCATGTCCCGGGACTTAAAAATAAATCTATTTCTATATGCATAATGCTAAAATAAATTAAATGCATAAATGTAAAAAGAAGGGGACGAATAACTCCCTATGATGTATCCGGTCGTCCGATCATCCGGCCACTCCCTCTCGTATGCATCTAAAAATATTTAAAATAGATATTAGTATATATATGTATAGGAAACCATAAAATAATATTAAAATCACTTACCTTGGATTTGAAATCGAGATCGAATGATCTTTGCGGATCCCCACGTCTCCAGATAAGCTTTTCCTACAAATTAAAAACACTTAAAAATAAGTTAGTATAAAATATAGAAACAAAATTAATGCATGCATGTCCCGGGACTGACGTAAAAATAAATCTATTTCTATATGCATAATGCTAAATTAAATTAAATGCATAAATGTAAAAAGAAAGGGACGAAATACTCTCTACGGTCGTCCGATCATCCGGCCACTCCCTCGTCTCCACATAAGCTTTACCTACAAATTAAAAACACTTAAAAATAAGTTAGTATAAAATATAGAAACAAAATTAATGCATGCATGTCCCGGGACTGACGTAAAAATAAATCTATTTCTATATGCATAATGCTAAAATAAATTAAATGCATAAATGTAAAAAGAAGGGGACGAATAACTCCCTATGATGTATCCGGTCGTCCGATCATCCAGCCACTCCCTCTCGTATGCATCTAAAAATATTTAAAATAGATATTAGTATATATATGTATAGGAAACCATAAAATAATATTAAAATCACTTACCTTGGATTTGAAATCGAAATCGAATGATCTTTGCGGATCCCCTCGTCTCCCGATAAGCTTTTCCTACAAATTAAAAACACTTAAAAATAAGTTAGTATAAAATATAGAAACAAAATTAATGTATGCATGTCCCGGGACTGACGTAAAAATAAATCTATTTCTATATGCATAATGCTAAATTAAATTAAATGCATAAATGTAAAAAGAAAGGGACGAAATACTCTCTACGGTCGTCCGATCATCCGGCCACTCCCTCGTCTCCACATAAGCTTTACCTACAAATTAAAAACACTTAAAAATAAGTTAGTATAAAATATAGAAACAAAATTAATGCATGCATGTCCCGGGACTGACGTAAAAATAAATCTATTCCTATATGCATAATGCTAAATTAAATTAAATGCATAAATGTAAAAAGAAAGGGACGAATTACTCCCTACGGTCGTCCGATCATCCGGCCACTCCCTCGTCTCCACATAAGCTTTACCTACAAATTAAAAACACTTAAAAATAAGTTAGTATAAAATATAGAAACAAAATTAATGCATGCATGTCCCGGGACTGACGTAAAAATAAATCTATTTCTATATGCATAATGCTAAATTAAATTAAATGCATAAATGTAAAAAGAAAGGGACGAAATACTCTCTACGGTCGTCCGATCATCCGGCCACTCCCTCGTCTCCACATAAGCTTTACCTACAAATTAAAAACACTTAAAAATAAGTTAGTATAAAATATAGAAACAAAATTAATGCATGCATGTCCCGGGACGGACGTAAAAGTAAATCTATTTCTATATGCATAATGCTAAATTAAATTAAATGCATAAATGTAAAAAGAAAGGGACGAAATACTCTCTACGGTCGTCCGATCATCCGGCCACTCCCTCGTCTCCACATAAGCTTTACCTACAAATTAAAAACACTTAAAAATAAGTTAGTATAAAATATAGAAACAAAATTAATGCATGCATGTCCCGGGACTGACGTAAAAATAAATCTATTTCTATATGCATAATGCTAAAATAAATTAAATGCATAAATGTAAAAAGAAGGGGACGAATAACTCCCTATGATGTATCCGGTCGTCCGATCATCCAGCCACTCCCTCTCGTATGCATCTAAAAATATTTAAAATAGATATTAGTATATATATGTATAGGAAACCAAAAAATAATATTAAAATCACTTACCTTGGATTTGAAATTGAAATCGAATGATCTTTGCGGATCCCCTCGTCTCCCGATAAGCTTTTCCTACAAATTAAAAACACTTAAAAATAAGTTAGTATAAAATATAGAAACAAAATTAATGTATGCATGTCCCGGGACTGACGTAAAAATAAATCTATTTCTACATGCATAATGCTAAATTAAATTAAATGCATAAATGTAAAAAGAAAGGGACGAAATACTCTCTACGGTCGTCCGATCATCCGGCCACTCCCTCGTCTCCACATAAGCTTTACCTACAAATTAAAAACACTTAAAAATAAGTTAGTATAAAATATAGAAACAAAATTAATGCATGCATGTCCCGGGACTGACGTAAAAATAAATCTATTTCTATATGCATAATGCTAAATTAAATTAAATGCATAAATGTAAAAAGAAAGGGACGAAATACTCCCTACGGTCGTCCGATCATCCGGCCACTCCCTCGTCTCCACATAAGCTTTACCTACAAATTAAAAACACTTAAAAATAAGTTAGTATAAAATATAGAAACAAAATTAATGCATGCATGTCCCGGGACTGACGTAAAAATAAATCTATTTCTATATGCATAATGCTAAATTAAATTAAATGCATAAATGTAAAAAGAAAGGGACGAAATACTCTCTACGGTCGTCCGATCATCCGGCCACTCCCTCGTCTCCACATAAGCTTTACCTACAAATTAAAAACACTTAAAAATAAGTTAGTATAAAATATAGAAACAAAATTAATGCATGCATGTCCCGGGACGGACGTAAAAATAAATCTATTTCTATATGCATAATGCTAAATTAAATTAAATGCATAAATGTAAAAGGAAAGGGACGAATTACTCCCTACGGTCGTCCGATCATCCGGCCACTCCCTCGTCTCCACATAAGCTTTACCTACAAATTAAAAACACTTAAAAATAAGTTAGTATAAAATATAAAAACAAAATTAATGCATGCATGTCCCGGGACAGACGTAAAAGTAAATCTATTTCTATATGCATAATGCTAAATTAAATTAAATGCATAAATGTAAAAGGAAAGGGACGAATTACTCCCTACGGTCGTCCGATCATCCGGCCACTCCCTCGTCTCCACATAAGCTTTACCTACAAATTAAAAACACTTAAAAATAAGTTAGTATAAAATATAGAAACAAAATTAATGCATGCATGTCCCGGGACGGACGTAAAAATAAATCTATTCCTATATGCATAATGTTAAATTAAATTAAATGCATAAATGTAAAAAGAAAGGGACGAAATACTCCCTACGGTCGTCCGATCATCCGGCCACTCCCTCGTCTCCACATAAGCTTTACCTACAAATTAAAAACACTTAAAAATAAGTTAGTATAAAATATAGAAACAAAATTAATGCATGCATGTCCCGGGACGGACGTAAAAGTAAATCTATTTCTATATGCATAATTCTAAATTAAATTAAATGCATAAATGTAAAATGAAGGGACGAATTACTCCCTACGGTCGTCCGATCATCCGGCCACTCCTCTCGTATGCATCTATAAAGATTTAAAATAGATATTAGTATATATGTATAGGAAACAACAAAATAATATTAAAATCACTTACCTTGTATTTGAAATCGAGATCGACGGATCTTTTCGCTTCCTCAAATCTCCCGATAAGCTTTACCTACAAAATAAAAAACACTAAAAAAATGTGTTAGTATAAAATTTAGAAACAAAGTTAATGTATGCAAGTCCCGGGACGTAAAAATAATTCTAACTCTATATGCAATATGATAACATCAATGCAATGCATAAATGTTAAAGAAAAATGAAGAACTACTCCCTATTATGTATGGTCGGTAGTCCGATCATGCGGCCGCTCCCTCCCGAATTAGAATCTCTAGTCGAGGAGGAAATGCCATCGCCATCGCCTTGGGTGCTGCTGTCCGTTAGGATCTTCCCACCATTTTTATTGACGTGTTTCAGCAGCTTCTTGGACAGTCTCTTCTTTGGGAAGACATGTACATATGGGGGTAGAAGGGTCTCTTGTGTCTCCTACAAAATAAGCACACAACATCATCGATCCAGAATAACTAACAAATCACATGCTTAAGTGAAGAGTCAAATCCAAAAGCATTCATTATTAGGTACATCATAACCAAGAAAAGTTCTAAGATTGAATTCTAAAATTTTCCAAGAAAAGTGCCAAAGTTCCAAGATTGGATTCCAAAATTTTCCAAGAAAAGTTCCAAGATTGGATTCTAAAATTTTCCAAGAAAAGTGCCAAAGTTCCCAAGATTGGATTCTAAAATTTTCCAAGAAAAGTTCCAAGATTGGATTCTAAAATTTTCCAAGAAAAGTTTCAAGATTGAAAAAGCACTTAAAATAAAGCAACAATTAATTTGTATTTTACCGATGAATATAGCAGCAAAAAAGGCTCTAAACCCTTGTAAATATTGAAGACTTCACCAAAATTACATTACCACTAGAGCAGTACTTACTTGTCGACAAGTGTCAGCTGGATCCCCGAAATTCTGCAGAACCCTCTTCACAAAACCTTCGGAATTCCACCTGCCCCTGCCCTTGCTTTGCTGCTATTGCATCGATCGATCGATCGAGATCGAAGCACTGCACTTGACCTCTCCCTTAAATGGAGCGCCCTCCTAAGCACTGCACTTGACCTCTTCCTTAAATGGATCGCCCTCCCTCGTGTAAGCACACCTCTTCCTAATTCCTAATTCCTAATTCCTAATTTCCTGTCACAAAACCAAGAACCCCCCTGCCCCTGCCCTGCCCTGCTCGTACCCCCCCATTGCATTTGTATTGCACCCCCAAAAACTTATAATAATGTATACAAAATAAAAATCAAGAATATTTATAATGTATGTTTTAACGGCTACTTACCTAAAATAAACCACTTACCATATATAATTTTATATTTTAATATTATGTGTATATTAAAATTAAAATCAAATTCAAATTCAAAATCATTATACTTAACGGCTACTTACCTAATATAAAACACTTACCGTATATAATTTTATATTTTAATATTATGTGTATATTAAAATTAAAATCAAATTCAAATTCAAAATCATTATACTTAACGGCTACTTACCTAATATAAAACACTTACCATATATAATATTACATTTTAATATTATGTGTATATTAAAATTAAAATCAAATTCAAATTCAAATTCAAAACCATTGTACTTAACGGCTACTTACCTAATATAAAAAGTTAACATATATAATTTCACATTTTAATATTATGTGTATATTAAAATTAAAATAATTTTTTTTAATATTATGTGTATATTAAAATTAAAATCAAAATTATTATGCTTAACGGCTACTTACCTAATATAAAAAGTTACCATATATAATTTCACATTTTAATATTATGTATATATTAAAATTATAATAATTTCTTTTTTTTAAATATTATGTGTATATTAAATTAAAATTAAAATCAAAATCATTATGCTTAACGGCTACTTACTTAATTTAAAACATTACCATATATAATACCCTCCTCCTATCTAATCTAATAAAAATTAAAATAATTTCTTTTTTTAATATTATATGTATATATATTTTTATATTTAAATTATATTTTATTGCTTCTATAAAAATATAATATTTTATTTGAATATACTGCTGAAATTACATATATTTATTTATAATCATTAATTTTATTATATTACTAATGATATTTTAAATAGATTAATAATTTAAAATTTATTTTTCTGGTGTATTAATTTTGTATTTTAAGTTTAAAGTAGTGTAAAAAAAAAATACCCCCTCCGTCCCAACTAATCTGTCCATTTTAGCTTAGGCACGAAGTTTTAGTTATGATATAATTAGTAAGTAATTAAGAAATATATTAGTAAAAATAATTATTGTCGCTACCGATTTCTCCGACCATTGTCGAGGGAATGAAGTGCGCATCGGCGATGAGTTCCTAGCTGGAATCAGCTAAATTTTATTACTAATATCAAAAAAAAAAAAAATTATCACTAATATCAAAAGAAAAAATTTTAAAGTACTTTTACAAAAACGTCATATTGCAAACAAAGTGAAAAAGATTCTAATATGAAACAATCGAAACTCTAACAAATATAAAAAAATAATAATAACTAATAAATAAATAGACTCATGTGTACTAAAAAAACATTCTTAGTTTTTTTTTTCTTTTTTAATCATTTTTATTAGTTTATTACAAATGTTTGTATTATCGGTTGCTGGCACCAAGAATTTTATTCAGAGAGAGAGAAAAAAATATCTATGAAGTTTTTAAAAGTTTAAAATAACTAAAATAAATATAAAATATAATAAAATAATTTTTTTATTTGTTATAATAACATAAAATAAAAAAATATATGTGACAAATAAACACTAACTTAATTATCAGAAAAATTTTGGAATAAAATTTGGTAGGTTTTTGATACGTAACAAGTGATTAAGTACGTCTTTCATTAATGCAATTATTAAAATGGTTATTCTATAAAGCCCGTATACTATTTCGTAAATTAAAATTAATTATTAATATTAAGGGTGTGTTTATTTGTGAGATTTATTTTAGTTTTCGATTCTTAAAATGTTTTACTAAAACAAAAAAGTATTAAATCAAATATATATACTTTCATTTATTATATTATAATAAAATTTAATTTTATATTCAAAATATTATTTCAATATATATATTTACATCAAATCAAATAGTTATTTTTATTCAAAATTTGAAATTTAGTTTGATTTGCTCTGCTATTGGTAGTAGTATTAATTGTAGTAGCCTTTGAATACTAAGCTATATGTTAACATTTATTGAATTTTTGGTAAATATTTACGTCAAATCAAATAATTATTCTAATTATTTTTTTTTATCTAATCGCATAATTTACAATCAATATAATAATATTTTTTAAAAAAAATAAAACAATTCAATAAATAAAACATTAAATTTATATCAAATAATAAAAATATTTCAACTTTTATTTCAATATTTCATCAAATAAAAATAGTTAAAATAACATTTTATTACATATATTATATTAACTAATCACACTACTTAACTATATAAACTATTTTTTCTTAAACTCCGCGCCAAAGAGAAACGCGACTAATTTCGCAGGACGGAGGGAGTATAAAAATAAAAATTAATTAAAAATTAGAATAAGTATCTTTGTTGTAGGTATAAAATAAAATAGAATGTCATCAACGTTGATGTGGTAAAGGGAGAAAGTGAGGCGGATGGTGAAAAAAAAAATATTTTAAGAATAGAACACAAAACACACCCTCGAACAAAAATACAAAAAAAAAAAAAAAAAAAAAAAAAACACAAAACACAAAACACAAAACAAACATACCCTGAGTATTATAAAAAGTTTTATTAAAAATTGATAAATATGATAAAATAAATAAGTAAAAATAGCGAAAAATTAATTAATATTTATTAAAATATGAATAATAAAATTTTAAATAAATAAAACTATTTATTTTTATCCGTCTCATTCTTTTTCGTCCGACCTGCGTAATAATTGTCCTTTTTCGCCCGACTTCCTCTTTCGACCGACCGCCGTATCAGCTGTCATTCTTCGCCCGACTTCCTCTTTCGACCGACCTCCGTACCAGCCGTCCTCCGTCCGACCTCATTTGGTCCGACCGCGGGCCAACCGACCACTGACCATCCGACCGGCCCAACCGACCACTGACCAACCGACCGGCTCTGTTTGTCTTGTCTCCTTAGATGGACAACTGGTTCAACAGACTATTCTCTTGACAGACCTCCGCGTTTGCCGATACTTCTTCTTTGCCCGACCTTAGCACATCCGATCTCCGTGCCCGACCTTGTCCTGTCCGACCTCCGTATCGGCCGATCATCCGTTTTTAAGATCCTGCTACCATTATTATTATTATTATTATTATTATTATTATTATTTGTACGTAACAATTATATTAGTATTACAAGACACTAATTGAAGTATATTTGCAATTTTTTCTTAATTTATACTATATTTTTATATAATATTTAATATTCAAATATTAACACGTAAAAAATAAATGAGGCTCCGGATGAAAATAGTATTTATTTTTGTTTGAATTTTTAATTTTATTTTACAAAAATACTAACATATGTATACAATATAAATAATTAAATTGAGTGTGGTATAGGTATCGGTATCGGTATTGGTAGCCTATGGGGACAAAAATCTGAAGCACATGGGGTGGGGTGGGGTGGGGTGGAACAGCACACGTGTGGCACTTGACTAAACATCATCTTCAAACCAAAGTTAAAATCATTATTTTTATTTTATTTTATTTCTCAATTTCCAATAAAATAACAAGATTGTACAAACCTTAATTAACCACTAATTATGAACATAAAAATAAATTTAATACTATTTCCAGCAAAATAACAAGAATTATACAAACCTTAAGTCACCACTAATTATTAACATAAAATAAATTTAATAATTCTACAGACAAACAGAAACAAACATAAATACACCCAATTATTATTATTATTATTATTCACAATTAAATTTTGTATTTAATATTTCTGATATTTTTAAAAAATAAAAATCGAAGTAATATATATTAAAATCTTAAAAAACTTATACAAATAGTTTGGGGGTTTGCATTTTGAGTTGAGATTTGAATAGTAAAAATTTTGAACTTGAATAGTTGTATGATGAGATATAAATAGGTGTTGACGTGGTGTTTTGAATATAAAATTGATTTTTAAGTATAATATAAAAAATAAAAAATAGATGTTTGATTTGATTTTTTGGGGGGAAAAAAATAGAATGAATAGTGTATTTAAAATTCAATCCCCAAACAAACACACCTTAATAAATTCGGCAAATATTCAATTCGAAAATAAATTTTTAATTTCAATTTAATTGGGATCGAATATTGCATTTTGGATATTTTCAACAATCTTAATTATATATTTAAATTGCATAGAGATATAGAATTATGCAGCACTACAATTGAATGGACAAATGAAGCCCAACAAGTGAGCAATTATTTTTTCCTGATTTATTTTATGCTCTTGTGGGCAAAACGGTCCTTTTGCTGTGAGGTGGAGAAAATCATGCCCGAAATCAGCCCTTTTTTATTTGGATGATGTGAGGGGATAAAGTGTAGTATAGAGATTAAATATAATTAATTATTTCCTATTTTAGAAATATTGCAGAGTGTTTAGGATATATCAAAAAAGAAATGTTGCAGGGTGCTTGAGACGGATGGAGTATAAATCTTTGCAAATCCTTCGAACAAACACACCCAATATTTTGAAATATTTTGAACTTTTATAATTGACTATTGAAAATTATAAAAAAATTATAAATTTTTTTATTTTTATTAATTTTAAATATTTTGTAAATAAATGAATGTTATGAAATCACAATCAAACGTATGCATTAATAGTTTAATGGCTTTGAACTTTATGGCTTTTGAAGGTTTTGGTTAACCATAGAGAATTATTCACCGGCCAGTTTGGGCCCTTTGCCATATAAATAAATATATAAGGATATTTAAGTGAGAGTGTTTTAAATAAAATAAATTTTAAATATAAAATATTAAATATGATATATTTTTTTTTAAAGAATATACTCCCTCCGTCCTAGTGCAAGATTGTCGTTTACTTTTTGCATGTAGATTTTTAAATATTAATATTATAATGAGTTGGAGTGAAAAAAATGAAAATGCGCCTATTCGTATTGTGTAATATAAAAGTAATGACATAAATTTATGTTCACTTTCCTTTTAAAGTTGTTACTTAAAAAAAAATTGGTAAAAAAACACATTCACTAAAAGAAAAAATCATTTCTATAATAATTTTTTTTTGTCTCTGAATCTACTTTTTCCGCTACTAATGACATTAGAGACAGAATTAAGAATGAAATTATGTTAGCTATGTGAACTTTAGGGACGGAATTCTGTTACAAATATATTATTTTTTTGTATTTGTGTACATTTTTAGTGTAGAAAGCAAAAAGTAACCATTATTATTATTTTTATTAAAATTCATGATCAAATATTTAAGAACATATTTAGCGACGGGGTATTATTTTGACTCACAAAATATCATATTAAAATAATATTTAAATTAAATGTCAAATTAAATACTAAAATCAAATACACCCCTTCTATGTTTGAATATGATGCAAAATTAATACTCATTTTTAAAAAAAAAAATTAAAAAAATCTTGATGATTATAAATAAATAAATAATCTAATAATAATAATAATAATAATAATAATAATAATAAATAATTTGAGAAAAACACCCTCCTACAAAAATGAATTGTATAATTGTAGAGTTTGTTAATATTGATTATTGATTAATTGCTAAATCACCTAACAAATTTTATTGTGTTTGTTATGATACATATATTTATTTATCTATTAAGCTCTATGATTGGATGTTAATTAATTATCATAATTCATGTATTAGTATATTACTTAATTTAATTGATTTAGATACCACCTACCAAATTATTAATCTTACAACTAATTTAGATGCTTTACCAAATATTTTATTTCACTCATTTCATACTATATTCCTAACCATACCTAAGCTCCTCCCCAAGACCTCCTCTATCCATTCCTCCACCACGCCGCCACCGCCGCCCCACATTTCCGACCACCGGAAAACCACGTCCACCACCGCCTCCTCGACATCCAAGAAAACCGCCTTGTCGCCGCAAGCACATTCGAATTTCGATCGCAACGCTCGCTTTGCCCGCTTGCGATCATCGTCGAACCTGTCGAAAAAGATCCGAGTTTCGATGGTTTTAAGGAACGCTAACGGAGAACTATGTTGTCCCGTTACCGTCGGCTCGCACGTCACATCGCTCGATATCGGACTATAGTTTTCGTTGTCGCCTATGTTGTCAACGTCAGCTATTACATTGAGGTCGAGGTCGAGGTCGAGGACGAGGCCGACACTTTTCTCAACCTCGACTTCATCGATTTTTTCGCACCTCCTCGGACACTTCCACGGCCTAATTGCCGCGTCATCTCGATTCATCTTTCTTTTAAGGTTCGGATTTGAATATTTCGATTTATAGACAATGAGTTTCATCGAAATGACAGTCGATACTACATCGTCATCCCCAAACTTATTACACCACGTGTCATAATCGCCGTCGCCGTATATTGTCAATATAAATATAACACGTGTCCACGTACGACGCTTTCGCCCCTCCAAAATATCGGCGAGAAACCTAAAAAACCCGGGATCAGCCGAATCGACATTTTCGACCAACACGATGAGCTTTCCGACGCTCCGCAACGCCATTTCGAGCGCGGCCGAGTTCTCAGACACCGTAAACGGGCAATTATTCTTCGGGTCCAAACAGAATAAAAAATCCGAAGAACCGAATACCGCCTTCGCTATTACGACGGCTAATCTTTGCTTTCCGACAATATCGTTCCCCCGAATTAACATCCACGTATCTTGTTGATGATCGTAACCGTCCATCAATGGGGTCGCTATCGACGGTATCGACTCGATTTGCCACGAAATGCTCTCTCTAAGCGTCCCGACAATATCCTCTTCGACTCGGTCGCAATCGCATTTGCGATGTGTTCCGAGGGTCAACACTGTATCTGCCGCCTTGTATTTATTAGGACAATGTGAGACGTACGATGAAGAAATGTAGCGACGGCTTCGATTTTCTTCATGAAGTAATATCTCCTGAATTGTATAAACATATTAAAGGGTCTACAAATTTAACTTCAATTCATTGGGTTTGTTTGGTTGTGTTTTTTAACTTTATTTGAAATAATGTGTTAGATCTGCCATTTTCTTTTTTCAGTTAGTATTTTGATGTGATATTTTATACTTTATTAAAAAATTAATAGTATATTTTTAATAAAAATTATGTTGATAAATAATATTGATTTGAATTCAAAATAGTAACAAAATAAAACCCATCAATTAAAGGTTCTTTACTTATATTTTGAATTTATTTTTCATATTGTTTAGAAACTAAATTACATATTTTTTAATAAAAATCTTAACTGTCTCACCAGTTAGATCTAAAAAATCTGAGTATTAAAGTGTTTGTGTTTAGTTTTAAGTGTTATATATAAAAATAAATAAAAAAATAATTCAGTAATACTTCCTCCGTCTCTTAACAATCTATCTATTTTTCTATTTTGTCCGTCCCGTAACAAAGTATTTATTTCTTTTTTTTTAGTAATTGTATTATCTGCCTAACATTACAAATACCCTTCCAATTTACAATATATTACACAAATGTCATTACCTTTATGTAATACAATAGTTAATTTAGTCTTTTTATCTTTATTTCTACTTTATCCTAATATAAAACTAATATTTTTAAAACTTTGTGCAAAAAGCAAATGGATATATAGATATGAGACGGAGGGAGTACAATAAATGAAATGTTTAGTTCTTTTAATTGAATTATTGATTTTATTTTTTTAATAATGTATAATTGTTGTATGTACATATATTAAAATTTGTTAGATTTTTTCACTAATACTACTTAAGAATTATGACTAAACTTGTTCTATTGGTGAACTGAGATATGTAATTTAATTAAGAGTATGTTTGTTTTGTCAAATAGTTTAAAATAATATTATAATTTTTTATTTTAGATAGAAAATTCTGTAAATAATATAAAATAATAATTATTTAATATTATTTTGTTTTAAGAAAAAAGAATAAATCCTAAATATTTTATACCCAAAATATATACCTTGTTGAAAATGGACGTGCTAGAATAGTTGGGGCAACATGGGAGTAGGCCACTTTCGTCTTCTTCCTTGGGAATAATTACTAAACCTTTAGGTTTTAAGATACTGCACAACATTCAGAATTATAAAATTAAGATTTAATATATATTTTTTTATTTGAATTTGAATTTAAATAATATTTTATAAAAATAAATAATATATTTTATTAAAATCATGCAAACGAATATTAAATATAGTAAGTTGAAATACAAACCAAACAAATCCATGAATCGCAAGAAAGATATGTAAGATTTATTTAAAGGAATAATTCTATTTTAAATGAATAATTATAGTAATCATCTGATTTCAAATTATTATTATTATTATTGTTGTTGTTATTATTATTATTATTATTATTATTATTATTATTTAATTTTGATATTATAATTAATAATATAAAGTGTTGATATATATATACACACACGTGTGTTTATATCATAATTTTTTTGGTCTGAGTACCAAACTATTACGCGTTTGTTTGAGTTTTTATTATAATTTTTTTTAGGTATGAATAGTAATTTGAATTTTATATTTAGTGTATGTAAATAATAGTACTCCATCCGTCCCAAAACTATAGTCTTAATTAGGTTGGACACGAGATTTAAAGAATATTAATACTATATTGATAGTTAGTAAAAAATATAGATAAAAGACTTTTTTGGCCCTGCGAATGTATTAGTGTAAAAATCAGTGACAAATGTATAATAAAAATGAAAAAGTATAGATAATTTTATGGTGATATGGTTATTTATGAAAATAAGAGTATTGTTTTGGGACGGACAAAAATGGTAAACAAGACTATTGTATTGAGACGGAGGGAGTATAATTTATAAAAAGTTATAAAAAATAGTAAAGTAAAGAATTTGAAATCAAGTAAACGGTGCTTATATGTCATAATATTAAATGCTTTCTATATTAAAATTACGTTAAGAAATATGTTTTGAAAAATATTTTGGAGTTTTAAGTTGATTAGGAAATATGAAAATAAAAAAAAAAAAGAAAATAGAATAAAAAAAATGTTTGATATAATATAAATAGGTAATGAATATGATATTTTAAATAAAAAATTGGCATTTGATAAGTATTTTTGAAAAGAAATGCTAGACCAATGTTTATTTGCAGGTTTGATTTTTTTGTTTGAATTTTTTTAATAATTAAAATTTAAATTTGAATAATCATTTGATATGATATAAGTTGATATTGTCATACTAATGTGATTTTTAAATACTCCCTCCGTCCCACATAATTTGTCCTTATTTTCTATTTTCGTTCGTCCCACATAATTTGTCCCTATTTTCTACTTTTGCCACGGGTTTTTAGGTGAGTACTATTAAGTATGATAATTTAGAAATTATGTTATGTGATGGAGAGAGAAATATATATTTTATTTTATTTTTATTTGGATGATGTGAGGGGATAAAGTGTAGTGTAGATATTAAGTATAATTAATTATTTCCTATTTTGGAAATATTCCAGAGTGTTTGAGATATATCAAAAAAGAAATGTTTGAGGGAGTATAAATCTTTGCAAATCATTCGAACAAGCACACTCAGTATTTTGAAATATTTTGAACTTTTATAATTGACTATTGAAAATAATTTTTTTATTTTTATTCATTTTAAAAATTTTGTAAATAAATCAATGTTACGAAACCACAATCAAACGTATCCATTAATAGTTTAATGGCTTTGAACTTTATGGGCTTTTGAAGGCTATGGTTAACAATAGAGAATTATTCACAATTTGGGTGCTTTGCCATATAAATAAATATATAATGATATTTAAGTGAGAGTGTTTTAAATAAAATAAATTTTAAATATAAAATATTAAATATGATATATATATTTTTAATGAATATACTTCCTCCGTCCAGTGCAAGGTTGCCGTTTACTTTTTGCATGTAGATTTTTAAATATTAGTATTATAATGAGTTGTAGTGAAAAAAAAATGAAAATGCGCCTATTAGTATTGTGTAATATAAAAGTAATGACATTTGTGTAATATAGCATAAGTTGGAAGGATATATATTATGTTAGGTAGATAGTACAATTACTAAATTAGGAAATGATAACCTTATTTTGGGACGGACAAAATGAAAAATGACAACCTTTCAATGAGACGGTCGGAGTACTATAATTTACAGTATAATTAATACTATAAAAGTAAATTAAAAAAAATGTAATTACAATATATTTTTAGACACGATTAGCGTTATGCTTGAGAAATAAATTTAAGTTAACACAATTTATAACTTCAGGAATGTATATTGATGCCCAATATTTAAGAAAATGACAATTATAATGACGTTAATTATATTTAAATAAAGAGAAATATTTTCATTACTTTTTATTAAAGGATATAAAAAATAATTATTTCGCTAAAGTATATATACTTCAAATCAGAAGCTTGAATTTTATATATAAAATATTAATTATTTACTATTAAATTTCTAATTAGTGAAAATTATGGCATGTGCTCTTAATTTTGTGTTACATTTGTAAATATTAATATAAATACTATATAAAAAATAGCATATTTGTAATCGAAATTTCGTCTCTAAAATTCACATAGCTAACGCAACCAATCTTTAATAGTCACTAATATCATTGCTAACAAAAAAAAAAAAAAAGATTTAATGGCGAAAAATTTATTTTCTTAAAATGAAATGATGTACGCACAACCGGTTCATACGAACGATACCCTTAGGATTTTTCATCAGATGGGTGTTGTGTATAGCTGGCAGCCTAATTCTTATATTATTATTTATATATAAATCATAATTATTTATATGCTTATAATATAATACTCTCCATTTTATATTTATGTAAATTAAAAAATATTTATAATATTAAATAATTATTAAAAAACAAAAATAGATAAATTGTTACCAAATCAAATCACTCCAACAATCCAATTCACGCGCCGCCGTCACCCACCTTGCCCTCCGCCGTCTTTCTTCTTCCTTTTTCTTTCTTTCTTCCTTACTTTCTCCCCCTCTTCTCTTTTTTCTTTCCTTTTCTTCTAAGTTGCGCCGCCGCCGCCGCCCGCTGGAGTATCCGGTGCGGCTTTTTTTAATTTCCCTCTCTTTCTTCATTTCCCTCTGATTGTGCTTCCGTTTACTAGGAAATCGAGTATGTTTTAACATTTTCCTCATCTATTTTTTCATTTTCTTTGCTTCTCCTACCGGTGGTCTCCGGTCGCCGGCGCTTCCGTTTCAGACCTCTTTGCCCAAGTTTTTCCGGTAGCTAGGGTGCACAGAAAATCGCACCAACAAACAAACATGGCCAAGTTTATTCTCTAACACCAGTTTTGCTTGTAGGTTTTGTAAGTCGTTAGTCGAAAATTTTGGGTCAAATACAGTTCGTGAAAGCTCACATTCGAAGTTCCACCATGTTCGCTCAAGTCAGGTATCGGTTGCAACAGAGTAAGAACCAATTTTCAATTTCTTCGATTACTTTCACATTCCCCTTTCAATTACATCTCCAAATCGCTCAATTTCATCTCCTACCTGCATTTCCCCAGCAATTCTCCGTTCGCGCATCGTTGAAAACCCTGGAACTCCGATCTCCAGTACAGGATCGTGCGTTTCCTTATATTCCACTTCCACAAGGATATACAGCGGTCCGATTTCGAGATCACTGCGCAAGCGAATCAACAGAAGAGCTAGATTGGCAGCAAAACCTGTTCTAGACAAAACAGTTTTCCAAAAATGTGTATCTCAGCTGCTGCCTAGGTTCACCCCGGAGGATCTCCACAATGTGATAATCGAACAGGACGATCCATTGGTGTGCTTCAATTGGGCGTCTCAGCAGCACAGATTCAGGCACACCGTGTTCACCTATCACGTCACGATCCAAAAGCTCGGTGCGGCCAAAATGTACAAGGAAATGGACGATATCGTCAATCAGGTTCTAGCTATCCCTAACCTGGGCTCTGAGCCTCTTTTCAATACCATGATATATTACTTCATTGAGGATAGGAAGCTTGTTAGGGCTGTGAATATATACAAGCATATGCGTGCTTCCCGGAATTTAGATTGCCGGCCGTCGATTCGTACCTATAACATATTGTTTGCAGCATTTCTGAGCCGCAGGACGAACAACTATATTAACCGAATGTATATTGAGACAATAAGGTGCCTGTTCAAGCAAATGGTTGATGATGGAGTCGAGCCCGATATTTTTTGTTTGAGTGCTATGATAAAAGGGTATGTGATGTCACTTCGTATGAACGATGTCCTTAGAATTTTTCATCAGATGGAATTGTAAATAGCTGAATAGTCACTTAAGAAAGCAAACTATCTCATCGTTTGCGTTCATTAAATTTTTGTTGTTAGAGCAAGGAGTGCTTAGAGAAAGTTGCGGAAACCATCAAATTTCTATCGGCACGCGGAGACTCTTACATCCTATTACTCACAGGTGGGATTCGTAGTCATCACTTCAATTGTGCTTTACTCTTGTTTCTACATATCGACATTGGATTATACCTTCCTTGAATATGCGGCCTCTTTTTGTGTTTCTTCAAACCATTTTCTTCATTACTTTGTTGTTCCTCGTACACATAAGATTAGACTTTGCGACATAGATGAACTTAAACTAGATTGACGATAGTTTATATCCTATAAAGTGGCATTTTCAACAGGCATGAAATCAATTATTGTTCTTCTATGCTCCAAGTTTAGATAAGGGGTTTTCAGGTATTAGAAGGGAAATAATGGAGCTTAGCCCTCAGTTTTCAATTAATCTAAATTCATCCGATTCTAATTCCATGGATGTGGAAGACTCTATACTTTGTTATGATCACAAGGGATACAATAGTAGCTGTGAGCTCTTGAAATCACGCCCTCAGTCAGTGTAAATCACAAGGATTTTTGGAATACCTTAAGTTCTACTATTGTGACTGCCATGAGAGTGGATGGACTTTTTTGGTATTTGGTGTCTGGCTTGCTGCATTGTTCTATCTATTAGGCAATACGGCAGGCAGCCGATTATTTCTGTATTTCTTTGGAGAAGCTTTCCAGTCTGTTGAAGCTCTCTCCCTCCAACTGTTGCTGGAGTCACTCTGCTTGGTGCTCCTGATGTATTTGCTAGTTTTGCGGCTTTTGTAGGGACTGGAGCCGGGGAGGTTGGGCTCAACAGTGTGCTCGGAGGAGCAGTCTTTGTTACTTGCATCGTTGTTGGGGCTGTTTCACTTTGTGTTGCGCAACAGGACGTCCAGATTGATAACAAGTGTTTTGTAAGGGATATTTTGTTTTTCATCTTTACACTTACGGCCCTTTCATTAATCTTGTTTGTTGGTAAAGTGACTGTGTGGGCTGCTATTGCTTTTGTATCGATTTATGTAGTATATGCCTTTGTCGTTGCTGCTAATGAACTGTTGAGGACCCATACCCAAAGGCTGAAATTGGATGCGTTTACTCCATTGCTTCCAGTTGTAGGAAGTCTGTTTTCCATGGGAAATCAAGAGGATGAGTCCATGTTTAGCTCATTGCTTGAGGTTGAAACCGAGAGTAATGCGCAGTCACATGCTTCGTTGCTGCAGTGGATGTGCGCTACTAATGTGGCAATATGACGGAGACAAGAATCTGTGGAGATGGAATGAGGAAGATACGGAAGCACATCGGCCATTGTTTTCATTTTTGAAGCTATGTTCTCTAATGCACTTGCCATTAACAGTTCCAAGGCGACTCACTGTTCCTGGTCTAAGGTATATGCTGTTGGCTGTGCCTTATGTGCACCAATTCTTCTTGCATTTCTATGGAAAACAATCTTGACAATGGACATCTTGAGCAAGATTGTTTTATTTCAATTTTTGCTCCCAAAGATTTCAAATACGTTTCTAAATATGATGTTGAATTGGCAACATTTGTGTGAGTGAAATTGGATTCATATTCTTGGAGTAATCGTGACTGATTCAATAGAACTTTGAATTTGTGTTTTTGCTTGAATTTGAGTTGCATAGATCTTTCATCTTTAGGGGATTGACTATTCACACATACGAGGAAACAAGAAGCTTTGTAGGCAATGTGATTATTTCCGGTCTTAATTTTGAGGAAAAGATTGATTGCAATTGCCAATTGGTGAGACCAAGATTTTATGGCTTGCTATATTTTATTATCCTTCTGCAGAGAATATTTCGCTTAATTTTAATTACAGTATATATGTATAAGTTTTGATGGATTTATGTTAGATATTTGATGCACCATAATATGTGTTCATGGTCTGTAATTATAGAAACATACATTTGTGGTATGTTATTCTGCGAGGATTGATCATAAATAACTATTTTTTTTTACTCTAATCACGCAGGTGTGGATACATCACGGCTAAGGATGTTCTTGAATTAGTTGAGGAACATATCCTAAAGGGTGAAATCGTTGAGAAGCTTTGGAGGTTTAGCAATTCTCTCTGAATATATATGTTCTCTTCTCCTCCCCTTCTTATCTTACAAATTATATGCATTATTAATTAAATCAGGGGCCAAATGGGTACTACTATTGGCAAATCAAGTGTGGCCTTATTTGATAGCCACAACCCACCAAGTGGACTTGATACAGTTAAAGTTAAATAAAAAAAAGATGCCACCTGGATTGTGGTTATTATATTGAGCATCACTTCAGCTGCTACTATTGCTTATGGCATCTACCGAAGAAGAAGGTGAAGTTTCCTTAATCTCTTTGCCATGCTTACAATTTATAATAAAGAAAGAGCTATAGTAGTACTACTAATAGTTCAAGTGAGTAGTCATGAGTCTTAACTGTTGGTGAAGTTGGTTAATTTCCGTTACTCTTCAAATGTTTGCTGTTGTTTAGCCTCTTGACGTTGATAATGCAGATGCATGCATAAGAAGGATAATATGATATGTTTGTTAGGGAACTTCTAGAAATATCGTTTCATGCCACTTTGTTTGTTATTTTCATGCAAAGACCAATGTTTTAGTGGTTTATTTCAAACGGCCTATTTATGATGAAAGTTATACTTGATGTTTGAATTCATGAAAACATATATTTTGAAACATTAGTCCGCTGGTAGTGAACTTTTTAAGAAACACATATTGCATACCTATTATGAAAGTAGTATATAGGGATTTGTGAATAATGTGTTGCTCTGTAAAATATTGTTTAAATTATGTACGAAGGAAGTGAAATTCTATGTTCTCTAAGTGCCAATTGATTTAAGCTATTATTCACAATCAGGTGTTGCAATTTTAATATTTCAACTTGCTTTGTTAAGTTTCGTCGAAAGGTTTGTTTAAAATTTATTTTATTCTTCGTGGTTCTTTTATTTAGAGATTACTGCCATATACCTAACAATGTGGAATTTTAATTAAATTTACGAAATTTCTGCATGATAGATATTGTTTTGTAAATTTGTTAGACCAATTCATGGTTAATTATCACTAATATATGTCCAGAGATCTTTTTTGATTTAGAATGGAATAAGGTTGATTTTAGACTTGCCCATTCGGTTTCGAACCTTCGGTTTGCCGATTTTTGAACCGACGGTTACGGTTCAAATCGAAATCCGGCACAAACCGAACCGAAATTGTCATCCCACGGTTCGGTTTCGGTTTGTGAATTTTCCAAATCGTAACGGTTTGAACCCGCGGTTTATATTATTTTTTTTTAAAAAAATCTCTCACCACTCACAGGGAGGCTAGGCAAAGAAGAAGAAAAAAAAGAGGAAAGAGGGAGGAGGGAACAGGAAGACCGAAAAGAAAAGAAAAGGAAAACCTGTTGGCGCGGCTGCCGTCTGCTGTCGATGATGATATAGTATGTGTAAATGTATTATTGATTAGGAATTTAGGGTAAATTGTGTATATTAATAATAATGATATTATAATTATGATTAATTTTTATATATATATATTATTAAACTTTTCTAAATATAAAAATAATATTAATCTTAATAAATATCAATAGTTATTAATAATATTAAAAAAATAATACTATTATATATATTTAAGTTTTGTAATTTTTTATCATATCAATATTTTTACATTTATTTTTATGTTCTTTTTTTATTTAAAATTTTATTTATTATTTACTATATTTAATTATTTTTATATTTTTATAATGTAATAATTTAATTATTTATTTATATATATGATTTTTACATAATAAATAAATAATAAATATATCTGAATAAAATTGATATCAAACTTAATAAATTTTAAATTAAATTCAAATTTAGAAAAATAGAAAATAAAAAAGGAAAATATTAAAAATGAATATATATAAACCGGCGGTTCAAACTGTAATCGACGGTTTTTAAATTGAAACCGGCGGTTTATAAATCGTAATCGAAACCGTCAAACCGTAACCAAAACCGTTATTTGGAAGGTTCGGTTTCGATTTGATATTTTGACAAACCGTAACTGGCGGTTTGAACCGTTTTGGCGAGTTTAGTTGATTTCTCTTCCACTTCAACCCCTCGTATAAATGATATGATCTCATGACATTCATTACAGTTACTAACTACTGAATCATGTTTGTTTAATCTTGTATGGGTGCAGATACCGATAGAAAATTTGAAGTCAGAAGTACATCATATGCCATCAATTCTATTTTATTCCTTTTATGGATGTAATTGTAAGTATTTTAACTTTTTTTTTTGTGAAATTTTTATTTTCTACCCCCATTTGAGATATATAATATAAGATTATGTTCCTAAGCAAGAAAGTAGATTGAATGAAGTTTATATAATAATGAGATTCTTAAAACTTTAGTGGATTAAGCTATTGCAATGTGCTAATATGGTGTCTATCGTATTCTAATCATTCACCATTTGCAACTTGGAAATCTACATGTAGGCATCAAATATGCTTCGGTTTTGTAATTTCCATCATGTTAAATGAAGAAGATAGCATTTATTTTCGATTGATAAATTTATGTTTTACTAGGTGCACTACATTTTTATAAAGTTGAAATATATAGTTAATTGCATCAAAGGTCGATTCTTTCACTTCATGTGGTGTAATTTTTTCAAATTTCTGCACCTTAAAATGTCAATTTATCATGCCACGGTTTTTGCTTGATCCTATATATCCATTAGTTTATAGAAAGTTAGAAACATAGTCAAGTTATTGTGCATAGTTTAGTAAGAAATTGTAAAATAACTATAATTATGTGTGCAAATTAGTCAAGGATGAAATTTCGTGATTGATGTCATGAGTAATTTACTTATAGAATTATTTATTGAATTTTCTTGTAAGGAATTGCTTACGAGTTATTACTAACAGAATACTCACGTGTGTCCTAGTTTGAGTACTATTAAATAGTGAATTTGTTGAGTGTTTACGTAGAATGAATGAAAAATTTATAAAGGACACACATATCTTATGTATAAGGTAATACCTATCTTAATTTGTATATGTTATTATAATAATTATTATATACAGTTGAGCCCATATTTACAGAGCGGTTGACAGTTTTTGATCATTGATTTGAACATAAAAGCCACAAGAACAGTTGCCATTTGTACTACAAGTAGCAACATTCTAGTTGAATATGAGCACTACCTATATAGGCTTGCAATATAATTACAATTTTAAAATTCCAGTATTCATGTGTATGTATATGTGTGAATATTAATTTGTTGTCCACTAATTGTTGAACATATTTTCGTAAGGCAGAGGGGTCAAATTTTATTTATAACGATCAAAATAGTTGTAATGTTGTGCTTAATAATTTTCTAACGGGCATTTGTTTCTTTCCCATGAATTATGCTATGTTGGCACATTAAAGATGATATGAATAGATTGTTTGTGAGTTGGTATTAAATAGTCTTAGTTTAAAGAATTTGATAAACTGTATTTTGTAATAATAATGCTTTGGAAATTTCATAATAACAGTTATATAAAAGACCAGTGTAATCATGATTTTTATTTTTTTACTTAATCTCTTACTTCCAGTAGGTATATGTGGAAGCATTGGGAAATGGCTTCTCTAGTGCAGCACCATTGCAATTCGATACAAATGGATTGTTGGAAAAGACTTCAACATATCAACGGATATAAAGGAAAAGGCTTCAGCATATCGGTGGATTCAAATTTTAAGGTATGTTGCTTCCATAATTTGAGAAAGTTGACATCATATTTAGTAAAAAAAGTGTGGCAATTTCAGGCTGATATTACTCATTCCGACACGCAAAAAATCAGTGCATTTTTTGCTAGGGAAAGAGTAATATTTTTTTGGTTTCTCTCGGGTTGTTTTAAAATTCAAGCCCGAAAGGACCGGCCTGATTTTGGATTGGGCTTGAAAACCCAAAACAAGGCATGGCCCGGTTTCAAATTATACCGGGCCAGGCCAGCCCACATTTTAAATATTAAGTTTTAATTAAGTTTTGTATTTTTTTTATTAGAAAATAAGTTATATTAGTCTAAATTGATATAATTAGGAAAAAAATATGTTATTTGATAATTAAAAATTTTTAAAAAAATTAATGCATGCAAGTCCCGGGACGTAAATATGATTCTATTACTATATGCAAGATGCTATAATAAATGCAAAACATAAATGTAAAAGAAAAAGAACGAAATACTCCATATTATGTATTCGGTCGTCCGATCATCCGGCCACTCCGTCTCGTATGCATCTAAAAAGATTTAAAATAAATATTAGTATATATATGCATAGGAAACAATAAAATAATATTAAAATCACTTACCTTGGATTTGAAATCGAGATCGAAGAATCTTTCCGCTTCCTCGAATCTCCCCATAAGCTTTACCTACAAACTAAAAACACTAAAAAAATAAGTTAGTATAAAATATAGAAACAAAATTAATGCATGCATGTCCCGGGACTTAAAAATAAATTAAATGCATAAATGTAAAAAGAAGGGGACGAATTACTCCCTATGATGTATTCGGTCGTCCGATCATCCGGCCACTCCCTCTCGTATGTATCTAAAAAGATTTAAAATAGATATTAGTATATATATGCATAGGAAACAACAAAATAATATTAAAATCACTTACCTTGGATTTGAAATCGAGATCGAACGATCTTGGCGCTTCCTCGAATCTCCCCATAAGCTTTACCTACAAACTAAAAACACTAAAAAAATAAGTTAGTATAAAATATAGAAACAAAATTAATGCATGCATGTCCCGGGACTTAAAAATAAATCTATTTTTATATGCATAATGGTAAAATAAATTAAATGCATAAATGTAAAAATAAGGGGACGAATTACTCCCTATGATGTATTCGGTCATCCGATCATCCGGCCACTCCCTCTCGTATGCATCTAAAAAGATTTAAAATAGATATTAGTATATATTCATAGGAAACAACATAATAATATTAAAATCACTTACCTTGGATTTGAAATCGAGATTGAAAGATCTTTCCGCTTTCTCGAATCTCCCCATAAGCTTTACCTACAAACTAAAAACACTAAAAAAAAGTTAGTATAAAATATAGAAACAAAATTAAATCATGCCTGTCCCGTGACTTAAAAATAAATTAAATGCATAAATGTAAAAAGAAGGGGACAAATTACTCCCTATGATGTATTCGGTCGTCCGATCATCCAGCCACTCTCTCTCGTATACATCTAAAAGGATTTAAAATAGATATTAGTATATATATGCATAGGAAACAACAAAATAATATAAAAATCACTTACCTTGGATTTGAAATCGAAATCGAAAGATCTTTGCGCTTTCTCTAATCTCCCCATAAGCTTTACCTACAAACTAAGAACACTAAAAAAATAAGTTAGTATAAAATATAGAAACAAAATTAATGCATGCATGTCCCGGGACTTAAAAATAAATCTATTTCTATATGCATAATGCTAAAATAAATTAAATGCATAAATGTAAAAAGAAGGGGACGAATTACTCCCTATGGTGTATTCGGTCGTCCGATCATCCGGCTAGTCCCTCTCGTATGCATCTAAAAAGATTTAAAATAGATATTAGTATATATATATGCATAGGAAACAAAAAAATAATATTAAAATCATTTACCTTGGATTTGAAATCGAGATCGAAGTTTCCTTGCGCTTCCTTGAATCTCCGCATAAGCTTTACCTACAAACTAAAAACACTAAAAAAATAAGTTAGTATAAAATAAAGAAACAAAATTAATGCATGCATGTCCCGGGACTTAAAAATACATCTATTTCTATATGCATAATGGTAAAATAAATTAAATGCATAAATGTAAAACGAAGGGGACGAATTACTCCCTATGATGTATTCGGTCATCCGATCATCCGGCCACTCCCTCTCGTATGCATCTAAAAAGATTTAAAATAGATATTAGTATATATATGCATAGGAAACAATAAAATAATATTAAAATCACTTACCTTGGATTTGAAATCAAGATCGAAGGATCTTTGTGCTTCCTCTAATCTCCCCATAAGCTTTACCTACAAACTAAGAACACTAAAAGAATAAGTTAGTAAAAAATATAAAAACAAAATTAATGCATGCATGTCCCGGGACTTAAAAATAAATCTATTTCTAGATGCATAATGCTAAAATAAATTAAATGCATAAATATAAAAAGAAGGGGACAAATTACTCCCTATGATGTATTCGGTCCGTCCGATCATCAGGCCACTCCCTCTCGTATGCATCTAAAAAGATTTAAAAATAATATTAGTATATATATGTTTAGGAAACCATAAACTAATATTAAAATCACTTACCTTAGATTTCAAATCGAGATCGAAGGATCTTTGCGCTTCCTCTAATCTCCCCATAAGCTTTACCTACAAACTAAAAACACTAAAAAAAATAAGTTAGTATAAAATATAGAAACAAAATTAATGCATGCATGTCCCGGGACTTAAAAATAAATCTATTTCTATATGCATAATGCTAAAATAAATTAAATGCATAAATGTAAAAAGAAGGGGACGAATTACTCCCTATGGTGTATTCGGTCGTCCTATCGTCCGGCCACTTCTTCTCGTATGCATCTAAAAAGATTTAAAATGGATATTAGTATATATATGCATAGGAAACAACAAAATAATATTAAAATCACTTACCTTGGATTTGAAATCGAGATCGAAGGATATTTGCGCTTCCTCTAATCTTCCCATAAGCTTTACCTACAAACTAAGAACACTAAAAAAATAAGTTAGTATAAAATATAAAAACAAAATTAATGCATGCATGTCCCAGGACTTATAAATAAATCTATTTCTATATGTATAATGCTAAAATAAATTAAATGCATAAATGTAAAAAGAAGGGGACGAATTACTCCCTATGATGTATTCGGTCGTCCGATCATCCGGCCACTCCCTCCCGTATGCATCTAAAAAGATTTAAAATAGATATTAGTTTATATATACATAAGAAACAACAAAATTACATTAAAATCACTTACCTTGGTTTTGAAATCGAGATCGAAAGATCTTTGCGCTTCCTCTAATCTCCCCACAAGCTTTACCTACAAACTAAAAACACTAAAAAAAATAAGTTAGTATAAAATATAGAAAAAAAATTAATGCATGCATGTCCCGGGACTTAAAAAAAAATCTATTTCTATATGCATAATGCTAAAATAAATTAAATGCATAAATGTAAAAAGAAGGGGACGAATAACTCCCTATGATGTATCCGGTCGTCCGATCATCCGGCCACTCCCTCTCGTATGCATCTAAAAATATTTAAAATAGATATTAGTATATATATGTATAGGAAACCATAAAATAATATTAAAATCACTTACCTTGGATTTGAAATCGAGATCGAATGATCTTTGCGGATCCCCTCGTCTCCAGATAAGCTTTTCCTACAAATTAAAAACACTTAAAAATAAGTTAGTATAAAATATAGAAACAAAATTAATGCATGCATGTCCCGGGACGGACGTAAAAGTAAATCTATTTCTATATGCATAATGCTAAATTAAATTAAATGCATAAATGTAAAAAGAAAGGGACGAAATACTCTCTACGGTCGTCCGATCATCCGGCCACTCCCTCGTCTCCACATAAGCTTTACCTACAAATTTAAAACACTTAAAAATAAGTTAGTATAAAATATAGAAACAAAATTAATGCATGCATGTCCCGGGACTGACGTAAAAATAAATCTATTTCTATATGCATAATGCTAAAATAAATTAAATGCATAAATGTAAAAAGAAGGGGACGAATAACTCCATATGATGTATCCGGTCGTCCGATCAACCAGCCACTCCCTCTCGTATGCATCTAAAAATATTTAAAATAGATATTAGTATATATATGTATAGGAAACCATAAAATAATATTAAAATCACTTACCTTGGATTTGAAATCGAAATCGAATGATCTTTGCGGATCCCCTCGTCTCCCGATAAGCTTTTCCTACAAATTAAAAACACTTAAAAATAAGTTAGTATAAAATATAGAAACAAAATTAATGTATGCATGTCCCGGGACTGACGTAAAAATAAATCTATTTCTATATGCATAATGCTAAATTAAATTAAATGCATAAATGTAAAAAGAAAGGGACGAAATACTCTCTACGGTCGTCCGATCATCCGGCCACTCCCTCGTCTCCACATAAGCTTTACCTACAAATTAAAAACACTTAAAAATAAGTTAGTATAAAATATAGAAACAAAATTAATGCATGCATGTCCCGGGACTGACGTAAAAATAAATCTATTCCTATATGCATAATGCTAAATTAAATTAAATGCATAAATGTAAAAAGAAAGGGACGAAATACTCCCTACGGTCGTCCGATCATCCGGCCACTCCCTCGTCTCCACATAAGCTTTACCTACAAATTAAAAACACTTAAAAATAAGTTAGTATAAAATATAGAAACAAAATTAATGCATGCATGTCCCGGGACTGACGTAAAAATAAATCTATTTCTATATGCATAATGCTAAATTAAATTAAATGCATAAATGTAAAAAGAAAGGGACGAAATACTCTCTACGGTCGTCCGATCATCCGGCCACTCCCTCGTCTCCACATAAGCTTTACCTACAAATTAAAAACACTTAAAAATAAGTTAGTATAAAATATAGAAACAAAATTAATGCATGCATGTCCCGGGACGGACGTAAAAGTAAATCTATTTCTATATGCATAATGCTAAATTAAATTAAATGCATAAATGTAAAAGGAAAGGGACGAAATACTCTCTACGGTCGTCCGATCATCCGGCCACTCCCTCGTCTCCACATAAGCTTTACCTACAAATTAAAAACACTTAAAAATAAGTTAGTATAAAATATAGAAACAAAATTAATGCATGCATGTCCCGGGACTGACGTAAAAATAAATCTATTTCTATATGCATAATGCTAAAATAAATTAAATGCATAAATGTAAAAAGAAGGGGACGAATAACTCCCTATGATGTATCCGGTCGTCCGATCATCCGGCCTCTCCCTCTCGTATGCATCTAAAAATATTTAAAATAGATATTAGTATATATATGTATAGGAAACCATAAAATAATATTAAAATCACTTACCTTGGATTTGAAATCGAGATCGAATGATCTTTGCGGATCCCCTCGTCTCCAGATAAGCTTTTCCTACAAATTAAAAACACTTAAAAATAAGTTAGTATAAAATATAGAAACAAAATTAATGCATGCATGTCCCGGGACGGACGTAAAAGTAAATCTATTTCTATATGCATAATGCTAAATTAAATTAAATGCATAAATGTAAAAAGAAAGGGACGAAATACTCTCTACGGTCGTCCGATCATTCGGCCACTCCCTCGTCTCCACATAAGCTTTACCTACAAATTAAAAACACTTAAAAATAAGTTAGTATAAAATATAGAAACAAAATTAATGCATGCATGTCCCGGGACTGACGTAAAAATAAATCTATTTTTATATGCATAATGCTAAAATAAATTAAATGCATAAATGTAAAAAGAAGGGGACGAATAACTCCCTATGATGTATCCGGTCGTCCGATCATCCGGCCACTCCCTCTCGTATGCATCTAAAAATATTTAAAATAGATATTAGTATATATATGTATAGGAAACCATAAAATAATATTAAAATCACTTACCTTGGATTTGAAATCGAGATCGAATGATCTTTGCGGATCCCCTCGTCTCCAGATAAGCTTTTCCTACAAATTAAAAACACTTAAAAATAAGTTAGTATAAAATATAGAAACAAAATTAATGCATGCATGTCCCGGGACGGACGTAAAAGTAAATCTATTTCTATATGCATAATGCTAAATTAAATTAAATGCATAAATGTAAAAAGAAAGGGACGAAATACTCTCTACGGTCGTCCGATCATCCGGCCACTCCCTCGTCTCCACATAAGCTTTACCTACAAATTAAAAACACTTAAAAATAAGTTAGTATAAAATATAGAAACAAAATTAATGCATGCATGTCCCGGGACTGACGTAAAAATAAATCTATTTCTATATGCATAATGCTAAAATAAATTAAATGCATAAATGTAAAAAGAAGGGGACGAATAACTCCATATGATGTATCCGGTCGTCCGATCAACCAGCCACTCCCTCTCGTATGCATCTAAAAATATTTAAAATAGATATTAGTATATATATGTATAGGAAACCATAAAATAATATTAAAATCACTTACCTTGGATTTGAAATCGAAATCGAATGATCTTTGCGGATCCCCTCGTCTCCCGATAAGCTTTTCCTACAAATTAAAAACACTTAAAAATAAGTTAGTATAAAATATAGAAACAAAATTAATGTATGCATGTCCCGGGACTGACGTAAAAATAAATCTATTTCTATATGCATAATGCTAAATTAAATTAAATGCATAAATGTAAAAAGAAAGGGACGAAATACTCTCTACGGTCGTCCGATCATCCGGCCACTCCCTCGTCTCCACATAAGCTTTACCTACAAATTAAAAACACTTAAAAATAAGTTAGTATAAAATATAGAAACAAAATTAATGCATGCATGTCCCGGGACTGACGTAAAAATAAATCTATTCCTATATGCATAATGCTAAATTAAATTAAATGCATAAATGTAAAAAGAAAGGGACGAAATACTCCCTACGGTCGTCCGATCATCCGGCCACTCCCTCGTCTCCACATAAGCTTTACCTACAAATTAAAAACACTTAAAAATAAGTTAGTATAAAATATAGAAACAAAATTAATGCATGCATGTCCCGGGACTGACGTAAAAATAAATCTATTTCTATATGCATAATGCTAAATTAAATTAAATGCATAAATGTAAAAAGAAAGGGACGAAATACTCTCTACGGTCGTCCGATCATCCGGCCACTCCCTCGTCTCCACATAAGCTTTACCTACAAATTAAAAACACTTAAAAATAAGTTAGTATAAAATATAGAAACAAAATTAATGCATGCATGTCCCGGGACGGACGTAAAAGTAAATCTATTTCTATATGCATAATGCTAAATTAAATTAAATGCATAAATGTAAAAGGAAAGGGACGAAATACTCTCTACGGTCGTCCGATCATCCGGCCACTCCCTCGTCTCCACATAAGCTTTACCTACAAATTAAAAACACTTAAAAATAAGTTAGTATAAAATATAGAAACAAAATTAATGCATGCATGTCCCGGGACTGACGTAAAAATAAATCTATTTCTATATGCATAATGCTAAAATAAATTAAATGCATAAATGTAAAAAGAAGGGGACGAATAACTCCCTATGATGTATCCGGTCGTCCGATCATCCGGCCTCTCCCTCTCGTATGCATCTAAAAATATTTAAAATAGATATTAGTATATATATGTATAGGAAACCATAAAATAATATTAAAATCACTTACCTTGGATTTGAAATCGAGATCGAATGATCTTTGCGGATCCCCTCGTCTCCAGATAAGCTTTTCCTACAAATTAAAAACACTTAAAAATAAGTTAGTATAAAATATAGAAACAAAATTAATGCATGCATGTCCCGGGACGGACGTAAAAGTAAATCTATTTCTATATGCATAATGCTAAATTAAATTAAATGCATAAATGTAAAAAGAAAGGGACGAAATACTCTCTACGGTCGTCCGATCATTCGGCCACTCCCTCGTCTCCACATAAGCTTTACCTACAAATTAAAAACACTTAAAAATAAGTTAGTATAAAATATAGAAACAAAATTAATGCATGCATGTCCCGGGACTGACGTAAAAATAAATCTATTTTTATATGCATAATGCTAAAATAAATTAAATGCATAAATGTAAAAAGAAGGGGACGAATAACTCCATATGATGTATCCGGTCGTCCGATCATCCAGCCACTCCCTCTCGTATGCATCTAAAAATATTTAAAATAGATATTAGTATATATATGTATAGGAAACCATAAAATAATATTAAAATCACTTACCTTGGATTTGAAATCGAAATCGAATGATCTTTGCGGATCCCCTCGTCTCCCGATAAGCTTTTCCTACAAATTAAAAACACTTAAAAATAAGTTAGTATAAAATATAGAAACAAAATTAATGTATGCATGTCCCGGGACTGACGTAAAACTAAATCTATTTCTATATGCATAATGCTAAATTAAATTAAATGCATAAATGTAAAAAGAAAGGGACGAAATACTCTCTACGGTCGTCCGATCATCCGGCCACTCCCTCGTCTCCACATAAGCTTTACCTACAAATTAAAAACACTTAAAAATAAGTTAGTATAAAATATAGAAACAAAATTAATGCATGCATGTCCCGGGACTGACGTAAAAATAAATCTATTCCTATATGCATAATGCTAAATTAAATTAAATGCATAAATGTAAAAAGAAAGGGACGAAATACTCCCTACGGTCGTCCGATCATCCGGCCACTCCCTCGTCTCCACATAAGCTTTACCTACAAATTAAAAACACTTAAAAATAAGTTAGTATAAAATATAGAAACAAAATTAATGCATGCATGTCCCGGGACGGACGTAAAAATAAATCTATTTCTATATGCATAATGCTAAATTAAATTAAATGCATAAATGTAAAAAGAAAGGGACGAAATACTCTCTACGGTCGTCCGATCATCCGGCCACTCCCTCGTCTCCACATAAGCTTTACCTACAAATTAAAAACACTTAAAAATAAGTTAGTATAAAATATAGAAACAAAATTAATGCATGCATGTCCCGGGACGGACGTAAAAGTAAATCTATTTCTATATGCATAATGCTAAATTAAATTAAATGCATAAATGTAAAAGGAAAGGGACGAAATACTCTCTACGGTCGTCCGATCATCCGGCCACTCCCTCGTCTCCACATAAGCTTTACCTACAAATTAAAAACACTTAAAAATAAGTTAGTATAAAATATAGAAACAAAATTAATGCATGCATGTCCCGGGACTGACGTAAAAATAAATCTATTTCTATATGCATAATGCTAAAATAAATTAAATGCATAAATGTAAAAAGAAGGGGACGAATAACTCCCTATGATGTATCCGGTCGTCCGATCATCCAGCCACTCCCTCTCGTATGCATCTAAAAATATTTAAAATAGATATTAGTATATATATGTATAGGAAACCATAAAATAATATTAAAATCACTTACCTTGGATTTGAAATCGAAATCGAATGATCTTTGCGGATCCCCTCGTCTCCCGATAAGCTTTTCCTACAAATTAAAAACACTTAAAAATAAGTTAGTATAAAATATAGAAACAAAATTAATGTATGCATGTCCCGGGACTGACGTAAAAATAAATCTATTTCTATATGCATAATGCTAAATTAAATTAAATGCATAAATGTAAAAAGAAAGGGACGAAATACTCTCTACGGTCGTCCGATCATCCGGCCACTCCCTCGTCTCCACATAAGCTTTACCTACAAATTAAAAACACTTAAAAATAAGTTAGTATAAAATATAGAAACAAAATTAATGCATGCATGTCCCGGGACGGACGTAAAAATAAATCTATTTCTATATGCATAATGCTAAAATAAATTAAATGCATAAATGTAAAAAGAAGGGGACGAATAACTCCATATGATGTATCCGGTCGTCCGATCAACCAGCCACTCCCTCTCGTATGCATCTAAAAATATTTAAAATAGATATTAGTATATATATGTATAGGAAACCATAAAATAATATTAAAATCACTTACCTTGGATTTGAAATCGAAATCGAATGATCTTTGCGGATCCCCTCGTCTCCCGATAAGCTTTTCCTACAAATTAAAAACACTTAAAAATAAGTTAGTATAAAATATAGAAACAAAATTAATGTATGCATGTCCCGGGACTGACGTAAAAATAAATCTATTTCTATATGCATAATGCTAAATTAAATTAAATGCATAAATGTAAAAAGAAAGGGACGAAATACTCTCTACGGTCGTCCGATCATCCGGCCACTCCCTCGTCTCCACATAAGCTTTACCTACAAATTAAAAACACTTAAAAATAAGTTAGTATAAAATATAGAAACAAAATTAATGCATGCATGTCCCGGGACTGACGTAAAAATAAATCTATTCCTATATGCATAATGCTAAATTAAATTAAATGCATAAATGTAAAAAGAAAGGGACGAAATACTCCCTACGGTCGTCCGATCATCCGGCCACTCCCTCGTCTCCACATAAGCTTTACCTACAAATTAAAAACACTTAAAAATAAGTTAGTATAAAATATAGAAACAAAATTAATGCATGCATGTCCCGGGACTGACGTAAAAATAAATCTATTTCTATATGCATAATGCTAAATTAAATTAAATGCATAAATGTAAAAAGAAAGGGACGAAATACTCTCTACGGTCGTCCGATCATCCGGCCACTCCCTCGTCTCCACATAAGCTTTACCTACAAATTAAAAACACTTAAAAATAAGTTAGTATAAAATATAGAAACAAAATTAATGCATGCATGTCCCGGGACGGACGTAAAAGTAAATCTATTTCTATATGCATAATGCTAAATTAAATTAAATGCATAAATGTAAAAGGAAAGGGACGAAATACTCTCTACGGTCGTCCGATCATCCGGCCACTCCCTCGTCTCCACATAAGCTTTACCTACAAATTAAAAACACTTAAAAATAAGTTAGTATAAAATATAGAAACAAAATTAATGCATGCATGTCCCGGGACTGACGTAAAAATAAATCTATTTCTATATGCATAATGCTAAAATAAATTAAATGCATAAATGTAAAAAGAAGGGGACGAATAACTCCCTATGATGTATCCGGTCGTCCGATCATCCGGCCTCTCCCTCTCGTATGCATCTAAAAATATTTAAAATAGATATTAGTATATATATGTATAGGAAACCATAAAATAATATTAAAATCACTTACCTTGGATTTGAAATCGAGATCGAATGATCTTTGCGGATCCCCTCGTCTCCAGATAAGCTTTTCCTACAAATTAAAAACACTTAAAAATAAGTTAGTATAAAATATAGAAACAAAATTAATGCATGCATGTCCCGGGACGGACGTAAAAGTAAATCTATTTCTATATGCATAATGCTAAATTAAATTAAATGCATAAATGTAAAAAGAAAGGGACGAAATACTCTCTACGGTCGTCCGATCATTCGGCCACTCCCTCGTCTCCACATAAGCTTTACCTACAAATTAAAAACACTTAAAAATAAGTTAGTATAAAATATAGAAACAAAATTAATGCATGCATGTCCCGGGACTGACGTAAAAATAAATCTATTTTTATATGCATAATGCTAAAATAAATTAAATGCATAAATGTAAAAAGAAGGGGACGAATAACTCCATATGATGTATCCGGTCGTCCGATCATCCAGCCACTCCCTCTCGTATGCATCTAAAAATATTTAAAATAGATATTAGTATATATATGTATAGGAAACCATAAAATAATATTAAAATCACTTACCTTGGATTTGAAATCGAAATCGAATGATCTTTGCGGATCCCCTCGTCTCCCGATAAGCTTTTCCTACAAATTAAAAACACTTAAAAATAAGTTAGTATAAAATATAGAAACAAAATTAATGTATGCATGTCCCGGGACTGACGTAAAACTAAATCTATTTCTATATGCATAATGCTAAATTAAATTAAATGCATAAATGTAAAAAGAAAGGGACGAAATACTCTCTACGGTCGTCCGATCATCCGGCCACTCCCTCGTCTCCACATAAGCTTTACCTACAAATTAAAAACACTTAAAAATAAGTTAGTATAAAATATAGAAACAAAATTAATGCATGCATGTCCCGGGACTGACGTAAAAATAAATCTATTCCTATATGCATAATGCTAAATTAAATTAAATGCATAAATGTAAAAAGAAAGGGACGAAATACTCCCTACGGTCGTCCGATCATCCGGCCACTCCCTCGTCTCCACATAAGCTTTACCTACAAATTAAAAACACTTAAAAATAAGTTAGTATAAAATATAGAAACAAAATTAATGCATGCATGTCCCGGGACGGACGTAAAAATAAATCTATTTCTATATGCATAATGCTAAATTAAATTAAATGCATAAATGTAAAAAGAAAGGGACGAAATACTCTCTACGGTCGTCCGATCATCCGGCCACTCCCTCGTCTCCACATAAGCTTTACCTACAAATTAAAAACACTTAAAAATAAGTTAGTATAAAATATAGAAACAAAATTAATGCATGCATGTCCCGGGACGGACGTAAAAGTAAATCTATTTCTATATGCATAATGCTAAATTAAATTAAATGCATAAATGTAAAAGGAAAGGGACGAAATACTCTCTACGGTCGTCCGATCATCCGGCCACTCCCTCGTCTCCACATAAGCTTTACCTACAAATTAAAAACACTTAAAAATAAGTTAGTATAAAATATAGAAACAAAATTAATGCATGCATGTCCCGGGACTGACGTAAAAATAAATCTATTTCTATATGCATAATGCTAAAATAAATTAAATGCATAAATGTAAAAAGAAGGGGACGAATAACTCCCTATGATGTATCCGGTCGTCCGATCATCCAGCCACTCCCTCTCGTATGCATCTAAAAATATTTAAAATAGATATTAGTATATATATGTATAGGAAACCATAAAATAATATTAAAATCACTTACCTTGGATTTGAAATTGAAATCGAATGATCTTTGCGGATCCCCTCGTCTCCCGATAAGCTTTTCCTACAAATTAAAAACACTTAAAAATAAGTTAGTATAAAATATAGAAACAAAATTAATGTATGCATGTCCCGGGACTGACGTAAAAATAAATCTATTTCTACATGCATAATGCTAAATTAAATTAAATGCATAAATGTAAAAAGAAAGGGACGAAATACTCTCTACGGTCGTCCGATCATCCGGCCACTCCCTCGTCTCCACATAAGCTTTACCTACAAATTAAAAACACTTAAAAATAAGTTAGTATAAAATATAGAAACAAAATTAATGCATGCATGTCCCGGGACGGACGTAAAAATAAATCTATTCCTATATGCATAATGTTAAATTAAATTAAATGCATAAATGTAAAAAGAAAGGGACGAAATACTCTCTACGGTCGTCCGATCATCCGGCCACTCCCTCGTCTCCACATAAGCTTTACCTACAAATTAAAAACACTTAAAAATAAGTTAGTATAAAATATAGAAACAAAATTAATGCATGCATGTCCCGGGACGGACGTAAAAGTAAATCTATTTCTATATGCATAATTCTAAATTAAATTAAATGCATAAATGTAAAATTGAAGGGACGAATTACTCCCTACGGTCGTCCGATCATCCGGCCACTCCTCTCGTATGCATCTATAAAGATTTAAAATAGATATTAGTATATATGTATAGGAAACAACAAAATAATATTAAAATCACTTACCTTGTATTTGAAATCGAGATCGACGGATCTTTTCGCTTCCTCAAATCTCCCGATAAGCTTTACCTACAAAATAAAAAACACTAAAAAAATGTGTTAGTATAAAATTTAGAAACAAAGTTAATGTATGCAAGTCCCGGGACGTAAAAATAATTCTAACTCTATATGCAATATGATAACATCAATGCAATGCATAAATGTTAAAGAAAAATGAAGAACTACTCCCTATTATGTATGGTCGGTAGTCCGATCATGCGGCCGCTCCCTCCCGAATTAGAATCTCTAGTCGAGGAGGAAATGCCATCGCCATCGCCTTGGGTGCTGCTGTCCGTTAGGATCTTCCCACCATTTTTATTGACGTGTTTCAGCAGCTTCTTGGACAGTCTCTTCTTTGGGAAGACATGTACATATGGGGGTAGAAGGGTCTCTTGTGTCTCCTACAAAATAAGCACACAACATCATCGATCCAGAATAACTAACAAATCACATGCTTAAGTGAAGAGTCAAATCCAAAAGCATTCATTATTAGGTACATCATAACCAAGAAAAGTTCTAAGATTGAATTCTAAAATTTTCCAAGAAAAGTGCCAAAGTTCCAAGATTGGATTCCAAAATTTTCCAAGAAAAGTTCCAAGATTGGATTCTAAAATTTTCCAAGAAAAGTGCCAAAGTTCCCAAGATTGGATTCTAAAATTTTCCAAGAAAAGTTCCAAGATTGGATTCTAAAATTTTCCAAGAAAAGTTTCAAGATTGAAAAAGCACTTAAAATAAAGCAACAATTAATTTGTATTTTACCGATGAATATAGCAGCAAAAAAGGCTCTAAACCCTTGTAAATATTGAAGACTTCACCAAAATTACATTACCACTAGAGCAGTACTTACTTGTCGACAAGTGTCAGCTGGATCCCCGAAATTCTGCAGAACCCTCTTCACAAAACCTTCGGAATTCCACCTGCCCCTGCCCTTGCTTTGCTGCTATTGCATCGATCGATCGATCGAGATCGAAGCACTGCACTTGACCTCTCCCTTAAATGGAGCGCCCTCCTAAGCACTGCACTTGACCTCTTCCTTAAATGGATCGCCCTCCCTCGTGTAAGCACACCTCTTCCTAATTCCTAGTTCCTAATTCCTAATTTCCTGTCACAAAACCAAGAACCCCCCTGCCCCTGCCCTGCCCTGCTCGTACCCCCCCATTGCATTTGTATTGCACCCCCAAAAACTTATAATAATGTATACAAAATAAAAATCAAGAATATTTATAATGTATGTTTTAACGGCTACTTACCTAAAATAAACCACTTACCATATATAATTTTATATTTTAATATTATGTGTATATTAAAATTAAAATCAAATTCAAATTCAAAATCATTATACTTAACGGCTACTTACCTAATATAAAACACTTACCGTATATAATTTTATATTTTAATATTATGTGTATATTAAAATTAAAATCAAATTCAAATTCAAAATCATTATACTTAACGGCTACTTACCTAATATAAAACACTTACCATATATAATATTACATTTTAATATTATGTGTATATTAAAATTAAAATCAAATTCAAATTCAAATTCAAAACCATTGTACTTAACGGCTACTTACCTAATATAAAAAGTTAACATATATAATTTCACATTTTAATATTATGTGTATATTAAAATTAAAATAATTTTTTTTAATATTATGTGTATATTAAAATTAAAATCAAAATTATTATGCTTAACGGCTACTTACCTAATATAAAAAGTTACCATATATAATTTCACATTTTAATATTATGTATATATTAAAATTATAATAATTTCTTTTTTTTAAATATTATGTGTATATTAAATTAAAATTAAAATCAAAATCATTATGCTTAACGGCTACTTACTTAATTTAAAACATTACCATATATAATACCCTCCTCCTATCTAATCTAATAAAAATTAAAATAATTTCTTTTTTTAATATTATATGTATATATATTTTTATATTTAAATTATATTTTATTGCTTCTATAAAAATATAATATTTTATTTGAATATACTGCTGAAATTACATATATTTATTTATAATCATTAATTTTATTATATTACTAATGATATTTTAAATAGATTAATAATTTAAAATTTATTTTTCTGGTGTATTAATTTTGTATTTTAAGTTTAAAGTAGTGTAAAAAAAAAATACCCCCTCCGTCCCAACTAATCTGTCCATTTTAGCTTAGGCACGAAGTTTTAGTTATGATATAATTAGTAAGTAATTAAGAAATATATTAGTAAAAATAATTATTGTCGCTACCGATTTCTCCGACCATTGTCGAGGGAATGAAGTGCGCATCGGCGATGAGTTCCTAGCTGGAATCAGCTAAATTTTATTACTAATATCAAAAAAAAAAAAATTATCACTAATATCAAAAGAAAAAATTTTAAAGTACTTTTACAAAAACGTCATATTGCAAACAAAGTGAAAAAGATTCTAATATGAAACAATCGAAACTCTAACAAATATAAAAAAATAATAATAACTAATAAATAAATAGACTCATGTGTACTAAAAAAACATTCTTAGTTTTTTTTTTTCTTTTTTAATCATTTTTATTAGTTTATTACAAATGTTTGTATTATCGGTTGCTGGCACCAAGAATTTTATTCAGAGAGAGAGAAAAAAATATCTATGAAGTTTTTAAAAGTTTAAAATAACTAAAATAAATATAAAATATAATAAAATAATTTTTTTATTTGTTATAATAACATAAAATAAAAAAATATATGTGACAAATAAACACTAACTTAATTATCAGAAAAATTTTGGAATAAAATTTGGTAGGTTTTTGATACGTAACAAGTGATTAAGTACGTCTTTCATTAATGCAATTATTAAAATGGTTATTCTATAAAGCCCGTATACTATTTCGTAAATTAAAATTAATTATTAATATTAAGGGTGTGTTTATTTGTGAGATTTATTTTAGTTTTCGATTCTTAAAATGTTTTACTAAAACAAAAAAGTATTAAATCAAATATATATACTTTCATTTATTATATTATAATAAAATTTAATTTTATATTCAAAATATTATTTCAATATATATATTTACATCAAATCAAATAGTTATTTTTATTCAAAATTTGAAATTTAGTTTGATTTGCTCTGCTATTGGTAGTAGTATTAATTGTAGTAGCCTTTGAATACTAAGCTATATGTTAACATTTATTGAATTTTTGGTAAATATTTACGTCAAATCAAATAATTATTCTAATTATTTTTTTTTATCTAATCGCATAATTTACAATCAATATAATAATATTTTTTAAAAAAAATAAAACAATTCAATAAATAAAACATTAAATTTATATCAAATAATAAAAATATTTCAACTTTTATTTCAATATTTCATCAAATAAAAATAGTTAAAATAACATTTTATTACATATATTATATTAACTAATCACACTACTTAACTATATAAACTATTTTTTCTTAAACTCCGCGCCAAAGAGAAACGCGACTAATTTCGCAGGACGGAGGGAGTATAAAAATAAAAATTAATTAAAAATTAGAATAAGTATCTTTGTTGTAGGTATAAAATAAAATAGAATGTCATCAACGTTGATGTGGTAAAGGGAGAAAGTGAGGCGGATGGTGAAAAAAAAAATATTTTAAGAATAGAACACAAAACACACCCTCGAACAAAAATACAAAAAAAAAAAAAAAAAACACAAAACACAAAACACAAAACAAACATACCCTGAGTATTATAAAAAGTTTTATTAAAAATTGATAAATATGATAAAATAAATAAGTAAAAATAGCGAAAAATTAATTAATATTTATTAAAATATGAATAATAAAATTTTAAATAAATAAAACTATTTATTTTTATCCGTCTCATTCTTTTTCGTCCGACCTGCGTAATAATTGTCCTTTTTCGCCCGACTTCCTCTTTCGACCGACCGCCGTATCAGCTGTCATTCTTCGCCCGACTTCCTCTTTCGACCGACCTCCGTACCAGCCGTCCTCCGTCCGACCTCATTTGGTCCGACCGCGGGCCAACCGACCACTGACCATCCGACCGGCCCAACCGACCACTGACCAACCGACCGGCTCTGTTTGTCTTGTCTCCTTAGATGGACAACTGGTTCAACAGACTATTCTCTTGACAGACCTCCGCGTTTGCCGATACTTCTTCTTTGCCCGACCTTAGCACATCCGATCTCCGTGCCCGACCTTGTCCTGTCCGACCTCCGTATCGGCCGATCATCCGTTTTTAAGATCCTGCTACCATTATTATTATTATTATTATTATTATTATTATTTGTACGTAACAATTATATTAGTATTACAAGACACTAATTGAAGTATATTTGCAATTTTTTCTTAATTTATACTATATTTTTATATAATATTTAATATTCAAATATTAACACGTAAAAAATAAATGAGGCTCCGGATGAAAATAGTATTTATTTTTGTTTGAATTTTTAATTTTATTTTACAAAAATACTAACATATGTATACAATATAAATAATTAAATTGAGTGTGGTATAGGTATCGGTATCGGTATTGGTAGCCTATGGGGACAAAAATCTGAAGCACATGGGGTGGGGTGGGGTGGGGTGGAACAGCACACGTGTGGCACTTGACTAAACATCATCTTCAAACCAAAGTTAAAATCATTATTTTTATTTTATTTTATTTCTCAATTTCCAATAAAATAACAAGATTGTACAAACCTTAATTAACCACTAATTATGAACATAAAAATAAATTTAATACTATTTCCAGCAAAATAACAAGAATTATACAAACCTTAAGTCACCACTAATTATTAACATAAAATAAATTTAATAATTCTACAGACAAACAGAAACAAACATAAATACACCCAATTATTATTATTATTATTATTCACAATTAAATTTTGTATTTAATATTTCTGATATTTTTAAAAAATAAAAATCGAAGTAATATATATTAAAATCTTAAAAAACTTATACAAATAGTTTGGGGGTTTGCATTTTGAGTTGAGATTTGAATAGTAAAAATTTTGAACTTGAATAGTTGTATGATGAGATATAAATAGGTGTTGACGTGGTGTTTTGAATATAAAATTGATTTTTAAGTATAATATAAAAAATAAAAAATAGATGTTTGATTTGATTTTTTGGGGGGAAAAAAATAGAATGAATAGTGTATTTAAAATTCAATCCCCAAACAAACACACCTTAATAAATTCGGCAAATATTCAATTCGAAAATAAATTTTTAATTTCAATTTAATTGGGATCGAATATTGCATTTTGGATATTTTCAACAATCTTAATTATATATTTAAATTGCATAGAGATATAGAATTATGCAGCACTACAATTGAATGGACAAATGAAGCCCAACAAGTGAGCAATTATTTTTTCCTGATTTATTTTATGCTCTTGTGGGCAAAACGGTCCTTTTGCTGTGAGGTGGAGAAAATCATGCCCGAAATCAGCCCTTTTTTATTTGGATGATGTGAGGGGATAAAGTGTAGTATAGAGATTAAATATAATTAATTATTTCCTATTTTAGAAATATTGCAGAGTGTTTAGGATATATCAAAAAAGAAATGTTGCAGGGTGCTTGAGACGGATGGAGTATAAATCTTTGCAAATCCTTCGAACAAACACACCCAATATTTTGAAATATTTTGAACTTTTATAATTGACTATTGAAAATTATAAAAAAATTATAAATTTTTTTATTTTTATTAATTTTAAATATTTTGTAAATAAATGAATGTTATGAAATCACAATCAAACGTATGCATTAATAGTTTAATGGCTTTGAACTTTATGGCTTTTGAAGGTTTTGGTTAACCATAGAGAATTATTCACCGGCCAGTTTGGGCCCTTTGCCATATAAATAAATATATAAGGATATTTAAGTGAGAGTGTTTTAAATAAAATAAATTTTAAATATAAAATATTAAATATGATATATTTTTTTTTAAAGAATATACTCCCTCCGTCCTAGTGCAAGATTGTCGTTTACTTTTTGCATGTAGATTTTTAAATATTAATATTATAATGAGTTGGAGTGAAAAAAATGAAAATGCGCCTATTCGTATTGTGTAATATAAAAGTAATGACATAAATTTATGTTCACTTTCCTTTTAAAGTTGTTACTTAAAAAAAAATTGGTAAAAAAACACATTCACTAAAAGAAAAAATCATTTCTATAATAATTTTTTTTTGTCTCTGAATCTACTTTTTCCGCTACTAATGACATTAGAGACAGAATTAAGAATGAAATTATGTTAGCTATGTGAACTTTAGGGACGGAATTCTGTTACAAATATATTATTTTTTTGTATTTGTGTACATTTTTAGTGTAGAAAGCAAAAAGTAACCATTATTATTATTTTTATTAAAATTCATGATCAAATATTTAAGAACATATTTAGCGACGGGGTATTATTTTGACTCACAAAATATCATATTAAAATAATATTTAAATTAAATGTCAAATTAAATACTAAAATCAAATACACCCCTTCTATGTTTGAATATGATGCAAAATTAATACTCATTTTTAAAAAAAAAAATTAAAAAAATCTTGATGATTATAAATAAATAAATAATCTAATAATAATAATAATAATAAATAATAATAATAATAATTTGAGAAAAACACCCTCCTACAAAAATGAATTGTATAATTGTAGAGTTTGTTAATATTGATTATTGATTAATTGCTAAATCACCTAACAAATTTTATTGTGTTTGTTATGATACATATATTTATTTATCTATTAAGCTCTATGATTGGATGTTAATTAATTATCATAATTCATGTATTAGTATATTACTTAATTTAATTGATTTAGATACCACCTACCAAATTATTAATCTTACAACTAATTTAGATGCTTTACCAAATATTTTATTTCACTCATTTCATACTATATTCCTAACCATACCTAAGCTCCTCCCCAAGACCTCCTCTATCCATTCCTCCACCACGCCGCCACCGCCGCCCCACATTTCCGACCACCGGAAAACCACGTCCACCACCGCCTCCTCGACATCCAAGAAAACCGCCTTGTCGCCGCAAGCACATTCGAATTTCGATCGCAACGCTCGCTTTGCCCGCTTGCGATCATCGTCGAACCTGTCGAAAAAGATCCGAGTTTCGATGGTTTTAAGGAACGCTAACGGAGAACTATGTTGTCCCGTTACCGTCGGCTCGCACGTCACATCGCTCGATATCGGACTATAGTTTTCGTTGTCGCCTATGTTGTCAACGTCAGCTATTACATTGAGGTCGAGGTCGAGGTCGAGGACGAGGCCGACACTTTTCTCAACCTCGACTTCATCGATTTTTTCGCACCTCCTCGGACACTTCCACGGCCTAATTGCCGCGTCATCTCGATTCATCTTTCTTTTAAGGTTCGGATTTGAATATTTCGATTTATAGACAATGAGTTTCATCGAAATGACAGTCGATACTACATCGTCATCCCCAAACTTATTACACCACGTGTCATAATCGCCGTCGCCGTATATTGTCAATATAAATATAACACGTGTCCACGTACGACGCTTTCGCCCCTCCAAAATATCGGCGAGAAACCTAAAAAACCCGGGATCAGCCGAATCGACATTTTCGACCAACACGATGAGCTTTCCGACGCTCCGCAACGCCATTTCGAGCGCGGCCGAGTTCTCAGACACCGTAAACGGGCAATTATTCTTCGGGTCCAAACAGAATAAAAAATCCGAAGAACCGAATACCGCCTTCGCTATTACGACGGCTAATCTTTGCTTTCCGACAATATCGTTCCCCCGAATTAACATCCACGTATCTTGTTGATGATCGTAACCGTCCATCAATGGGGTCGCTATCGACGGTATCGACTCGATTTGCCACGAAATGCTCTCTCTAAGCGTCCCGACAATATCCTCTTCGACTCGGTCGCAATCGCATTTGCGATGTGTTCCGAGGGTCAACACTGTATCTGCCGCCTTGTATTTATTAGGACAATGTGAGACGTACGATGAAGAAATGTAGCGACGGCTTCGATTTTCTTCATGAAGTAATATCTCCTGAATTGTATAAACATATTAAAGGGTCTACAAATTTAACTTCAATTCATTGGGTTTGTTTGGTTGTGTTTTTTAACTTTATTTGAAATAATGTGTTAGATCTGCCATTTTCTTTTTTCAGTTAGTATTTTGATGTGATATTTTATACTTTATTAAAAAATTAATAGTATATTTTTAATAAAAATTATGTTGATAAATAATATTGATTTGAATTCAAAATAGTAACAAAATAAAACCCATCAATTAAAGGTTCTTTACTTATATTTTGAATTTATTTTTCATATTGTTTAGAAACTAAATTACATATTTTTTAATAAAAATCTTAACTGTCTCACCAGTTAGATCTAAAAAATCTGAGTATTAAAGTGTTTGTGTTTAGTTTTAAGTGTTATATATAAAAATAAATAAAAAAATAATTCAGTAATACTTCCTCCGTCTCTTAACAATCTATCTATTTTTCTATTTTGTCCGTCCCGTAACAAAGTATTTATTTCTTTTTTTTTAGTAATTGTATTATCTGCCTAACATTACAAATACCCTTCCAATTTACAATATATTACACAAATGTCATTACCTTTATGTAATACAATAGTTAATTTAGTCTTTTTATCTTTATTTCTACTTTATCCTAATATAAAACTAATATTTTTAAAACTTTGTGCAAAAAGCAAATGGATATATAGATATGAGACGGAGGGAGTACAATAAATGAAATGTTTAGTTCTTTTAATTGAATTATTGATTTTATTTTTTTAATAATGTATAATTGTTGTATGTACATATATTAAAATTTGTTAGATTTTTTCACTAATACTACTTAAGAATTATGACTAAACTTGTTCTATTGGTGAACTGAGATATGTAATTTAATTAAGAGTATGTTTGTTTTGTCAAATAGTTTAAAATAATATTATAATTTTTTATTTTAGATAGAAAATTCTGTAAATAATATAAAATAATAATTATTTAATATTATTTTGTTTTAAGAAAAAAGAATAAATCCTAAATATTTTATACCCAAAATATATACCTTGTTGAAAATGGACGTGCTAGAATAGTTGGGGCAACATGGGAGTAGGCCACTTTCGTCTTCTTCCTTGGGAATAATTACTAAACCTTTAGGTTTTAAGATACTGCACAACATTCAGAATTATAAAATTAAGATTTAATATATATTTTTTTATTTGAATTTGAATTTAAATAATATTTTATAAAAATAAATAATATATTTTATTAAAATCATGCAAACGAATATTAAATATAGTAAGTTGAAATACAAACCAAACAAATCCATGAATCGCAAGAAAGATATGTAAGATTTATTTAAAGGAATAATTCTATTTTAAATGAATAATTATAGTAATCATCTGATTTCAAATTATTATTATTATTATTATTGTTGTTGTTATTATTATTATTATTATTATTATTATTATTATTATTTAATTTTGATATTATAATTAATAATATAAAGTGTTGATATATATATACACACACGTGTGTTTATATCATAATTTTTTTGGTCTGAGTACCAAACTATTACGCGTTTGTTTGAGTTTTTATTATAATTTTTTTTAGGTATGAATAGTAATTTGAATTTTATATTTAGTGTATGTAAATAATAGTACTCCATCCGTCCCAAAACTATAGTCTTAATTAGGTTGGACACGAGATTTAAAGAATATTAATACTATATTGATAGTTAGTAAAAAATATAGATAAAAGACTTTTTTGGCCCTGCGAATGTATTAGTGTAAAAATCAGTGACAAATGTATAATAAAAATGAAAAAGTATAGATAATTTTATGGTGATATGGTTATTTATGAAAATAAGAGTATTGTTTTGGGACGGACAAAAATGGTAAACAAGACTATTGTATTGAGACGGAGGGAGTATAATTTATAAAAAGTTATAAAAAATAGTAAAGTAAAGAATTTGAAATCAAGTAAACGGTGCTTATATGTCATAATATTAAATGCTTTCTATATTAAAATTACGTTAAGAAATATGTTTTGAAAAATATTTTGGAGTTTTAAGTTGATTAGGAAATATGAAAATAAAAAAAAAAAAGAAAATAGAATAAAAAAAATGTTTGATATAATATAAATAGGTAATGAATATGATATTTTAAATAAAAAATTGGCATTTGATAAGTATTTTTGAAAAGAAATGCTAGACCAATGTTTATTTGCAGGTTTGATTTTTTTGTTTGAATTTTTTTAATAATTAAAATTTAAATTTGAATAATCATTTGATATGATATAAGTTGATATTGTCATACTAATGTGATTTTTAAATACTCCCTCCGTCCCACATAATTTGTCCTTATTTTCTATTTTCGTTCGTCCCACATAATTTGTCCCTATTTTCTACTTTTGCCACGGGTTTTTAGGTGAGTACTATTAAGTATGATAATTTAGAAATTATGTTATGTGATGGAGAGAGAAATATATATTTTATTTTATTTTTATTTGGATGATGTGAGGGGATAAAGTGTAGTGTAGATATTAAGTATAATTAATTATTTCCTATTTTGGAAATATTCCAGAGTGTTTGAGATATATCAAAAAAGAAATGTTTGAGGGAGTATAAATCTTTGCAAATCATTCGAACAAGCACACTCAGTATTTTGAAATATTTTGAACTTTTATAATTGACTATTGAAAATAATTTTTTTATTTTTATTCATTTTAAAAATTTTGTAAATAAATCAATGTTACGAAACCACAATCAAACGTATCCATTAATAGTTTAATGGCTTTGAACTTTATGGGCTTTTGAAGGCTATGGTTAACAATAGAGAATTATTCACAATTTGGGTGCTTTGCCATATAAATAAATATATAATGATATTTAAGTGAGAGTGTTTTAAATAAAATAAATTTTAAATATAAAATATTAAATATGATATATATATTTTTAATGAATATACTTCCTCCGTCCAGTGCAAGGTTGCCGTTTACTTTTTGCATGTAGATTTTTAAATATTAGTATTATAATGAGTTGTAGTGAAAAAAAAATGAAAATGCGCCTATTAGTATTGTGTAATATAAAAGTAATGACATTTGTGTAATATAGCATAAGTTGGAAGGATATATATTATGTTAGGTAGATAGTACAATTACTAAATTAGGAAATGATAACCTTATTTTGGGACGGACAAAATGAAAAATGACAACCTTTCAATGAGACGGTCGGAGTACTATAATTTACAGTATAATTAATACTATAAAAGTAAATTAAAAAAAATGTAATTACAATATATTTTTAGACACGATTAGCGTTATGCTTGAGAAATAAATTTAAGTTAACACAATTTATAACTTCAGGAATGTATATTGATGCCCAATATTTAAGAAAATGACAATTATAATGACGTTAATTATATTTAAATAAAGAGAAATATTTTCATTACTTTTTATTAAAGGATATAAAAAATAATTATTTCGCTAAAGTATATATACTTCAAATCAGAAGCTTGAATTTTATATATAAAATATTAATTATTTACTATTAAATTTCTAATTAGTGAAAATTATGGCATGTGCTCTTAATTTTGTGTTACATTTGTAAATATTAATATAAATACTATATAAAAAATAGCATATTTGTAATCGAAATTTCGTCTCTAAAATTCACATAGCTAACGCAACCAATCTTTAATAGTCACTAATATCATTGCTAACAAAAAAAAAAAAAAAAGATTTAATGGCGAAAAATTTATTTTCTTAAAATGAAATGATGTACGCACAACCGGTTCATACGAACGATACCCTTAGGATTTTTCATCAGATGGGTGTTGTGTATAGCTGGCAGCCTAATTCTTATATTATTATTTATATATAAATCATAATTATTTATATGCTTATAATATAATACTCTCCATTTTATATTTATGTAAATTAAAAAATATTTATAATATTAAATAATTATTAAAAAACAAAAATAGATAAATTGTTACCAAATCAAATCACTCCAACAATCCAATTCACGCGCCGCCGTCACCCACCTTGCCCTCCGCCGTCTTTCTTCTTCGTTTTTCTTTCTTTCTTCCTTACTTTCTCCCCCTCTTCTCTTTTTTCTTTCCTTTTCTTCTAAGTTGCGCCGCCGCCGCCGCCCGCTGGAGTATCCGGTGCGGCTTTTTTTAATTTCCCTCTCTTTCTTCATTTCCCTCTGATTGTGCTTCCGTTTACTAGGAAATCGAGTATGTTTTAACATTTTCCTCATCTATTTTTTCATTTTCTTTGCTTCTCCTACCGGTGGTCTCCGGTCGCCGGCGCTTCCGTTTCAGACCTCTTTGCCCAAGTTTTTCCGGTAGCTAGGGTGCACAGAAAATCGCACCAACAAACAAACATGGCCAAGTTTATTCTCTAACACCAGTTTTGCTTGTAGGTTTTGTAAGTCGTTAGTCGAAAATTTTGGGTCAAATACAGTTCGTGAAAGCTCACATTCGAAGTTCCACCATGTTCGCTCAAGTCAGGTATCGGTTGCAACAGAGTAAGAACCAATTTTCAATTTCTTCGATTACTTTCACATTCCCCTTTCAATTACATCTCCAAATCGCTCAATTTCATCTCCTACCTGCATTTCCCCAGCAATTCTCCGTTCGCGCATCGTTGAAAACCCTGGAACTCCGATCTCCAGTACAGGATCGTGCGTTTCCTTATATTCCACTTCCACAAGGATATACAGCGGTCCGATTTCGAGATCACTGCGCAAGCGAATCAACAGAAGAGCTAGATTGGCAGCAAAACCTGTTCTAGACAAAACAGTTTTCCAAAAATGTGTATCTCAGCTGCTGCCTAGGTTCACCCCGGAGGATCTCCACAATGTGATAATCGAACAGGACGATCCATTGGTGTGCTTCAATTGGGCGTCTCAGCAGCACAGATTCAGGCACACCGTGTTCACCTATCACGTCACGATCCAAAAGCTCGGTGCGGCCAAAATGTACAAGGAAATGGACGATATCGTCAATCAGGTTCTAGCTATCCCTAACCTGGGCTCTGAGCCTCTTTTCAATACCATGATATATTACTTCATTGAGGATAGGAAGCTTGTTAGGGCTGTGAATATATACAAGCATATGCGTGCTTCCCGGAATTTAGATTGCCGGCCGTCGATTCGTACCTATAACATATTGTTTGCAGCATTTCTGAGCCGCAGGACGAACAACTATATTAACCGAATGTATATTGAGACAATAAGGTGCCTGTTCAAGCAAATGGTTGATGATGGAGTCGAGCCCGATATTTTTTGTTTGAGTGCTATGATAAAAGGGTATGTGATGTCACTTCGTATGAACGATGTCCTTAGAATTTTTCATCAGATGGAATTGTAAATAGCTGAATAGTCACTTAAGAAAGCAAACTATCTCATCGTTTGCGTTCATTAAATTTTTGTTGTTAGAGCAAGGAGTGCTTAGAGAAAGTTGCGGAAACCATCAAATTTCTATCGGCACGCGGAGACTCTTACATCCTATTACTCACAGGTGGGATTCGTAGTCATCACTTCAATTGTGCTTTACTCTTGTTTCTACATATCGACATTGGATTATACCTTCCTTGAATATGCGGCCTCTTTTTGTGTTTCTTCAAACCATTTTCTTCATTACTTTGTTGTTCCTCGTACACATAAGATTAGACTTTGCGACATAGATGAACTTAAACTAGATTGACGATAGTTTATATCCTATAAAGTGGCATTTTCAACAGGCATGAAATCAATTATTGTTCTTCTATGCTCCAAGTTTAGATAAGGGGTTTTCAGGTATTAGAAGGGAAATAATGGAGCTTAGCCCTCAGTTTTCAATTAATCTAAATTCATCCGATTCTAATTCCATGGATGTGGAAGACTCTATACTTTGTTATGATCACAAGGGATACAATAGTAGCTGTGAGCTCTTGAAATCACGCCCTCAGTCAGTGTAAATCACAAGGATTTTTGGAATACCTTAAGTTCTACTATTGTGACTGCCATGAGAGTGGATGGACTTTTTTGGTATTTGGTGTCTGGCTTGCTGCATTGTTCTATCTATTAGGCAATACGGCAGGCAGCCGATTATTTCTGTATTTCTTTGGAGAAGCTTTCCAGTCTGTTGAAGCTCTCTCCCTCCAACTGTTGCTGGAGTCACTCTGCTTGGTGCTCCTGATGTATTTGCTAGTTTTGCGGCTTTTGTAGGGACTGGAGCCGGGGAGGTTGGGCTCAACAGTGTGCTCGGAGGAGCAGTCTTTGTTACTTGCATCGTTGTTGGGGCTGTTTCACTTTGTGTTGCGCAACAGGACGTCCAGATTGATAACAAGTGTTTTGTAAGGGATATTTTGTTTTTCATCTTTACACTTACGGCCCTTTCATTAATCTTGTTTGTTGGTAAAGTGACTGTGTGGGCTGCTATTGCTTTTGTATCGATTTATGTAGTATATGCCTTTGTCGTTGCTGCTAATGAACTGTTGAGGACCCATACCCAAAGGCTGAAATTGGATGCGTTTACTCCATTGCTTCCAGTTGTAGGAAGTCTGTTTTCCATGGGAAATCAAGAGGATGAGTCCATGTTTAGCTCATTGCTTGAGGTTGAAACCGAGAGTAATGCGCAGTCACATGCTTCGTTGCTGCAGTGGATGTGCGCTACTAATGTGGCAATATGACGGAGACAAGAATCTGTGGAGATGGAATGAGGAAGATACGGAAGCACATCGGCCATTGTTTTCATTTTTGAAGCTATGTTCTCTAATGCACTTGCCATTAACAGTTCCAAGGCGACTCACTGTTCCTGGTCTAAGGTATATGCTGTTGGCTGTGCCTTATGTGCACCAATTCTTCTTGCATTTCTATGGAAAACAATCTTGACAATGGACATCTTGAGCAAGATTGTTTTATTTCAATTTTTGCTCCCAAAGATTTCAAATACGTTTCTAAATATGATGTTGAATTGGCAACATTTGTGTGAGTGAAATTGGATTCATATTCTTGGAGTAATCGTGACTGATTCAATAGAACTTTGAATTTGTGTTTTTGCTTGAATTTGAGTTGCATAGATCTTTCATCTTTAGGGGATTGACTATTCACACATACGAGGAAACAAGAAGCTTTGTAGGCAATGTGATTATTTCCGGTCTTAATTTTGAGGAAAAGATTGATTGCAATTGCCAATTGGTGAGACCAAGATTTTATGGCTTGCTATATTTTATTATCCTTCTGCAGAGAATATTTCGCTTAATTTTAATTACAGTATATATGTATAAGTTTTGATGGATTTATGTTAGATATTTGATGCACCATAATATGTGTTCATGGTCTGTAATTATAGAAACATACATTTGTGGTATGTTATTCTGCGAGGATTGATCATAAATAACTATTTTTTTTTACTCTAATCACGCAGGTGTGGATACATCACGGCTAAGGATGTTCTTGAATTAGTTGAGGAACATATCCTAAAGGGTGAAATCGTTGAGAAGCTTTGGAGGTTTAGCAATTCTCTCTGAATATATATGTTCTCTTCTCCTCCCCTTCTTATCTTACAAATTATATGCATTATTAATTAAATCAGGGGCCAAATGGGTACTACTATTGGCAAATCAAGTGTGGCCTTATTTGATAGCCACAACCCACCAAGTGGACTTGATACAGTTAAAGTTAAATAAAAAAAAGATGCCACCTGGATTGTGGTTATTATATTGAGCATCACTTCAGCTGCTACTATTGCTTATGGCATCTACCGAAGAAGAAGGTGAAGTTTCCTTAATCTCTTTGCCATGCTTACAATTTATAATAAAGAAAGAGCTATAGTAGTACTACTAATAGTTCAAGTGAGTAGTCATGAGTCTTAACTGTTGGTGAAGTTGGTTAATTTCCGTTACTCTTCAAATGTTTGCTGTTGTTTAGCCTCTTGACGTTGATAATGCAGATGCATGCATAAGAAGGATAATATGATATGTTTGTTAGGGAACTTCTAGAAATATCGTTTCATGCCACTTTGTTTGTTATTTTCATGCAAAGACCAATGTTTTAGTGGTTTATTTCAAACGGCCTATTTATGATGAAAGTTATACTTGATGTTTGAATTCATGAAAACATATATTTTGAAACATTAGTCCGCTGGTAGTGAACTTTTTAAGAAACACATATTGCATACCTATTATGAAAGTAGTATATAGGGATTTGTGAATAATGTGTTGCTCTGTAAAATATTGTTTAAATTATGTACGAAGGAAGTGAAATTCTATGTTCTCTAAGTGCCAATTGATTTAAGCTATTATTCACAATCAGGTGTTGCAATTTTAATATTTCAACTTGCTTTGTTAAGTTTCGTCGAAAGGTTTGTTTAAAATTTATTTTATTCTTCGTGGTTCTTTTATTTAGAGATTACTGCCATATACCTAACAATGTGGAATTTTAATTAAATTTACGAAATTTCTGCATGATAGATATTGTTTTGTAAATTTGTTAGACCAATTCATGGTTAATTATCACTAATATATGTCCAGAGATCTTTTTTGATTTAGAATGGAATAAGGTTGATTTTAGACTTGCCCATTCGGTTTCGAACCTTCGGTTTGCCGATTTTTGAACCGACGGTTACGGTTCAAATCGAAATCCGGCACAAACCGAACCGAAATTGTCATCCCACGGTTCGGTTTCGGTTTGTGAATTTTCCAAATCGTAACGGTTTGAACCCGCGGTTTATATTATTTTTTTTAAAAAAATCTCTCACCACTCACAGGGAGGCTAGGCAAAGAAGAAGAAAAAAAAGAGGAAAGAGGGAGGAGGGAACAGGAAGACCGAAAAGAAAAGAAAAGGAAAACCTGTTGGCGCGGCTGCCGTCTGCTGTCGATGATGATATAGTATGTGTAAATGTATTATTGATTAGGAATTTAGGGTAAATTGTGTATATTAATAATAATGATATTATAATTATGATTAATTTTTTATATATATATATTATTAAACTTTTCTAAATATAAAAATAATATTAATCTTAATAAATATCAATAGTTATTAATAATATTAAAAAAATAATACTATTATATATATTTAAGTTTTGTAATTTTTTATCATATCAATATTTTTACATTTATTTTTATGTTCTTTTTTTATTTAAAATTTAATTTAATTATTTACTATATTTATTATTTTAATTATTTTTATAATGTAATAATTTAATTATTTATTTATATATATGATTTTTACATAATAAATAAATAATAAATATATCTGAATAAAATTGATATCAAACTTAATAAATTTTAAATTAAATTCAAATTTAGAAAAATAGAAAATAAAAAAGGAAAATATTAAAAATGAATATATATAAACCGGCGGTTCAAACTGTAATCGACGGTTTTTAAATTGAAACCGGCGGTTTATAAATCGTAATCGAAACCGTCAAACCGTAACCAAAACCGTTATTTGGAAGGTTCGGTTTCGATTTGATATTTTGACAAACCGTAACTGGCGGTTTGAACCGTTTTGGCGAGTTTAGTTGATTTCTCTTCCACTTCAACCCCTCGTATAAATGATATGATCTCATGACATTCATTACAGTTACTAACTACTGAATCATGTTTGTTTAATCTTGTATGGGTGCAGATACCGATAGAAAATTTGAAGTCAGAAGTACATCATATGCCATCAATTCTATTTTATTCCTTTTATGGATGTAATTGTAAGTATTTTAACTTTTTTTTTTGTGAAATTTTTATTTTCTACCCCCATTTGAGATATATAATATAAGATTATGTTCCTAAGCAAGAAAGTAGATTGAATGAAGTTTATATAATAATGAGATTCTTAAAACTTTAGTGGATTAAGCTATTGCAATGTGCTAATATGGTGTCTATCGTATTCTAATCATTCACCATTTGCAACTTGGAAATCTACATGTAGGCATCAAATATGCTTCGGTTTTGTAATTTCCATCATGTTAAATGAAGAAGATAGCATTTATTTTCGATTGATAAATTTATGTTTTACTAGGTGCACTACATTTTTATAAAGTTGAAATATATAGTTAATTGCATCAAAGGTCGATTCTTTCACTTCATGTGGTGTAATTTTTTCAAATTTCTGCACCTTAAAATGTCAATTTATCATGCCACGGTTTTTGCTTGATCCTATATATCCATTAGTTTATAGAAAGTTAGAAACATAGTCAAGTTATTGTGCATAGTTTAGTAAGAAATTGTAAAATAACTATAATTATGTGTGCAAATTAGTCAAGGATGAAATTTCGTGATTGATGTCATGAGTAATTTACTTATAGAATTATTTATTGAATTTTCTTGTAAGGAATTGCTTACGAGTTATTACTAACAGAATACTCACGTGTGTCCTAGTTTGAGTACTATTAAATAGTGAATTTGTTGAGTGTTTACGTAGAATGAATGAAAAATTTATAAAGGACACACATATCTTATGTATAAGGTAATACCTATCTTAATTTGTATATGTTATTATAATAATTATTATATACAGTTGAGCCCATATTTACAGAGCGGTTGACAGTTTTTGATCATTGATTTGAACATAAAAGCCACAAGAACAGTTGCCATTTGTACTACAAGTAGCAACATTCTAGTTGAATATGAGCACTACCTATATAGGCTTGCAATATAATTACAATTTTAAAATTCCAGTATTCATGTGTATGTATATGTGTGAATATTAATTTGTTGTCCACTAATTGTTGAACATATTTTCGTAAGGCAGAGGGGTCAAATTTTATTTATAACGATCAAAATAGTTGTAATGTTGTGCTTAATAATTTTCTAACGGGCATTTGTTTCTTTCCCATGAATTATGCTATGTTGGCACATTAAAGATGATATGAATAGATTGTTTGTGAGTTGGTATTAAATAGTCTTAGTTTAAAGAATTTGATAAACTGTATTTTGTAATAATAATGCTTTGGAAATTTCATAATAACAGTTATATAAAAGACCAGTGTAATCATGATTTTTATTTTTTTACTTAATCTCTTACTTCCAGTAGGTATATGTGGAAGCATTGGGAAATGGCTTCTCTAGTGCAGCACCATTGCAATTCGATACAAATGGATTGTTGGAAAAGACTTCAACATATCAACGGATATAAAGGAAAAGGCTTCAGCATATCGGTGGATTCAAATTTTAAGGTATGTTGCTTCCATAATTTGAGAAAGTTGACATCATATTTAGTAAAAAAAGTGTGGCAATTTCAGGCTGATATTACTCATTCCGACACGCAAAAAATCAGTGCATTTTTTGCTAGGGAAAGAGTAATATTTTTTTGGTTTCTCTCGGGTTGTTTTAAAATTCAAGCCCGAAAGGACCGGCCTGATTTTGGATTGGGCTTGAAAACCCAAAACAAGGCATGGCCCGGTTTCAAATTATACCGGGCCAGGCCAGCCCACATTTTAAATATTAAGTTTTAATTAAGTTTTGTATTTTTTTTATTAGAAAATAAGTTATATTAGTCTAAATTGATATAATTAGGAAAAAAATATGTTATTTGATAATTAAAAATTTTAAAAAAATTAATGCATGCAAGTCCCGGGACGTAAATATGATTCTATTACTATATGCAAGATGCTATAATAAATGCAAAACATAAATGTAAAAGAAAAAGAACGAAATACTCCATATTATGTATTCGGTCGTCCGATCATCCGGCCACTCCGTCTCGTATGCATCTAAAAAGATTTAAAATAAATATTAGTATATATATGCATAGGAAACAATAAAATAATATTAAAATCACTTACCTTGGATTTGAAATCGAGATCGAAGAATCTTTCCGCTTCCTCGAATCTCCCCATAAGCTTTACCTACAAACTAAAAACACTAAAAAAATAAGTTAGTATAAAATATAGAAACAAAATTAATGCATGCATGTCCCGGGACTTAAAAATAAATTAAATGCATAAATGTAAAAAGAAGGGGACGAATTACTCCCTATGATGTATTCGGTCGTCCGATCATCCGGCCACTCCCTCTCGTATGTATCTAAAAAGATTTAAAATAGATATTAGTATATATATGCATAGGAAACAACAAAATAATATTAAAATCACTTACCTTGGATTTGAAATCGAGATCGAACGATCTTGGCGCTTCCTCGAATCTCCCCATAAGCTTTACCTACAAACTAAAAACACTAAAAAAATAAGTTAGTATAAAATATAGAAACAAAATTAATGCATGCATGTCCCGGGACTTAAAAATAAATCTATTTTTATATGCATAATGGTAAAATAAATTAAATGCATAAATGTAAAAATAAGGGGACGAATTACTCCCTATGATGTATTCGGTCATCCGATCATCCGGCCACTCCCTCTCGTATGCATCTAAAAAGATTTAAAATAGATATTAGTATATATTCATAGGAAACAACATAATAATATTAAAATCACTTACCTTGGATTTGAAATCGAGATTGAAAGATCTTTCCGCTTTCTCGAATCTCCCCATAAGCTTTACCTACAAACTAAAAACACTAAAAAAAAGTTAGTATAAAATATAGAAACAAAATTAAATCATGCCTGTCCCGTGACTTAAAAATAAATTAAATGCATAAATGTAAAAAGAAGGGGACAAATTACTCCCTATGATGTATTCGGTCGTCCGATCATCCAGCCACTCTCTCTCGTATACATCTAAAAGGATTTAAAATAGATATTAGTATATATATGCATAGGAAACAACAAAATAATATAAAAATCACTTACCTTGGATTTGAAATCGAAATCGAAAGATCTTTGCGCTTTCTCTAATCTCCCCATAAGCTTTACCTACAAACTAAGAACACTAAAAAAATAAGTTAGTATAAAATATAGAAACAAAATTAATGCATGCATGTCCCGGGACTTAAAAATAAATCTATTTCTATATGCATAATGCTAAAATAAATTAAATGCATAAATGTAAAAAGAAGGGGACGAATTACTCCCTATGGTGTATTCGGTCGTCCGATCATCCGGCTAGTCCCTCTCGTATGCATCTAAAAAGATTTAAAATAGATATTAGTATATATATATGCATAGGAAACAAAAAAATAATATTAAAATCATTTACCTTGGATTTGAAATCGAGATCGAAGTTTCCTTGCGCTTCCTTGAATCTCCGCATAAGCTTTACCTACAAACTAAAAACACTAAAAAAATAAGTTAGTATAAAATAAAGAAACAAAATTAATGCATGCATGTCCCGGGACTTAAAAATACATCTATTTCTATATGCATAATGGTAAAATAAATTAAATGCATAAATGTAAAACGAAGGGGACGAATTACTCCCTATGATGTATTCGGTCATCCGATCATCCGGCCACTCCCTCTCGTATGCATCTAAAAAGATTTAAAATAGATATTAGTATATATATGCATAGGAAACAATAAAATAATATTAAAATCACTTACCTTGGATTTGAAATCAAGATCGAAGGATCTTTGTGCTTCCTCTAATCTCCCCATAAGCTTTACCTACAAACTAAGAACACTAAAAGAATAAGTTAGTAAAAAATATAAAAACAAAATTAATGCATGCATGTCCCGGGACTTAAAAATAAATCTATTTCTAGATGCATAATGCTAAAATAAATTAAATGCATAAATATAAAAAGAAGGGGACAAATTACTCCCTATGATGTATTCGGTCCGTCCGATCATCAGGCCACTCCCTCTCGTATGCATCTAAAAAGATTTAAAAATAATATTAGTATATATATGTTTAGGAAACCATAAACTAATATTAAAATCACTTACCTTAGATTTCAAATCGAGATCGAAGGATCTTTGCGCTTCCTCTAATCTCCCCATAAGCTTTACCTACAAACTAAAAACACTAAAAAAAATAAGTTAGTATAAAATATAGAAACAAAATTAATGCATGCATGTCCCGGGACTTAAAAATAAATCTATTTCTATATGCATAATGCTAAAATAAATTAAATGCATAAATGTAAAAAGAAGGGGACGAATTACTCCCTATGGTGTATTCGGTCGTCCTATCGTCCGGCCACTTCTTCTCGTATGCATCTAAAAAGATTTAAAATGGATATTAGTATATATATGCATAGGAAACAACAAAATAATATTAAAATCACTTACCTTGGATTTGAAATCGAGATCGAAGGATATTTGCGCTTCCTCTAATCTTCCCATAAGCTTTACCTACAAACTAAGAACACTAAAAAAATAAGTTAGTATAAAATATAAAAACAAAATTAATGCATGCATGTCCCAGGACTTATAAATAAATCTATTTCTATATGTATAATGCTAAAATAAATTAAATGCATAAATGTAAAAAGAAGGGGACGAATTACTCCCTATGATGTATTCGGTCGTCCGATCATCCGGCCACTCCCTCCCGTATGCATCTAAAAAGATTTAAAATAGATATTAGTTTATATATACATAAGAAACAACAAAATTACATTAAAATCACTTACCTTGGTTTTGAAATCGAGATCGAAAGATCTTTGCGCTTCCTCTAATCTCCCCACAAGCTTTACCTACAAACTAAAAACACTAAAAAAAATAAGTTAGTATAAAATATAGAAAAAAAATTAATGCATGCATGTCCCGGGACTTAAAAAAAAATCTATTTCTATATGCATAATGCTAAAATAAATTAAATGCATAAATGTAAAAAGAAGGGGACGAATAACTCCCTATGATGTATCCGGTCGTCCGATCATCCGGCCACTCCCTCTCGTATGCATCTAAAAATATTTAAAATAGATATTAGTATATATATGTATAGGAAACCATAAAATAATATTAAAATCACTTACCTTGGATTTGAAATCGAGATCGAATGATCTTTGCGGATCCCCTCGTCTCCAGATAAGCTTTTCCTACAAATTAAAAACACTTAAAAATAAGTTAGTATAAAATATAGAAACAAAATTAATGCATGCATGTCCCGGGACGGACGTAAAAGTAAATCTATTTCTATATGCATAATGCTAAATTAAATTAAATGCATAAATGTAAAAAGAAAGGGACGAAATACTCTCTACGGTCGTCCGATCATCCGGCCACTCCCTCGTCTCCACATAAGCTTTACCTACAAATTTAAAACACTTAAAAATAAGTTAGTATAAAATATAGAAACAAAATTAATGCATGCATGTCCCGGGACTGACGTAAAAATAAATCTATTTCTATATGCATAATGCTAAAATAAATTAAATGCATAAATGTAAAAAGAAGGGGACGAATAACTCCATATGATGTATCCGGTCGTCCGATCAACCAGCCACTCCCTCTCGTATGCATCTAAAAATATTTAAAATAGATATTAGTATATATATGTATAGGAAACCATAAAATAATATTAAAATCACTTACCTTGGATTTGAAATCGAAATCGAATGATCTTTGCGGATCCCCTCGTCTCCCGATAAGCTTTTCCTACAAATTAAAAACACTTAAAAATAAGTTAGTATAAAATATAGAAACAAAATTAATGTATGCATGTCCCGGGACTGACGTAAAAATAAATCTATTTCTATATGCATAATGCTAAATTAAATTAAATGCATAAATGTAAAAAGAAAGGGACGAAATACTCTCTACGGTCGTCCGATCATCCGGCCACTCCCTCGTCTCCACATAAGCTTTACCTACAAATTAAAAACACTTAAAAATAAGTTAGTATAAAATATAGAAACAAAATTAATGCATGCATGTCCCGGGACTGACGTAAAAATAAATCTATTCCTATATGCATAATGCTAAATTAAATTAAATGCATAAATGTAAAAAGAAAGGGACGAAATACTCCCTACGGTCGTCCGATCATCCGGCCACTCCCTCGTCTCCACATAAGCTTTACCTACAAATTAAAAACACTTAAAAATAAGTTAGTATAAAATATAGAAACAAAATTAATGCATGCATGTCCCGGGACTGACGTAAAAATAAATCTATTTCTATATGCATAATGCTAAATTAAATTAAATGCATAAATGTAAAAAGAAAGGGACGAAATACTCTCTACGGTCGTCCGATCATCCGGCCACTCCCTCGTCTCCACATAAGCTTTACCTACAAATTAAAAACACTTAAAAATAAGTTAGTATAAAATATAGAAACAAAATTAATGCATGCATGTCCCGGGACGGACGTAAAAGTAAATCTATTTCTATATGCATAATGCTAAATTAAATTAAATGCATAAATGTAAAAGGAAAGGGACGAAATACTCTCTACGGTCGTCCGATCATCCGGCCACTCCCTCGTCTCCACATAAGCTTTACCTACAAATTAAAAACACTTAAAAATAAGTTAGTATAAAATATAGAAACAAAATTAATGCATGCATGTCCCGGGACTGACGTAAAAATAAATCTATTTCTATATGCATAATGCTAAAATAAATTAAATGCATAAATGTAAAAAGAAGGGGACGAATAACTCCCTATGATGTATCCGGTCGTCCGATCATCCGGCCTCTCCCTCTCGTATGCATCTAAAAATATTTAAAATAGATATTAGTATATATATGTATAGGAAACCATAAAATAATATTAAAATCACTTACCTTGGATTTGAAATCGAGATCGAATGATCTTTGCGGATCCCCTCGTCTCCAGATAAGCTTTTCCTACAAATTAAAAACACTTAAAAATAAGTTAGTATAAAATATAGAAACAAAATTAATGCATGCATGTCCCGGGACGGACGTAAAAGTAAATCTATTTCTATATGCATAATGCTAAATTAAATTAAATGCATAAATGTAAAAAGAAAGGGACGAAATACTCTCTACGGTCGTCCGATCATTCGGCCACTCCCTCGTCTCCACATAAGCTTTACCTACAAATTAAAAACACTTAAAAATAAGTTAGTATAAAATATAGAAACAAAATTAATGCATGCATGTCCCGGGACTGACGTAAAAATAAATCTATTTTTATATGCATAATGCTAAAATAAATTAAATGCATAAATGTAAAAAGAAGGGGACGAATAACTCCCTATGATGTATCCGGTCGTCCGATCATCCGGCCACTCCCTCTCGTATGCATCTAAAAATATTTAAAATAGATATTAGTATATATGTATAGGAAACCATAAAATAATATTAAAATCACTTACCTTGGATTTGAAATCGAGATCGAATGATCTTTGCGGATCCCCTCGTCTCCAGATAAGCTTTTCCTACAAATTAAAAACACTTAAAAATAAGTTAGTATAAAATATAGAAACAAAATTAATGCATGCATGTCCCGGGACGGACGTAAAAGTAAATCTATTTCTATATGCATAATGCTAAATTAAATTAAATGCATAAATGTAAAAAGAAAGGGACGAAATACTCTCTACGGTCGTCCGATCATCCGGCCACTCCCTCGTCTCCACATAAGCTTTACCTACAAATTAAAAACACTTAAAAATAAGTTAGTATAAAATATAGAAACAAAATTAATGCATGCATGTCCCGGGACTGACGTAAAAATAAATCTATTTCTATATGCATAATGCTAAAATAAATTAAATGCATAAATGTAAAAAGAAGGGGACGAATAACTCCATATGATGTATCCGGTCGTCCGATCATCCAGCCACTCCTCTCGTATGCATCTAAAAATATTTAAAATAGATATTAGTATATATATGTATAGGAAACCATAAAATAATATTAAAATCACTTACCTTGGATTTGAAATCGAAATCGAATGATCTTTGCGGATCCCCTCGTCTCCCGATAAGCTTTCCTACAAATTAAAAAACACTAAAAATAAGTTAGTATAAAATATAGAAACAAAATTAATGTATGCATGTCCCGGGACTGACGTAAAAATAAATCTATTTCTATATCATATGCTAAATTAAATTAAATGCATAAATGTAAAAAGAAAGGGACGAAATACTCTCTACGGTCGTCCGATCATCCGGCCACTCCCTCGTCTCCACATAAGCTTTACCTACAAATTAAAAACACTTAAAAATAAGTTAGTATAAAATATAGAAACAAAATAATGCATGCATGTCCGGGACTGACGTAAAAATAAATTATTCCTATATGCATAATGCTAAATTAAATTAAATGCATAAATGTAAAAAGAAAGGGACGAAATACTCCCTACGGTCGTCCGATCATCCGGCCACTCCCTCGTCTCCACATAAGCTTTACCTACAAATTAAAAACACTTAAAAATAAGTTAGTATAAAATATAGAAACAAAATTAATGCATGCATGTCCCGGGGACTGACGTAAAAATAAATCTATTTCTATATGCATATGCTAAATTAAATTAAATGCATAAATGTAAAAGAAAGGGACGAAATACTCTCTACGGTCGTCCGATCATCCGGCCACTCCCTCGTCTCCACATAAGCTTTACCTACAAATTAAAAACACTTAAAAATAAGTTAGTATAAAATATAGAAACAAATTAATGCATGCATGTCCCGGGACGGACGTAAAAATAAATCTATTTCTATATGCATAATGCTAAAATAAATTAAATGCATAAATGTAAAAGAAGGGGACGAATAACTCCCTATGATGTATC